>NC_045552.1:37887920-38487920 GCF_009769535.1 Thamnophis elegans
CCTCCTTAAGAAGTCTTCTCTGGACCCAGCAATTCTCAACAAATATCATCCAGTCTCCAACCTCCCTTTTTTAGGGAAGGTTGTTGAGAAGGTGGTGGCCCTACAACTCTGATGGACCTTTGATGAAGCAGATTATCTAGATCCCTTTCAGTCTGGATTCAGGCCTGGATACTCCACCGAAACCGCTTTGGTTGCGCTGATCGATGATCTCTCGCGAGCCAGGGATGGAGGACACTACTCTATCCTTGTGCTCCTTGAACTCTCAGCGGCCTTCGATACCATCGACCATGGTATCCTTCTGCGACGGCTGGAAGAGGTGGGAGTGGGAGGCACCGTTTTACGGTGGTTCTCCTCTTACCTCTCCGACAGGTCGCAATCGGTGTTGGTTGGGGGACAGAGGACGACCCCTAGGCCCCTTAAATATGGGGTGCCGCAGGGGTCAGTCTTGTCCCCCCTCCTATTTAATATCTACATGAAGCCACTGGGTGAAATCATTCGCTGGCACGGGATTAAATACCATCAGTACACGGATGACACTCAGTTGTATCTGTCCGCCCTGTGCCAACTCAGTGTAGTGGTGGAAGTGATGTGCCAGTGCCTGGAAGTGGTCAGGGTCTGGATGGGGGTGAACAAACTCGCACTCAATCCTGACAAGACCGAGTGGCTATGGATGTTGCCTCCCAAGGACAGTTCGGTTAGTCCATCCTTATGCCTGGGGGGTGCAAATCTACTGCCCTCAGAAAGGGCCCTCAACTTGGGAGTCCTCCTGGACCCACAGCTGACGTTAGAACATCATCTGTCGGCTATGACCAGGGGGGCCTTCGCCCAGGTTCACCTGGTGCACCAGTTGCGGCCCTATCTGGATCGGGAGGCACTTCACATGGTCACTCACGCCGTTGTTACCTCAAGGCTTGACTACTGTAACGCGCTCTACAAGGGGCTGCCCCTGAAAAGTGTTCGGAGACTACAGCTAGTCCAGAATGCAGCTGCACGAACGATATCCTCCGCGAGCTGCACTGGCTTCCTATTGGTCTCCGGGCGCAATTCAAGGTGCTGGTCATTACCTTTAAAGCCCTACATGGCCTAGGACCCGGATATCTGCGAGACCGTCTTCTGCCACATACTTCCCAACGATCGATAATATCGTACAGGGTGGCCCTTCTCCGGATGCCGTCAGGCAGACAATGTCGGCTGGCAACCACCCAGGGGAGGGCCTTCTCTGTAGCCACTTCGACTCTCTGGAATAAACTGCCCCCAGAGATCTGGACCCTACCCACTCTCATGGCCTTCCGAAAGGCTATTAAGACCTGGCTATTCCAGCAGGCCCCAGGCTGTTGAACTCATGATTGAGTTCCAGCCCCGATTAGACTGGGTATATGTTGTGGTCTTTTTAATCTATGTTTCTGTATTTTTAAATTTTTTATTTTTTAAATGCATTGTTGTAAGCCGCCCGGAGTCCTTCGGGATTGGGCGGCCTATAAATTTATTAAACATCAACATCAACAACATTGAAAATCATTCATGATCCTCCAACACAAAATAGGGGCTCTCTTAGTGGCAATTATTATCAGCATCTAGCAGAGGCTTTGGTGAGCTGGAGCTGTTTCATGAAAAGATTTTGCTCTGACCAAAGTTCCTTCAGAAAGTTTGGAGCCTTGGGAATGGGGGAGAAAATTATCTTCAGGCCACACAGATGCATATGGCAGCCATAAGAAACTTGGAAAGGTGACCTGCAAGTAAAACTATGTACTGAGTTGCTATATGTACATTCAGATTTGGGCAGAAGTACCTCTAAGGCCGTGATTGTGAACCTATGGCTCGTGTGCCCAAAGTGGCACACAAAGCCAGGTCGCCAAGTATGTGTGGCCTTGCCTGTTTGTCTTCTGGGTTTCTGGTGAGCATGCACATGTGACCATCAGCTGTCCTCCATGCCCGCAGCAGTGCCAAAAACCAGTGTATGCATGCGTGCCACCAGCTGATTGTCAGGTGTGCATGTGTGCTAGAATTCAGAAGTTCAGCTTTTCTGGAGTATGATCCTTTACGCATGCAGCAGTGCCAAAAACTGGCTTGCGCATGCGTGCTGGCCAGCTAATCAGATTGTCATGACACTGGGAGAGAATAAGTCCCCAGAGGGGCCCCGCAGGCACATAGAGCCGGTCCGGTACCTCAAGAGGTCATCGTCCAGGTCATTGGAGGCTGGCCCTACCTCTGCCCTCTGTTGCTCCACCCACTCGTCTCACACCTGCATATCCCGTATCTGAGACCATAAGTCCACGCGCTCGTGAACTGCAGTGAAGGATTCGACGGCAAAGCTGTCCGGGGTGGAAGCGAGTCTGCAGTGTCAGAGTACTCCAGTTTCTGGGAGAGGGCATCTGCCCTTTGGTTTTGTGCATTTGGAATGTAAGTCACTCTGAAGTTGAACTGGGCAAAGAACAGAGATCATCGGATCTGGCGCTGGTTCAACTTGCGCGCTGTTGTGAGGAACTCTAGATTCCTATGGTCCGTCCGGACCTCGACTTGATGCCTGGCCCCCTCCAGGTGATGCCTCCAGGCCTCAAATGCCACCTTAATGGCCAGTAACTCCTTCTCCCAGATGGTGTAATTGTGCTCGGAAGGATTGAGTTTCTGCGAGAAGAAAGTGCAAGGGAAAAGGCAGAGATGTGCAGTCAGGGGAGGCAGGGGAGGCAGGGCCTCACCACTCTCATCATGAAGAGAAAAAAAATGTAAAAGGAAAAAAGCTGAGCTAGTTGCTGCCAGAGTCACAGTGGATGACTCTGCTTAGTGCTTAACTGTTTAAAAAAGCCTCTAAAAAAGTGCCCTCTACAGGAGGTGGCAGGAGAACAAGGTGCCTCATCTAGTTTGACTTTATGATCACTCGAGCAGAGCTAAACAAGGGTTAAAAGCTGAAAAATTCTTGACATAGATGAGGCACGTCGTCTTCTGCCTCCTGTAGAGGGCGTCTTTTTACAGGCTTTTTTAAACAGTTAAGCAGAGTCATCCACACGGTGACTCTGGCAGCAACTAGCTCTGCCTACCTCACCTCTTTGCCTTTTTTCTTTTACATTTTTTTTTCTTTTCATGATGGCAGGCAAGAGCAGAGTTGAAATCCTCTGTGAAACAGCTGGAAAAGGTACGTGCATGTCTGGGTCGGAGAGAGGGGGAGGAATTCAAACTTCATCCTCCTGGTGCAACTTTGTGTCTGTATGTGTGTGTTTGAGAGAGGGGGGAGGGAGCATATTGAGACAGTTCTTTAGTTTATGCACTATGTAACACTCTAATACTATGCCTTTGGGTCTTCTGAAATTTTAATTATCCAATCATAAGCAAAAACAATGTTTTCAGTAGAATGAATTTCCACTTCTACTTACACCTGCCACCCAAAATCCTGCTAGTGGTATTGCTAACATGGGTTGAGGAGGAAAACCTAAATTTTCTGAATCCTGGTGCAACTTTGTGTGTGTGTGTGTGTGTGTGTGTTTGAGAGAGGGGGGAGGGAGTGAGAGAGGGAGGAAGGAGGGGAAGGGAGAAGAAAAAAAAGAAGGAAACTTATTAGCAAATAAGTTTAGAAAAACAAATGCTGTCGCTTTAAATCGGAACTGAGCATGCCTGGCTGTGAATTCTGGGAGTTGAAGTCCACAAGTCTAAAAAAAATGCTGCCTCACCAGCCATAAACCTCACCGCATGTCACTGGGAAAAGGGTACTGTGAGGGGCATGAGCCTGTAGTAACACAGTGCCCACCGCGATGTCAGACGCATGCACCTCCACTGCAAATGGACGATGGGGATCAGGGTGCTTCAGGATCAGCTCCTTCGTGAAGGCATGCTTCAGGGCCTCGAAAACGTGTTGCCCCCAGTGAAACGGCACTTTCTTCTGCAGGAGCTGAGTGAGGGGTGCGGTCAGGAAAGCAAAGCTGGGGATGAAGGTCCGGTAGTAGTTGGCAAACTGGAGGAGTCACTGGACATCCTTCACTCACCAAGGAGGTTGCCAACTGTGCAATGCCTCTACATTGCCCAGCTCCATCGCAATTCCTTCAGGGGAGATACGGTACCCCAGGAACTTGATGGTAGTCTGTCAGAACTGACACTTCTCCAGCTTTGTGAACAAACGATGCTCCTGGATTCGTTGCAGGACCAAGTGTGGCGTAGGTGCTGCAGATGATCCTTCCGAGAAGTCAAGTAAATCAAAATGTCATCCAAGTAAATGACGACAAACTGATCCAAGAGGTCCAGGAAGATATCGTTCATAAAGTGCTGGAAAACTGCCGGGGTGTTGGTCAAGCCGAACAGCATGACTGTGTACTCAAAATGTCCATACCGGGTGCTGAAGGACGTCTTCCATTTGTCCCTCGCCCAGACTCAGACCAAGTTATAAGCATCGTGCAAGTCCAGTTTCGTGAAAACTGTCGCCTCCCGGAGCTGCTCCAACAACTCAGAAATCAGGGGCAGTGGGTAACTGTTGTGCACTGTGATGGCATTCAAGCGACGATGATCGCAACAGTCTCAGATCCTCACTCTTCTTTTTGACGAACAAGACCAGAGCAGACAGTGGCAAAGGTGAGGGCCAGATAAAACTCTGGGTGAGGTTCTTGTTCAGAAAGTCCCACAATGCAGTCAACTCTATCTCGGACATGGAGTACAGGCGACCCACAGGGAGCTTCGCGTCCACTACCAAGTCAAGGGGGCAGTCATAAGGCTGGTGCGGTGGCATTTGGTCCACCTCCTGCTCACTGAAGACATCTGCGAACTCCACTAAGTCCGGCAGCAAGGATACCCTGGTCGAACTGAGCACCTGGCTTGCACAGACATGATGAGTGTGGTCGACACATTGCAGGGACAGGAACGTCACCAGGTTCTGGGACCAATAAATCTGAGGGTCGTGCGCCCGTAGCCAAGCCAAGCCCAGGATCATGGGGAAATGCAGGCCCGAAGCAATGTAAAACTGGATGGCCTCTTCGTGATCCCCAAGGACCAGGCACAAGGGCTGCATGGTGGCCTTGATAGGCCCAGACAGGAGCACCCGGCCATCAATGGTCTCGACCAGCATTGGTGGGTCCATCGTACTTGGTCACAAATGTCTCATCCATGAAGTTCGTGGTAGCCCCGGAATCAACCAGGGCATGGGCTGGAATCCCTGGCAGACTACCAGACAGGAGAATACGTGCTGCCAAGATCATGTGCTGGGGAGGGCGGTACATCTCTGTTTCAGTGTGTGCCCAACCCAAGGACTCCCTCAGATCATGCTCCGACTGTTTCCCAACAAGTTGTTCTGGAGCTGAGGGGTAGGCCCCAGACCTTGCAACCCCCCTATTCTTCTTGGGGCAAGCTGGGACCAGGTGTCTAAGATCCTCGCAATAGAAACACAACCCCCTTGCACACTGTCTGTCCATCTCTGTTCGCGACAAGCGGGGTTTGGTGGTGCCCAAATTGATGGGCTCCTCCTGTGGAGCTAGGGTCTCCTGCGGGATCGGCACCACCCTGCTCTCCTGGGAGGTGTGGCAAGGCACCCGCCTCTGCAACCAGGCATCTATCCGGAGGCACAGGTGGATCAGCGCGTTGAACATCGGTGGCCTGTCCACCCACATCAGCTCATCCTGCAGGTTGCCCATCTTGAAAAGTGTCCATGAAGATTCATTCCAGGCCGAATCTTGGCTAAGGAGCTGAAATTCGCTGACATAATCCTGCAAGGAGCCCCGGCCTTGCTGCAGTGTCTTGAGCAGTTTGGTGGCTGTTCCCTCCTTAATGGGGTCCTCGTACATGAGTCTGAGGTGATCACGAAACCCCCTGAAATCGTCCAGCAAAGGACTAGCCTGGGACAACAAAGGAGTAGCCCAACGAGCTGCGGTGTCTGAGAGCAAGCTGATAATAAATCCCACCTTAGCCTGGTCAGTGGGAAAGTCCTCTGCTCTCAGACTGATAAAAAGCTGGCATTGTCCCAAGAAAGCTGGAAACATGGCTTGGGTGCCGTCAAACCTGTCAGGCACAGCAACCGGACATTTCCTCCAAGGCTGGTGGGGAATAACAGGCCCCTGCAGCTGAGCTATCTGGCCAGCCACCTGTTGTGCCAATTGGGCGTTCTTAGCACGGAGTTGCTCCATAGTGGCTTAGCTTTGTTTGTTTGGGGCAGGACACAAACTGTTCTGACCACTCCTCCGGCCTATGAGTAATGCAGACACAGGCTTGGCTATTTGCCACTCTTTAATCATAGGAATTACAACTCCATTGGCTGAAAGCCCAGGCAACACTCTCATGCCAGAAGGGTTGGCAGCAACCCAAACCAAACAGAACGGAAATACAAAACAGACCAGACAAGAGTTCCTCAAGACTGTTATGAATGGTTGTGTCCTGCAAAAGGACCCCTCACAGGTTCTAACTTATATATACTCTTGGGAGGGGCCAAGCCACAACCATCTGGGCTTGATTATCTCTTATGAGTCTGCCTCCGCAGCTGCTGCTTCCATTTCTCCGCCCTTCTCTGTCTGGCATCAGGGATAAACTGCCTTTGATCTTCCCCACAGCTCCATGCCTCAGGTGTCTCCTGGTGGCCAACCAGCCTCTCTCGTCCCTGCTCTGAGTCTGAACCCTGCCCAGGGTCCTCCACATCTTCCATAGCAGACTCATAGGGTTCCTCGCTATTCGAGTCCATCAGCAGCTCAAATGGATCCTGCTGGGCCACTATAGTGAAGTACAATATCTTGGAAGCCATGCAGTATTCAATGTTGCATTAGTGCGGAAGGTACAGCTGAATGCTCAAGCACTGAGAATCAATAAAAATACTTCAAACACCAGGCTCTTTATTTTATTGGGTATGACCCCAGAAGAATATCCAACATTAAACTCATTAATTCATATCTCACCCTTGGTTTTTCCAGGAGGGAGGAGGTCTTGCAATGGAAATAGGAGTTTTCTGCCTTAGAAAGGAAGGCAAACAGAAGAGAATGTCTGAGGCAGTTTAAATCTTGGGAGGAAACAGCCCTTTAGAAATTGGGATTTCTCTTTCATCTTAAAATTATAGTTTCACTGAATCACAGAATTGTGCCATTTCATGCCACTCTCAGGCCTTCAAAAGCAGGTGAAAATGTTTTGCAGTTGCTTTTACTTCTCCAGATTCAGAAATGTTGGGGAAAGGGAACCAAAGTCACTTTCTCTCCCTGACAGGCAGCACAAATTTCCCCTCAGCCAAACTCTGACAACCCAAAGGGGAAAGAAAAGAAATTAAAATGCCAATATACAGTTGTTTACAGGCTCCTCCTCCTCCTCTGCTGCAAAGAAGAGGGACATCATTGACCCTTTCACTTCCTATTTTCTGGCTGTGGAGGACAGCTTGCAAAAGGGAGCATGCCAGACTTTGAAGCTCAGGCACTCGGAAGAGTCAAAAGGAATCAAGAATCTTCCAGGAAGGAAAGGGAACAGCAGTGAGGGACTGCTCCATGCTGACGTTTACTAAGCCTCTAGCTTCTATCACCTTTAATTCAGGGGTGGGTTCCGGACACCATTATTACTGGTTCGGCGCCTGAAAAATTGTGTGTGTGTGTGTGTGCATATTTGCACTTAAAATGATCTGTGCATGTGGACAACATTTAAAAAGGAATAAAAATTACATTTTTCCAATGAAGATTGATCTGCGCATGTGCAGAACAGAAAATCAAGATGGCGGCACCCTCTTTCAAGAAATAGGATACTTATTTGATTATACATGTAACTACAGCAGCGAGAATTGTATTTGCCCAAAATTGGAAATCAAATAAGCTACCAAAAGACAAAGAGATAATAAAAAAGATATTAGATTGTGCAGAGATGAATAGGTTGACAATGAAAATAAAAGATAAAGAAGAATCAGAGTACTTCAAGACATGGGGAAGATTTTATGATTGGCTAGAGAAAGCAAGCTAGAAAAGAAAGTAGGGAGAAGATAAAGTACCCAGATGATGCACTATTAAATGGAAAAGGGCGGTGGGAGAAGGGGAAAACAGAAAAGAAAATATTAAATATATAAGTATATATCCAAGAGTGAGATATAAAGTGGGGGGAGGAGACATTACTAGGGTAGACTACCGAAGGTAAGGGAATAAGAAATGAAGCGAAATTATATTTGGATTGGTGGAAATACCATCCCAAGGAAACAAAGAAAGGGAGAGAGGAGGAGAGAATGAATGGAAGACGGGGGAAAGAAGAAAGAGGTAAGGAGAGGAGGATGGAAGGGAGAGAAAGAGAAGGAGAGAGGGTAGGAAGGGGAAGAGCAGGAGTAGGAGAAAGGTACGGGAAGAAGGAAGGAGAAGGAGAGGAGGAAGGGAGAAAGTAGAGAAGGGAGGGAGGGAGAAAAGAAAGGGAAAACAAGGAGGTGTTACAAAAGGAGGAAGGGATGGTAAATAAAGCAACCCGAACTGTATATTATAACTTATTAAATGAAATAATAAACATATAAGAATGATAAATGTAAAGAAGAATAACAATTATGTGAATGTATAGTTAAAATGGTATGTAAAAGAATTTTAAAAAATTCTTTGAAAAAAAAAGATGGTGGTGCCCAGGATAGAATCAGTACGGTCAGGTTTCCGGACCAGACCGAATAGTAGGAACCCACCTCTGCTTTAACTGGACAAAACAGGGCATTATAGAGCTACCATCTTTTAACTAAGGTACCTCAAATGGAGTAATGTATCAGATTTAACAGATTAATAGAGTTGGAAAAGACCTTATAGGTCATCAAGCCCAACCTTCCTGCTCAAGCAGGAGACCCTACACCATTTCTGAAAAATGACAATCCAATCTCTTCTTGAAAGCCTCCAGTGATGAAGCTCCCACAACTTCTGAAGGCAACTTCTGCTCCATGGGTTGATTGTTCTCACTGTCGGAAAATTCCTCCTTATTTCTAGGTTGAATCTCTCCTTGGTCAGTTTCCATCCATTATTGCTTTTCCAGCCTTCAGGTGCTTTGGAAAATAACTTGACTCCTTCCTCACTGAGGCAGCCCCTCAAATATTGGAATATTGCTCTCATTCTCCCCTGGTCCTTCTCTTCACTAAACTAGCCATGCCCAATTCCTGTAACCGTTCTTCATATGTTTTAATGTCCAATCCCTTCATCATCCTGGTTGCTCTTCTCTGCACTTTTTCTAGAGTTTCAACATCTTTTTTATAGTGTGGTGATCAAAACGGGATGTAGTACTCTAGGTGTGGCCTTACTAGGGCTTTATTGTATTAATACCTCACTTGTTCTTGATTGTATCCCTCTGTTAATGCAACTTACGATTGCATTGGCTTTTTTGACTGCCACTGCTTATTGTTGGCTTCTATTTAGCTGGTTGTCCACTAAGACTCCAAGATCCCTCTCACAGTCTCTGCTATTAAGCCTGGTTTCACCCATGTCTACTTTTGGTTTTTCTTACCTAAGTGTAGGACTTTACTTTTCACTACATTGAATTTCATTTTGTTAGATAGGGCCCAGTGTTCAAGTCAGTCAAAGTCCCTCTGGATTTTGAGCCTATCTTCTAGGGTGTTATGCATCCAAATTCCAGCAGCCAGGAATCCTGAAGAAATTAAATTTGGAGAAGGTGTGGGCAGCTACTGCAGTTGTACGATATTCATCTTCAAGACTATCATGAAACTACCTGGCTGGCCCCACCCACATCTATTCTCTGCCTCCCGAGTCCCAGCTGATCAGGAGGCAATGGGAATTTTGCAGTAACCTTCCCCTGGAGTGGGGAGGGAATGGTATCCTTCCCCTGCCATGCCCACCAGGCCATGAACCAGTAGTAAAAAAAATTAAATCCCACCACTGGTATGGGTGTGGTTGGGTGTTCCAATATTTTCAGTAATTATAACTTTGTTATAAACCTGAGGGAAATACATTGCCAACTGGGTATATTTCTATTTCATGTGTGTTGAAAATAACATGCATAACTGAAATTCATTCATTTCTTTCCTTCTTTCTTTCTTTCTTTCTTTCTTTCTTTCTTTCTTTCTTTCTTCTTTTCTTTTCTTTTTGCTGTTTTGGTTGCTTTTTAGTAGAAGAATCTCAAGGAAAGTTTCTTCTAATGCTTAGCTGATATATAATCTGACCATTCCCTAGTTATAATTACTGTGTTCCATCTGAAAAGTTTCCCCCCACAAAAATGAATTTAGTACCACATATTTATGATTGCATTATATTTTAATAATGTCAGTTTATTATATGAACTCCCTGCTGCTGAAAACAAAATTAATATTTTCAGGACTATAAATTATTCAGCTAAAATAGAGTTTCCTGATGCTTTGATGCGCACATGGCCATGGTTTTGGAGACTGCTTCTTTTCTTCTATGCAAGTTAGCACCAGAGAAAGTTATGCTAAGAGCTGCAGGCTGAAGTTTTATAGTTGCTCGGGCAATTTAAGTAAAATAATAAAATCAATGAGGTGGGGGGGGAGTACAAGATTGAAGTTGCGTAAGAGTTGAAGAGCAACTCTGTTCTGAAACAAAAGGCATCTTGTAAAAAGAATGGGAAGATTTATGATAGGAAAGAAAAGTTGGCAGGGATGTTTGAAAATTGTTTGAAAAAGTGTGGGATCATGGCTGGATAGAACTGTCCACAGAACTGTGAGAAAACAGAAGGGAAGTCACCTCCTGAGAATACAAGCAGTAGGTCTTGGGAAGAAATCATCATCATCATCGCCATCCCCTAATCTTAACTCAACTTTGATGTAGTTGGGGGGGGCTTGTGTGATCTGAGGAAGATGAGAGCTATGCCAGAGGTTCAACCATACTGAACAGGTCTAATTAGAGGAATTTCAAACAGTGTGTCTCTTCCATAAATATATATATAAAGGTAAGGGTTCCCCTCGCATATATGTGCTGGTCATTCCTGACTCTAGGGGTGGGGGTGCTCATTTTTGTTGCGAAGCCGAAGAGCCAGCGCTGTCCGAAGACAATACTATGGCCATGTGGCCGGCATGACTAAATGCCGAAGGTGCACGGAACGCGGTTATCTGTCCACCAAAGGTGGTTCCTAATTTTTTACTTGCATGTTTTATGTGCTTTCGAACTGCTAGGTTGGCAGAAGCTGAGACAAGTAACGGGAGCTCACTCTGTTACACAGCACTAAGGATATGAACCGCCGAACTGCCAACCTTTCTGATCAACAAGCTTAGCATCTTAGCCACTGAGCCACTAATCACTGTAATGTAAATTACAGAAAGCCATACTGCTCAGTGGTCGCTAGATGTTGGAGTTCCTGAACATTGTGTGTGTGGGGGTATTGGTTACAGGCCTTAGGACTGTGGGCTGAGCAACCAGGGCCAACAGCTGCAGAACTATTGGAAGAAAAGGTTATAAACATACAGTGTTGAAAACAAAGAAATAATGGTCTGTTATTACAGATTGAGTCCAACAAGAGTATATTTGAAACAAATGCACCAGTTCTGAAAAAACAACAACATCCAGAATCAGTTAGAACAAAGGCTGGCAGATTAATGCTGATTTATAATACTGAATAAGGGACATGGTGGCTCAGTGCCTAAGACGATGAGCTTGTTGATCAGAAAGGTTGGCAGTTGGCAGTTGGCAGTTTGGCGGTTTGAATCCCTAGTGTCACCTAACAGAATGCGCTCCCATTACTTGTCCCAGCTTCTGCCAACGTAGCAGTTTTAAAACATGTAAAAAATGCAAGTAGAAAAATAGGAACCACCTTTGGTGGGAAGGTAACAGAGTTCCGTGCACCTTCAGCGTTTAGTCATGCCAGCCACATGACCACAGAGACATCTTCGGACAGTGCTGGCTCTTTGGCTGTGAAACAGAGATGAGCACTGCCCCCTAGAGTCGGGAATGACTAGCACATATGTGCAAGGGGAACCTTTACCTTTAGCTTATAATACTGAATAAAGTATTCACAGAAGCAGAATTGGCAGAACTTTACCCAGAGCAAATAAATTAAAGCCTTGCCAGAAGTAACTCAAAATATAGAGGCAAATCAGGGGGAGTAATAACAGCAGACATGGGAGCAGCCTCTGGCGCCAGGTTGCAAGTGGTGGGCTGTTGTTTACAGCCTGTCCTTGACCTATTGGTTCCATGAGATTGTTGCCAATACTTGCATGTTGAATTCCAGAGGGAAATTGCAGAATACCCCTCTAAGATGAGGAGGGGCAGACGATGCTGGGTTGCAGTCGATGCTGGGTTGCTCCCGGTTTTATTACCGGTTCGCTTCACACACACTTGACATGTGCTACACATGTGTGCACAGTTCAATGTAAATTGTTATTTGCGCATGCACAGAACAATTTACAGTGAACTGCGCACGCACGTGCACTACTAAACAACATGGTAACAATGGCAGCGGTGGCCAGGGAACTGGTTTGGGGGCATGGCCAGCCTGGGTTGCTGCCAGTTCTGCAACCCCAGCCAAAATACCACTAACGGTTTGGCTGAAGCGGGCCAAACTGGTGGTAACCCACCTCTGGTTGCAGTTAGACTGAATTAAGCCTCCTAGTGGGATTGACTCTTGTGATCATGCCTCTTGTTTCTTAGACTGTGGATTATTTATTGACTGTTTTGTTTCTATCGTTTACAGCCTACCTTCCTGCAGGTAGCCTGGCTGGTGTTCCTTCCTCCAATTGTTCATCCCAACAATAACCCTGTGAGGTTGCTTGTATAGAGACTATAGGTGAACCAAAGTCAGGGCTTTGGAGCTGAGAGGGGCCTCGTAGCTGCCTGTGCCTGGCATTATTCTCATTTTTAAGCCTGCAACTGAAAGGGACCTGATGAGTTTACAAAACTGTGGGGAAAATATGCTGGATCTCCGGTCCCATTGCCAATTGCAATTGCCCCCTCCCCAATGATCTGAGCAGGGTCTTGGGTCTTCTTTGGATTGTGGGGGCTAATTTCTCATTCTTCTTGATCTCTGGTGGGAATGGTCTCTTTGCAAAAGAGAAGTGGAGGAAGAGAGATGACAGGAAGAAGAGGATAGAGAGATGTACAGAATGCAGGAGAAGAGGAGAAACATTTGGAGGGGAGATGGTGGGTTGCCTTGGTTCACTCTGCTAACCTGCTACTTAAGGGTTGTCCAGAATCTAAACTAAGGTTTCCTGTAAGTGCAACTACCTTGCTAGAGTTGAACTGCCTGCAGCAGCCTTCACATTTGGGAGCAACAGCTCAATTGTGGCTTGATACTGCCTTGTCTCCGGATGCAGCATTGATAGATCAAGGACAGGCTATAAACAAAAGTCCCCTGCTCATAGCCTGGGGCTTGTGGCCACTGTCTACCCCACCCGGCATCAAATCCAGTCTAAACATCTGGCTGATTGTGTGACCAACCATAATAATAATTCCTCAGACACTCTTAAGTTCAGTGGTGGGATTCAAATCATTTAACAACCTATTCGCCCAAGGTCAAGTTGGCTGTCATGAGAGGTGTGGCCCATCTCTATCCTCCAAATCTGTTGCACATGCTGGACGATCCTCCCACAATGACCAATCTGCCCTGGGTGAACTGCTTCTTAAATTTCCACCCTTTGCCAAAAGGCTATTTGTCTGCACATTGGTCTCATAGCTGTTTCAGCCTCCTGGATGTGGCTCCTTTAAGGGGTGAGGTTTCCGAGGAACGAGGGATGGGGTTATCATAGAGACAAGGAGTTGATGCTCCCAAGAGCTCGTACGGGAAGGTGAAGAATTGGGGGGATGCGGACAGTGAGATTCCCCTCCTCTCTGTGGAGCTGCAGGAAGGGGGTGTTGGTCAGTCTGCAAGCAAAAGTGAGAGGGATGAGGAATTAAGTTGGCAGCACAATCAAAGCTGGGCCCAATGTAGGAGAGACTGTGGGGTTACTTTGGGTGGGCAAATTATTACACCCCCACCCCTCTATCAAAGTGGATCCTGGCTGCTGCGCTGGAGAAATGGGCAATGGAGTGGCTGGTATGAGGGAAAGAGGAGGAGCAGGGGGAAGAAAGAGGGAAAGTGGCCTTCTCCTTCCCTCGTGCTGTCTGCTCCATTGCCCGTTTCTCCATTGCAGGCTGCGCGGCGCCCAGGATCCACTGTGATATGTGGGGGTGGGTAATTTAACAACTGGTTTGCCTGAACAGGTACGAACCGGCTGAATCCCACTACTGCTTAAGTTGCTATGTAGAAATCACTAGGACTATTAATTAAGGTGAATAATGGCAGTGGCTATCATTATTATTATTAGCAATAGCAGTAGCAGTTCGACTTATATACCGCTTCATAGGGCTTTCAGCCCTCTCTAAGCGGTTTACAGAGTCAGCATATTGCCCCCACTCTGGGTCCTCATTTTACCCACCTCGGAAGGATGGAAGGCTGAGTCAACCCTGAGCCGGTAAGATTTAAACCGCCGAACTGCAGATAACAGTCAGCTGAAGTGGCTGCAGTACAGCACTCTAACCACTGCGCCACCTCGGCTGCTGTTATTATTATTATTATTATTATTATTATTATTATTATTATTATACAATTGTATCACAGCGGCCAGTTGTTTCGCCGGATTTGGCATTGGTTACTAGTCGGGCCCCACCCAGGGGCCTAGGACATCGTAACGTATTTTCGTAATATGCGTGCAGATCCAAGCAGTGCGGCTTTTTGCATTTGACTGATGGTGATTTTGTCAATTTTTAACTGTTTTAAATGTAATTCCAGTGCTTTTAGAATAGCACCCAGTGTGCCAATTACCACTGGAATTACCACTGCTGGTTTGTGCCATAGTCTTTGAATTTCAATTTTTAAGTCCTGGTATTTTGCAATTTTTTCATGTTCCTTCTTGGCGACCCTGTTATTATTATTATCCATAGCATGCTAAAGTGAGGGTGGAAAAGGTTCTGATGGGCCTTGATGAGCCACCACATCAGGGAAGTGGAAAGGCAGACAAGATGGCGCCCTGGGTGCCTTTCAGCAACTGCATTTAAAGGATATTGTGAACAGATCTATGATTGGCCCAATGAAGCCCCATTTTCCTGGTCTGACCCTAACCCTAACCCAGTGGTGGGATTCAAAAATTTCTACTGTTGGTTCTGTGGGTGTGGCTTGTTGGGTGTGGCATGGCTTGGTGAGCGTGGCGTGGCTTGGTGGGTGTGGTGTGGCGTGGCATGGCTTGGTGGGCATGGCAGGGGAAGGATACTGTAAAATCTCCATCCCCTCCCCACTCCAGGGAAGGATACTGCAAAATCCCCATTCCCTCCCAATCAGCTGGGACTTGGGAGGCAGAGAATAGATGGGGCGGGGCCAACCAGAGGTGGTATTTGCCAGTTCTCTGAACTACTCAAAATTTCTGCTACAGGTTCTCCAGAACTGTTCAGAACCTGATGAATGCCACATCTGCCCTACCCCTAACCCATTGTACCTTATCCCTATGAGCTGAGTTGCCTGTGTGCTTGACCTCTTTGTGAGTCATGATGTCATCAAATCCACCACTGATCTGCAATGGGATTGGAGCAACATGGATAGAAGGCCAGGAGAACGATGGCCCAAAAAGGAACTGAAGAAAAAAAAAGCCCAAATGTGGGAAAGCAACAACAGGGATGAAGAAAGAGACCTCCGAGAGATCAGGAGAAAGTCACGGGGGAAGATCTGGGAAGATTATCCACCCAAGAGAACAAGCAGAAAGGAACAGTACACGGACAGAACCTGCAACAGCTGAACAAAATCTTTTTGGGACTGTAGACCATGGTATTCACCTGTCTCATTAGATAGGATTAAGCTAAGGTAGTTTTGTTTTTCATTTGTTTGCATTTACAACCAGTTCTTCCTTAAGAAACTTCAGATAACTCTGCATGTGGCTTTCCCATTGTGTTTGCAAAACTATTCTGGACAAATAGATTTAAAGTGCATTGGGGTTTAATCAGTGGGGGGTAGAACAATGGGAAAGTAGAGCTCAGGCCATAAAGATTATTGGACTCAAATAGGACTATATTCAGGAAAGGAAGAAATACCAATTGATTGATAATGCCAGTCTGGCGGAAATATCCTGTATGATTAACCATCCTATACATCTTAATGAAATAAAAGTCTCTGTTCCTTTTTTTTGTTATTTTTAACAGGTCTAGTGGTGCACTATTTTATAACTTTTATCATATCAATCAACTTGATTGGTTAAAAATATTAGAAGTCTAGTGGAAAAATTTGTCAGATCAGGAAAATGAAAATGAAATTTTTTAAGAAGGGATATTCCTGCTAGGAAATTGTACTAGAGTACAACTAATAGTACTGGAACGGTTACATTAGTAAAGAAATCCTAGCGTATAGCATTAGAGGTGACATGATAAAATTAGGGGCGATGAGATAGACATATTCCAGTACTTGAGAGGCTGCCACAAAGAAATTATTCTACAAAGCAGCAGAGGCAGGGGTGGGTTGCTGCCAGTTTTACTACCGGTTCACAACCCGTGTGCGTGCCAGATGTGAGCGTGTGCGGTGTTCAATGTAAATTGTTCTGCATTCAAGCACAGAACAATTTACAGTGAACTGTGCATGTGCAGTCACTAAAATCCAAAATGGCAGTGACCCAGCGGCGGCAAGGGAACTGATTCGGGGGTGTGGCAGGCCTGGGTCGTATTCCACTACTGGTTCGACTGAACCGGGCCAAACCAGCAGCAACCCACCTCTGACTAGACATCAGGACAAGAAACAATAGATGGAAACTCATCAAGGAGAGAAGCAACCTTGAATTAAGGGGAAACTTCCAAACAGTGAGTACAATTAACCAGATTTCTGGCTTGCCTCCAGAAATCATGGGCGCTCCAGTTTTTAAGAAGAGGCTGGTCAGTCATTTATCTGAGGTGGTATAGGTTCTCCTGCCTCAGCAGGGGGCTGGACTAGAAGACCTCTAAGCTCTATTCTATTCTATTTGCAGCAAACATCATTCAAGGAAAGCAGAGAGAACCTCCTAACCCTAACCCCTCAGAGAGGGTTCGCAACTTGGGAGTCCTCCTGGATCCACAGCTGTCCTTTGACCACCACCTGACAGCTGTGACCAGGGGGGCATTTGCCCAGGTTCGCCTGGTGCGCCAGTTGCGACCCTACCTGAATCGGGAGGCTCTCACAACAGTCACTTGGGCCCTTGTGACCTCTAGGCTGGAATACTGCAATGTGCTCTACATGGGGCTGCCCTTGAAGAGCATCCGGCGACTTCAGCTAGTCCAGAACGCGGCCGCGCGAGTGATCGTGGGTGCACCTCGGTTCACCCACATAACACCTATCCTCCGCGAGCTGCGCTGGCTACCTGTCGATCTCCGGGTGCGCTTCAAGGTGCTACTAGTCACCCATAAAGCCCTTCATGGTAGTGGATCTGCGTACTTGAGAGACCGCCTTCTGCCAATTACCTCCCTGCGACCAATTAGATCTCACAGATTGGGCCTCCTCCGTATTCCATCTGCCAGCCAGTGCCGGCTGGCAACTACAAGGAGGAGAGCCTTTTCAGTAGTAGCTCCGAACCTTTGGAACGAACTCCCCGTGGAGATTCGTACTCTCACCACCGTCCAGGCCTTCCGCATAGCCCTTAAGACCTGGCTAGCCCGTCAGGCCTGGGGACAAAGATAAGCGCCCCTCCCGAAGGATGAATGAATGTTGCTCATTATTTTACTCTATGTTTGTCTATGTCACTGTTTGTATTTCCCTCCCCTGATCTTATGTAAGCCGCCCTGAGTCCCCTCAGGGAAAAGGGCGGCCTATAAATGTTAATAAACCTCTTAAACCTCTTAAACCTGAGGGATGAAGTCTTGCCTGTATGAAGTAGTTAGTCCATGTATAAGGGCTGGCTCTGGTAAACAGTAAAGTACAGCAAGCAAACCAGAGAACAAGAACTGAGCGTTGAGAGAGAGCTGCTTTGGAATGGCAGGTTTGTGGTGGGCAGAGTCTGATCACGGGCATCCATTCCTGCCCTTCAATATGGTTGCCATGCTCTATCAGCAGTAGGGCAACCTGACAATACCGATAGCCCTTAAGTTACTATTTGAAAATGGCAGTTTGCCTATTTAAAATCATATTTGCAGAAGGCTAAGAAAAATGCTTAAGCAGCATGCATGGAAAACATCCATTCATTCATTCGGTTTGGCCACCCACCTCAAACAAATGGCTAACAAGAGATGAAAAGCACAGCAACCGCCACAACCGGGGGCTACAAAATATACTGTTAGCAGTTGAGATAACAACAAATCTCATATACAAATGCACTACAAAATAATGCACAAACATCCACTTGCAAAAACCAACTATAAGGCCAAATGCCTTTGGAGAAACATGCACTCAAATTAATGCATTAAATGAAATTAAAGATTCCAATATTATGGCAAGCCTGCTCTGGCAATGCAAAACTTTACATAAAACAGATTCATTAGTAAAGCATTACATACAAACCACCTGCTAGCATAAATCTTTAAAAAAAACTTTACAAACTAGTTTATTTTGTGACCTTTTAATGACAAGGATAGTACTGGATAGGACTGCTCTCAGTGCTGAAATAGAATATGGCCATTTTAATGAAATTATTCCCAAATACTATTTCAGATTGATGAAGTGGTGGGATTCAGCCAGTTCGCACCACTTTGGGAGTACCGGTTGTTAACTTTCTGAGCAGTTTGGTGAACTGGCTGTTGGAAGAAATCATTTGGGCAGAGAACCAGTTGTTAAATCATTTGAATCCCACCACTGGATAGATATCTGCATTTCTCATTTGTACATACACCAAGGAGAGAGAGAGACAAACAGACAGAGACAGACACAGAGAGAGAGACAGATACACACACAGAGAGAGAGACAGAGAGACTGACAGAGACAGAGAGACAGAGTGTGACAGAGAGACAGAGAGTGAGAGACAGAGAGAGAGAAACAGAGTTAGAGAGAGAGAGAGAGAGATACACAGAGACAGAGAGTGAGAGATACACAGAGAGACAGACACACACACACACAGAGAGAAACAGAGAGTGAGAGAGAGAGGGAGTGAGAGAGAGAAACATGGAGAGAGTGAGAGAGACAGACAGACAGATACACACACAGGAACAGAGTGAGAGAGAGTTAGAGAGAGAGAGAGTGAGAGATACACAGAGACAGAAACACACACACACACAGAGAGAAACAGAGTGAGAAAGACAGAGACAGAGAGAAACAGAGAGACAGAGAGAGAGAAAGAGAGACACACAGAGAGATACAGAGAGACAGACAGAAACACACACAAACAGAAACAGTGAGAGAAACAGAGACACACAGAGACAGAGAGAGAAAGAGAAACAGAGAGAGACAGAGTGAGAGAGACAGAGAGTTACAGAGAGACAGAGAGAAAGATACACAGAGAGACAGACACACACATACACAGAGAAACAGAGTGAGAGAGACAGAGAGACAGAGAGAGAAAGAGAAACAGAATAAGAAAGAGAGAGTGAGAGAGGCAGAGAGAGACAAACACAGAGGAAAAGAGTGAGAGAGACAGAGAATGAGAGGGAGAGAGAGAGAGAAAGAGTGTGTGTGTGTGTGAGAGAGAGAGAGAGAGAAGAGAGAGATGGGGTGCGCTCCCCTTCTCTCTTCACAGAACTTCTGTAAGGCAGCACCATTTTGCTTTCCCTTTAATAGCCAGATTTTACTGGGCCCATTTTAATTTACTAGGCTTTTAATTTTGCATTTTTCTTAGTATATGATGAAATCAGCCAGCCTTCTTACATGCTCTAAGTAATTTATTGGGCCATAAATCAGCTGTTCCTCCTCTTTGCTCTCTTAATAGGACATCAGTGTCCTATGATCTCTTTCTCTTTCAAAGCAGGCCCGTTTTGGAAATGACAGAAGAAGCCAAGCAGCGCAAGAACTTTTGCTTATAATGCCTCAAAGAAAAGTAGTGACAGCTTAATAGACCTGAAAGAATGAACTACAAAACAAGAACAATCTACGGTGGGAACCGTAAATAAGTGATTATGAAATAACAAACCAGGATTCCCCAAGTGCCAATAACCTTCCAACATTCCATTAAAACCCATAAATCTGCCAATGGCTGAGGCTAAGTAAATTTCCTCTAGTGCATTAAAACTCTTTGTTTACCAGCCCAGTAATTAAATTACAATGTCTTTTTAGTTCAAATAGACAGGCCCACTCTGTTTCCACTGCACACAAAATTAAGCAGGGACATTTCATTCCTGCCAATCTCTTGACACTGAGGGACGTTGCCTTCCCCACCCCTACTTGCACGGTTGGGGGAGGGGGGAAGGCAATGAGCTGCCATAGTGCCCAGTGGTGGGATTCAACTCATTTAACAGCTGACTCACTGAAAATGTGAGTGCGTGCGCATGCATGCGTGCACGGCTTCTCGCATGCATGGCTTCTGCGCAAGCATGTGCGCACAGCTTTTGTGCATGCATGGCTTCCGCTGTGTGGCGAAGGTCGACCGTGCAGCCTTTCGGGGCCTGCTCTGCCCCATCTCTGCTCTCCGAGGCAGCGGCTGCTTCTCTCCGTTGTTGCTCTTGCTGAGAGAGAGAGTGTCTCTTGTGCAATTTAGCCGCTGTGAGACGCTTCTATCCTCTAAATCCCATCCGGAAAGTGCGCAGCACAGAGGAGCAGCAGCCATGCTTAATGCTGGCTCTGTGTGCTACACACTTTACGATTGGGACTTAAAGATAAACGGCGGTTCACAGCTGCTAAATTGCACAAGAGACTCTCTCTCCCAGCAAGAGCAGCGGCGGAGAGAAGCAGCTGCTATCCCGGAGAGCAGAGATGGAGCAGAGCAGGCCCAGAAAGGCTGCTCAGTTGACCCTCGCTACTTAGCGGAAGCCGCACATGCACAGAAGCTGTGCATGCATGCATGCGCACGCACTCAATTTCAGTGAATTGGTTGTTAAATGGGTTGAATCCCACCACTGAATACACACTTTCCGGGTGGGACTTAAAGAAAAGCAGCGGCTCACAGTGGCTAAACTGCACAAGAAACATTCTTTCTCCTAGCAAGAGCTAGAGAGAAGTAGCTGGTGACCCTGAGGCCACACGGAGCGTCTCCGTAAGCGACTGAGCTTTGGCAAGGGACAACTGCAAGATCTCCACTACAGCACTTTAGGTAAGACCTGTCCGATAATTTGAGGCCAGAGGGGGCAGCGGCATGCGGGTGGAGGCCCAGGACAAGGCTGGAGCCAGGGAATGGCACATTCCCCAACCTGGCCAAGCTGGGTGGGTGGTGAGCGGGTGGTGGCTCCGGGGCAAGACCAGAGTCAGGGAATGACTTCACCAACCTGGCAAAGGTGGACAGGGAGTGGGTGGAGGCTCCAGGGCCAGAGCTGGGGAATGGCACGTACCTGGACCCTGAGGCGACAGGAGAGTGGCTGGCATGCTTATTTTTGGTGAGCAGAGTAGGTGAGGCATGGAGATTAGCTGGATGGTCTGGATCATGTGGCAAAGGGAAGGTAATGTATAGAGCAGGGCGGGGCAGGACGGGGCAGGGTGGGGCAGGGTGGGGCAGGATGGGGCAGGGTGGGCAGGGCTAGCTGGTGGTCCATTTTACGGCTTCTCCAAACTGCACAAAATCATAACAACTGGTTCATCCAGACCACTCCGAACCGGTTGAATCCCTGGTGCTTGGAGGGGCAGAAGCATTGTGCCCTTTACTGGGGAGAGGCCTCCAGGTACCAAGGGGATTAAAGCCATTTGTGCCAGGCTTCTCCTGGGAGGATAGGAAGAAAGTCATTTATGCTAGATCTAATTGGGGTCAGTTACCGGGACCAGGGATTTATTGCTTCCAAGCTTTCGAACTCATGCTGGGGTATTGGTCATTGGGGTACTGGCCTGGCCAGAAGCTCCTCTGCAGATCATCTGCAGGAACAAAAGGGGAGCCTGACCAGCTAAGCCAGGGTTCAATCCTCATATGTTCACCTCTTGGGCCTATGTTTGTTTGCTAGCTTTCAGTATGGATAGACCTCCTACACCTATTTTTGAAATTGATTTAAAATATAACATGCTAAAACCAGAAATATCAAAATGCTGACCTAAAAGGGTGAATAAAAGTGGTGTTTTAAGTCCTCCTCTCTGCTACAGGTAGTCCTTGATTTACGGCCACACTAAGCCCAACATTTCTGTTGCTAAGTGAAACATTTGATGAGGGAGTTTTGCTGCATTTTATGATCTTCATTGCCACAGTTGTTAAGTGAATTAGCAGTTGTTAAGTTAGTAACACGGCTGCTAAGTGAATCTGGCTTCCCCATCAACTTTGCTTGCAAAAGGGGATTGCACAACTCTGGGACACTGCAACTGTCATAAATATGAATCAGTTTGCCAAGAGTCTGAATTTTGATCACGTGACCCTGTGAGTCATGAATTACTTTTTTCACTGCCGCTTAACTTCGAATGCTAACTGTCATAAGTTGAGGACTAATTGCAAAGCCCAAAGGAGGAAACTCCGCCTGAGCATCCAAGGAGCTGCCCCTGAGCCTCGTGACTGATGCTTTATGGGGAATCTGAGAGCATTGTCTGCAAATAAGTCGTCCTGATTTGATCCTAATCCAAAAGAGGGTTTATATGTCAGGGAATGTACCTTGAATTGGTTCCAGAAAACAGCCAAGGCAGCTGTTTCAACACAGGTGTCAGGCTATCCAGCCAGGACTAAGTAGTAAATCTTCCGAAGTTTCCTGCCTTAGTTTAGCTTCTTTATTAATCCTGCAGATATCTCAGTATAGCTCGGCTGGAAAATAATCCATATTACAGACCAGAATGAAGCAAATGGGACCATGGATTGCCCATTATGACTGAGATGGTGCAAGCAAGTCTTCTATCTGCTAATGATTTGAAGCACTTCTTCTGTCTCTTGCCTTTTCCATATATTAGCTTTAAAATAAAAACTGTTAGACTTCAAAGGGGCTACCAGACCTCTCTGGGCATTTGCTGAGCTTGAAGAGAAGCAATCATTGAATACTCTATTTACATAAGTGCCTTGTTTATTTATTAACTTTACGTGCCATCCGTCTGCACAAGACCATTCTGGGTGGCTTACAAACATTAAAACTACTACACACAATAAAGCAAAAAATATCTGTAATTGATACTGTTAAAAGATAAGGAGGAAGCGAACAGGAAGTACATGGGGAGAGATAAGAGCTATCCAATAGCCACCTCCAGAATGATGCACCTCTCTTGGGGACCCAGGTCAGCTGGAAGAGCCAGGCCTTCTAGAAGGTCAAAAGGGTGGGTGTAGATCTCACATTGAGGTACCATTCTCAAAGGGCAGAGCCAAACGCAGAAAAGGATTTTCTTCCAGACTCCGTCAGGTAACATTTGTTAACTAAGTTTAAGTTTAATAACATTTATATGCCGCCCAATCCCGTAGGACTCCGGGCGGCTAACAATACAAATAAATCAAAAAGAAGAGAAGGGAAGAAAAGATAGAAAACATGCCATGTACTCCATTCCAAGTGGGGCTGGATCATATTTTGGGGTCAACAGCCCCAGGCCTGCCGGAACAACCAGGTTTTAGTGGCTTTACAGAAAGCCGAGAGAGTCTGCAGCACTCCCCCTCTGCTAACACAGGTGGGGTGGGGCAATCCCATTGGGGTGAGAAGAACTCCTTGATTTGCAACTGGATGCAAGCAGGCAGCCAGGACAGGTTGTGAAAAACAATACAACATGGTCCACAACACTGGATTCTGCACTAGCTGTAGCTTCCAAATATATTTCAAGGAGAGCCCAGGTAGAGTGCATTGCAGTAATCCAGGCCTGAGAGGACCAGGGCTTGAGCAACAAGAGGTGGCATTCAGCAGGTTCTGATCAGTTCTGGAGAACCAGTAGTGGAAATTTTGAGTAGTTCAGAGAAGCGGTAAATACCACCTCTGACTGGCCCCTATCAATTCTCTGCCTCCCAAGTCCCGGCTAATCAGGAGGGAATGGGGATTTTGCAGTAACCTTCCCCTGCCACACCCACCAAGCCATGCCCAAGAACTGGTAGTAAAATTTTTTGAATCCCATCACTGGTGGTGTAGATCTCACATTGGGGGTACGATGTCTCAAAGGGCAAGTGAAATTTGTCAGGTGAAATTCGTTAACTGATGAGATCTGCAACACTCCCCTCTGCTAACACAGGTGGGGTTGGCCAATCCTACTGGGGTGAACACTACTGATGCACAACACAGAGGTGTGCCAAGGCTTTCCCAGCTGTGACCATCCCCTGCTCAAATAGGAGTTGTGAGTCCAAGAGAAGATGTCCAGGGTTGCACATCTGGTCTGACTGGGTTTGTGCAACCCCATCCATAATTAGAGATGTTAAACACCTGTATCTGAAAGCTCCATGCACCATTTGGTCTTGCCAGGGTTGAGTCAAAGCATGTTGCTGCACATCCAGACCCTCGCAGTCTCCAGGCACTGTGAGAGGAAGCAACTGCATCACTTTGGTCACCAGGGGTGGAATTACAGAGTTGAGTATCATCCACATCCTGATGATACTTCATTCCATGGTGATGAATGATCTCGCCCAGAAGTTAAAAAGGAGAGGAGAGAGTACTGAGCACTGTGGCACACCACAAAGGAGTGGCTGTGGGCAGGACCTCTCATTCCTTATCAACACTGCTTGGGATCAGCCTTGGAGAAAGGAGCTGAACCAGTTCAAGGCTGTGCTGTGCAACCCCAACCCCACAGCCAGCCCAAAAGGCTACTGAGGTTGATGGTATCGAAGGATGCAGAGAAGACAAGGAAGATTGCACCATCTCCATCCTACTCTCACCAGAGATCATCAACAAGCGTGACCAATGCTGTTCCTGTCCCATAACTGGGCCTGAATCCTAACTGGGTCAAGATAATCTATTTCATCCAGGATCCTCTGAAGCTCTATGATTGAATCCATTTTTAAAAGGATGGGATTTCAACCGTACAATCACAGCTGCCATGTTGGCTTATTTTAACATACACATGCTCTGCAGATGCCTCTTCCCAGCAGCACCAGCTTACTGTGTTTCCCTGAAAATAAGACAGGGTCTTATTTTCTTTTGACCCCCAAAATAAGCACTTGGCCTTATTTTCAGGGAGGTCTTATTATTTTTGAGGTGAAGGAGGCGGGGAGCGTGGCACCTCATGGCTGCTGCTGTGTTGCAATATTTTCAGGGGACGGCTTATTTTAGCACATGCACTCAAAAGCCCAATTGGGCTTATTATCTGGGGAGGTCTTATTTTTGGGAAAACAGGGTAGTCTGTTCAGTAGTGAGGGATTCTAGAAGTTGCCGTTAGCTGTGTGATCCCTTTGGGGTAAATCACATCAGGAAACAGGACTCAGTAGAAAATCTGGTACTACACTACAAAATATCAGTGTTATTGACATTTTGGAAATGGGAAAGAAATCATTCCTTATTTCCAGTGCAACTCCCTGTTGTGTAACTATAGTCAGTGAGTTCTAGCATGATGGGAATCTAGTAAGGAAACCATCAGATATCAAGTAAAAGTTTGGACTACTGCAATGGCTCTAGATGGGGCTATCCTTGAATGCAGCTTCATGGACAGTCCTAGAGACTAGTGGTGGGATTCAAAGGTTTTTACTACCGGTTCTGTGGGCATGGCTTGGTAGGCATGGTTTGGTGTGCATGGCAGGGGAAGGATACTGTAAAATCTCCATTCCCTTCCCACTCCAGGGAAAGGTTACTGCAAAATTCCCATTTTCTCCTGATCAGCTGGGACTCAGGAGGCAGAGAATATATGGGGGCAGAGCCAATCAGAAGCGGTATTTACTGGTTCTCCGAACTACTCAAAATTTCTGCTACCGGTTCTCCAGAACTGGTCAGAACCTGCTAAAGACCCCCAGATAGCCCATAAAACACCCCTTTTGCACAAGCTGCACTGATTGATGGTTTGCTTCCAGGTGCAAGTCAAAGGTTGAGTTATCAACTTTAAAGTGCTTTATAGCATGGTCCAGGTTACACGAGAAACTGTCTCACACTGAAGGAATTGGCCTGCTGCACTCACACCAGCAGAAGAGGCCTGCTACAGACCCCCTCGGTCAAGGAATTCTGCTTGACAATATCCAGGAGAAGGACCTTTTCTGTTGGGGTTCCAACCCCCCTGGAATACTGTGCCCCGGGAGATGAGATCCATATTCATCTTTCTGACCTTCCAAAAATGCCTTAAAACAGGCTGCTGCCTTAAATAGCTGTGCCAATAATCATTTTGTTGGGTCTGTCATGCGAAGAGTTTGGAATAAATATATAACAAGGCTCTCCACAAGGTTGCCTCTTTGAGAGTCACCCCAGGAAACTTTTTAAAGAAAAGAAATGGTGGCAAAGCCAGACTGGTTGATGTAAGGTAAAATGTTATCTTTCAACTCTGGTGACCCAATATTAAAGCCAAGGGGAGAATTTAAATCAGAAGGTTATGTTTGCCACTGGTTTACTTATCAACAATTGAAAGAAAGATTTACACTGGATAAAAAGTGCTAGGGATTTAAAAATGAGTTGGAAACTTTACTATGTGGAAACAACAAACATATTGTCACTAAGATCTATAAAATGTTATTGAAATTGAATTTGGAAAATGAATATATAAAACATTGTATGATTCAGTGGGCAAGGAATTTTGGATATAATGTGATTCTTGAACAATGGGAAAATATGTGGACAAAGGGTTTAAAATTTACATTAAATTATAATCTAAAAGAAAGTTTTATAAGATGATATATCACTGCTATGTAACATTCAGTTAAGTTTTCTATCTAAGGGACGTGGTGGCTCAGTGGCTAAAACGCTGAGCTTGTCGATCAGAAAGGTCGACAGTTCGGCAATTCGAATCCCTAGTGCTACATAACAGAGTGAGATCCCGTTACTTGCCCCAACTTCTGCCAACCTAGCAGTTTGAAAGCATGTAAAAATGCAAGTAAAAAAATTGGTGGGAAGGTAACAGCATTCCATGCACCTTTGTCATTGAGTCATGCCAGCCACATGACCACGGAGATGTCTTTGGACAGCTCTTCGGCTTTGAAATGGAGATGAGCACCACTCTCTAAAGTCGGGAACAACTAGCGCATATGTGCAAGGGGAACCTTTACCTTTACCTAAGTTATCTAAGATGTATAAAGCTATGTCAAATGAATGTTGGAAGTGTAAAAGTAAAGAAGAGACTTTTAATCATCTATGGTGTACATGTGATAAAGCAAAAAAATGGTGTATGGTTCATATTTTAATACAGGAAATTTTGAAAATGAAGATAAAGATGAAAACATAAACTTTCCTTTTGTGTCTAATGGAAAAAGACCTGGAGAAAAAAATTGGAACTTTGTTACTATATATGTTGACTTCACAAGAGTATTGTTTGCACAAAAATCAATTCCTACCATAGACGAATGGTCACAGAAGTTGGTGGAGTTGGGACTTCCTGGGAGGAGCCTACTGGTGAAGGCAGCAAAAAATCAGCTGCCTCCGAATTCCTGGCTACGTACCTGTTTAGAGGATCTTCCATCTGACGTCTTATCAGGTTTTCTTATCCTTCAGGCAAGAGGGAAAGAAGAATCTGTTTTGCTGGCAAATGCTCTTCGATTTTTGCAGCTTTTGTGCTTGCAAGGAAAGGGGGGCTAGCCCATGGCAGAACGGCTGTCCGTGCTGGGAATTTCAAACTGCCTTGTGCAGGACAAAGTAGGTCTCTCCCACTCTGCTCTAAGTTTTGTTTGATTTAATCTTATCACGAGCAGAATCCGTTTACTGCGAGGACAATAATTGCTTATCAACATTTTAGCTTCTTCTCTTTTTCTCCTCCGAAAAATTATTTACTCAGAGGCTTTTAAAATGGCGCCGAGCAGGCTGGTTTCTCCGGTAATAACGAACACTTTTTGCTAATTCTCACAAGACTTCAAAAGAATTGAAAAGAATTCTTGAAAAGAATTCAAAACAAAAGAGATAGCTTATCACATGTTTTGGTTTCACAATAGAAGAATTTTACTCCTTCATTAACTTTGCTTATTTGGAAGTTAAATGGTGATGAATCTGTTGAACGGTCTTGTTACAATGTTTACTCACTGAAATTTTTGCCAAGCCTTAAACTTCAAAATAAAAGCCTCTTTACTTAAAGCTGCATATTTGGCAATAGAGTTTTATTAACTGCAGGCAGACAAATTTTGAAATGGCCTCAAAACCAAATATTAACTTGAAGTCGTCACCCTCTACTTCCAGGGGCACATCCTCAGTGCCTGGCACAAAGCTGCAGCCTCCGCCTCCTACGCCCCCTGCTGGGGATGTGTTAACGAAAGAATTTTTTCTGAGTAATCTAAGCGAGGCTCTTAATGCACAGACAATTAAAATGGAAGATAAATTTAGAGATAATAGAGAGGAGAGAAAAGAGGAAATAAAAGAAATGAAAGAAGAAATTAAAAGTGAAATTAAAAGTGAAATAAAAGGACTTAAACAGGAGTTGTATGAGAAATTTGAGGCTAAGGTTGATAAAATTAGAGATGACATGCTGAGTCTTGTAACTGTATTAACAGAACATATTTCTGGAGTGGAAGATACTCTAGAGGTTCTTAATGATGCCAATGCTAACTTGACATTGAAAACAGAGGTGGTGGAACAAAAAGTGGAAAATGCTGAAAAAGAAATTATTATGATACAGTACCGACAAATGGAGTTCGCATTAAGAGTAAGGGGGCTGCGTGAGGAGAAACAGGAGAACCTGAAACAGATCCTATCGGAAGCTTTTGACCGCCTGATGGGAAGACCAGGGACCAACCAAGGCTGGCAAATTGACAAAGCTTACCGCGTTAACTCCTGGCTGGCAAAGCAGAAGCAGCTTCCTCGAGACATCGTTATATATTTTACTACAAGAGAGTTCAGAAATATGGTACTGCAAGCGTCTTATAACACTAAGCTTCAAATTGGCGGTAAAGACCTGGCTGTTTTGAAAGAGATACCACCTCAAATGTTAAGAGCCAGAAGAGATTATGCTTTTTTGGTCGAAGAACTCAGAAATCGTCAGATACAGTATAGATGGGATGCACCATTCGGCATCATATTTACATTTGATAAGCAAAGGTACCGCCTCAACTCTGTATGGAAAGCCCGAGATTTTTATTATAATATATTGAAGGCCGGACACCCTGCACCATCTGGACCTAGAGAAAGACCACAAGAAGGACAGGATAGACAGCAAACTATACAACCACCAGACAAGATGGAGCATCTCTCTTCTCTAGAAGTGCAAGGTGCTATGGAACCAAGACCTAGCCGCATGACTACTAGACGTATGGAGAAACAAGCTAAGAAGCAACAGCGTCAACAATCACCGGCCATCGATCAAGGAACTACAACAACAAATCTGGAAGCAGTGGGAGGAGCTAGACCTAAGGTCAAACAGGCCATGCAGGAAGCTCTAAAAATGCTTCAACCAACCAAAGATGACAACTAAGATCTTAACATGGAATGTCAACGGACTGAACTCTCCACAGAAGAGGAAGAAAATATTTCATTATCTTAAACAGTTTAAGAACGATGTAATTTGTTTGTAAGAAACTCATATTAAGTCAACTGATCAAAAATATCTGATCAACTCAAAACTTGGTCAACATTTTGCAGCTTCTGCTATGGAAAAGAAGAATGGTATAGTTGTATACTTAAGAAAAGATATGAAAGCTGAATTAATAGAAGCAGATCCCTTCGGAAGATATATTGCTTTAGACTTAATCTTAGAAGGGAAAAAGACATTACTTTTGGGAATTTATGCTCCCAATCAACAGCAAGATAGATTCTATAGAAATCTTCATGCTAAATTAGTACAGTGGGACTATAGTTCCTGTATACTATTGGGTGACTGGAATGGAGTGATAGACACTAAGAGAGATAAGAAGATTTCCCGCTTAAATACCAAGATGCGAGCAAAGTTACCCAAATCTTTCTTTGACATTATGGATGATTTTGAATTGAGAGATATCTGGCGAGAAAGAAATGCAGAGGAATATGACTTCACTTTCTTCTCGGACAGGCATCAATCCCTTTCAAGGATTGATTTTATTCTAATCACTAATGATTTGCTTTCTAGGGTCAAGAAAACAAAGATTGCAGCTAGAGTCCTTTCGGACCATAACCCAGTTTGGATGGAGTTGGGAAGGGTAGTGCAGGCAAGAAGGTTTTGGAGACTGAATGAAAATTTATTTAGATATGAAAACTATATTAATGATTGTAAAAAATTACTATCTGAATATTTTGTTTTGAATATGAATAAGGGTACATCTATGGAATTTGTATGGGATGCAAGCAAAGCGTATATGAGAGGAGTTTTGATGAATATAAATAAAACACATAGAAATAAGCAAGGGTTAAAACGAACAGAACTGGAAGAGGAAATTAAGAGAAAAGAGCTGGAGTTAACAAGGAAACCAGACGATACAAAGGTTAAGGAAGCTATTAACATATTAAAATCTCAATTTGACATGTTGATCTCTGACCAGGTAGCTACTAATTTATTATATGCAAAACACAATACTTTTTGTAATGCAAACAAACCTGGCAGATGGTTAGCTTATCAGATTAGGAAAAAAAGGAAAACTCGAAATATATCTAAACTGATTTACAGAGGGAAGGAGGTGTTCCAACAGGAAGAGATTCAAAAGGCTTTCTGGGAATTTTTTACAGAACTGTATAAAGGGGATAAAATTAATGGTTTAGACATAGACAAATATTTAGACAAGGAGAAAATACCTTCAGTTAGAGAAGAACACAGGCAAAAATTGAATCAACCAATAACCTCGGGGGAAATCCTGCAGGTAATTAAGCAATTAAAGCCAGGGAAAGCACCAGGTACAGATGGCTTGACAGCGGTTTACTACAAAAACTTACAGTTAGAAATGGTAGAACCTCTTAGAGAATTATTTAATATGATTCAAACGGAAGGTAAAGTCCCTCCATCTTGGAAGACAGCGTTTATATCTTTGATACCCAAAGAAGATCAAGATACTACTCAACCCAAAAATTATAGACCCATTTCATTACTGAATGTAGATTATAAAATTTTTACTAAAATATTAGCAAATAGGTTAATGTTGGTCATTCAACAATTGATACATACGGACCAAACAGGTTTTATACAAGGGAGACAGATGAAAAGTAATGTTAGATTAATTATTAATGCATTAGAATATTTGGGAAAGAACAACCAGATCCCTGCTGCGTTTATATTTTTGGATGCTGAGAAGGCCTTTGATCGAGTTAATTGGCAATTTCTGTTGAAGATACTGCAAAAAATGCAGATAGGAGATAATTTTTTACAGTCAATTAAAGCAATATACCAACAGCAAACAGCACAAATCATAGTCAATGGAAGTCTAACAGACTCTTTTCAAATTGGAAAAGGTACAAGACAGGGCTGTCCTTTGTCCCCATTATTGTTTATTATAACTTTGGAAGTATTGTTGAGTAAAATACGGGGCTTGGATGGTTTAAAAGGGATCAAGATTAGGCAGCAAGAATATAGAGTCCGCGCTTTTGCGGATGATTTGGTCATAATATTGGAACAACCGCAGGAATCCAGTATGGTTTTAATGAATATGATTAATCAATATGGTCAAGTGTCGGGCTTTAAAATAAACTTAGGAAAAACCAAAATATTAGCTATAAATATGAATATTAAACAAAAGGAAGAATTAGGAGTGATGCTAGGATGTGAGGTAGTTAAAAAAGTCAAATATCTTGGAGTTAACATTTTAACTTCAAATGGGAAATTATATAAGCATAATTATGAACCACTTTGGCATAGCATACAGACAGAGATGAAAAAATGGGAGAAATTGCACTTATCTTTGCTGGGTAGGATAGCGGCAGTGAAAATGAACATTTTACCAAAATTTTTATTTCTCTTCCAAATGTTACCTATACTTAAAAAAGATGCGAACCTTTTAGAATGGCAGAAGGGTATCAACAAATTTGTGTGGGCAGGAAAGAAGCCGAGGGTAAAGATGAAAATAATGCAAGATGTACGTGAGAGAGGAGGATTGAAACTACCTAATTTAAAACTATATTATGATGCAGTGGCATTATCTGCAATTAGTGATTGGATTCATTTAACCAATGATAGAATATTGAACATTGAGGGACACGATCTGGTATTTGGTTGGCATGCTTACCTGTTATTCAACAAAAAATTGGATAAGACCTTTAAAAGTCATATTTTAAGAAATGCTTTATTGCGGGTCTGGAAGAAATATCAATATAAATTAAATGACAAGATACCCATGTGGGCAATTCCTAGACACGCAATTGAAAATATGAATACAGCACAAAGACAGGACAGAATTACTTACAGACAGCTTCTTACCTCGGAAAGGGGGGTATTACAATTAAAATGTTTAGAGGTATTAAAAGAGGAGAAGGTAGTTCAAACATGGTTCCAGTATGGGCAATTACAGGCTAGGTGGAAAATAGATCAAAAAATTGGTTTTATTCAAGTTGAGGATAATCTGTTTAAACAAATAAGAGATCAAAGCTTAATGCATATAAAGAGGATATATAATGTATTAATACAGATGGATTCGGAAACAGAATTAGTTAAAGATTGTATGATAAAATGGGCTCAAAATATTGAGGAACCAATAATGTTGGATACATGGGAAAGAATCTGGGTAAGAAATGTGAAATTTACACAAGCTCAAAATCTGAGAGAAAATTTTTACAAGATGTTCTATAGATGGCATTTAGATCCTAAAAAGTTGGCTTCTATGTATCCGAATGTACAGCCTAAATGTTGGAGGTGTGGTTCTCTCGATGCTACATATTATCATATATGGTGGACCTGCCAAAAGGTTAAGGCATTTTGGATAAAAATATGGTGGGTCATGCAAAATGTTTTTAAAAGAAGGATAAAGTTTAGTCCTCAGTTATTTTTACTAGGTATATGTACTGATTTTACAGTGGTAGAGACCAACTTGACTCTGCACCTGATAACTGCAGCAAGACTGTTGGTGGCGCAATATTGGAAGAAGGAAGACTTGCCTACAATCCAAGAATGGACATTGAAAGTAACAAACTTAGCTGAAATGGCTAAAATATCGGCATATCTCAAAGATCATTCAAATGAGAGATATAAACGAGACTGGAAAAAATGGATTGACTATATACAAAATAAATACGGGACTAAGAAATTCCAGTTAGCCTATGCTTAAGATCAGAAATGATTTAAACTGTTAAAAGTCAGTTCAGTAAGAAGAAGCTAAGGTCAATCTAGAATGTCATTAATTTCTTTATTTCTTTTTTCTCAATAGATTTTAGACTGTGTTAGTTAAAAATCCATACCGTGTACGGGTTCTGGGAAGTCGGGGGGGGGGGGGAAGGAGGAGGGGGGGTGGGGGGGGTGGAGGGAGGGAGGGATACACACAACAAAAAAAAATTGTACTTTAATGTCTTAATGATTGACAAATGATGACATATCTGTGTTTTTTTTTTTTAAAGAAAAATAAAAAAGTTGAATATGAAAAAAAAAAAAAAAAAAAAAAGAAGTTGGTGGAGTTGGCTGAAATGGGAAAATTGACCACTTTTGATTAAAGAAGAGAACATAAATACTTTTGTTTCCACGTGGAGACTGCTTCTGAACTTTGTGCTTGACATTGAAAAGAATGAAACTTTGATTTTGGGTTTTATTGATTATACTGATAGATCCTTATAGAAACAGCGACTTTATATTACTATGAAAAAACAAAAAGTTGTGATTTGATGTTAATGCGTTATTTTGCTGCAACAGAGAGAGTCTGAAGTCAATGCTTCTTTTTCTTTTTCCTAATCCTTCCTCAATTCTCTTTCTCCTCTTCCTCCACACCATTTTCCTATTTTATTTTGTACTTTGTAACTTATTTTATCTTATAACTCAATAAAATGTTAACAAATTAAAAAAAACTTCTGCTGCCAATTGGCCTGGGGTCCAGATGAAGTGTTCCACTCTGGAGTGGCTAGTTAATTAAAATGAATACCCTACCTCTACCTATCTTAGCAGATTTTGTTAATTTTAATATTTATTTTATCATTTTAAGTTTCATATTGCCATTTTCATCATGTTATAAGCTGCCCAGAGTAATTTGATACAACATGGGCAGCATATAAAATTTAATAAGTGAATAAATAAAATGCATATCACTTCCATCTCTCTCCAATTTAATTTTCTGGGAAGGGCACTGATGGTTTGCTCCCTGCAATTCATTTCTTCCTTTGAATTTATCAAAGTTCTGTCAGTTTCTCAACACAGGCCTCTGTTCTCTCAAAAACATATTCAGAACACAAAGCACAAAGAATTTGGATAAGATAAGACAAGATAAGATATAAGGTGAGGTGAGGTGAGATGAGATAAGAGAAGAGAAGAGAACCTTTATTGTAATTTTTGGGGGGCACTCATGGATGGATATAGCTGTGTGAAGAAGCAAACAAAAACAGCTTGGAGTTCATTTTATATATCCTGCAATGGGGCCCTGGGAGTTCCTTTTGTCCACTGCTTCAGAGGCTCAATACCATTCTCAGTGGACCAATGAATTGATAGCCTTAATTAAGACTCCAGCGGATAATTAGACCTGCAGAAAAAAAACCATTGCAAGCAGCCTGTCTTCCGTAGAAGACCTGCAGGTCAGAAGGAGAGCTGAGAAAATATCTGCAGACCCCTCATATCCCTAACACAATCTGTTTCATCTTTTTTCCCCTCAGGATGCTGCTATAGGGAATAGCAGGTCAAAACAGCTAGACACAAATACAGTTTTTTACTTCGTGTCATCATTCTGCTGAACACCTAACTATCACAGTACTGGCTTACCTCCAAGAATATTTACCCAAGTAATATGGTTGTAGCATTATTATTATCCTTCTCATCTTCTCTACTGCCCCCTCTTATTGGTATCGTTGTTATGATTATTATTATTACTCTGTTGCTTTGCATGTACATTGAGAGCCTCTGCACTAGAGACAATTCCATTTGTGTTTAATCACACCTGGCCATTTGTTCTACATTCTGTTCTGTTCTGTTCTGTTCTGCCCTGCCCTGCCCTACTCTGTTCTATTCTATTCTGCTGTGCCCTGTCCTGTCCTGCCCTGCCCTGCCCTGCCCTGCCCTGCCCTGCCTTGTCCTGCCCTATCCTATCCTATCCTATCCTATCCTATCCTATTCCCTATTCTATTATTCTATTCTATATTTTATTTTCTGTTCTATATTTTCTATGCTATGCTATACTCTGCTGTGATGTGCTGTCCCATGCCGTGCTATGCTATTCATGGAGAAAAAAATAAAGTAAAACTTAGGGGAGAAAATAAACCAAAATTGAGAGTGTGCCCTTCCCCCTTTGGATATGACCCACTTCATCCCTTTGTCTAATTCTGCCACACCTGAATTAACCCCCCTGCCCCCAGACAACCCCTGTAGACCAATGACTTGAAGCCTGGCCCAAGAGCAGTCCTTACAAGGAAACCACAACCTAGATGCAACCTGTCTCCTTTATCAACGGACTTCCCCAGTTCTGCTGCCCATTTTGGCCAACAATGGAATTGACTTCAGGTATACTGACAAGGACCTTCCTAGACTCTCCAAATTTACCAGCCAATCAGATCCATAGAATTTCCCACCTTGTAGCCCTCAACTTCTGTAAACATCTTTGCTTTCCCAGAAGGAAAGCTGCCTCTCCTTCCTTCTCATCTTTCCTATACACTGGAAATAAATTCCTTGTGTGACCAATCACACTTAGCCGATAAAAAAAATTCTAATTCTAATTCCGATATTATACAACTCCTTCAGCATAGCTGCTTAATCCAAATGGATTAAGCTGGACACAATTAGAAACATAATAGGGCCAGTTCTAGTTAGGCTGAAGCACGGTTTCTTTTTCCTAACAAACATGGTCTCCTACAAAGAGACATTCTCAATGTAAAGAAGCATGGGGATGTTTAGATGATTATATGTCTGATTTGGGGGCAAACTATGCAGACCCGTTGGTCATTTTAGGATGAGATTTTAATTTGAGATTAGGTCTTGATGATCTTAACCAGAGGAGGTATTCAGAGAAGAACCACCTCTGACTGGCCATGCCTCCATCTATTCTCTGCCTCCCGAGTCCCAGCTGATTGGGAGGGAATGGGGATTTTGCAGTATCCTTCCCCTAGAGTGGGGAGGAATTGGAGATTTACAGTATCCTTTCCCTGTCATGCCCACGAAGCCATGCCCATCAAGTCATGCCATGCCCACCAAGCCACACCCACAGAACCAGTAGTAACAAATTTTGAATCCCACCACTGATCCTAACTTTATTTAAAGTATCATTCCATTCCTCAAAGAGCAACTCACCACCATGTTAGACCAGCATCAACCAAAAAAAGGACAAGCTCCAACAAATAGGATTGTCACAGTTTGATTGGAGTGGTCCTTAGGGAGGCACTGGATTTTTTGGCTGGAGCCAACAGCAAGCACAACAGAAGCCCCTCTCTGGAGGACTATTCCCTGAGATTCTAAAGGGGTTGGTGCCCCAGACGCTGGCATTCTCTGCCTTGATTTAGATGGCAAAATGGAGTTGGCAGGCTTCCCTTGCTTCATGCCCTCAGCTACTTTGGACTGCATTATGATCGTCAACCTATGTGAGCGCGGCCTTAGAATACTTTTGCATTCCCCCATTTAAACCAGACGCATCTTAAAATAGTGTCTAATCCACCAGATGAAACTACACTTAAATATTACAAGTTCTTCATCCAGTCCTGCAAACAGGTCAATAGATCTAAAATCTAAAAAAATGCCAACTGATCAGTAGAGTGAAAGCACTAACCAGAAAGCAAAACAACAACAAAAAAGAACTAGTAGCCCAGAAAAAGCATGATAAAAGATTCACTGTTACTAAAGAGGGAGGAGCAGTGTATGAAATCTGGAGACAGCTGATAGCAAGCTGTGTGAAAGATTCCACTAAGTGCTGGCATTTAATTGCAGGAAGAGTGAAAACCCATTCCTCTCCCCTGGAGTGTAACATCCCAGCAACAATCTGGGGTGTTTATTTACAAGGTTTACATGGAAGAGAGAATTTGCAAGATGCTGAGATGGAGCCTCTGCCGAGGTGGTCTCCAGTTTCAGCTGCTGGAGAGCAGACAGTCAACTAATTGGGGCATTGAAATGCAGAAAAGTCCCAGTTCTGGATTTAATTCCTCCTGAAGTGCTCCTGAATGGTGGACTGCAGTGTTGGCTTCCCTTTTCACTGTCATCCATAAAACAGCTTCAATCCCTAGACACGGGAGGGGGGAGGGGTGTAGCGCCATAAAAGGGTGGAAGGGAAAAAGGACAATCCAGCCAATTCTCACCCAGTGTGTCCTTGGCCTGATTAGTAAGATCTATGCTGAATACTTTTGGCTGAAGCTGGAAGAAGAAAAGCTATGGTATATAGTTAACATGATTAAGGGAAATAGATTAATGCTATTAATTGTGGAAAATTAACTAAGTGAAATGTTGATTACACAAAATTAAATTTGAGGATATACTGTATGTTATCTATAGTAAAACAAAATAATAGATGGAAATGAAATGTTAAATTTGATTAACTTGGAGGGGCAAGTAATGCTATTGTTTATCTATTAAGAAGAAATTAAAATTAAGTTGGAAAATTTGGAAAGAAAATAAGATAGCTGAAATTTGAAATGGAAATATGATGTAAAATGAACTATGCATAAGAGAAGATGTAAAGGGAGAAAACCCGGGCAACACTTCATGTATAAAAGAAGTTAAAATATGTAACAAAAACTATAAAAAACTTTGTTTCAGAAAAGGGTGGAAGGGAAAAAGGACAATCCAGCCAATTCTCACCCAGTGAGTCTCCTTGGCCTGATTAGTAAGATTTATGCTAAATACTTTTGGCTGAAACTGGAAGAAGAAAAACTATCAGTCTTCTCTGTGTTACATCAAGTAATCTGGTAATCTCCCATTGGGTTGAAGAATATCCTCATTCATCTCTAAATCAACATGTTTGGCCTTGTTTGTAAATCGCACGGAGGTCTTTGATCCCATCTCCTGCAAGATATATCAAAGCATATATACTACATATCCTATTAGATGTACTTTATAGGAATAATAGATTGAGACTGAAATGCACTACAGCTAAGATCAATTTTAATGCCAACAAGCGAAAGAGTTAAACATTTTGGCCACACTATTTTTTAATCAGCCTGAGAAAGTAGACAGGCTCCTCATGACTGTCAGATCAGCCATCCATCTATTGAAGCTATGTTCATTCTTGGTTGATGAAAACCTCCCTAGAGGTGACATATGACTGGGTTCCAATGGTGGTTAATTCTTTCTTGGGAGTAGGGATTGTAGGACAATCATCAGTATAATGAACCAATGCTAATGTTTAGGACCAGCTCCCGGAATTGTGTGGTTGGTGGTACTTATGCTGGTTCTCCTCCTTCCAATAGACTTGATTCCAGCTGATGTTGATTGGGATCAAGAGGTCTTGTGCTTGGTTACTGCTTTGTAGGGTTTATAAGAATTAATAGTCTCACCGCACTTGTTTAGCATCTACATGTAAAAAACAGGGGAAGAAGTCAAGGAAACGATTGGTTCACTCATGGGTGAAGACAGCAAGGAGGTAACTGGCAACAAGAAGAAACTGGAATTATTTAATTCATTCTTTGCATCTGTCTTTATACAAAAGGAAAAAACAATGTGACCTATCAAAAGCACTACTTTAAGAGATTGGATTAGGAATAGAAGTCAAAATAGCCAAGAAATTATTAAGACAAACCGATCCACTATGGATGAATTCAAATCACCAGGACCAGATGGATTATATCCCAGAGTTCAGAACTGGCTGATGTGATGTGGAAACCAGTGAACCATATCTTTCAAAGATCCTGTAGCACTTGGGAACTACCAGGGGAATGGAAAAGAGATGATGTTGTTCCAATCTTCAAAAAGGAAAAACTATAGACCTATCAGCCTGACAACAATACCTGGAAAGATCCTGGAAAAGATAATCAAACAACAGATCTGCAAATGCCTAGAAGTAAGCAAAGCTATAACCAGAAGTCAACATGGGTTTGTCAAAAAAAGATCATGCCAAACAAATCTTATTTCATTCTTTGACAAAGTGACTAAATTAGTGGACCAGCAGAGTGCTGTGGATGTAGAATACTTGGATTTCAGCAAGGCATTTGACAAAGTAGACTACAATGTACTTTTTGGTAAGCTAGAAAAATGTGGGATAGACATCATCTATCAGCATTCACCAAATGGATTCCTAACTAACTGACAAACTGCACTCAATGTGTAGTCCTTAATGGAACTACATCTACATGGAGGGAAGTAAGCAATGGGGTACATCAAGATTCTCTTAGGCCCAGTACTCTTCAATATCTTCATAAATGATTTAGATGAGGGAATAGAAGGGGAAATCATCAAATTTGAAGATACACTAAACTGGCAGGAATAGCCAACACTCCAGAAGATAGGCTCAAGATCCAGATGGATCTCCACAGACTTGAACACTGGGCCCTATTTAAAAAAAGAAATTCAATGTAGAGAAAAGCAAGATTTTGCTCTTAGGCAAAAAACCACAAATGTATAGGTACAGATTAGGTGAAAGTTGGCTTAATAGTAGTAACTGCGAGAGGGATCTTGGAGTCTTAGTGGAAAATCAAATAATTAAATATGAGCCAGCAGTGTATGCCAGCTGCCAAAAAAGCCAATGCAATCCTAGGCAGCATTAACAGAGGGATAGACTCAAGATCACATGAAATATTAGTATCACTTTATAAAGCTTTAGTAAGGTCACACTTAGAATACTGCATCCAGTTTTGGTCACCACAATATAAAAAAGATGTAGACTGTGGAAAAAGTGCAGAGAAGAACAATGAAGACAATTAGGGGCCTGGAGGCTAAAACATGAAAAACAGTTGCAGGATTGGGTATGTCTAGTCTAGTGAAAAGAAGGACTATGACTAGTATTCAAATATGTTTTATTGCTTGTGTTTGCATTATATTGAATTCCAATATATATTCGCCCAAAGTTCTGGCAACTTCATCTCCCTCTACCACTTCTTCTCTATTAGTAACAATTAGGTCTAGTATATCTTTTCCTCTTGTTCCCTCCTTTATCTGTTGGATATCAAAGTTGTCAGCTAAGTTGGTTAGGAATCTATTTGATTTTCCAGTTGCTGCAAAGTTTGTCTCCCAGTTGATATCAGGGTAGTTAAATTCTCCCATTACTACTGTTGTATATTTCCTACATGCATCTGTTAATTGTTTAGCAAAAAGTTCATCTATTTCTTCTGCTTATTGATGTATATGCCTTAGCAATGTTATTCATTTTTCCTTTTGTATTGACCCACATGGATTGGTTTTGTGTATTTCTGTAGAGATGTGATGATTTTTTATATATAATGCAGATCCACCTCCTCTTTTGCTAGGTCTGTTTCTTTTGAATAGTTTGTATCCTTCCATCAGTACATTCCACTCATGACTTTCATCCCACCAAGTTTCAATAATGGCAACTATATGATTTCTGCCTTCATGTACTAATACTTCAAGTTTACACTGTTTGTTCCTTAAACTTTGAGTCTTTGTATATAGGCATTTGAGTCCTTTAGGGGACTTGGGTGTGTTTCCTATATCTCCTACTTTGTGACTGGGATTCCCATCCTTCCCATCACTCTCCTCCTCTTCCTCCTCCTCCTCCTCCTCCTCCTCCTCCTCCTCCTCCTCCTCCTCCTCCTCCTCCTCCTCTTCTTCTTCTTCTTCATCTTCATCTTCATCTTCATCATCTTCTTCTTCATCATCTTCTTTTCCTCCTCCTCCTCCTCCTCCACCACCACCACCACCACCACCACCACCACCACCACCACCACCACCACCACCACCACCACCTTCTCTTCCCCACCTCCTCATATGATTGGTTAGCTAGTGGTCTTTTCTTAGAATTAGGTTCTAAAGTTGTGAAGATTGGCCTCCCTCCCCCCCTCAATTTTATTTAAAGCCCTTCTCATAAGATGAGCCAGTCTTTTTCCAAATATATTCCTTCCAGTTCTTGTGAAGTTCACTTTGACCCTTGCCAGTAGCCCTTCATGTAGGTAATGCAGAGCAGGGTCTAGGAAGCCAACGTTCTCTTGTCCGCAGCTGTTTTTAAGCCAGTGGTTCATTTCTAAAATCCTTTGCTCCCTCATTGGAAGTTGGCCTTTTGTTGGAAGTATAGCTGAAAACATCACTTGAGCTCCTAATTCTTTAACTTTCTTCCCTAGCTGTTTGTAATCTCTTGTTATTGTTTTCAGATTCATTGTTGTGTCATTGGTCCCCACGTGTAGAAGAAAGGGATAGTAATCCATGAGGTTGGCTGTTTTAGTAAGGTTCTCAATTACATCTTTGATTTTTGTTCTAGGGTTGTGGTGGTGAGCCTATGGCACACATGTTGGAAACAGCATGCAGAGCCATCCTGCATGGGACATGCGGCCTCTCTGGCTCTTATTCCACATTCCTGTGCACACATGTGCGCTAGCCAGCTGGCCTTCACACATGGGCCAAAATCTGGAGGAGCAGTGTTCCAGCACGCATGCACGCACCAGTATCCAACCTTCTGGGTTTCCATTGTGCGCATGCAGACAGTCAACTGTTTGTTGAGCCTGCGCCCATGCAGGAAATCAGAAATTTGGGTGCCGGTGTGCACACGTGCAATAAAACACTGCTCTTCTGGGTTTTGGCACTCCCATGTATGCAAAGGCCAGCGAGACCATGTGTTCCTCATGGGATAGTTTTGCGTGCCATTTCCGGCATGCAGGTTGGCACGTGGGTACAAAAAAGGTTAGCAATCACTGTTCTAGGGGGACAACCTACCTTTCTAGATTGACTGTTTGGTCTGCAGACTATAATTTCTATTCCCCAAAGAATCGAATCTCCTGTCACCAATATTTTTCCTAGGGAAGTCTGGGATACTTTTCTTCCTGTCACAAGAATGCTGGGTGGTATCTCCTTTTTAGAAACACTTGATGACTGCTCTTTAATAAGTGTCTGTACATTTTTTCCCCAGGAGGGGCTATGAAAGCAATTGTTCAATTCCAGAGGGGCTTCACTGGAGTGGGCTAGGGTAGATAGAAGGGGCTTTGCTTTCAATTGCTATTTTCTTCTTAAAATGACATGTTTCCATTGGTCTTGCTTTTTAGTTTCAATTTTGGTGTAGTCTTCTTGTTTAGGTTGGAGATTCTTGCTTTGTTCAATAAATTTCAGAGTGGTTAGAGTTGTTTCTACATCCTTTACTTTTTCTTCTAGCAATTTACATGATTTATATTCGATACATATACAGTTTGGGACTTCTCTGGGCATAGGCTCAAACATGACATATTTTGCAAGTCTTTATAATGTCAGTTGCTATGTCCATGATTTCTTTGTTTGTTTGTTGAAAAATGAAAAATTCTAAAAATGTATTTTTCCGGTTGCAAACTGTTATTATACAATAGTTTACAACAGTTCTTGACCCTTTTTTCTCTGTCTTCAAAAATTCATCACTATTCTTCTTGTTTTAAGTGTTGTCGCTTTTTCTGTGATTTTCCCCCTGCCTCGGATTATTAAGAGTTTAAAAATGTCTAAACAATTAAAATAAGTGAACTGTTTTTTTAAATGTTTAGTTGAAAAAGAAATTGAAAAAAATGAAAAAAAGAATTTCATTAAAAGACGGAAAAAAGAATTTTAAAATGGAAAAAGATTTTAAAAATTGAAAATGGAATTTTAATTGAAAAAGAAATTTAAAAGTTGAAAAAATAAATAAAAATTTGAAAAAATATTTTTTTAAAAAAAATAAATTAAGAATTTATGAAAGTTCTTAGTCCTTTATGAAATGTTATGCGCTTCTTTATGTTGGAAATCTCAGGCATCCAAAAGCCCTGCCACTGTGTCCGACATAAAAAAGTGCCAGCCTGCATGCCAGCAGAGGCCGGTAAAACACACACATACACATACACACACAAATTACTTACAATAATACAATTACTTACAAATTACATTAATTTTGAATTACTCCCCCTCCCTCCGACCCACATACCTTTTCCAGCTGTTTCACAGAGGATTTCAACCCTGCTCTTGTCTGCCATGATGAAAATGTAAAAATATAAAACGAAAAAGGCAAGAGCTGCTGAGGTCAGGCTGGGTTAGCTGCTGCCAGAGTCCCCAATGGATGACTCTGCTTAACTCTTTAAAAAAGCCTCTAAAAAAACCTCCCTCTACAGGAGAAGGCAAGAGAACCACATGCCTCATCTACATAAGGAATTTTTTGGCTTTTAACCCTTGCTTAACTCTGCTCAAGTGATCATAAAGTCAGACTAAATGAGGCACATGGTTCTCTCGCCTCCTCCTGTAGAGGGCAATTTTTTTAGAGGCTTTTTTAAACAGTTAAGCACTAAGCAGAATCATCCACTGTGACTCTGGCAGCAACTACCTCAGCCTTTTTCCTTTTAATTTTTCTTTTCTTTTCATGATGACACTGGTGAGGCTCTGCCTCCCCTGCCTCCCCTGACTGCACGTCACTGCTTAACTCTCTACACCCTATCTTGAATATGTATCCCTTTCCTCTCTGTCCACCAGTGTTACATACTGATCCTTTTCCTCCCGGCCTTCCAGTTCTTGGCCTTCAGTTGTTGGGCCACTGCTGGGGTTTTGGGGTATGATGTGCTGATCTGGATGCTTAGCTGCTGCTTAGCTGCTCTGCTGTGCTGATCTCAGCCGCTGCTCTGTGCACTCCATGCCTCTGCTACTTATCTCTGCACGGCTGCTGCTCAGGCTCCACTCTTTGTGCTTCACCGCCTCCCCTCAGTTGCCAGGCTGGGTCATTGGGCCACCTCTCTGCCTCACAGCTGGGTCACCTCTCAGCTGTGCCATCTCTCAGTTGGAACACCGGGCCACCTTGTGAAATGATTTTTCCCCAAATTGTAAAAATTCTAGAAGTCTATTTTCATAATTCCTCAGATTTAGATTTTTTTAAATTAAACTGAAATTTATATTCAGAATGGAAGGGATATTGGAGGTCTTCTAGTCCATCCACTTGCTCAAGCAGGAGACCCTATTCCATTTCAGTCAAATGACCATCCAGCCTCTTCTTAAAAGCCTCCAGTGATGAAGCCCCCACAACTTCTGGAGGCAACCTGCACCACGGGATAATTGTCCTCACTGTTAGGAAGTTTCTCCTCAATTCCAGGTTGCTTTTCTCCTTGATTAGTTTCCATCCATTGCTTCTTGTCTTCGCCGTCTGGTGCTTTGGAAAATAAATTGACCCCCTCCTCTTTGTGGCAGCCTCTCAAATACTGGAATACTTCTATCATGTGTTCCATTAGTCCTTCTTTTCTCTAGACTAGCCAAACCCAAATGCTGCAATCATTCTTCATATGTTTTAGTCTATTCTAGAAGACTGATTTCCTTAAATGTTAGTCTTCTAGAATAATAGAGTAGCAGAGTTGAAGGGACCTATATTATTTTGGACAAATGGCTGTCCAATCTCCTCTCAAAAACCTCCAGCGACGGGGCATCCACACCTCTGAAGTCAAGCCATTCTAATGGTTAGTTGTTTACACTGTCAGGAGTTCTGGGAGTTCTAACCTAACAGAAGCAGAAGAGATTTAAGAAGAGGTAACATGAATACATAGAAGAACTATACAAGAAAGATCTTATAATCACGTTCCTGATAATCATGATGGTGTGATTGCTGACTTTCAGCCAGACATCCTGGAGCGCAAAGCCAAGTGGGCCTTAAGAAGTATCACCAACAACAAAGCTAGCAGAGGTGCAGTGGTGGGATTCATATTTTTTTTTACTACTGGTTCTGCGAGCGTGGCTTTGTGGGCATGGCAAGGGAAGTGCAAAAATCTCCATTCCCTCCCCACCCCACTAACCTGCTTTCTAGCTCCGTTCTCCTGTCCAGGGCAACAAAAGAAGATCTGCTGGGAGGCTGGGAGGCAGCAGGGGCAGAGGCAGCCTATTTGCCAGTTCTCCAAATTACTCAAAATTTCCTGCTAACAGTTGTCCAGAACCTGTCAGAACTGGCTGAAAACCACCTCTGCAGAGGTGACAGTATTCCAGTTGAATTATTTAAAATCCTAAAAGATGGTGATGTTAAATTGCTGGATTCAGCATGCCAGAAAATTTAGAAAACTCAACAATGGCCACAGGATTGGAAAAGGTGACCTTATGTTCCAATCCCAAAGAAGAGCAATGCCAAAGAATGTTCCAACTACCATATAATTGTGCTCGTTTTACATGCTAGCAAGGTCACACTCAAAATCCTACCAAATAGGCTTCAGCAATATGTGAACCAAGAACCACCAGGAGAACAATCTGGGTTTCAAAGCGGGAGAAGAACTAGAGATCAAATTGCCAACATTTGCTGGTTTATGGAGAAAGCAAGAAAATTCCAGAAAAACATCTGCTTCATTGACTAGGCTAAAGTTTTGGATTACATAGATCACAACAAACCGTGGCAACTTCTTCAAGAGAGGTGAGTACAAGATAACCTTGCCTGTCTCCTGAGAAAAATGGATACATGTCAACAGGGACATGCAGTCAGGGGAGGCAGGGGAGGCAGAAAAAAATGTAAAAGGAAAAAGGTTGAGGTAGTTGCTGCCAGAGTCACAGTGGATGACTCTGCTTAGTGCTTAACTGTGTAAAAAAGGCTCTAAAAAAGTGCCCTCTACAGGGGGCGGCCGGAGAACGAGGTGCCTCACTTAGTCTGACTTTATGATTACTCAAGCAGAGCTAAGCAAGGGTTAAAAGCCAAAATATTCCTTATGTAGATGAGGCATGTGGTTCTCTCGCCTCCCGTAGAGGTATTTTTAGAGGCTTTTTAGGGGCTCTGGGATCAACTAGCTCAGTCTGACCTCAGAGCTCATGCCTTTCTCCTTTTACATTTTTTTTTCTTTTCATGATGGCAGGCAAGAGCAGAGTTGAAATCCTCTCTGAAACAGCTGGAAAAGGTGCGTGTGTGGGGAGGGGGGAGGAATTCAAAAAGTTTGATTGCATGCAGAGCCACGTTGCCTTTTCAAACACACACACACAAACACACAGCTGGATAAAAGTATATAAGCTCAGCTTCACTGATTACAAGTTTGAAAAGGCAACGTGGCTCCCCCTGCAATCAAAGGCTCAGATCGGAAGGCAGCAGGAGAAGGGCAGAGGAGCTGCTTTCAAGCCATTGGAAAAAATATCCAATCCAACTTCTGTGTTTGTGTTTGTTTGAGAGAGAGTGAGTGAGAGAGGGATCCAACTTCTCTGTGTGCATGTGTCTGTTTGAGAGAGGGGGGAGGGAGGGAGAGAGGGAGGAAGGAGGGGGAGGGAGAAGAAAAAGAATGAAGGAAAACTTATTTTGCAAGGGGGAAAAATGCTGTCGCTTTAAATTGGAACTGAGCATGCCTGGCTGTGGAATGCTGGGAGTTGAAGTCCACAAGTCTAAAAAAATTTGAAACCCCTGTGTCAGTGCCTCACCAGCTATAAACCTCACCGCACGTCACTGCAGATCAAGAAGCAGCAGTTAGAACCAGACATGGAACATATGATTGGTTCAAAATAGGGAAAGGAGAATGACACGGCTGTGTATTGTCACTCTGCTTATTTAACTTATATGCAGAGTACCTCAGGCAAAAGGCTGGGCTGGATGAATCACAAACTGGAATTAACAATTAAGACTGGAATTAAGATTGCTGGGAGAAACATCAAGAGCCTCAGAGGTGCAGATTTCTGATGGCAGAAAGTGAAGAGGGACTAAAGAGTCTCTGGATGAGAAGGAAAGATGCAAAATGTCTATGGAGATTCTCAGCCATCCAGATCATGATTGTCCCAAGGCTGCTTTTTCTCCCCCTCCCCACTTTTTACAAATATTTTTTTTCTTTTTTAATATAATACACAAATATTTTGTGGACAGCATATTGACCGGGTCAAATCTTTTTAAAACAAAGCTAACAAGAACAATAGAAATGAGTATGCATAATCCTGATCTTCCAACTTCAATAGTACCATTCTCTCTTTCTAATTCTTTATCATTTTTTTCCATTAATTTTTTCCATTAAAAAAACCCACACATCCTCATTGTATGTACAAGTACAAGGGACCCATCATGCCCAATCAACAGATCTGTGAAACAGATCACAGAGGCAGCAAACAAGAGTGTAGACACAGGAGAAAGGTGAGGGTGATATCAGAGGCCAAGAAGCAAGTCGGTGGCTGCGGTCGAAGAACGAATCAAAACAAGGCTTGATGAAATTCGCTTAAACAGTTTTGTAACTCGGATAGTTTCTTTCTGATGTTAGCTTGTGATTGCATGGATATTTTTTTTTTTTGCTCAGATAGACAGGATTCATGCAGAAAAAAACTGTGATGTTTGTAGCACAAGGTGTAATTTTGAGAAGATAAAATCAATAGTATTTGGTGTATAAGAGATTTTTGTGCAGTATATAATCAGATACGAATCTACCAAGCTAAACATTAGGCAATTGCAAAAATAACAGTAGATTTGAATTCTTGGTGTAAAAACACATATTTGTAGAATCTGAAAAAAAGTGCAAAAAATAACTGTCACCCCATTTAATGACATGTATGGCACCCACTCTCTTAAAATTCCAGAAGATTCTTCAGACCGGCTCTTTTCCCAGGCCTGGCAACAATGTTTTTGCAGAGCCTATGTCATGTTTTTATTGCTCTGATTTATTTCCCTCTGAGCTGCAATCTTTTGATATACTTTGTTGTTATATTTTTAATTATTTTTTATATTAAAAGACCCTAGAGCAGTGGTGAAATTCAAATTTTTTTAGTACCGGTTCTGTGAGCCGAGCTAGGTGGCTTGGTGGGCTTGGTGGGCTTGGTGGGCTTGGTGGGCTTGGTGGGCTTGGTGGATGTGGCTTGGTGTACTTGGCAGGGGAAGGATACTACAAAATCTCCATTCCCTCCCCACTCTAGGGCCAGCCAGAGGTGGCATTTGCCAGTTCTCCAAACCACTCAAAATTTCTGCAACCAATTCTCCCAACTACTCAAAATTTCCACTAACAGTTCTCCAGAACCTGTCACAACTTGTTGGATTTCACCCCTGCCCTGGAGTCTTGGAAGTGAGGCAAGTCTAATAAATCTAAATAAAGATGGTAATGGTGAATAAATCACATTTCCAACTTCATTTTACTGTTTTACTGGTTATGTCAGAAAGACAAGGGAAAGTGGGAGAGAATCCAGCAGAGACCACTGTGATATGTTTTAGCTTTAAAAGCCATTAAAAAAAAACAACAACGCTGAATTTCTGGAAGGAACACTTTTTATCTTATTTAGCCAATAAAGGGAGAAATATCAGAAGGAAATCTTGTGCGCTCTGTGTTAAATCATTTCTCGTCTGCCCAAAAGGTCTCATGACAAGCACTCTTTCAAGAGTGTTCATCAAATTGAAGAGTGGAGGAAAATAAGAAAAAAATGAAATTTAGCAGAGATAAATGAAAAATGTTCCACTTAGGAGGCAGATAGATAAATATGCAGGAATTAGTGGTGGATACTTTCCTACTTGCGGGGGTGGGGGTGGGGGGGAACAACCCTTGGAATATTAGTTGCTTGTAAGCTGAATGTGAGAAAGCAGCGTGATACAGTTGTCCCATCTGCCACCCAGGCAAACATCTTTCATGGCAAGTAATAATTCCACTCCTCTTGATTCTGAACGGGTGTGCTGGATGACAACATAACAGTTCTGGGTACCACAGTTTAAGAAGAATGCAGAGAAACTGGAGCAGGTTCAGGGAAGAATAGAGCTGTTTATCAGAAAACTGGAAACTAAGAGAGATTAAAGGAGTTAGGCATGGTTAGCTTTGGGGAAAGAGGGCTGCTTAGTCGGCCTCTTCAAATTCTTGACAAGAGTTGTTATAAAAGACAAGATGTTCTATAGAGGAGAAGGTTAAGACTGGCCATCTCTCATTCCAGAGTGCAGGACTCAGAGTATTGGGTTTAATGGGAGGATAATGGGATATTAGAAAAGGAAGGACCAGACAAGAAAGGGCAGCCTGAAAGTGGCATCCGTGATCCAGAGAGGCCTCCTTTTCATTGGCTGTGCTGAGCAGCTGGAAAACAAAGATGCTGTTATAGATTATTTGCATTGATGTATTAAGCAGCTACGGATCTGATTACCAAAAGTACACATGTAAACTGGGTGAAACCAGGCTTAATAGTAGTGACTGTGAAAGTGATCCCAGAGTCTTAGTGGACAACCAGCTAAATATGAGCTAACAATGTGCAGCGGCAGCCAAAAAAGCCAATACAGTCTTAAGTTGCATTAACAGAGGAATACAATCAAGATCAAGTGAAGACCACTCTATAAAGCCTTTGTAAGGTCACACCTACAGTACAGCATCCAGTTTTGGTCACCATACTATAAAAAAGATGTTGAGACTAGAAAAAGTGCAGAGAAGAGCAACCAGGGTGATGAGGGGACTGGAGACTAAAGCATACGAAGAACGGTTGTAGGAAGCTGGCATGGCTAGTCTAGTGAAGAGAAGGACCAGGGGAGACATGAAGCTGTCTTCCAATATTTGAAGGGCTGCCACAGAGAGGAGGGGGTCAAGCTATTTTCCAAAGCATCCGAAGGCCAGACAAGAAATAATGGATGGAAACTGAACAAGAAGAGATTCAATGTAGAAATAAGGAGAAATTTTCTGACAGTGAGAACGATCAACTAATGGAACAGAAGTTGCCTTCAGAAGTTGTGGGAGCTTCATCACTTGAGACTTTTAAGAAGAGATTGGACTGCCATTTATCAGAAATGGCATAGGGTCTCCTGCTTGAGCAGGGGTTGGACTAGATGACCTATAAGGTACCTTCCAACCCTATTAATCTGATCTGCCTAAAGGAACTCCCCAATTCCTAGATGTTTTAAGTCTGTGATCTTATATACAGGAAGATCACAGGAAGAAAGGCAGATGGGGAAAAGATTATTGCAACATTTATGTATGGAGTTTAGAAATAATGTATATATGCCGATAGTTTCTGGCATGGCATAGGGTTAGCAATAGCAATAGCAGTTAGACTTATATACCGCTTCATAGGGCTTTCAGCCCTCTCTAAGCTGTTTACAGAGTCAGCATATTGCCCCCAACAACAATCCGGGTCCTCATTTTACCCACCTCAGAAGGATGGAAGGCTGAGTCAACCCTGAGCCGGTGAGATTTGAACAGCCGAAGTGCAGAACTGCAGTCAGCTGAAGTAGGCTGCAGTGCTGCATTTAACCACTGCGCCACCTCGGCTCTTCCTAGCATATGCTTTGCATAAAACTAGCTTCAACCATAATGTTAGCAAAAATCAAATAATTATTTTTGGGTTCCGCTTCCAGTACTTGCAGCAAGTCATCTCAGTAGCATTTTCTTATAAGATTTTTTTAAATATAAGAAGTAGCAATAAATAAAATGGTGGAGAATGTTTTCTAATAATACATGAAAGAAAATGTTGCTAACTAGGTTTGGTGGGTGGGGCAGACGGGATTGTCAGGAGTAAGTAGCCTGCAAGAGGAAATGTCACAGGAGCTTTTTCTCAATTAACTGTACCCTGTATTTTCCTACTTAGGGTGCCTCTTCCAGAAAATCAATGGAAAGCAATGGTCCCGGAGAGATTCATCAGACAGAACAGGTCAAAGAGCAGTGATTCATTAAAGCAGAGAATTTTCCATGATCTGCCATAGACCGGGCTAACCAATGATACTTGGCTACCTAAGTGTCAGCTTCTGCCTTGTTGTTGCTTCAGCTGTCATGAAACGGGGAGGGAGGGTTGGTATTTGGGAGGGGTAATTCAATGTGCTGGAGGAATCTTCTAGTATGTACCAGATGGTTGGATTGCGCATGCGTGAGTGCTTCCCGCCTGGACTAACAGCCTCAACATTCCATCTTCGTGATGTCTTTGAAGTTATCTCACACCTGACAATTGAAGGACTTATGATTGGCCTGAGGCTATGATCCCAAGGGGTGGGGAATGGACTATTCTATATATCAATCGCTTTCGCGCCTAATTAAGCAGACTTTGCTTCGCAACTGCTCGCTTACCATTTGTAATTAGTAAAAGTAGTTTTGATTTCCAACACATGGAATCTCTTAGTCTTTCTTTCCTAATTATTTAATGGAGTGATGCTGACAAGAAGCAAAGTCTCTTTAAAACCCTTTCCAGGAGATTTACGTCTACCGTGAAGGGAGGAATGTCTTCACCGATCAGGGAAGAGGAGGGGGCCGCTTGCGATGTGGATACCAGCGGAGCCGGGCCTCCCGAACTTTCGCTTCACGAGCCCGGACCTCCCGACCTCTCACTTCATGAAGATTTGTTTCAACTACAAATATCCAGCCAGCCTGACCCACCCACCCCCACGATGGTCCATTTCGGTAGGACAAAGAGAGGAAGAGACAAGCTGGAATGCAGGGGTCACCCAAAGGCAACCCCAACAACGAACGCTGGAGACGGGAGCCGTGAGAAAACCACAGAGGAGTGAATTACCTGATTATTGGGGACAAAGGTATTTTGGGGAAAGGAGTGGGGAAGATGAAAAAGACTGGAGGGGCTGGGAGCGACAGTACCCACGCACGGCTTCACCCCCCCCTCGACCTGCTTCACCCCCTGTGGTTAGAGGTTTTGCTGGACCAGGGGCCCCACCTCCCCGAAGGCACAGGATGGCAAAAATCCCTCCCCTGCCTGTGCGATACAATGGTGATTCTGCTAGCCTGGCCTCTTTTATTATGCAAGTTTTTAATTACATGGAAATTTATGGCCGTGATTTTGAGACAGATGGCATGAGGGTGAGGATGGTTCTCCTATCCTTAGACAGCGAAGCAGCTACCTGGTCCACGGCTTTACATATGTCTGCTTCCCCCCTCTTGGGGGATTTCAATCGATTTATGGAGGCTTTCCGACAACGCTTTGATGACCCTTTGACTGAGAAGGGGAGCAAATTGAAATTTATAACCCTCGAGCAGGACGATAGACCTGTCGCCCAATACATCCAGGAATTTCAGTGTCTGTCCCAATATATGAGAGGATGGGGCGAGGACGCCCTTTTGGAAAAATTGGCTTCGGGCTTAGATGAAGATATTTATCAGCAATGTGTCAATCGCAACCTGCCCAGACGTTTGACCACTTGGTTTGAACACGCAGCTGATGCTGAGCTCGACTTAATCAGGCTCCGTTGTGCCAAAGAAGAAAGAAAGAAGAGGAAGGAGAAAGCTTCTAAGAGCACCCCCCTCCTGGTGGCAAATCGCAATTCAAACGAAGAGGCGAGGGGAGGGGGGCTCCTTCAGGGCTCTCCAGACCCATAACATGCTTCCGTTGCGGAAAGTTGGGGCACACCGCCCCCGACTGTCGTGCTAAATTAAACTAAGACTGAGAAAACTGCTGGGAGGAGAGCTCAGCTTCATTTCAATATTGGATAAGAAATGAAGTCCTTAGCTGAATATGGGTGGCTTAGGAGGGCAAACGGAACACGCAGAACCTAGGTCTCAAAGATGGACTCTGCAGAATGAAGAACTCAGCTTTGTAGTCCTCCAGCACCGTCAACTTTCCAAGATGAACAATTTTAGGAGGTCTGATGTACTCTTTTAAAAAGCACATATCCCTGGCTCCAAGGGGGTCAATCCATGCCTGCATTCCCATCCCTCCAGAGCTATAAATATATGCAGACAGAGGGTAAAGGTAAAGATTCCCCTCGCACGTATGTGCTTGTCGTTCCTGACTCTAGGGGTGGTGCTCATGTCCATTTCTTATTTTTTTTTCTATTACCCTGCAGTTTAATTTACCAACAAGAAGATGAAATTCTAACAACATGAAATTCAATGTAGAGAAAAGCAAGATTTTATACATAGGCAAGAAAAACCAAATGTATAGGTACAGATTAGGTGAAGCTTGGCTTAATAGCAGTAGCTGTGAGAGGGATCTTGGGGTTCCGGTGGACAACCCCTTAAATATGAGTCAGCAGTGTGCAGCCATTACCAAAAAAGCCAATGAAATCCTAGGCTGCATTAACAGAAGGATATAATCAAGATCACATGAAGTGTTAGCACTGCTTTATAAAGCTTTGGTAAGACCAATTTTGGTCACCACAATATAAAAAAAGATACCGAGACTCTGGAAAGAGTGCAGAGAAGAAGAACAAAGATGTTTAGGGGACTGGAGACTAAAATATATCAAGAATGGTTGCAGGAACTGCTTATGTCTAGTCTAGTAAAGAGAAGGAAGAATTGAGGAGAAATTTCTAACAGTGAGAACAATTAACAAGTGGAACAGGTTGCCTTCGGAAGTTGTGGATATTCCATTACTGGATGTTTTAAAGAAAAGATTGGACAGCTGTTTGTTCAGAATAGTATAGGGTCCCATACCTGTGCAGGGGTTGGACTAGAAGAACTCCAAGGCTCTTTTCAACTCCGTTTTTCTATTTCCTGTTACTCTGTTACATCTCTTTAAAAAACTTTCCCTTCAGGGATGCAAAACTTAGTTGACAACTTACCTTAATGATCTTCTAGTGAAGGAGCACCCACAACCCCAGGAGCTAAGATATTCCATTGATTAATTGTTCTCACTGCAAATTTCTCCTTCTAAATTGGATCTCTCTTTAATAAACTTCCTCTCATTACTTCTTATCCTTCCCTCAGGTGTTTTGAAGAATGTCAGTTCCCTCTTCTCTGTGAGACCCCTACAAGTATTGGAAGAAAGTTATCATGTCTCCCCTAATCCTTCTCTTTGATAGGTGACACATATCTAGTTCTCTCAATCTTCATCATACCCAGTATCTTCTTTGTTGCTCTTTTTTAGCTTGGAAAAAAATATAAGCACAAACTACTATACGATGCACAACCCATTAGGTAATACATCCAGATAAAGAAGGATATTTGTAGCTCCCAGTGTAAATGAGGGGTCCTTTGTGCTCTCAGAGCTTGGTTGTTTTCTTGTAGATGTTTCAGCACCCAAATTAGGTAACATCAGTGCAGTAGTGAAATTCAATTTTTTTTTACTATCGGTTATGTGGGTGTGGCTTGGTGGGCATGGCAGGGGAAGGATACTGCAAAATCTCCATTTCCTCCACACTCTTGGGGGAAGGATATTGCAAAATCCCCATTCCCTCCCCACTCTGGGGCCAGCCAGAGGTGATATTTACTGGTTCTCCAAACTACACAAAGTTTCCGTTATGTGGGTGTGGCTTGGTGGGCATGGCAGGGGAAGGATACTGCAAAATCTCCATTTCCTCCACACTCTTGGGGGAAGGATATTGCAAAATCCCCATTCCCTCCCCACTCTGGGGCCAGCCAGAGGTGATATTTACTGGTTCTCCAAACTACACAAAGTTTCCGCTACTGGTTCTCCAGAATCTGTCAGAACCTGCTGGATTTCACCCCTGCATCAGTGCTAGTCTATTGATGTTACCTAGTTTGGGTAATGGAATGTAATCTTCAAGAAAACAACTAAGCTCAGAGAGCACCAAGGACCCCTCAATTCTTTCAGGGGTATTTAGAGTGCAGCACAGGACAGGTTGGGTGCATGGGGATGGGGCTCAGGGAGGAGTGCAATGCAAGGCGGGACAAGGAGGGTTATGCAACTGGTCAGAGTGACATAAGCACAGAGGGCCTAGGACAGGAAATGTGGGTGGGACAGACAAAACAACTTGTGATGTTCCCTGACGACTTTCAACTTTGACTTTCTCCCTGCAAGTTTCCCATGAGCAGTGGGGAAGCTGGCAGGCAGTTGCAAGTCCAAAGCCAGCAGGCAGGTAAGTCTCACAGATCAGAGGGTATGGCACAGATCAGGAAGAGTCCCTGGGGTTGCACAAGAGGTGCTTTTTGGATCAGGGAAGGTGCACAGGAGTGCAGTTCATGTTCAGAAAGATATGTGAGATGGTGAATGGCCCAGATGGTGGGAGCACAGTGGGGCTGGGCCAGTGGTGGGATTCAATTTTTTTTCTACCAGTTCTGTGGGTGTGGTTTGGTGTGGCTTGGTGAACATGGCTTAGTGGGCATGGCAGGGGAAGGATACTGCAAAATCCCCATTTCCTCCCGATCAGCTGGGATTCAAGAGGCAGAGAATAGATGGGGCAGGGCCAGTTAGAGGTGGGATTTTCCAGTTCTCCAAACTACTCAAAAGTTCTGCTAATGGTTCTCCAGAACTGGTCAGAACCAGGTGAATACCACCTGTGGGCTAGGAAGATTGCATGGGGGAGGGAGATTTACCCGACCAATTTGCAATCTTCCCTGCTGGCTTCTTCATTGACTTCTGAGAAGCTGTCAAGCAGCATTGGAAATTAGCATCATGTAATCACAGCTGAAGCAACCACTGAAGCAACTACAACTTCCCCAAATTTCAGTCCCATGGGAGTAATTGGTCCAGGCATTCTTAAGTTAGCCTGTTTGAGGTACCTTGGTTCCATAATTGTTCTCTTATGATGAACCATTTCACCTAATTGATGGTTACAAATACACACAAGACTTTTGCTAGTTTATAGATATCTTGTGGCACAACAAAGGTAGTTTTTTTTGCTGATGTTAGAGACAGAGATACATAGAAAATAGCAAATTAGAGAAAGTCCAGAAGTCCAAAAACTCTATACAGTAACTTCATTGGCATCCTCCAGTCTCATGACTATGGAATCGTGCTCTGGACTATGTTGACTGCGTGCTGGGCCCAAAACCAGTGTTAGGTAAGCTCCCTGTTGGGAGAGCGAGTATGTTCAGAGAAGTGTTGTGAGAGTTGTGTTGGAGATCACACAAACCAGCATACAGAGACATTGCAGTTTAAATAGGCTTTTACTTTCATGGAAATATAGGTATCCGAGTCCATCAAACAGTCCAAGTCATACACGGATAAGTCAGTCAGTCATCAATGTCTTTCAGTTAAGGAATAATCCAAATAACATAGTCCAGTAACATATAATCAGTCCGGTACACATAGTTTGCTAGCAGTTGCAAAACTTACAATAGCACACGGTACTTCCAGATCAGCCCAGCATCTAACAGACAGAGAGCTAACAGTCATTCTGGCTCCCCCTTATGGCTGATTGAGGAAAACAGCAACCAATCACATTTTACAGTATGCTTTAAAGTAACAGGTACAACATTGTTACATGATTTATATATTGCCAACCCAACTGTCAGAATTATATTCGTAACATTTACCATGAGCAAGACTGGCAGGGCAAGTCAAACTACTGAATATAAACAGGGAGGAAACCCCACATTCGTTAATCTTGGTGAGATCACCTACTTGGGTAACGAAATGTCCACAAGCAAACAGCCAATTTGCAACCAGTCAAACAAAACTTTGCTTTATTTAGAGAGTTGACAGCAAAGAAGGACTTGAGATGTTGATCAGATGACTCAAATTCAGATGGGCACAATATGTTCACTAATGGAAACAAGTGTTTTGTTTGTGTTCCCATACCTTCAAAAATACATCTTTACATACATACAGCTATAGCTGTTCAGAAATTATTAATCCTCTTTTACATACTGTTTTCCCCAAAATAAGACTTAAGTCTTATTTTCTTTTGACCCCTGAAATAAGCGCTTGGCCTTATTTTCAGAGACGTCTTATTATTTTTGAGGTGCAGGAGGCAGCGAGTGTGGTCACCTCATGGCTGCTGCCTTGTTGCAATATTTTTGGGGAGGCTTAGTTTTTTGGGAGGGCTTATTTTAGCGCATGCGCTCAAAAACCTGATTGAGCTTATTATCTGGGGAGGGCTTATTTTTGAGGAAACGGGGTACTCTGTTCAGTAGTGAGGGATTCTGGACGTTTCTGTTAGCTGTGTGATCCCTTTGGGGTAAATCACATCAGGAAACAGAACTCAGTAGGAAATCTGGTACTACACTACAAAATATCAGTGTTGTTGACATTTTGGAAATAGGAAAGAAATAGTTCCTTATTTCTGGTGCAACTCCCTGTTGTGTAACTATAGTCAGTGAGTTCCTAGCATGTGCTCAAAAGCTCAATTGGGCTTATTAACTGGGGAGGTCTTATTTTCAGGGAAACTTTCAGGGAAAGTTACAGATGTACTGAAATTTCTATCGGAATTTCAAGAAGCCTGCATTTTTCCCAATCTTTATGACCCAATTGTTTTTTTCTCCATACCATTTGATTTGCAAACTGCACTATAGATGTACAATCTGCACACAGTAAATTCTTCCATTCCTAGAGGGCGGTCCCTAGGGGGGCGTGCATAAGCGCACCAGCATGCCTACCATCCCTGTCCTACTGTCCCCATTTATATGTACTCTTTTTATGTGTTTATGGGTATGTTTTTGTTTATTTATATCCATTTATTTGTGCCATTTTTAAGGTGTTTTTCCTACTTGTTTCCTTGTACTTGTTGACAAATAATAAATAAATAAAAGTCAAAAGATATTTGGCAGGCCCCATGGTATCCCATTGCACTATCCCATAAATGTCATTTAACCAAAGCTCTTAAAACTCCAATCCACCCCCCACCCACCCCTGTGACTTTGCTGTTCTGAAGTGATGAGGACAGGGAAGAAGATACCACACACCGTTCTCTGGGCATTTCTTTCCATCAGCCCACCCACCTTTAGACTCTCGAGGAAAAGCCCCCGGAGGGCCTGAGCAGCAGCCCTGAGCAGCCACAGCCGCAGCCACAGATGATCTAAAGATGCTGAGATGTTCCAGCCCTCCCACTTGAGAGCCTTTTGAAGGACTTGATTTATGTTCAGGCTGCTTCTGGGAGTTCTTGATTTTGTCTCCTTGGCCTTGCTTCCAATGAGATAAAGTGCTATTATAATGAAGCATTTTGTTTCTTTTAAAATAATAAAGTTTCTCCTTTGCTTTCCTATTCACCAACAGCGGAGTTGTTTAACAAAAGTTTACCTGATATATTTAGAGAGGTTATACAGTATCAATATATAAAACATCTCACTACTTTCAACCTGGCCTAGACAATGCTGTCTTATTTAATTTATTATAGTTTTTACTTTTATTTATTTATTTCCATTATGGTATATCCAAAAAATTAAACCATGAAAACAGTATATAAAATTTAAAATTAAAAAAGGCAAGAAATGAAAAATAACTGTTCAAGTTCATTAAAAGCAGTGGTGAGTTCCTACTGGTTCAGACCAGAACTGGTAGTAGGTTGGCAGTCTAGGTCGCTGGAACCAGCAGCAACCCAGGCCTACCACGCCCCCAAACCGGTTCTCCAAGTGGCGCCATAGGCACCCCATCTTGTTTTTTGCTTCTGCGCATGCACAGAGCAATTTTTATTGCACTGCCATTTGCACGCACGTAGCAAGCCCTGATTAAAAGGTAGGGGAGGTTTTTCCAGGCATTAACCAGCCCTACAAACGCACTCTCCTCTGTGCTCCCCACGCAAGGCCACAGAGCCATATTTCCACAACTTTCTACCAGACCAGGAGAGCAGGGACCAGCCTTTCTTCTGGGGGAAAGTGGTCCACAGCAGGGGGAGTGCCAGAGAAGGCTCTCTTCCTGGACCCCACCAGTCAGAATTCTTTAGCTAACAGGTTTTGGAACATGCCTTCCCTGCCTAGTCAGGTAGGACAGGCTGATGTAAATGGGCAGAGATGGTTCTATATGTAACCTGGCTCCAGGCCATGTAGAGCTTTAACGATTGTCTGACGCCATCCAGATAATCTGTTTCAGGATCCTCTGAAATTGCAACACTACCACTTTCTCAAAAAGGGAGACTGGGCAAAAAATGTACAGAATACCGTGTTTCTGGTATTCTGGGTCTTATTTTCTTTTGACCTCTGAAATAAGTGCTTGTCCTTATTTTCGGGGAGGTCTTATTATTTTTGAAGTGCAGGAGGTGGTGAGCATGGTCACCTCCTGGCTGTTGCTGTGTTGCAATATTTTCGGGAAGGGCTTATTTGGTGGGGGAGGGCTTACTTTAGTGCATGCGCTCAAAAGCCAAATTGGGCTTATTATCTAGGGAGGTCTTATTTTCGGGGAAAACAGGGTAGTAGGGTCCAGCAATGGCTTCTTCGGGGCTTCTTTAAAAGGAGCCAGGAACAACCCCTCCAACAACGATGAATTCACCATTGTTTGGATCCACGATGCTTCCTTCTCAACTTTAACCAGCTAGGATGAGTGTGGAACTAATGCACAGTTAGTGGTGTTTACATGTAGGACAATTGTGTCCATTCCCTCAGGTTCAACAGAATCAAACTGTTCTGGGATAACTGGTTAAGTCTGCTGCCTGGGCATCTCAACAGGATTTGCACCATGCTTGGCATCCAAGTGGAAACCCATCTGGTCAATTTAATCCTCCAGATGCATGGAAAATTCCTCCACCCGACCCTGCAAATGAGCCTCTGGGGGTCCCCTTCCCAAGGAGAGTCTGAGTGACCCTAAGAAAGGCCAGTGGTTGGCCTTCTGTGGATGTAATAAGAGTGCAGAAGTGTTGGGGTGTCTCTGCTGTGATCCCCACCAGGCGTGCCTTAATAGCGTCTCTAGTTTGTGTTCTGTCATGTTTGTTCTTTGTTTTATATGTTCTTTGCTATTAATTCTTTTTAAAAATGTTACAAATCCATGTATTTATTCTTCAGGACTATTTCCTTCTGTTTCATTAATTGCCCTGTCTAAGAATCATGTTATTGCACTATTCAGCAATTACCCTAGAAACATTAATTAATAGCTTCCTTCTTATGACTTTTCTCAATTTTATGACTTTAGATGTTTAGTTTGATTATTCCTTAATTAATTATACCTTTAAAAGTCTGCTTCTAGTATTATGGAAAAGGGGAAATTAATCATATTCTTCCTTTTAGAAAACCTACCATTTTATTTTTTTTATTTTTTATTTTTTGAAAAAACAGACATGATTATCCTTAGGTTCCTTTCCTCTTTGCTGACATGAGAAAAGATGTGAAGGTCTGTTTTTTCTGGCCTTCTTCCAAATGTCATCAGTTCTGGTGTACATACCTTATCAGATGATCATGAAAATGCTTCCTGGAACCTGCATGAAATGGGAAGAAGGTCAACATCTCATTTTACATAAAATGTGGCCCTGTATCCTAAGTTCAGTCAATGCTTTGGGAAATAAATTTTAACATTCATAAAAAAGAAAGGAAATTATCCCTGCTCCACAGACTTCCTTGCTCAATTGGAAGTCTTATATTCCCTTATCTGTTAAAAGTGAATGAGGTGTGGAAAACCATTTGGCTGAACGAGGCCAATTTTAGGCTGTCGCACAATCAGCCCTTGGGCCAAATTCTACCAGGGCAATTTTACCCATAACTGGAGCATTGGACACGTTGTCAGATCCCTCACAATTGATTAATAATTCACTCGAAGTCCAGGCTTGACCCAAGAACTGCAGACCCACCAGATTTTGTAGCAAGCTATTTTTTTATTCCTTAGCCATGAGCTAAAAGTCAGCAGATATTCACTGAAGACTTCCAAAACTCTTTTGATTGGAAAGTAAGGATTTTGGTTTATTTTTGTAGTAAGCTGGTTTCCACCAATACATAAGTAATGTTGACGGACAGAACTCTTATCAGAAGTGGAATTTTTGCATGCTTGAGATCCAGCTCCAACCACGAGATCACAAAGATTTTGGATTTAAATTCAGAAAAGACCACAAGGACTTGTGCCTGTGGGCCTGTAAATCTACTGCCCATTGGAGATAACAGTTTGAGGTTGGTTAGACTCAAACTGAGGCAAGGTAAGCCAACTATATAGCTTCAGTTCAGAGAAATGAGTTTAATAGGATTTGGGCTGCAGAATAAGCAAAAAATGATACGACAACAACACCTTTCGAGTTTAGACAAAGTCAAATCATTAGGTCCAGATGGTTTACATCTTGGCAGATGTGCTCTCAGAACCACTGAAGTGCATCTTTCAAAGATCCTGGACCACCAGGCAACTACCAGATGATTGGAAAAGAGCGGATGTGGTTCCAAATCTTCAAAAATGGGGAAAATGTATCCAAGAAACTACAGACCAATGAATCTGAAATCAATACCTGGGAAGATCTTGGAAAAGACAATCAAGCATTGTATAGGGTCTTTTGCTTGCAGGGGGTGGTCTAGAAGACCTCCAAGGTTCCTATTCTGATTGATTGACTGATTGAAGCAAAAGCTCTCCAAACAACTAGAAACAAGCAAAGCTATTTACTAGAAGCCAAAATAGGTTTGTCAAAGGTGGCGCAGTGGTTAAATGCAGCACTGCAGGCTACTGCTAGATCAGCAGTTCAGCGGTTCAAATCTCACCGGCTCAGGGTTGACTCAGCCTTCCATCCTTCCGAGGTGGGTAAAATGAGGACCCAGATTGTTGGGGGCAATATGCTGACTCTCTGTAAACCGCTTAGAGAGGGCTGAAAGCCCTATGAAGCGGTATATAAGTCTACTGCTATTGCTATTGCTATCATACCAGACAAACTTTATTGCATTCATTGGCAAAGTGAGTAAATTAGTGGACCAGCAAAATGCAATGGACATAGTATAATTGGACATCGGTGAGGCATTTAACAAAGTAGGCCACAGCTGTGAGATGTGAGATGGCCAAATGCACTCAGTGAGTAGTCCTTAATGGAGCTACATTGATACGGAAGGAAGCATGCAGTTGAGTACTTCAAGGATCTGCCTTAGGTCGACTACTCTAACATCTTCATGAATGATCTAGATGTGTGGATATAAGAGGAACTCAGCAAATTTGCAGATGACACCAAAATGGCCGGAATAGCCAATACTTTAGAAGATAGGGTCACGATTCAGAAGTATATTCTGATCTTGTTCATGTTATTATGAAAAAAGCAAAAAGTTGTGATTTGATGTTAATGCCTTATTTTACTGCAACATAGAGAGTTGGTAGTCAATGCTTCTTTTTCTTTCTTTTTCTTATCTTTCCTCACTTCTCTTCCCTCTTTCTGCCCCCTGCTTTTCTATTTACTTTTGTATTTTACAATATTTTAGAACTCAATAAAATTGTTAAAAACTGGATAATTTAAAAAAAAGAATCAGAAGGATTTTGATAGACTTGAACCCTGGGACTTATCCAACAAAATAGAATTCAGTGGTGGGAAAAGTAAGGTTAGGCACTTAGGCAAGAAAAACCAAATGCAGAGATATAGAATAGGGGGTGCCTGGCTCAACTGGAGCAGCTGTGAGAGGGATCTAGGACAGTGGTGGGTTCCAGCTGGTATGGCCGTACCAGTAGTAGTCGGGAGTAGTGGCTACCGTACCGGTACGGTGGATCATTTGGCCCACCCGTGTTCCATACCTGTTTTTGAAGTAACCGGGCCAATTGCACACGCACGCACAGTGTGCGGCACCTGTGCTACCTCCAATGAGCATCTGGGTGTCGCAGGGGCAGTGGAGTGTGCATGCGTGTGCAGCACATGTTAGGCTCACATCCATGAGCAGCGTACTGGTAGCAACGGTAAGAGCAACCCACCACTGATCTAGGAGTCCTAGTGGACAACCACTTATGTACTGTATAAGCCAGCTGTGTGCTGCAACTGCCAAAAAAGCCAATGCAGACATCAACAGAGGGATAGTTTCAAGACCATGTGAAATGATAGTACCCTTTTACAATGCCTTGGTCCCTCCGTCACTAACAGCTGGGGACTCAGAAATCGGAGAGAAAAGCCAGTCCTCCATCTCTTCCCTCTTCCTGGATTCACTCCGAAGTTTCTTAAATCCCCCTTCTGTGCATAAACACTCCTTCAGCCTCTCTCTTTCTGTCTGTCTGTCTGTCTGTCTGTCTGTCTGTCTCTCTCTCTCTCTCTCTCTCTCTCACACACACACACACACTTGGAATATTACATCCACTTTTGATCCCCCACAATACAAAAAAAAAAGAATTTGAGATTTTAGAAAGAGTGCAGAGAAGAGCAACAAAAATCACCAGGTGGTCAGATTCATTTTTTTTTTACTACTGGTTCTGTGGGCGAGGCTTGGTGGGCATGGCTTGATGGGCATGTCAGGGGAAGGGTACTGCAAAATCTCCATTCCCACCCCACTATCGGGCCAGCCAGAGGTGGTATTTGCCGGTTCTCCGAACTACTCAACATTTCCACTACCGGTTCTCCAGAACCTGTCAGAACCTGCTGGATTTCACCCCTGGATTAGGAGACTAAAGGCTAAACCATACACTGAACAGTTGCAAGATTAGAGTATGTCTAGTATAACGAAGATGACATGTTAGCAGTTTTAGAATATCTGAGGAGCTGTCTTCATGCAGAAGATTTATTAGAAGCTATCAGTAATTAAAAAAACGATCAGCCCTCATAAGAATGGGTGTCATATGGAGTCAACAACAATAAAATGGCAAGTACAGCTTTATGGTTGAAGACCCATACATGGGATGTATACAATCCATGTCTTCAAATGTGTGGTTATGCCCGTTACTTTGTGGTTTCAATTGTGTGGTTATGCCCATTATTTTGATGCTATCAACATATCCATGGGTGCCCTGATCCAATGCCCACAATATTAACTTAAAGTAGTTCGAGTATATTTATGCACACCGGGTCATACAAATATCTAGAATGCAACACACCCTATAGTCCATTTTTTAAGAAACAAAATTAAGTGCCAATCACTTTCTTCTTCTCATTCTTTTAATGCTATATTTTTATGGCACACTATTTTCCTCTGTTAGAACCATATGATAAGGACAGGGGGGGAAAGCATTTAGGTGGTTTTACAATACTGATTAATGCTCATTAATAAGAAGCAGAATTTTCAGACACATGAACAAAATAAATGGTTTTGTTCTTAATAAAACTTTACAACTCTTTCTCCCTACTGCCCGCCACATCCATGCTCCCACTACTGGACTGATTATTTTCTTGATGTTTTTCTTCTTCTTTGCCTATTGAAAGAAACATTTTAATTATTCTGGACATTTCTTGCAAGTCTTAGTTCATTGCTCAGTGTTTGCAGATCCAGGCTATTTACTGCTATTCTGTTTTAGTTATGTGTGTCTCTCTCTTTCCATTGTTTATACTTATCCTTTTTATCTCTCAGATTATCATGGAGTTCTGCATGTAACCATGATGATTTCTTCTGGAATACCTCATTTTCTCTTTCAATGATATTGTGCTAGACTGGGCTTTTGATGGTGGTGCAGTGGTTAGAGTGCAGTACTGCAGCTACTCCTGCTAACTGCCAGCTGCCTGCAGTTTGGCAGTTTGAGTCTCACCAGGCTCAAGCTTGTTAAAGAGATATTCAATCTAGAAGTAAAGAGAAATTTTCTGACAGTGAGAACAGTTATTCCATGGAATAGCTTACTTCCTAGAGCTGTGGGTGCTCCGTTTTCCCAAATAGACTGGACAACCATTTGACTGGGAAAGTATAAGGCTCCTGCCTAGAGCAGAGGGTTGACCTACAACAGAGGTCTCCAACCTTTCCAGCTTGGTGGACCAGCTGTTCTGACCCAGCCTTAGCAGAAGCAAGAAACAGACTCCTTGTCCTGAAAAACCCCTCTTTATTTACCTCCTGTGAATTAATGACATTCACCCATCGAAAAGTCCATGCAATAGTCCTTCAAGGACTTAAAGTCTGTACTGCAGTTCCTTGCAATAATTGTGAGCTCCCAGCCGAAAGGCTGCAAATTAAGTTCTGGCAAGCAATCTTTGTGGCACAAAACACCATGAGAAAATCTTCAGAAATACGAACTGTTGCCTCCTACGACAACCACTCCTCTTTCCTTCTATTTATTCCCCAGCCAGGGAGGGGCCATTCAGCATCCACGTGTGCTTTGTTTCCCAAGTCGACTCCTTGTCCTCCGTTGCTCACCTCATCTAACTGCTCTGCACATACGAGCATCTGGAACACGTTCTTCCTCCTCAGTCATATCGGCCTCCAAAGGCAGCTGCCTCTCTGGTGGCTGTGAAATGTCAGACAGCCCTGGCTCTATCTCTGCATCTGACACAGAACATCCTTCAGAACCTTCCCCAGACTCCAGCACTGGCCCAAGTTCCTCTCCAAACTCTCATCATCCAAGTCTGGCGGGCCACGATACCAACAAAAGCAGTGGCAGCAGTGGCAGGAGGATGGTTTTGTACACACACACACACACACACACACACACACACACAGAGCTTTCACAAATGCAGCTTTGCACACACATGTGCACCTGCCCACCACTTCCGAGGCGTGGTTCCAAATGTGGCCTCATAGTGGATCACGGACTTGGGTTGGGGATCCAATCTTTGGCCTAGAAGGCCTCCCAGGTGCCTTCCAGCTCTTAAGTTCTATGTTCTTACAACTGCTCCATCATTCTGAGCTTTTTATGTTGGGCGAGCTACAAAAAATTGAATCATTTAGACATGAATGGATACCACGATTTCCTAGCTCCCTTCTTAATAGTGCATCGCCATCTTCATCTGGGAAGTCTGAAAAGAACTGAATGGCTTCTAATGAAGTCATAGATCTTGATCATGAAGGGAGCAATTGTCCTGATGCACACTGAATTTCTGATCAGAGTTATGGCAGAGCTGGACAAGAAAGAATTATGATGGCTCTTCATAGTTGTGGGCTTTGCAGAAACCTCTACAAAGTTACAGGATCATGATTTGGCTGCTTAGCAACTGAATTGCAATTATGACATTGCAGTGTCCCATGGTCACCTGATTGCCCTTTGTCATCTTCACCCATGGCTTCTGACAGCACTTGGTAAGTGATTATCATGATGAGTACATGACTGTGGGATGTTGCAACCTCATGGGATTCGCCTAAGGATGCATCTGAGACAGCCACAACGGCTGTCATAAGAGGTCTAAATAAATAATTGTCCCAGAGGAGACATCTCAGTCTTCTCTGCAGCTTATGACCATGTCATTTAACAATGAAGTTCCTGATCTATTAGCTTTGATAAGCAAGGGCTACTTGTATTCCTGTTTTATGGGCAATGAGAAATATCAAGATTTGAGAAGAAATAAACTATTCAACTGGCGCTGCTAAAGAAACAGCAAATTTGGCTTATTAGTAATGGCTACCTTCTTGTCTTAATCTTGCACTTATTTGTGGTTGTTTGACTTTACCCAAATTGACTTTGAATGTTTGCTGCTTCTGTAGCATATTAATCACTGGTCTTGATCTCCTAAATATTGTTTTAGGGGCCCTTATTGCTATCATAGAAATTATGCATTATATGTATTGTGTATTATATAACCCTCATTGCAGCCAAGAAATTAAAAAATGCTCCTGGGGAGGAAATCTATGGCAAATCTAGACAGCATACTAAAAAGCAGAGACATTACCCTGCCAATAAAAGTGTGTATAGTCAAGGCTTTGGTTTTCCCAGTTGCAATGGATGGCTGTGAAAGTTAGACCATAAGAAAGGCTGAGTGCCAAAGAATGGAGGCCTTTGAACTATGGTGCTGGAGGAGACTCCTGCTTCTCCCTTGGACTGCAAGGTGATCAAACTGGTCAGTTCTAGAGGAGATCAAGCCTGACTACTCTTTAGAAGGCCAGATTCTGAAGATTAAACTCAAATACTTTGGCCACCTAAAGAGAAGAAAGGACTCACTGGAGAAGAGCCTAATGCTGGGAAAGATTGAGGGCAAAGGAAGACAGAGAATGGGGTGGCTAGATGGAGTAACCGAAGCAGTTGACGGGAGCTTAAATGGATTCCAGAGGATGGTAGAGGATAGGAAGGCCTGGAGGAACGCTGTCCATGGGGTCGCAATGAGTGGGACATGACTTAGCAACTAACAACAACAACAACAGCAATTGCTATCATTTTAAAAATGTATTTCTATTCTTACAAAATTGTGGGTATGATAGGCTCCCACCAGTCAAAAAAAATCTACTGAAAATATCAACATCTCCAAGATACCCCTTTTGCTTTAGTCCTGGGTTAACTTTTCTCTGGGGCAAATGGAGATGCTCTTTTCATTTCTTAAAAATATCTTTCTGTGGAACTCAGAGGCATTATTTGGCACTCTGCTTGGCAACAAATGGGAAAACAATAGTCAATGCCAAGGAGATATGCCTTCTCTTGGAAATGAAGATGAAGAGCTTTGGTGGAAAATTGTCCCAGAAAAGGACACTCATAGAGACCCTCCTTCTCCTTCCTTTTTTCCCAGGAGACACCTTGAGTTTTACATTTGATCCTTGCTTGCTAGCCTATCATTCTTTCCCAGCTAATCCCTGCTTTCCCATTCCAAGCACAAGCCTCCATTCTTCCCCCTGAAACCTGCCTCTATGAGCAGCTTCATGAAAAAACAAGAATTGCTCAGCAAAAGATACAATTTAAAATGGGTTAAATGCACGACCGGGTGTGCATCTGTTCAGGTCATTTAGAAAAACGGAAAGGTTCCTTCTGTGCTTTGCATGCGATTCTGTTCAAATAGGGATGATGAGAGCAAAGAAGCCATCCTGACTGGCTTCTTGTTCTCACAGTATGTTTTCCCACATGACGTTGGAGTGGAAGGAAATGAAGACAGTTTCTTTCCCCAATGTACATGCTGGGTACTTGGGCCTGTCATGTTTTCCCTTTTGTTTTAAATTGTAGGCAAGTTTGAAATGTTTTTTTAATAAGGAATGTTTTTAAGTTTTGAATAAACACAGACAAAACACACAAAAAACCCCAGAAAACCATCTTCCATTACAAATTGTAGAAAGTGTGTCGATTGGTTACAAAAACTTCCGTGCATCCCTTCCACAGTCATCACCTACAATTCATATCAAATCATATATTTTAAATCAAATATATTTATATATATATTACTATCATCATACTTCAACCTTCATTTGACTATAATTGTTTTTACATCGTTTTATATAAAATATTACAGATTTAAAGCAAAACCACATAATGGCATTCCATTAGCTCTTTCCAACATCATCCAGTAACATTACATCTTTATAATATGTTCTAAATAAAAATTGGTTATATTTAATAACAGAGTTTCTAAACCTCCTTTCGTATTCACCATTTGTAATTTATATCAAATTTCCTCTTATCAAACCAATACATATATATGCATTATTATATTATCAATCAATTATTTAACTATATCCATTATCACTTCATTTTATACATAATGCTCTAAATTTAACTACATTTGACTTAATTTTTTATTATAAGCTTTCATTACATCAACCTGTGTCTTTCCAGTAATAGTGCAGTCTTATGTCTCTTGCCATTTGTGGCATTAGTATTCTGGTTATTTCCTTAGTAAGTTTTGTATGGACTTCTCTTTGCAACTTATTGCTTATTGCATAACTTGTATAAGCTCGAAATCCTCCATCTGCTTCTTCGATCAGCTTATCTTTGATTATCACTAGTGCTTCTGACAAAATTTCTCTCCTTAGTTCCATCAATTCTTTTCTCTTTTCTTCTTCTATACTTTGAAATCTGGGGTAGAGCTCCATTCCATCTATCTCCCCTTTCCATATTCCACTCTTTCCATTTCCAACCACGCTCAGTTCACTGTCAGTATCAACAATTTTCTTGTCTCTTTGTTTATTTTTTCCTTCAGTATTTAGAACTCTGACCTCCACTTTCTTCATTTGATGAACATCCTCAATTTTTCCATCAAATTTTATTGTTCTATGATCTATGTTCTCCAATCTTTTCTCAATTTTCTCTGTTACTTCTAATAATTTTTGAATTTCAAACATAATCTTTTGCAATGTTAAGGTTTCTTTTTCATGTTGCGCGATTCTTCCAACTTGTAAACACTGCCTCTCTGGCATTCAAAACTTTTTATTAAATTTAAAGCAAGTTCATTTATAATCTTTCAAGACAAGGCTTTGTTTTCACTCCACTCCAGCTGCCAATAAAGCTTCCAAAGAGCACCTGTATAAACAACTCATGCACTTCTCACTATCACTCTCTGTAAACAAGCTGAGGAACCTTGAAATTCAAAGTCAAATGATCAAAGAGAAAAAAGAAAAGACAATATTTCCAAGCCTTCCAAGCCTCCAGCCTCCAAGAAAGAATGCAGAGAAGAGCAACAAAGATGATTAGGGGACTGGAGGCTAAAACTTATGAAGAACGGTTGCAGGAACTGGGTATGTCTAGTTTAATGAAAAGAAGGACTAGGGGATACATGATAGCAGTGTTCCAATATCTCAGGGGTTGCCACAAAGAAGAGGGACATGGTGCTAGGGATTCAAACTGCTGAACTGCCAACCCTTCTGATCAACAAGCTCAGTGTCTTAGCCACTGAGCCACCGTGTCCCTTTCTACAATGCATAAACAATCCTAAAATGATTGGAAGGACATAAAAGTAAACATTCTGAACATTTAAAAAATAAAATCTAGAGAGTATAAATGAAAAATATCACAAAAGCATCTACTAAGATAAAGAAACAATTTGATCTAACGTTGGAAAAGTGAATTCCTTTTAACAAAGCAAGAATGGGAGGCCAAAGATTTATGACAAAGACATAACAAACATGGCTATATAGATATATATATATAAGCATAGATTCAGAAACATACAGATGATATTGCTAAAGATATAGATATTCATCTAGCATGTGTAAATCCTGCCCCCAAATGGATATTCAATCTAATAAGCACTGCTAGTAAAGAAAATTCCATATAGCAATCTGATTGCTCATGTTTAATCTCTACCAATTCAGCACTCTAACATCTGAACATTCAAATGAGCTAAATGTGAAGCAGAATGCATCTCAAAGGCAATCAGGTTAGTATATTGTTCTATAGAAAAGTTGCAGTTATAATTCCACATGGGGTCAATTATTTCCATACCAGCTGTTTTGTTGTATAATAGGAGTTACTTCTCTTGAACTTCAGACCACACCTAGAGTACTGCATCCAGTTTTGGTCACCACACTATAATGAGGATGATTAGGGGACTGGAGACTAAAACATATGAAGAACAGTTAAAGGAACTAGGCATGGCTAGTCTAGTGAAGAGAAGGACCAGGGGAGACAGGATAGCAGTCTTCCAATATTTGAGGGGCTGCCACAAAGAGGAAGGGGACCGTGAATTGTTAATACCACTTTATAATGCCTTGGTAAGGCCACACTTGGAATACTGCATTCAGTTTTGGTCACCATGATGTAGAAAAGATGTGGAGACTCTAGAAAGAGTGCAGAGAAGAGCAACAAAGATGATTAGGGGACTGGAGACTAAAACATATGAAGAACGATTGCAGGAACTGGGTATGTCTAGTTTAATAGAAAGAAGGTCTAGGTGAGACATGATAGCAGTATTCCAATATCTCAGGAGTTGCCACAAAGAAGAGGGAGTCAAACTATTTTCCAAGGCACCTGAACAAGAAGCAATGGGTGGAAACCAATCAAGGAGAGAAGCAACTTAGAACTAAGGATAAATTTCCTGACAGTTAGAACAAATAATCAGTGGAACAGCTTGCCTCCAGAAGTTGTGAATGCCCCAACACTGGAAGTCTTTAAGAAGATGTTGGATAGCCATTTGTCTGGAACAGTATAGGGTTTCGTGCCTAGGCAGGGGGTTGGTCCCTTCCAACTCTGCTATTGTATTGTAAGTGGCAGAGTTACTTCCTTTCCCTCTGTTATTACAGCCCTCTTTGTATTCCTTTTATATCTTCTTTATATTCCAGGCTTAAAGAAAACAAAATTCTTAAATGGAGCAAAAAACCCGCATCCAATCCAGCATTATAAAAATAAGGAAAATATTTTAATCCATGGGTATAAAAATATATAAAAAGTAGAAGAAGAAAAAACTAATCCATTCAATTTAAAGAATAGGAAACATTTGCAAACGTTCCATCCATAAAAGAAAATTTCACCGCTTGTTCTCTTCTGTTTTCAAATTTAATTTAGCTTTAATTTTTTTGGGTAGTCTCTTTTATAATAATAAGATTTCCTCACCAGATGGACACACTTTCTCTTTCTGTTTTCCTCCCGTTCCAGAGCTGTCCCAACTTCAGCAGCTTCAATGGCTGCGCTTCTGTCACCGGCAAAAAGAGATTCTCCTGGATCAATCAAGAACTTTGCAGTGTCCCTTAGATCAGCAGGACATACGCTTCCCTGTCACCGTCTCTTCGGGACAGTTTAGGTCCAAAAGGACCATCCAGCGGCAAAAGTATTTACTGTGATCTTGGAGCTCCAAGATCGCATGTTGTGTCATTGCGACGTCAGCTCCTCCTTCTGTCAAGTTTGAAATGTTTTTATGAAAGCTAGCTTATTCATGCAATAAAGGTATAAATAAATAATTGTCACAGAGGAGACAGCCTCCTCCTAACAGAAATGTTCCTTTCTTTCTCTATATTGAATCACTGAGGTGTGGTCCATAGAATGAGGCAGAGGCAGGAAGGCTCCTGGCCTCACCCACAGCCCTCTGAAGCATCTTTGCTGCTCACCTTCCTCCTTGCTCTCTGAGCAGAAAGATCCAGATACATGTCAGATTGTGTCATTCCCCCACACAAGGTTTTACACAGAGTATTTTCCACACCTGTTCTTGAGGGAGAAGAAATGTCTTTGTTTTGAGACACTGTATATCCTCCCCTTCCCTCCCCCTCTCTCTGTGCTTATGTTGCATTCCAATTTTTTATGTTCTTGAGATGACCGCATAGATGTGCTAGCTCTAGTTCAGGAATTTGTTGCTGCATCAAATGGCTGAGAGTTTTATATCAATGAATTATAGTTTGTGTAGAAGTAATAAAATAAAATGGAAAAATGGAAGAATTTGAAAAAGCAGCTCACTCTGAGGGTAAGAATCTGCAAACTATAACCACAAACTAGTTGTCATTTAGAGATTAAAGTGCAAGCAAGCAAGAATGGGGGAATGCTACTCATGTGCATATTACAATCACAAACACAATGCATCTGTATAATTTTATTTCTAACACTATGGAGCAAGCAGTAGCATAATCTTAGATGAAGAGGCCATCATATAATAGGATAGGATAGGATAGGATAGGATAGGATAGGATAGGATAGGATAGGATAGGATAGGATAGGATAGAATAGAATAGAATAGAATAGAATAGAATTCTTTATTGGCCAAGTGTGATTGGATACACAAAGAATTTGTCTTTGGTATATAAGTTCGCAGTGTACATAAAAGACAAGATACATTCATCAAGAATCATAAGGCACAACACAATGATAGTCATGGGGTACAAATAAGCAATCAGAAAACAATCAATATCAATATAAATCATAAGGATACAAGCAACAGTTACAGTCCTGCAGTCATAAGTGGGAGGAGATAGGTGATAGGAACGATGAGAAAACTAATAGTAATAGTAATGCAGCCTTAGTGAATAATTTGACAGGGGTGAGGAAATTATTTGTTTAGTAGAGTGATAGCATTCGTGGAAAAACTGTCATTGTGTCTAGCTGTCTTGGTGTGCATGTGTTTACTTATTCCTCTGGATTTATTATCCTTCCCCAACCCAAAAATGTTGCACCATTTAGAGCAATATACAGTATCTGTCCATGATGTGCAGGCCTCTGAGCAACCAGTAGGGCTACTGTTAAGTGTTCTGTGTAAGTTTTTAAGTAGACAGTTGGAATGTTGACACTCAAATCTTGCCTTCTTCTGTATCAAACTTTCCATTCCTATATCATTCCCAAAGACATCTTCCAAATACTTCACCTTGTGAGAATCAGTAAGAGGTCAAAGCTGAAGCAGATTAACTGGGCCTTTTTATTCTGCATTCAGTCTTGCTAATAGAATTAGCATCCATAATTTCTCCCAAGCATTCAGCATCTATGACTTGGAAGGTTCCTTCTCAAACCAAACATTTACCTCTACACCTCACAAAGACACACATTCTCACCCAGGTCACAGGGGAGGGCACATTTCTCATGCAACAAGCTAAAGGAAGGCAGAAACAATTGCCTCACCTACCCCTTCCTCACCTGAGAATTGCAGACATTCCTGCAGTACCCAGTTGATGCTTTCAACTCTTCTTTTCCAAAAGCCCCCAGGGTCTAAGGTGGAAACCCCCTGAATCTGCTCTCTAGAGTACCATCGCTGGGCAAAGTTCAAATCATGGGAAGAAATGAAAAAGCATACTTTTGAGTATTCCTTTTCATTCTTATCCCAAAGGTGCTTTTTTCAAGAGGCAACTGGACTTTCTTGAAAAAGGACAAAGTCCTGGCAAAGGGCTTTTCCTTTGAAGATATTTCACTTCTCATCCAAGAAGCTTCCTCAGCTCTGACTGGATAGTGAGGAAGGGAAGGATTTATATTCCTTGTGGACAGCTGGTTGTTTGCATTCTTTTAGAGAGTAATTGAGGCCATTTGGAGGTTTCTCTGTGTCCTGGGGGGGTCACCTGAGTGGTGCGAATGGGCGTGGAGCCTCCTTGGAACTGCTGAAAGGACTGTGTTGTAGACAGGAGACAGATGATTTCGTATCCCTCCCCCTCTGTTGAGAGAGGAGAGATGACATAGATAGCCTCTTTGACCCAGCAGTCCAAACCAGCAATCCTCTCTGTCTAAAATGTGGACTTTTCTGTCTTTGAAAGAGGGGCCTTTGTCTTTTAAATGCAGATGGACTGCTGAAACTTGTCCTGAAGAGTTTCTTTTCCTATGTTGTGCCATGCATTTGTAAAGTGGTTGTTTTGTTTCCCGAATGTACAGATCTGCACATGTCTCATTGCATTGTACTGCATATACCACGTTGCTCAATTTGTGTCTGGCTATTTTATCCTTGGGGTGGACAAGCTTCTGCCTTAGAGCATTCTTGGATTTAACGTGTTCATGTACATTGTGTTGGTTGAAGATCCTCCTAAGCACTTCAGATATTCCTGCAGTGTGTGGAATGACAACATAGCTTTGTTTATTGTTCTCAATAAACAATAAATGAAGAGCAATAACTGTGAGGACACAGATAAACTTCCAAGTGGTCTCAACAACTCTCTAAAAGAATGCAAATGACCAGCTGTCTGCAAGGAATATAAATCCTTCCATTTCCTACCATCCAGTCAGAAGTAAAGAAACTTCTTCAATGAGAAGGGAAACGTCTTCAAAGGAAAACAAGAAAGTCCCATTGTCTCTTGAAAAAGCACCTTTGGAATAACCATGACCTGGAGTCTCTATAGACTTTTCATTCTTAATTCCTTTCTCTAATGATCATTAGTCCAATTAATGATTAGTCCATTAGTTCAAGGATACTTGACTCATTTCATTCAGATGTATGTTGGATTTCCACCATTTCATTCAGCTCCTGACAAACACAGAAAGTGGTTTGTTTTGTTCTTAATTTATATAAACGACATTCAGAAGAAAAGTTTGAGGGTCCTCTTCACTCTGTGCTTTATAACTTTAGCTCTTGTTTCCTTTATATGATATATATACACGTGTGTGTGTGTGTGTTTTAAAACAGCAATAGATAAAAGTAAAGAGGGATCATAAAAAAACAATCTTAACTGGTAATTAAACTGTGCATTTCACAAGATTGAACCACTTTGCTTCTTTCAAACCTAAATGCTTTTCAACTTACCAATGAACTGGGGGGGGGGGGGAGAGAGTAGCAGGAAATGGAATGTGGAGATCATGAGAGCATGGAAACCATCAGGATCATCACTGCAGGTGCTTGAGAATGGGATGGACTGTTCCCATAACAAAAGGATGTCTCATAAGTGAAGCTATTGTTTAACTAGGCAAGCATTTGCACGGGGAAAAAAAGAGATCTGGTTTTGTTTCTTCAGTAACAATATGGTCTATCCAATTAAGTTTTACTTTTGAGAATTCAAGTCTCCCGAGAGTGTTTTGGATTCACTAGTTAGGCAACTGACAATATTAATATAGAAACTGACCACAAGAAAAAGAAGAACGTGGCTGCAATCTATCAGTTCTTAATAGAGGAAAAACTACAATGGGGAGAAAGCCTTCCTGGAGGAGAGCTGGAGAACCCTTCAGTTGAAGGGCTGTCTAGACAAAAACCTCCAGAGGATCTCGAGGCTAGCAGGGGATCATGGGAGTCAAGAGGTTTTCAGGTCACCAGTTTCCAACCCAGGAAGAGCTTTCAGAGAATGCATCACAGTTTTTATTTTATTTTATTTATTTAGTTTGTCACTCATGTACAAGATAACAGGAATAAGAATAAACATGAATAAAAACACAGGGAATGGGTACAAATAAATGGGGACAGTAGGATAGGGATGGTAGGCACGTTGGTGCGCTTATGCACGCCCCTTACAGACTTCTTAGGAATGGGGTGAGGTCAACAGTAGACAGTTTAAGGTTAAAGTTATTGGGGTTTGAGGATGTAACAACAGAGTCAGGTAGAGCGTTCCAGGCATTGACCACTCTGTTGCTGAAGTCGTATTTTCTGCAATCGAGTTTGGAGCGGTTTACCTTGAGTTTGTATCTATTGTCTGCTCATGTATTATTGCAGTTGAAGCTGAAGTAGTCATTGACAGGTAGGACATTGTAGCGGATAATTTTGTGTACTGCGCTCAGGTCAGACCGAAGGCAGCATAGTTCTAGGTGGTCCAAGCCCAAAATTTCAAGGCTGGTGAAATTTTGAATGTAAATGGTTTTGAATTTAAATGGCTTTGAAATTAAATTAAAGTTTTGAAATTAAATGTATTTTCAGAAATACATTGGGAACATAACTAGTTCTAATATTAGAAGAGCTAATAGACTTGATCCTCTCAAGGAAAAATTGCCCTGGAGCAATCTAGGGAAGGTTCCAGAAGTGGTATCCAGCAGGTTCTGATCAGTTCTGGAGAACCTGTAGTGGAAATTTTTAATAGTTCAGAGAACTGGTAAATCCCACCTATGACTGGCCCCGCCCCTATCTAATCTCTGCCTTCCGAGTCCCAGCTGACCCGGAAGGAATGGGGACTTTGCAGTAATCTTCCCCTGCCACGCTCACCAAGCCACACCCACAGAACCGGCAGTAAAAAAATTTAAATCCCACCACTGGAAGGTTGCTAAGGACCATGGCAGCCTCCGCTCCATACATCCTTATCTTGATTCTGAAATTAATGCCATTTATTTTTGGGTTTGTCTGCCTTCTTTTCTGAGAGCTCAAACAGCCCACATGCAACCAAGAAAGAGAAAGCAACTGATCCCAAATCACCCGACAAGCCTCTTTCAACGATCTAGCGGCCAGTGTGTTTCCTGGCCTGGCTCACTCAATTCAGGGGATTAGTCAGCTCTTTAGCTACAGCGGCATTTCTCTGCGTTCGGTGTGTGGATTTCAACTCCCAGAACTGCAAATTTTGGGAATTGAAATTCACACATCCTGAAGTTGGAGAGGTTGAGAAACACTGATCTTAAGCATGCTCCCCCTCCCCTCCCCCATTTTTCTTTGAGTAGTTTTCATTCAGTAATAAAAGATAAAGTATCCTTCAAATTTCTTTCAGAAAACATAATTTGGGTGAAATTCTCAAGAGACACCTTGTCACTAAATAAGTGCAGAATCATCCCACCTCAGCAGTGAGAATTCTACTAAAATTCGCTTTTCCTTTGGAAGTGGCTGTTGTGTTTCCCTCCCAAAAATTTGGTCAATATTCCATCACTCAGGCTGGGGGGTGAAAATCTACGCCCCTCAGACAGGGCTCGCAACTTGGGGGTCCTCCTGGATCCACAGCTGACCTTAGAACACCATTTGTCGGCTGTGACCAGGGGGGCATTTGCCCAGGTTCGCCTGGTGCACCAGTTGCGTCCCTACCTGAACCGGGAGGCGCTCGCAACAGTCACTCACGCCCTCGTGACCTCAAGACTGGACTACTGCAATGCACTCTACATGGGGCAGCCCTTGAAGAGTATTCGGAGACTCCAACTCGTCCAGAACGCAGCCGCGCGAGCGATTGTGGGTGCACCTTGGTACATCCACGTTACACCTATCCTCCGCGAGCTGCACTGGTTACCGATTAGTCTCCGGATACGCTTCAAGGTGCTAGTCGTAACTTATAAAGCCCTTCATAGTATTGGATCTGGGTACTTGAGAGACCGCCTGCTGCCAATTACCTCCCACAGACCCATTAGATCTCACAGGGTTGGCCTCCTCCGGGTTCCATCTACTAGCCAATGCCATCTGGCTACTACCCGGGGGAGGGCCTTCTCTGTGGCAGCTCCGGCCCTCTGGAACGAACTCCCCGCAGGGATTCGGACCCTCACCTCTCTCCAGGCCTTCCGAAAAGCCGTCAAAACCTGGCTTTGCCGGCAGGCCTGGAGTTGATGAGTTCCCTCCCCTCTCGACTTGTATGGCTGCGTGACTCTTGCTTATTTTAATTGTTTGTATGTCGTTTTATGTTCCCCTTTTTCCCCTATTGAATTGTTCGCCGCTCTGAGTCCTTCCCAGAGAAGGGCGGCATACAAATAATAAAATTCAATTCAATTCAATTCAAGATGTTTCAAAGACAAAATCCCTTTGAGCAAAGAGAACAAATACCTCTAGAAAATTGAGGGTAAATTCATTGCCCAGAATGATGTAGCAATAGCAATAGTACTTAGACTTGTATACTGCTTCACAGTGCTTTATAGCCCCCTCTAAGCAGTTTATAAAGTCAGCCTCTTGCCCCCAACAATCTGGCTTCTCATTTTACTCACCTCAGAAGGATGAAAGGCTGAGTCAACCTTGAGCCTGGTGAGATTCAAACTGCCAAATTGCAGGCAGCTAGCAGTCAGCAGAAGAGGCCTGCAAGGACTGCACTCTAACCACTGCGCCACCACTGCTCATTAACTTGGATTCTGCTCTCTTTATTGTCATTTTAACTTTTATTCCTGAATAGTGCTTAAAACTTACTTTATCTTCCTTCTTCTCCATGCTGGCTGAGGTCTTGAAAATGCATCCAATAAGATCCATAGCAGCCCTGGCCTGTTTTACGGAATGGCACAGCCTCTGTCTTACCTTCTCACCATTTGTGGAGGGGGGCATAATTTCACCTTTAGCTGTTTCAATTTTAAAGTTGTGTTTTCTATCTTCTCCCAGCACAAGTCATAACATAATAAAGATCTAGGATGCCTCCATCACATTTTTGGTGATAATACAGAAACAGACTAGCAAGCTCTGATGGATTGAGATGAAGCTACTCTCCAATTGGTCAGACTGGACACTGACCAATTGGGTTTGAGCTGAGGGGATGCTGGACATTGGATTTCTAGAGTGTATCTGCCTATCTAATTCCTGGTGCACACTTTGCAATGCACTAATCAAGTATTGATCACAGCTAGATTGATCTAGTGGTGTGACCTTGTCACCTCCTCCCAGACTTTAGAAGGAAGCAGTGACAAACCGCTTGTAAAATCTTGCAGTCCGCAGACATCAATAATGACTTGAAAGCACTTGTGCATGCACTTGCACACATGTGCGCACACACACAGACAAAGTACGCACTGGGTCTTACATGGGCTCCTTCATATATTGGAATGTTAGTTTTCTGGAAGATGAGCATGCCTGTTATGAAACATGGATTTAATGGAACAGAGAAAGAAGGAGAGAGATTTTTATTATGGTCATAGAGAAGAGAAAAACAATATAAAACAAAATTAACAACCAATCCAATAAGAACAACCTTAGCTGTTAAAAAGGGTAAACAAAGCATAACATTTATAATGGTGTCTGGGAATGACTTTGAGAGATGGGGGAACAGATGCAGTCAAGGAACAGGCAGATGGAAGGCAGCTCAACCTGCAGGAGGAATGTGGGGCAGGTAAGCAACTTAGGTGGGACCCCTTCTTCATTTCTTGCAAAGGGGAGAGATGCACTTTCAGATTTGCCAGTCCTGTTGATGTAACCTGACAATAAATAGAATTAATAAGAGAATAACAGAGTTGGACAGGACCTTGGAGACCTTCTAATCCAGGGGTCCCCAAAGTGTCAATTTAAGACTTGAGGACTTCAACTCCCAGAATTCTCCAGCTGGCTGCCCCACATTCCTCCTGCAGATTGAGCTGCCTTCCATTCCAGCTGCCATGAATTCTGGGAATCGAAGTCCACAAGTCTTAAAGTTGCCAACTTTGAAGCGCTGTGTTCTAATCCATACCCCTGCTCAGGAAGGAAACCTTATACCATTTCATCCAAGTGGCTGCCCAATATCTTCCAGTGTTGGGGCAACCACAACTTCTGCAGGGAAGTCACTGATTAATTGTTCTAACTGCCAAGAAATTTCTCCTCAATTCTAGGTTGATTCTCTCCTTGATTAGTTTCCATCTGTTGCCTTTTGTCCCATCCTCAGGTGCTTTGGAGGATAGCTTGACTCCTTCTTCTTTATGGCAGCCCCTGAGAAATTGGAACATTGCTATCATGCCTCCCCTAGTCCTTCTTTTCATTAAACTAGACATACCCAGTTCCTACAACCGTTCTTCATATGTTTTAGCCTTCATATGTTTAAATCATCTTTGTTGCTCTTCTCTGCACTCTTTCTAGAGTCTCAACATCTTTTTTACATCGTGGCGACCAAAACTGAATGCAGTATTCCAAGTGTGGCCCTACCAAGGCATTATAAAGTGGAACCAACACTTCACATGATCTTGATTCTATCCCTCTGTTAATGCAACCTAGTACTGTGTTGGTTTTCTTGGTTGCTCCTGGCTCATGTTTAAGTGATTGCTCATGAAGACTCCAAGATCCCTCTCACAGTTACAGTTTTTGAGCCAAGTTTCACCTAATCTGTACTTGTACATTTGGTTTATCCTGCCTGGTTGTAAAACTGACTTTTCTCCACATTAAATTTCATGTTGTTGGATAGGGCCCAAAGTTCAAGTCTTTAGAGATCCATCTGGATTTTGAGGCTATCTTACAAAGCATTGGCTACTCCTGCCAGCTTGGTATTGCCTGCAAATTTGATAGGCTCCCATTCTATTCCCTCATCTAGATTGTTGATGAAGATATTGAAGAGTCGTCCTGGGCCTAAGAGAACCAGGGGTGGGCTGTTGGGGATTTGCAGGGGTTTGGGAGAACCTCTAGCTAAGATTCTGTGCAGTTCAGAGAACCCCCACTCCTGGCTGGCCCCACCAATCCCTCCCCTCCCAGGAGTCCCCATGTGGTCCGTTTTGGATACAGGTAAGTGCAGGACATGCTCGGAGGCTCGTGGAGGGCAGAAAATGGGCCTACCAGAAGTTTGGGAAGGCCAGAAATGGGCCCGTTTTGAGCCTCCAGAGGGCTTCCGGAGCCTGGGGAGGCGATTTTTTGCCTTCCCCAAGGCTCGAGGAAAGCCTCCGGAGCCCAGGGAGGGCAAAAATGCCTCCCTCCCTATGATGCAGGAGGCCAACTAGGCTACGCCCATGGGGTGGGTTGTTACCGACATTACTGCCAGTTCAGTGCACAGAAAAATTTGCTCCGCACGCATGTCCATTTGAAACTAAAAAGGTCTGCGCATGCTCAGAACATTAGAAAAGGGAAAAAAACTTTCTATTTTTGCAATGAATATTGTTCTATGCATGCACAGGACCAAAAATAAAGATGGCACCAACAACAATAGAACCAGTTTGGGGGCGTGGCCGGCCAAGTTACTACCTACTCGACCGAACCAGGCTGAACTGGTAGGAGCCCACCTCTTCATGCTCACCATGGCCACCCAGCAACCCAGCAACTGAGTGGGCATGGCCACCTTGCTAAAAACTTTGAAGTCCATCCCTGGGGGCCCACCTCACTGCTTCCTTCACTCCATGTTGATGCTGATCTAGCTGGGATTCCTGCCTGGACTACGTTGCAAGACTTGCTAACTTTATATGATCAACATCATTTCGATCACTAGTAAAGCAAGATTGCATGAGAAATATGTAAATACAATTACATAGAAATAAAATCTTAAAAGCTAAAGTTATAAACAATCAAAAGGACACATATGAAAAAAAGCAATGAATTTAGAAAATCATAAAATTAATCCAACAGCGATAAGGCAAAAAGAAGAGGGGGAAAGCCCTATCAGCTAACAGATGAACATAATGCTTATTAATCTGCTTTTTCAGGTTCTGCATGCAGCATAATAAGATTTAAAAACATTTAAAGAAAAAAAATGACTCTGCTCTGAGCATTGGTACTGAACATGAAACAGCCTGGTAAATAGCTTGGTGCCCTCGTAGTAAGAGAGGAGAGACTTGGCAGTCTTGAATATCAGGCAGATAAAGGTAAAGGTTCCCCTTGCACATGTGTGCTAGTTGTTCCTGACTCTAAGGGGCGGTGCTCATCTCCGTTTCAAAGCCGAAGAGCCAGCGATGCCCGAAGACATTTCCGTGGTCATGTGGCCAGCATGACTAAATGCCGAAGGCACACAGAACACTGTTACCGTCCCACCAAAGGTGGTTTCTATTTTTCTACTTGCATTTTTTACGTGCTTTCGAACTGCTAGGTTGGCAGAAACTGGGACAAGTAATGGGAGCTCACTTCGTTACGCGGCACTAGGGATTCGAACTGCCAAACTGCTGACCTTTCTGATCAACAGCCACTGAGCCACCGCGTCCCTGAAGTAAAGGAGAGAGGGCCTCAATTTCTCCAAGTCTTCATGAGGGACTTTCAACAGCTCCCTTCTAATACACCTGTTGGTAATACATTAAAACATGATGGCGTTGAGGCTCTTCTATATTTTGAGGTTTCTTTGGGTGCCCCAGAGATAGCAAAGTAATTGCTTGCAAATATTTCATAAGCAAGCAGCACTCCCTCAGTGGAAAGCCCGTCAGTTATGTGCCTTTTGCTTCTAAATGAGGCAAAAGACTGCCCTGGAAGCTTTCCCTTTTTCCAGTTCATACTCATTTAATTGCTTCTGGTTTGGTTTGCAGAGACTTTAAGAAAGTAGACAACAGTCTACTTCTTGGTGAGTTGGAATAATGTGGGAAAGGTAGTACCACCACCAGATGGATTTGGAACTGACTGACCAACCACACTCAACAGGTTGTCCTCAATGTAACTGCATCTAAATGGAATGAGGAAGCATGCAGTGAGGAACTCCAAGGTTCTACCTTAGGCCCAGGACTCTTCAGTGTCTTCATAAATGATCTTGATGAAAGGATAGAAGAGAAACTCAAAAAATTTGCAGATGACACCAGGCTGGAGGGGGAATAGCTAACACTTTAGATGATAGACTCAAGATTCAGAAGACTTAAACACTGGGCCCTGGCCAGCAAAATGCAATTCAGTGGCAAGAGAAATAAGGTCCTAGGCAAAGAAAAACCAAATTCACATAGGATAGCTAGTACCTGGCTTAATAACGACAACTTTGAGAGAGAACTAAGGATCCTAGTAAACCAGCACTTACAAATGACCCTGTAATGGGCTGCAGCTTAAACAAAAACCTGAATTAATACATTCCTAGCTGCATTAATACAAGGACAGTATCACGATGACAAGAAGTGATAGTACCACTTTATACTGCACTGGTAAGGCTACGCTTTGGTCACAAAGATACAGAAAAGATGTTGAGACCCTAGAAAAACTGCAGAAAAGAACAACAAAGTTTCCAGAGGCCAAACTATGATTGGGGTTTTTCAAGAAGAGACTGGACAGCCATTTGTCTGGAGTGAAATAAGATCTCCTACCAGAGGTTGGTAGCTCCCAATTCGGCCTGATTCAGGCACAGAATCGATCAGGGCACACAGATTCTTGCTCAGAAAAAGCCCATAAGGACAGCCTCCACTTGCGACAGGTCAATGGAGAAGGTCCCAAACTGGGATCTAAGACCAGTTTATTCTTGGGAGCTGCCCAGAGTCGATTATAAGAGAAGTAGCTTTATAAATGTTGTAAATAAATAAATATTATCAATGACTTTAACTGCAATCACTATCTAAATATTAAAAATATAACCAAATATGGAATACAATTTCCACAAACAGCAATATAATTAATCAATGAGAGTTTCTCTACTCTGTACCTCCTGGTAATCATCATTCATTTAAAAGCCACCACCACCCCAAAAAAAGTCAAAGGAAACTACAAGTTGGATTTTCTTACAGATAGCTTAAAAAGGGAGAAGAGATATTTCTTCCTTATCAAATGGGTAAAATTAAATTTTGTGCAGTGCATATACAGTAACTATTTGTACCAATTCTTGTGATAATATTATCATGAGTATTTGGAGACTGAAACAACATGTTATTTGCTAACTTTTGATGGGTTATTTACCTAGGTTCAGGTACAACTATCTAATCATTAATTAGTGTCAAGGTCATGAATTTAAGTAATGCTGCTAGTGCCTATTACTCAAGAGAAGAGATTTCACATACTGCAACGGGTAATATTCCAAAGATAAGAAGACTGAGATTCCAACATGACCTGTTAGCCCCAGAGGTTGGCTGAAGAGTCAGAGACTTCAGGCAGGCCAAGCAACCTATTTTTCATGTTTAGCAATATAATTTGAAAAGTCCTACTCGGTGGTGGGTTTCCTACCAGTTCGGATTGGTTTGGCCAAACCAGTAGTAGCTTGGCAGCCTGGGTTGCTGGAACCGGCAGCTACCCAGGCCTGCCACACCCCCAAACTGGTTCTCTCAGCGGCACCATAGGCGCCGCTATCTTGTTTTTTTTGCTTTGGTGCATGCTCAGAGCAATTTTAGCTCTACTGCACATGCGAGCACATTGTACATCAAGCCCGTGGTGCATTCCTGAGTGAACCGGCAGTAGTCTCTGCCAGAACCCACCCCTGGTCCCACTGCTATAAGTGTGTTGGAATTGCAACCTGTACTATTGCAGACAGTGAGTGAAGAATATCAGGGGGTCAATCTAGAACTAGAATGGAAGGAGAGCTTCTTTGGGGCTCCTGATGGTCAATGGTTTTCCATAAGCTAAATCCCCCGTCTGTCAAATAAGAGCTGCATGTTGAGTTGAACTGGGAAAGAGATGTATTGCTGACATCATGGGAGGTCGGTTTCCATTGTTTTATTCCTTTGGAAAAGAGCAAAACCATCCTGCATTCTTCAACTGATACTTCCGGGTGGTCTGGCTTGGCAGCACTTCATTTGAGATGTTCCAGAGTTATGGCAGTTTCTTATTTTTACCCTAGCAATAGAAAAACTTGTAAGATAGCCAAGAGGACAGGTCAGCGGGGCAGAGGAAAGGTCCGAGAGAAAGCAGCAGGGCACTCTTGCAATGTGCTGTGTGGCCTCCCTTGCAAAGTTAACTCTAACTCTGCCGTAGTTTTGAAGGACCCTCAAGATGTGGCTCTTGGCCCAAGCCTTTGAAAAGGGGAGCAGAGCCTCCTGCTTTCCCCCTTTTTCTATGCAGCCTGAGTTATGTTGTTGACTTGTAGTTTTCTTTTTTTCTTCAGTCGCATTACTTGTGAATCTTCCAGAGTCATAGAGAGACTGGTGACATACAAATTTAATAATAAATAAGTAAATGATGAATCAACTGACAAAGTAGACTACAAACAGGATAGAAGATAGAAACAAGATAGAAAAAAGTGGGCTAGACAGCATCATCACCAGATGGATTCATAATTGGCTGACCAACTGCACTCAGCATGTTCTGCTTAATGGAACTGCATCAGAGGTGGTATTCAGCAGGTTCTGACGAGTTCTAGAGAACCAGTAGTGGAAATTTTGAGTAGTTCGGAGGACCGGCAAATACCACCTCTGACTGGCCCCATCCTCAAATATTCTCTGCCTCCCGAGTCCCAGTTGATGGGGAGGAAATGGGGATTTTGCAGTATCCTCCCCCTGTCACGCCCACCAACCATTCCCCACCAAGCCACACCCACAGAACTGGTAGGGGAAAAAATTGAATCCCACCATTGCATCTACATGGAGAGAAGCAAGCAGTGGGCTACCCCAAGGCTCTGTCTAAGGCCCAATACTCTTCAATGTCTTCATCAACGATTTAGATGAGGAGATACAAGGGCAACTCTTCAAATTGGGGGGAATAGCCAATAGCCAATGCTGCAACTGCCAAAGAAAAGCAATGCAGTCCTCGCTGCATCCATACAGGGATAGTACCAAGATCATGTGAACTGTTGGTAGCGTTTTATACTGCCTTGGTATGGTCACATTTGGAATATGGCCCCCAGTTTTGGTCATCCCAATACAAAAGATATGTTGAGATTCTGGAAAGAGTGCAGAGAAGAGCAACAGAGATGATTAGGGGGCTGAGGCTCAAACATATGATGAAACCTTGCAGGAACTAGGTGTGTAATCTAACAAAGAGAACGACTTCCAATATTTGAGGGGCTGTCCCAGAGAAGAGGGGACACAGTGGTTCAGTCACTAAGATGCTGAGCTTGTCAATCAGAAGGTCGGCAGTTCAGCAGTTTGAATCCCTAATCCTAACGCCGCATAATGGAATGAGTTCCTGTTACTTGTCCCAGCTTCTGCCAACCTAGCAGTTCGAAAGCATGTAAAAATGCAATTGGAAAAACAGGAACCACCTTTGGTGGGAAGGTAACAGTGTTCCATGTGCCTTTGGCATTTAGTCATGCCGGCCACATGACCACGGAGACGTCTTTGGACAGCGCTGGTTCTTCGGCTTCAAAATGAAGATGAGCACCGCCCCCTAGAGTCAGGAACAACTAGCACACACCTGCAAGGGGAACTTTTACCTTTACCCAGAGAAGAGGGGTCCAGGCTTGTCTCCTGAGTTCTGCCAGGTGAAACTTTTGCAGATGGGATCCATGGTGCACCTCTTCCACCTGATGGAATGGGTACCTGTAATCAGGAGAGGCAGTCCCTCAGGTAACTTAGCCCCTGCCATAAAAGCATTCTAGGTCAAAACCAGCACCTCAAATTGAACCTGAAGCAAACTTGCAACCCATGGACCTCATGGAGCAGAGCTATAACATGTGCCATTCTGGGGGCACACATAACTGCCTGTCCAAGTTATACAAAGTTAACTACAGTCCAAGTTATACAAAATGGAAGAAAGCAAGCTTGTTTCAGGCGTGCTTCCCTCAATAACCGAGAAAGAAAACTTCTAACTCCATTGTTCGTGGAATTAAAATACTTTCACTGGTTATGAAAAGATAGCAGTGAAAGTAAAGCAAGATCTGAGTCAGAAAAGTGCGAACAGATACATATCAAATGATAACCCAGCCCCCTCCCTCCAACAACCCCACCCCAGTGTCCAATCTGCAACTCCCTTAGGTGTCATGTGGGGTGCATCTCCAAAAGGCATCATCATGTTGGTATGCAGGACGGTTGGCCTTGACCAAGTCCAAACACCAGCCAACAGCATGCGCAGAAGATGGTGAGAAGAAAACTCCCTTCTTCATATCTCTCCTGTACTATTTATTCCCATCCCAAATACCATGCCCCCACCCTCCCCATTTCTATGGCAGCCAATAGTAAGTGAGCGAAACAGAGGCTGACATCTTGCTTCGTACCTCTCCAGGGATTTTGCAATTACCATCAGCTAGCTTAATTTGCCAAATGCATGATCTTTATACGTGACCTAAAGAGCAATTTTGTGTTGCACTGGCTAGAGAAACTGACAGCCCACAAAGAATATTGCCCCCCCTCCAATCCTTTTTGTTATTCTAAGTGAACAAATACTAATAAATTACATTTCCTGGAAAAGGATTTCTGCATTGCTATTTTCATATTGTGCTACAGGTTTACAGCTCACATGACAGCTGAGAATAGCAGATATAGCCATCAATGGCCAGCCCCAGGAGCAGTAAGAAACTAGACATCTCCTTTTACCACTGAATAAAGGCACTGCTAGCAGTGGTGGGATTCAAATATTTTTACTACTGGTTCTGTGGGTGTGGATTTGTGGGCATGGCAGGGGAATGATACTGCAAAATCCCCATTCCTTCCCCACTCCTGGGGGAAGGTTACTGCAAAATCCACTCCCCACCCCACTAACTGCTTTCCAGCTCTGTTCTCCTGTTCAGGCAACAAAAGAAGATCTGGCTGGGAGGTAGCAGGGGTGGGGCCAGCCTATTTGCCAGTTCTCCCAACTACTCATACTTTCCTACCTCTGGATATCTCAAACAATTAAGAAACAGAGCTTATCGTGGGTTCTCCTGAAGAGAAGGTATGATTTCTCCCAAAGACCAAAGTCTTAGTAGAGCTCCTTTGAGAATTTAATTCTTGACCCCAGTTACATCCATCACTCAGTGCAAAAGGTAAAGGCAGTGGGGTCCCTGCTGCTCTCTGAGCTTGCTTGTTTTCTTGCAGACATTTCATTATCCAAACTAGGTAACATCATCAGGAGCACAACTCTGGGTAACTTCTGCAAGAAAACAACCAAGCTCAGAGAGCAGCAGGGACCCCTCATTTCAATCCTGAGCTACAAATTTTCTCCTTTATTGGTAGATAAAGCTACCATATTTTTCGGACTATAAGATGCACTGGTGTATAAGATGCACCAAGATTTCGAAGAGGTAAGTAAGAAAAAACAGTTTTTGTCCTCCCAGTTTAAAATGGAGGTGTTTTTGCCTTCCCCCAGCCCTGCTGAAGCCTGCAGAGTGCTTCTGAGGGCTGAGAGAAGATAAAACCACGCCCGTTTTTGTGAAAAACGGCCCGGTTTTTGCTTGTTTTTCTCAAAAATGGGATGCAGGGTGGGGCTTCGGGAGGCCAAAAATGGCTATATTTGGTGTATAAGATGAACCAATATTTCCACGTTCTTTTTTGTGGGGGAAAGTACGTCTTATACTCCAAAAAATATGGTACTTCATAGACTGATCCATTCTTAGGACTGTATACTCTTCAGTAGTTTTTTCCCAGAATGGTCTTCCTTTCCTGCCCATCCTCCCCCAGTGCTCAGGCTCCAAGTAGTTTGCTTTCAATACTAGGTCTGAGTTATGAAAACTGAGGGAAAACTTTACTCCGGGTGTCTTTTCCTCTTCCTGCCAAAAAACTGCAATTACTTGATCTTCCCTGACCCTCCATTCCCTTGCTAAGATGATCTCTCAGCGTATAAAAGGAAAACATGTATTTGTGTTCTTCTCTGTTTATTCTTCTGTCCTGTGCAATTAGTGTAGTGTTTTAGATTGTCTTACCATTGTGTTTGCCTCTCGACTGCTTTTAACTTCCTGTTTTGATTTTTGTTGCTGTAATGGAGAATGTAGAGAGTTGAATCCAAGTCCAGCCAATTGGTAAAAGATTGGCAATTGAGGGTGAGATTTAGAAAAGGATGCTAGAACTATAGGCTGGGAGGTTTGGTAACAACAGGCTGACCTTTTAGTTTTGGTAACCCCATATAGATAGTCATAGAGTTCCTTGCGCAAATCAGGCAACTGGGTTAACTAAGCAAATGGTGGCTGGCCTCCATGCTGCTTGAATTCAGCCATATGGTGCTAAGTTTACTCATCACCTCCTTTGTGATTTGATTCTTCTACTGGGTGGGATCTCAGCTTAGGTCTCAATGACACCACAGAGAAAAGTTAGTCATGCCTTAAGTCCCACCAGCTTCAATAGGAACTAAATACCACCAAGTTAGGGTCCAACTCACAGTATTAACTTTGAATATCTTACTTGTATTTTAAATCTGTTTTCACGGGGTCAAACTGAACAGTCAAGCAACAACTTTAATTAAAAACAGCATAACCCCCTGCATGGCTCCATGCTGTTTCTTTCCGAGCCAGAAACAGCAGGTGGACGTGAAAAACGCCCGCAGCCAGTCATGGAGAAGAATCCTGGGAGACCAGCACCCTGGGGATCCCTGTGTGGGGTAAAGAGAGAGGGAATGTTTCTCGCACGTGCCAGAAGAAAAAGTCAAACATTAGCACACTAAATCTGGAAAGCTTCTCAGGGCAACTTCCTTTAGCTCGTCTCTTCCTCTTCTCCCTCTCTGCCACACCACCAGTCCCAGCCTTCTGGTTCTTCTGCTAAAGTGCCATCTCCAGAGGTGAGTTCTTACCAGTTCTTACCGGTTTGGCCAAGTAGGTAGTAACTCGGCCTGCCATACCTCTGAACCGGTTCTACTGGCGGCAACATAGGCACCACCATCTTGTTTTTTGTTTCTGTGCATGAATAGTAGCATTTTTTTACTACTGTGCATGGGTGTGTAGCACGCGCATCCGAAGCCCGTCCCTGAGCAAACCGGCAATTGCAGACGCCAAAACCCACTGCTGGCCATCTCTGCTTGCTTTCGGGAAATATCTGGAATGCCATTTCACTACTCTTGTTGGTTGGTTAACATTTCTGTACTGAGAGGTATATCTTTGGGCAGGGCTGTCTTAACGCATGGGCCCAATGGGCACTTGCCCATGATCCCCACAAGCATAGGGGCCCCATGCTGATTTGTGTATGTTACCCCTTCAATGCACCTTGTATCATATGAATAAAGATAAAGGTAAAGGTTCCCCTTGCACATATATGCTAGTTGTTCCCGAGTGTAGGGACCAGTGCTCATCTCCATTTCAAAGCCAAAGAGCCAGACGTCTTTGTGGTCATGTGGCCAGCATGACTAAATGCCGAAGGCGCATGGAACGTTGTTACCTTCCAACCAAAAGTGGTCTCTATTTTTCTACTTGCATTTTTAAGTGCTTTCGAACTGCTAGGTTGGCAGAGGTTGGGACAAGTAATGGGAGCTCACTCCATTATGTGATGCTAGGGATTCAAACCACCAAACTGATGACCTTTCTGATCAATGAACTCAGCGTCTTAGCCACTGAGCCACCGCGTCCCTTATCATATAAATACAGCAACATGTTTATTACATTTTACTGTAATTTAATTTTTTTAAATTAATACTAGCATGTAAATATGTTTAATTTTATCGACCAATTTACATTTTTATTCCTGTGAGTAGTTGTCATACTGCTTTGCCTGGGGTCCCATAATGCTGTTAAGATGGCTCTGTCTCTGGGCACATGCGGAATGGCTCATTGCTCTTGTTCCTATCCTAACTTTCTTCCATGAGTTCAAATCCTCCCTCCATTTCCACCCGCTCACAATATTAAGGCTGTGAAATCAGCTATAGGTAGCTGGCCCCATCTCACCCAGTGCAATTCTGCCAGTTCGGACCGGTTTAACCAAAATGGTAGTGCTTTGACGGCCTGGGTCGCTGGAAATGGCAGTGACCCTGGCCTGCCATGCCCCCAAACTGGTTCTCTCAGTGGCGCCATAGGCACCACCATCTTGTTTTTGGCTTCTGTGCATGCACAGCACAAAATTGGATGGGAAACAAAGACAGAGATGCAGATACTTGCCAGGAAAATAACCTGAAATTGTGAGGAACTGAATTGAACTTGAGTGAGACAGAGATATCCACCCTGCTAGGACACAGTGCAAGTTGGTTAACTTCGAGTTTGGCATGTTAAGTGAAACCATCCAAATGTGGCTTGTCTAAAAACAGGCGATGTCTGATTGTTACATATCATTAAAAATACAATGTATTCATTTATTTAATCAATTTACTTGTCTGTCTATCTCCCATATGGGACTGAGGGTGCTGATAACATGTCAGAACAATAATAAAAAAGCAATATTAACAACCTACAATGGTCACCAAGGATAAATCCAAATCAGAGGTGGTATTCAGCAGGTTCTGACCAGTTCTGGAGAACTGGTAGTGGAATTTTTGAGTAGTTCGGAGAACCGGTAAATACCACCTCTGGCTGGCCCCGCCTCCATCTATTCTCTGCCTCCCAAGTCCCAGCTGATCGGGAAGGAATGGGGATTTTTCAGTATCCTTCCCCTACCACACCCACCAAGCCACTCCCACAGAACTGGTAGTAAAAAAAATTGAATCCCACCCCTGATCCAAATGTAAAAAAATCAACCACAACTTCTCAGTGAGCCATCTAACCTCCCAACCTTCCAGCCACTGAAACTACAAGTGGTATCCTTTGTTTTTCCTTTGTGTAGAACAATACACCCACAGAGGTTTTGTGGGGCATTCTGTAAACTATGGAATTGGCAACATCATTTCAAGAGGGAATACCAAAACCTGGTGAGCTACAGCCATATACATACTTAACATTGCTTAGTTAAATGTGAAGATAAAGGTACTCAGTCTCTGTCCTTAAACTTGCACCTGCAGGACAGGCATGATGTGTGTAAACCCAAGACTTGTGCTCTCTTTAGGGCTGTGTTCTTTGGAGTAGGTGGTGTTTAGTGTGAGAGATGCCACCTTGTCATTATTTCTGAAACTCTGTCAGCATGGCCTTTGCCAGGGCACTCATAGGGTAACCAGAATGCCTCCAAAGGCACAACTAAATCCAGGAGACTAACTGACTCTCTCTCTCTCCCTCCCTTTCCTCCCCTCTCTGTCCCCCACACACGCACACGCACACATATGCAAAATTAATGGCCAATCCTGTGACAGATAACTTGGGAGACTAATGCAGGAGTGAAATTCAGCAGGTTCTGACAGGTTCTGGAGAAACAGTAGCAGAAATTTTGAGTAGTTCAGAGAACCGGTAAATACCATCTATGACTGGTTCCAGAGTGGGGAGGGAATGGAGATTTTGCAATATGCTTTCCCTGCCATGCCCACCAAGCCACACCCACAAAACTGGTAGTAAAAAAAAAATGAATTTCACCACTGGGCCAATGGCAAGAAGTCCAGCCGAGGGTGGTTTGTAAAATGGCCTTTCTCCGGACATTCCTGAAAGAGATGGATGAGTTGTCAAAATCTACTTGGGATGTTTGTGGGGTTGTCATGTAGCCTTTTCATTTTGTAGCATTTTAAGCACAATTCTTTCAATAGGAAATTGATGACTTTATGTAGATAGGGCTCAAAATAGCCTCATCTGTCATTCAGGATTGTAACTCCTTAAGTTCCCAGATTTTGGTTCATTTAATTTAGCCAAAATTTATTTCCAAGGTGTTCATTTGAGAAGCTGACTCAAGGATTCCCCATCCTGCAGACGCTGGATAATTCAAGGGTTTAAAGACCATTAATTCCTAGTAGCTATTCAGAGTTTGTGATTGGCACGTCCAGCAGTGGGAAAAGAAAAATGCTGCTGTGATACAGTCATTGTCCCTTGCATTGTTCTATGCCTTTTCCTTTTACACAATGCCCTGCTGTCCCCATTAGGAGGAATCTGTAACAAAAAGGCAAATAATTTTAGGTAAAGTGTCTATCATTTCTGGAAATGTACTATGATTATTCAAAATTGGGCCAAGATTTTTTTTTTAAAAAAAATCAGAAGTGGATGATTTCAACCGATGGTTTTCCTGACTGCATGAACTGCAAGCAACACGGTGCTAAGCGTATGAGACATTCTGTGGTAAATGAGACATTCTGTGGTAATATGTTTGCCCTTTGCTTCTCTAATAATACTGATTTTATGTATTTACAAGTAGCCCTTGAATTACAACACCAATTGTGACCTGCCATTGGTAAGTAATGCAGTCGTAAAAAGCATCACATCAACCCAGGCAGTCGTGGTTGTCACTGTAATCCCCAATGCACCGGTTATAAAGCAGGAAGAGAGGGGAATCTCAGGTGGGGCTGATTGGAGGGACGAGGTCCTGGGAGACACCATTCAGGCTGTGTGCAAGTTAAGTGAGAGGTTGTAGTGCGATCTGAGCATTGGGAGCTCAGGAATGGGGAGTTCCTGTGCTAGTGGTGGGATTCAATTTTTTTTACTACCGGTTTTGTGGGCGTGGCTTGGTGGGCGTGGCATGGAAGGATACTGCAAAATCTCCATTCCCTCTCAATTAGCTGGGATGCGGGAGGCAGAGAATAGGTGGGGGTGGGGCCAGCCAGAGGTGGTATTTACCGGTTCTCTGAACTACTCAAAAGTTCCACTACTGGTTCTCCAGAACTGGTCAGAACCTGCTGAATACCACCTCTGGCCTGTGCCTCTGCAAACCCAGGGAGACCAAGAAAGAAGGCTGGGGGAGGTGTGCCCTGGGAGGCCCAGAGAAGGAAGGGAGGCCTATGCATAGGGTGCAGGTCATGAAAGTGCATGAAACCAATCCATGCAACCCCCCCCCCCAACCACAACTTTTCCTCCCAATGGCCCTTACCTGACATGACCCACACCTGACCCATCAGAAGAACCATCCCAAACCCTTCACCTGATGTGACCTACCCATCACAAGCCCTACTGATCAGTGGTCGGATTCAAAAATGTTTATTACCAGTTCTGTGGGCATCACTTGGTGGGTGTGGCATGGCTTGGTGGGTGTGGCAGGGGAGGATACTGTAAAATCTCTATCCCTCCCTACTCCAGGAGAAGGTTACTGCAAAATCCCCATTCCCTCCTGATCAGCTGGGACTCGGGAGGCAGAGAATAGATGTGGGCAGGGCCAGTCAGAGGTGGTATTTGCCAGTTCTCCAAACTACTCAAAATTTCCTCTACTGGCCTGATTTGACCTCATGGCTTGGACCCCTAAGTTACGGGGGGGCATCACATTGGAGGTGGTTGTTGAATTAAGAGGCAATCCCACTCCCCATCTACCCCTGTGCATTCAACTCCCTCCCTCCCTCCTCATCTTCTAACCAAAATTTTACCTTGATTGGGATTTATTATTTTTTATTTTTTTAAATATATTTATTTGTTAGGATCTTAATGTTTTAATGCTGCAAGCTGCCCAGTATAACTTAATTATGAAATGGGTGGCAAATACATTCAACAAGCAAACAAAAATCGAAGAAAGTTAGTGGAAGATAGGGGAAATATTTTAATTTCTGGACTGTACTTCCATAATAAGATATTTCAGCATACTACAAAGGATTTGCTCTTTTGTGCTTTGGAAGAAGATGCTGTGAGGTTTTTTAAAAAGTGGAATAGGAGTAGATGCACAGTATTTTGGCATTATACAATATCAAAGACTTTAACAATTTGATGTTTTTCCCGCTTTTCTATGAAAACCATTTTTAAAAAATATTCTATGCTTTTTCTGACTCAAAGCAATACTTTAGGATTTCATCTGATATAAATTTGTATCCTGAATAACTTCCATGATTGCTAGTATTCACACAAGGATTTTGAGCCATCTTAAATGAGCTTCAAATGCAGAAGCTGATGCAGAAATGTTTTCTATCTCCCCCCCTCCCCATTTTAAAAAATAAGGTGGATTTAAATCACAATTACTGGGTTATATAAATACTTCTATTTATGTCACACTCATGAGTTTTGGAAGCAATTACAGATGCCTCTGCAATTCCTTATGAGGAATTTCTATAAGGTGAAGGATTCTTTTATTAAAATTCTTGTTGTAATTTTTATTCTGTGCATATATGTGTACACACACAAGTGTGTGCACATACCTTCTATGTGTATTCTATGTGTATGACTTTTGGGAGGACATACAGAAGATGCTTCATCATTTTACATGACTAGAGGAGCTCTCGTGGCACAGTGATTGAAATGCAGTATTGCAGGCGGATTCTGCCCACAGCCTGAAGTTCAATCCTGAGTAGCTGAAAGTTGCCTCAGCTTTCCATTCTTCCGAAGTCAGTAAAATGAGGACCCAGATTGTTGAGGCCAATTCATTGACTCTATAAATTGCTCAGAAAGGGCTGTAAAGCATTATGGGATGGTTTTGAATATAGTCTACATAATTGTCAGAATACAAAACACAAATAGAATGTGCAACCAAAAAGATTTGGTTATTTTTGTATAATTCTGTCTCCATTTCTCTACCTTGAGAGGAATGATGTTTTCTCATAATGCAACTAACCTCATAATATACGACTAAGAGCCGTGGGGGCACAGTGGTTAGAATGCAGTATTGCAGGCTACTTCTGCTGACTGCCAACTGTCCAGCAGTTTGTTTGACAACCGACCCTGGCCTGCTCAAGGTTGACTCAGCCTCCCATCCTTCCAAGGTCATGTAACCGAGGGCCCAGATACTTGTCAGCCATAGGCTGACTCTGTAAACTGCTTAGAGAGGGCTGTAAAGCACTATGAAGCGATATATAAGTCTGTGCTATTGCTACTGTGTCTCATGTTGATGTACATTGAGTTCATAATTAGCATTTGACAGCAGAACCTAGAGAATCATAGACCCAGGTTTAAATATTTTTTTAACAGATTAACAGAGTTGGAAGGGACCTTGTAGGTCATCTAGTCTGACTCCCCCCCACTCAAGCAGGAGACTCTACACCATTTCTGACAAATGGCAGTCCAGTCTCTTCTTGAAAGCCTCCAGTGATGAAGCCCCCACAACTTTCAAAGGCAACTTCTGTTCCATTGGTTGATTGTTCTGTCAGAAAGTTCCACCTTATTTCTAGGTTGAATCTCTCCTTGGTCAGTTTCCATCCATTATTCCTTGTCTGGCCTTCAGGTGCTTTGGAAAACAGCTTACAATACAATAGCAGAGTTAGAAGGGACCTTGGAGGTCTTCTAGTTCAACCCCCTGCCTAGGCAGGAAACCCTATACCATTTCAGACAAATGGCTATCCAACATCTTCTTAAAGAATTCCAGTGTTGGGGCATTCACAACCTCTGGAGGCAAGCTGTTCTACTGATTAATTGTTCTAACTGTCAGGAAATTTCTCCTCAGTTCTAAGTTGCTTCTCTCCTTGATTAGTTTCCACCCATTGCTTCTTGTTCTACCCTCAGGTGCCTTGGAAAATAGTTTTGACTCCCTCTTCTTGGTGGCAACCCCTGAGATATTGGAACCCTGCTATCATGTCTCCTCTAGACCTTCTTTCTATTAAACTAGACATATCCAGTTCCTGCAATCATTCTTCATATGTTTTAGTTTCCAATCCCTAATCATCTTTGTTGCTCTTCTCTGCACTCTTTCTAGAGTTTCCACATCTTTTCTACATGGTGACCAGAACTGAATGCAGTATTCCAAGTGTGGCCTTACCAAGGCATTATAAAGTGGTATTAACACTTCACGGACCCCTTCCTCTTTGTGGCAGCCCCTCAAATATTGGAAGACTGCTATTCTGTCTCCCCTGCTCCTTCTCTTCACTAGACTAGCCATGCCTGGTTCCTTTAACCATTCCTCATATGTTTTAGTCTCCATTCCCCTAATCATCCTGGTTGCTCTTCTCTGCACTTTTTCTAGAGTCTCAACATCTTTTTTTATAGTGTGGTGCCCAAAACTGGATGCAGTACTCTAGGTGTGGTCTGAGGTTCAAGAGGAGTAACACCTATTATACAACAAAACAGCTGGTATGGAAATAATTGACCCCATGTGGAACACAGTCAATTTATAACTGCAACTTGTCTATAGAACAATATACTAGCCTTTTAGCCTTTGAAATACATTCTGCTTCACATTTAGCTCATTTGAATGTTCAGATGCTAGAGTGCTGAATTGGTAGGGATTAAACATGAGCAATCAGATTGCTATGTGGAATTTTCTTTACTAGACAGTGCTTATTAGATTGAATATTCATTTGGGGGCAGGATTTACACATGCTAGATGAATATATCTTTAGCTGTATCATCTGTATGTTTCTGAATCTATGCCTATAAATATCTGTTGTGGCCCAGCAGGAGCCGTTGAAGCTGCCACCAGACTCCGACAGCGAGGGGCCCTATGAGTCGGCCCTGGAGGATGTGGAGGACCCTGGGCAGGGTTCCGACTCTGAGCAGGGTGCAGAGAGACTGGTTGTCCGACAAGTGGCACCTGAGCCTTGGATCAGTGGGGAGGAGACAAAGGAGAGTGATCCAGAAACCAACAGTGTGTTGTTCCGGGATGCACGCCATCGAAGAGCTACTCGGCATCAAGAACAACTACAGGAGGTAATTACGCTCAGATGATGGTCATTAGGCTCCTCTCCAGACTATAAAAAAGACTGCTTGTGCCACGCCCTTCTTGCAGAAGTCAACGCTTTGACTAAAGAGAAATGAACTTGGCAGGCTGGATTGCTGCCAGAGTTTGTTTGAATTGCTGCCAAGGTTTGTCGGCCTTGCTGCCAAGGTCCTTATCTGTTTGTTTACTTGGCTTTCAGTCACTGAGATTCTGGTCTTTTATTAAAGGACATTCTCATTAAGTGTGTCTCTGCTTTCGTTACTGGATGGAGGAGGGGGTCAGAACAAATATCTATATAGCCATGTTTGTTATGTCTTTGTCCTAAACCTTTTGGTCTCCCATTCTTGCTTTGTTAGAAGGAATTCACTTTTCCAATGTTAGATCAAATTGTTTTTTTTTTAATCTTAGTAGATGCTTTTGTGATATTTTTCATTTATACTCTCTAGATTTTATTTTTTAAATGTTCAGAATGTTTACTTTTATGTCCTTCCAATCGTTTTAGGATTGTTTATGCATTGTAGAAAGGGGCATGGTGGCTCAGTGGCTAAGACACTGAGCTTGTGATCAGAAGGGTTGGCAGTTCGGCGGTTCGAATCCCTAGCACCACATAACGGAGTGAGCTCCCATTACTTGTCTCAGCTTCTGCCAACATAGCAGTTCGAAAGCATGTAAAAATGCAAGTAGAAAAATAGGGACCACCTTTGGTGGGCCGGTAACAGCGTTCCACGAGACTTCAGAGGTTATATAGAGCTGTGGCTTCTAAGCGTCTTCTCTTATACTATAGGTAGTATATAGGTTTCTTAGTTTACTGGGAAATGAAGGAGAATATAACAATATGGGACTTTACTAAAATATAAACTAAAATTTAATATATAAACACACAAACAAACATGTGCCAATCACTATTAATATGTAGCTTCTGCAATCTGTATGCTTACTGAAATGTTTGTGGGAGGAGGCCATTTTCAGAAGTACAACTGTAAACTGCCTGGGGAAGCAACTGTGCACATCATGAGGGTTGCATAAGCTAAAAGAATTCCCCAAATATTTCCTTTGAACTATAAATAGGATGTGAAAGAACATGCATCGAGAAGGAAAACGTTCTTGTAGAAAGTTTTCTTGCTTTGGGCTGATATTCTCTGCTTGGACTGTAGTGGATGTTTTCTGGCCAACTCCAAGCAGCATGGCTGAAAGATTACTTAGTTTCAAGTTGAATTCTGGCCTGATTTATAACTGAAAAGTCTTTGTAGATGGAGGAATATTTCTAGCAAAAAAGATCTTCCTTGAACGTTGGGGGTCCAGAGACTATGGGAATCTTTGTCTCACCTTTGCAGAGGTCACCCAGCGGCTTCAAGTGCTCTCGAGAGCCATTGGTGGGGAAAGCCCTGCAAGCAGCAGAGAGCAGTTGGGTCCTGTTCTACTGTATGCTGCAATACAGATAGTCCTCAAATTACAACCATTCATTTAGTGACTAATCAAGGAGAGAAGCAACCTGAAATTAAGGAGAAACTTCCTAACAGTGAGAACCAGCTTGCCACCAGGAGTTGTGGGTGCTCCATCACTGGAAGTTTTTAATAAGAGACTGGACAGCTACTTGTCTGAAATGGTATAGGGTCTTTTGCTTGAGCAGGGGGCTGGACTAGAATACCTCCAAGGTCCCTTCCAGCTCTATCCTGATTGACCTAATTTTATTGGATTTCTCTGTGGTACTAAGCTCTCCATCACACATGCAATTTTGGAACTTCATTTGATCCTGTTATCATTTGATTGTTAACATTCTTTGTCATGCCCACCAAGCCAAGCCCACAGAATGGGTAGTAAAAAAATTTGAATCTCACCACTGCTGTAGATAGATATGGAGGGAGGGGGAGGGGAGGGGGATGGATGGATGGATGGATGGAGGGAGGGAGAGAGAGAGAGAGAGAGAGAGAGAGAGGGAGAGAGAGAGAGAACACCAAGTTTGAGTCAGAGGTTTTCAGGTAAGAAACATCCCATTTCAGGTGATCTCCCCTGGGGGGATGCCTCAAGGCACCCTAGGTTATATATATTGTGTGTGTGTGTGCGCGCGTGTGCGTATGGTAGTAATTTTATTAAAAAATTGTACAGTACTCATTTTTTTAAAGATTAAAATTGCACTAATAAAAACTAATATCAACTGAAAAAATAGAATAAAACGAATAGAATCTGCAGAAAAAAAACTAGAAATGAATAGTAAAGAAAAAATAAAAATATTGTAAAGAGAAATAAATAAAATAACTTCCTATAATCCTCGCAACAAATATAAACAATTTTAATAATTTATCACCTTCTCTTAAAGTGCAAATAATCTCAACTTTGCCTATACCATCTCTTATTTAAAACAAGTCCACAAGGTGTCATCATTTCAGTTCTAATGTCAGCAAATTTAAAGAGATAATGTATCTATCTTAATCTTCATTTGAGAAACCAACTTTATATTTCTTCCTTTTACCTCTTACAATTGTGATCTTTCATACCTTCAAATAATGTCATAGAACTTGATTTCTTTTCATTTGTTCTTTGCTCCTTCAAAATTCTTCAAAACTTTAGCAAGACACTTTTGTAAATCTAATATAGGAAAATTGTCCAAGTTGCTATCTTGAATTATTTTTTGTATATCTTAGTTAATTATTAAAACATCAGTCAGTTTAGAGATCCAGTGTAGCATCTTTTTCTGAGTCATTCTTGTACAAATCCATGTTTAACTCAATCTTACTCTTCTAGGTAGAATTTGCTTTGCTTCCATAAACAAGAGTTTAGACACAAACTATCTATAGAGGCAAACATTGTTAAAATGTAACTTCTGATTTCATTGTTCAACAAGATCCTTTACTTTGTCCAAATGTTAAAATATTTTGCTTCATCTTGTAAGGGTAAACAAAGTGTTCTTTTCCTTTAATTGTATTTCTTAGTTTCCTCTAATGTCAAGTTTGTGAAATCTTATCATGTTTCAAACCAAAAGCATTTTCCCATGGAAAGGAATGGGAATGTTGTTTATCCCTGCTCCACTCTCCCTTGTCGTGTTGTCTGTGCATGGACTCCTTAAAGGAGATTCAGTGTTTAAAATCTGTCAGTCCAAAGGTGGCTTAATAGCTAAAAAGCAGTGAAAAAGCAATTTCTGAAAGTAATTTAGAAAAGGAGGTACATGAACTCTACCAACCCACAATTTCACCTGAATGGCTATTTCCTTGTCTTCCAGAGCTCATGAGGAGCAACTATCTGGGGCACTTGGGAGTGACCTCAAGACCTCTGCTTATCCCGAGAGGAGTTACAAAGAGCCGGTCTACTCATTGGCTTTGCATTCTGCTGCAGTTGCCAGCCTTGCTACTCAGAGAGACATCTTCAGTCCGCCATTTCTGCTCCTGAAGTCTGTCTCAAAGGTGCTTTTTCAAGAGGCAACTGGACTCTTTTTCTTTGAAGGTGTTTTGCTTCTGATCCCAGAAGCTTCTTCAGCTCTGAAGCAAAATGTATTCAAAGAAAACCCAGGAAGCCCAGTTGTCTCTTGAAAAGGCACTTTTGGGACAACTATGACCTGAATGACTGAGAATCTCCATAAACATCTCTAGAAGTCTGTTTCTGCTTGTTTCCTGTGGATGCCCCTTCCTACCCAGATTTCTTCTCCTATGCCTCAATCATTTTTGGCTCTGAGGGAGATCAAAACCTGCTTTCATAATCACTTTGTCTGCTCCCTCCCCCTGGCTTTTTTTTAAAATAATGGGATGGTGGCTCAGTGGCTAAGACGTTGAGCTTGTCGATCAGAAGGTTAGCAGTTCAGTGGTTCGACTCCCTAGTGCCCCATAAGGGAGTGAGCTCCCATTACTTGTCCCAGCTTCTGCCAATCTAGCAGTTCAAAAGCATGTAAAAATGCAAGTAGAAAAATAGGAACCACCTTTGGCGGGAAGGTAACAGTGCTCCATGTGCCTTCGGTGTTTAGTCATGCTGGCCACATAACCATGGAGAAGTCTTTGGACTTCAGCTTAAAATGGAGATAAGCACCGCCCCCTAGAGTCAGGAACAACTAGCACAGATTTGCGAGGGGAACCTTTACCTTTAAGATCAACTAGCATACAGTATTCCTGGATCAAAAGCCTGTAACTGAAGTGTAATTCTAGGAATGTCTGTTCTACTTCTGTAAGGTGTCTGGAAGCAAATAAGGATCCCATTGTCCACATCTCTCAGATCCCATTGTCCACATCTCTCAGAAGCCCTGATTTCTCATTTCTTTCCTTCATATGATGTTCTTAGCATAGTTCCCACAACGATGCCTGTAACTAACCCTTTTTTTAAACTTCAGCTCTTTACCAGCACTCAAGCAGTAGCTGTGCAAATGGGGATAATCAGTAGATGGCAGCCAACAGATACAAAAACTCTCTGCTCTACTGGTTGTTAAGTCAAACAGTCAAATAAATGAGTACAGCTTGAGGAAATTACAAAAAAAAGTTCCGTGTGACAGCAAAACAATGATTGGGCCAATTGCTGTGCATGGGATAACCAGAACATGGTGCAGAACAACTGGAGGAGATCTCACACAGTGGAATACGGTGGATAGAGCTTGAATTTCAGTCGATTTCAGTCCCTTAGAATGGTGTGTGTGTGTGAGAGAGAGAGAGAGAGGGAGAGAGGGAGGGAGGGAGGGAGAGAGAATGTAGAGCAGGGCAGTTAGGGTTAGGGTAATTCCATAATTTTACCTCCTGCACATTCCAGCCTCACTGCAGGGGCAGCAGCATTTAAGACAGCATGTGGAGTAGAGCAAACAGCTGTGTGGATCTACTCATGGTCTTTTCAGTCCATGCGCTTGAGACCCTTATTTAAGGAGTAAGGAGAGTTTTCCCAGCTTTTTTAAAACTGCCTTTTGGCTTAGCTCAGTTTTCATTTTACTGTCCATTGGAAGAGGTTGCAGTACTGGTTAGCATCTCTCAGTCACCAGCAGTTTTTATCTTATTCATTCTTTACTTACAAATTTATCAACACTCCTCCTTTTCTACGATAGGCTATGAATGTATCTTCATGCAAGAAGAGTGTAATACAGGCCTGAATCTCTTCTCTTTCTTACATCAGTCTTTTTCTACACCATCATTCACCATCATTAAAATTTCTTGCTTTCTCCACATCCATTTAAGCAAAGGAGGACTTGGGACTTTTTACCTGACTTGTGGGTACAGTAAGACCATCTTCTAATCCACCCTTCATGAACCTTCTGCCCTCAATAAATTGGGATTAGAACTTCTAAAATGTTATAGCTAGGACAGGTTGCTTGAATACAAATATTCGCTGACTACATTTACAGGAGGAAAATAATGTTTCTCTTCACTTTGATCATGATGAGTGGTTTTGTAACTGAGCTTAACATTGTTTGTTAACACATGTTTTCAACATAAATATTTAGAGAAAAAAAATGCCAAAAACTATCTAGAACATCAATTTAAATCCTGTTATTAGAGTTAAGAAAGAACATACAGTCTAATAAACATGGATGCCTACTTTTTGATAGAAAGAAAACCAGCTATTTTCATTTTGCATGCTGAAACCAAAGCATTATCAAAAACCAATTTCCTATAAACTTAGCTTCCCTGATTAAAATAGAATTTCGCATTTAAACTTTTTATCATTACATTAGTTCAATGATTTAAACCAATTCAAGGTTTCAGACCTAAATGTGTTTGAGACCAAATTATTAACCTCTTGGTAGCCCAAGCTCCTCTGGCGAAGAGAGGCTTCATCAGGAGGTGGGAAATCTAGACAGCCGTGTTCCTTTCCCAGAAAAATGAGGTAAGAGAGTTTCCTGATTGTTTCTCTGGGGAACACAACTGGCCTGACTCCCTCAGCTGATACTGTGGGTATGTGTGTGAGAGAGGGAGAGAGAGACTTTGCATGATACAGAAGTACATTTAACAGATTAACAGAGTTGGAAGGAACCTTGTAGTTCATCTAGTCCAACCCTCCCTCCCGCGCTCAAGCAGGAGACCCATTCTGACAAATGGCAATCCAGTTTCTTCTTGAAAATATCAAGTGATGAAGCTCCCACAACTTCCGAAGGCAACTTCTGTTCCATGGGTTGATTGTTCTCACTGTCAGAAAGTTCCTCTTTATTTAGTTGAATCTCTCCTTAGTTAGTTTCCATCCATTATCCCTTGCCTGGCCTTCAGGTCCTTTGGAAAATAGCTTGCCCCCCTCCCTCTGGGAGCCCCTCAAATATTGGAAGAGTGCTGACATCTCTCTCCTGGTCCTTCTCTTCACTAGACTATCCAGGCCCAGTTCCTGCAACCGTTCCTCATATGTTTTAGCCTCCAATCTCCTAATCCTAATGGTTGCTCTCCTCTGCACCTTTTCTAGTGTCTCAACATCTTTTTTATAGTGGGAAATAAGCTAAGAATAAATCACTCCCATTCAAAATATTCTTCTGGCATATTTCTGAAACTTTGTTTCAAATAACCTCTCAAGACTTCTTTCCCTCAACCAGCCTTGACCAATTGCAATATAATTATTATCACAAATGGGCATTTGGGGAGGGGAGACAGGGCAGGTAGGAACTCAAAAACCTCTCAAACTAGCACGGCCTGAACTGCTTCTCATCCCGACTGTAAGACATTTCAAGTCAGGTGAGTTTTCGGATTTGGAGTCATTGGAGGGCTATTTCGCAACTTTCTCTAGGTTCGACAATCTGCCCCATTTCTGAAGGGGCAGCACTGAAAGCCAAACTCCCTCCCCTTTGGGCTCAGCTTCGGAGACTGTGTATCGCCCCCAATGTGCCCCCGTGGCCCTTCCCGGACCCTGAACCGCACGGCGGCCGTTTCTGCCCAGGTAAACGCTGGGCAGCCCCGGGACCTTCCCCCACCTCCACCCGCCTGGCCAGGGGCCTCGACGGCTTCTCTTGGGCAGAAGCTCGACGCAGCCCATGGACAAGTGCTCCAGGCAGGGGGCCACAGCCCCACGAGGAAGACCGCCTCCGGCACCCGAGGCCCTGCGGCAGATGCCGCATCCGCCGCCCGCTTTTCCCGGGTGGCCCCGGGCTCCAAAGAGCCGGAAAAGCTACCTGAGAAGCGGAGGGGGGAGGCCCGTTACCCGCGGCCGGCTGAGGCAGAGCGACGCCTGGGACTGCCGAGCGGCCGCAGCGGGATGGCGAAGCCTCCCCCCTGCGCGGACTTGGCGGCCGCTTGGAGGCCTGGCGGTGCTCCAGGGGTTTTGCTTCCTCCTCACGTCGGCCGGGTGCCCCGTCGGGGCAGCGTGGCGGCCGGGCCCGCTCTTTGCAGCGGCGGCGCTGCCGCCTCGTGGGCACGCTTCAGCGGGCTCTGCCTTCGGCACGTGGAGCTGGGCGTGCGTATGCAGAGTAGCGGTGCTGGGCCGCCGGAGAGCGGCTACATAAAGCCCGAGCCCGCCCGGCGCCGCCAGCCTCCCAGGCAAAGGCCCCGCAGCCTTCCCTCTACAGCCCCGCTCGTCTCCCTCGCCTCCCGGGCGTCCGAAGTGGGGGAAACGTCGCCAAGCGGGCCTGACGCGGGGCTCCTCCGGCTTTGGCCAGGGCGAAGAAGGCGCCGCCGTCTCCTCCCCGGGCCTGCCCGCCGCGCTTCGCCCACTTGTTGCTCGTCTCCGCTGATTGGGCTGCCGGGCGTCCCGCTCGGCTCCGCTCCGCCCCGGCCGGCCCGAGCGCGACCTCTGGCTCCCGGCGCCAGGCGGGGGCAAAAGGGGCGGGTCGGGCCCGCCGCCCCCAAAGCTGCCCGTTCGCGCGCCGGAGCCGCTTGCCTTGGCTTTTGTCCGGGGGAGGGAAGCAGAGAGGACTGCCAGCCGCTCCGCCTCTTCGGCCGCCTGTCTTCTCCGCCGCTCACCCTCAACTTTCGGCTCGCAAGAGAAGCGCCGCTGGGCAGCCGGAGCCTCCGCCAAGCCGGGCTCGTCTGCGCGCTTTTCCCCCCGCGGATAAAGTTCTTCGTCGCGCCCAGGCCCGGCGGAGGCAGCGTGGCAGCCGTCGCCTCTCCCCCTTGGGAGCCGCCGCTGCTCTTCTAGGCCGCGCGCCCGGGCGCTCCAGCAGGCCAACCGCGACTTCCGGATCGGGGTCCCCGAAAGCGGCGAGCCGGCCCTCTTGCCGCGGCACCTGCTCGGCCCCGGCCGCTCCGACGGCTCTTCGCCCTGCGAGGGATGATCGGCCGCCGCCACTGTTGAGCCAGGCGCCCGTGGTCCCCGCTCCGCCGAGGACTTCCCCGAGGGGCGAAGAAGAAGCCGCCCTCGCCAGCGAGGAAGCCGCGCCACTTCATCCCGCGTTCTCACCGCCAACAGGTCATGGAAGTCCACGTCGGGCTGGGCAGAGTCTACGCCCGGCCGCCGGGCAAAACTTTCCGCGGCGCTTTCCAGAGCCTTTTCCAGAGCGTCCGTGAGGCTTTTCAGAGTCCCGGGCCCGGCGGAGCGCGAGAGGAGCTCGGGCCCGGCGGCCAAAGCGCGGGCTCTCCGTCGGCCGGCCCGTGTCCGCCGGGCGCCCGCCTGCAGGAGCCCAGCCCACGGCAGCACCAGCCGCCCGCCTCCCCTTCTTACCTGCCGCTGGATGAGCCCGCGGCGGGCAGCAAAGGGCTTCAGCCGGCCGACCGCGAGACCCATCCGGCGGCTGCCGCCTCTTCCTCCTCGGCCGCCTCCTCGTCGCTGGCCTTGCTGGCCCCTTCGTTCCAGAGCTGCTCCGGGGACCTGAAGGACCTCTTGGCCGGGAGCAGCCTCCTGCCGGCGACCGAAGGGGAGCCGCGCGGCGGGGCGGCGAGCGGCGGCGAAGCCAGCGCGGCCAAGGAAGACTACTTGGGCGAGAGCGCCAAGGAGCTGTGCAAAGCCGTCTCGGCCTCCATGGGCCTGGCGGTGGAAGTGCTCGAAGGGCCCGGCGGCGGCGGAGAAGCGGCCACGAGCCGCGGCGACTGTATGTTCGCGCTGCCGGGCTCGCAAGCTCGTCCCGTGGCGGTGGGGGGCTGCAAGATCGTCGAAGCCGAGCAGGAAGGCGGCGGCGGCGGCGGCGAGGGCGAGGGTGCGCTGGCCATGGACGTGCCGGGCCACCTCAGCCTCTTCAAGAGCTCGCCGGAGCTGGACGAGCCCCCGACGGGCGCCTTCCAGAGCCGCGACTTCTACAACTTCCAGCTGGCGCTCGCCTCGCACGGCCGCATCAAGCTGGAGAGCCCGCTGGAGTACGCGGCGGGCGGCCTCTGGGGCGCGCAGTACCGGCGCGCCGGGGAGATACCCGCCTTGGCGCCCCACTACGCCGCCCCTCCGGGCCCGGCCTGGCACCCCTTCTTCGCCGAGGATGCGCAAGTCTACGGCCCCTGCGCCTCGACCGAGGCCGCCGCCGCCGCCCCCTTCGGCTACGGCAGGGGCCAAGGGCCGAGCGGCCAAGAAGGAGCCGAGCTGCCCTCCGAGATGTGGTACCCCGGAGGCGTGATGGGCAGGATGCCCTTTGCTCCGGCCACCGGCTGCATCAAGACGGAGCTCGGGCCTTGGATGGAGGGCTACGCGGGCGCCTACGGAGACGTCAGGTAAGGAGAGCCGCGAGATGTGGGGGAGAGCGGCCCCGGGAAGCCTCTCAGCGCGGTTGGCGTGTCGCTTTCCCGGGGTGGACGACGACACCGGGGAAGCCCCCCCCCCCGTCCCACCTGGCCTTTTCTTCAAAGGCATCTCAGAACTGGGCGATTAGAGGAAGGGGGTGTTGGGGCCGGGTGGGGCAGGAATCCACCTGCACCTCTGCTTGCCTGGACCAGATTTCCTCAAAGGGTCTGGCTAACTGTGCGGGGGGGGGGGGCTTCACCTACTCGACGGAGGAAAATTAGGAAGTGCATTTCCAGATAAAGGAAGCCAGGAAGCCCCTTCTGTGAAATGAAGCTGCAGTCCGGTGGATCGGTCCCTATATATATAGAAGAGCAGATTCCAGGCCCCTGGTGATTATCTAGACTCTGGAGAGCTTCGAAACTCCCCTCCCCGTTTATTTTGTGTTCATGGACGTTTTTGCAATAGCCCACAACAGATGTTAAGTGATATAAATCTGTGTGCATAATATACATTTTATAACTTGAAATCAGGAAGCATAAATTGTACATGTGTACACATTTTTTAAAAAGCATGCTGGGTAAAACAAAAGTGGCAAACCACTTTTTTCCCCCTGACAAAATTAATTATTGATCTGTTTTCTCCTTTAAAAGGATTAAATCTACTGGATTAAATAGAATTTACTTCACATAGATACATTACATAGGTTTATGTTATTAAAAAGACGAGCCATGTATGTGTGTGGGACCCAAGAAAACACCAGTTACTCCAATCTGATAGCTCAGACGCATGGACTTTACCTACAGGTTACTTGCTAGAGTATCTTAATCTTAAAATTTTTTATAGACTATTAACGTTAGTCTTCTCTCAATATTTTTTGTCATTTATTTTAATCACAAATTACTCTTTCTGTTGGCAATAGGTTGTCTTTTCCATTAGTACATTTTAAAATACTGGCTCCTGCTTTTAACTAAGTCTACAACATGATTTTGGTTATCGTGGGCAAAAGGTTTAGCTAGCCACCCTTCCTGGCACCTGCAGTAAGATTCTCCTTGGCAAGGCCATATGTAACATATGGAAGCCAGGATAGATCCCTTCCTAGGATCCCACATAAGGAGGTGGATCGCTCTCCAACAGATCGTTTTGTTCAGGCAGGGCAGCTTTTCACAAGGGCTTAATTTTATACTATTAATTATTATTAACAATAAAAAGAATGAAACATTCTTACCTAACATTTGATTGGTCCATTTGCACAATGTGTTTAGATACCTCAATTTTTCTTTCAGTGATCCAGCCATATATAATACATTGATTTGGTTTACTTTGTTTTGAATAAACTTGGTTGGACTCATATATTCCATTAGGCCAGTTGACGTGAGGTTCCAGGGACAGAGTTAGCACTATACCACGGGCAGAATCATCCCAAAGGGATTATATCAGAAGAAATCCCATCGGTTTCATTTATTCCTGGTAAATATGAATCCTTGGGATTGTGATTTAAAGCTACTTAAAGCGGTGTGGTTTTAGCTACAGCATATAAGTATCATTCTTTAATTTAATCATCTTTTGGATTCAGAAGCTGAGAGTAAGCAGATCACACACTCACACATACAATACCTCAAGAAAAGCCAGAAGGGAAAAAGAAGAAAGATAAATTAAAATCCAAATGGATCCCAGTCCTGAAGAAAAAACTGCAGCGTAGAGGGGTCTTCACATTGCATAATGGTATAGTTGTGATAATGTACAATATTTATTCACTGATTTCACCAAATTCCTGTGGGATAATTCTAGCTAAGCTGGTGCAGAGAGTGGACATCCCAGCTCCCTGTGACCAACTTTGTGTTCCATTTAGGCAAAATGAACTTGAAGATAACAATTTCCATGGTAGCAAGCCAGTTAAATGTCCTACCGTACAGGTAAAATTAGCAGCCTGTTGATGTGCATTTATGTGTACATTGGTGAGCCCAGATTCTTCTCAATTTCAACATTTGGAGCGTCCATTGTTTTCTTCTGGTCCCTTTAACTATTTCTCGGACCCTAGGAAGAAAAGCCTGGATCCCATCTTGTGGTTCATGCTTTACTTCGAAGTCTTCTTGATCTAACTCTTCCTTTCCTAGTTGGGGCTTACTCTCTGCTGTTACATTACAGTGTTGCTAAGAATTGCAAAGCGTATTTGTTGAAAGCAAGCAAAATTCTACTGAAAGTATCTTCAACAGTGTATTGTGTCTGGAAATTAGACACTAGAATTTGCTAAACCATAAGAATTGCATCACAACCTAAATTTCTGGTTAATGTACATTAAGACAACTGTTGATCAGTTAACGTGTATGTCTATTGCAGAAGTCAGTCCTGCTTCATTTCCGTAACATGAAAATTGTGGAATCTGAGCTAAAATAAAACAGCTATCGGGTGCTTCTTTTCATGGAAGAAGAAGTTTTGAATGCCTAAAGCACTAAAATTGCCCGTATGATATAATGTACAAATATTTCCCATTCAGATTCACAATGACGATATATAAAATAATCTTATAGCCCTAGGGACCAGACATTTAGAAATTTGATAGGCTAGTACCGAAAAAAGATTTCAGGCTGCCCATTTGGGATTATAATAAAAAAGGTATGTTGTGAGTGCTTTAAGTAGCCTTTCCCTTCTTAGCCTTTTTTCTTGGGCCTAATCCAATTCTCTATGGAATCTAATGGAAAGTTCCCCATTGACGTCAATGGACCTGGATTGACTCTTTACGTTTATGACTGTAGGTCCTGTTGAAATGTTATAGTATGGTGATCCAAAGTTATTTATGATGCGGTTCTAGCTAGAGGCCCCTTTGCCTTTTGTTGGAATGGAACAGCAGATCCTGCTGGTGCGTTCAGTTGCCTTTGGTGCAGCGAATCCATAACTGTGATTTATAGCAAAACTGTTTTTTTCCCACTGCAATTGGACTACAACTGTTTGTTAGCAGATGGCATCCTTACTAGAACAGAAATACTAGTTATGATGTGTCCAGGAGGAGTTCTCTAACAACAGGTTGGCAGCCGTGGTTGTGGTGTGAGATATCTGCATAAAATGCAGATAGAGTTTAGGTTTAAGGAAATCAGTCTGAAAAAAAGTGAACACTTCACATCCGGATCATGCCTCATGTGTGCCACGTGTATTTTGCCACAAGACAGAAAATTGGGAACAGGGTTATTTCTTGCTTGGTGATCAAACGGAATCTCCATGTAAGATTTTCCTTCTTAGAGGCTTGCTGGGCAAACTAGGGGCTTAAGTAATCCTTTTCCATACCCAAATGTGTGCTTCTGCACCCCTTCATTTCATCGGGAATGGTTAAGCATTTTGCATTAAATCCTGCACCTTAAAAGTGATCAATTCTGGCAGCGCTGATGTGATAGTTAACACTGTATTGTACAACCAAAAGCTGAAGAGTTCAAGAGAAGGCACTTGAAAGGCTTAATTTGTTCATTATACTGGCAGAAGTTTGCTTATTTATTTATTTTACTTCTTTTCATAACTCCCATCTGAGATTGGTGAGGTTCATCTTAGGTGATTCCTTGGGGTAATTTGTCCATATTTAAAACTGGAGGTCTCTCTGGTCGCCCTTTTGCCCACAACGTCTGTCGGCTAAATTCATTTAGGCTGCAGCCTTAAGCGCCGTGACTGGCAAGTGAATGGAGCCTGTAAGGTTCTTGCTGAGGAACACAGAGTAACACTGAAGTGACCATTTTACAGCATCCTATGAGTCAAGCTTATAACTCTTACTGGTATTTCCCCCTATATTTTCCCTCCTTCTGACTTCCACTCCAAAGGTAATGAGAACATATGCTGTAGACATTATGAGGTTACAGACACAAAAGGGGAGTGTTTAAGGAGCTTTGATCTTGTAATGTATAAATTTGAGAGCAAATGCTTATAAGGGTAGATTCGTTTTTAGATTATTCCCCTCTCCTCGATGTATTCTTCCTACATTACTCCTTATAGGAAGAAATAGTGCACAATAAATTATGAGTGCTGAGATTTATTCGTACTGTACATGTAACAGCCTCTCATCTAACAACGTAATGAGATTGTAGATCCTTGGGCTCATTCTCCTCTCTCCCCTGATTCTCAGTCAAATGACAAGGTTCAACAGCAGTATTTTCTGTCGCTGAAACACAGTTCCATAAAAAATAATTAGCCAAATATATTGCCTGCTTTGCACATTCAACAGCAGGAGAAATTGCTGGTATTCCCTGCATATTCATAATTCAGGTTTGGGTTTCCTTGTCAGTGAAGTTACTTGGCCTCCTGTTCTTGGAATTCCTTTGATTTTTCTTTTGAAGGTCTTAAACTTTGCTTCACCCAGATGAGCCAATCCGCTGAGATTCAGGCACTGATTCCATCCTTTCCTCTGTGTTGCTGACCAGATGTGAGACTCGGTGGCAGGGGCAGTTCTCCCCTCCATCCCAGGCATTCTGTGATGTACAACTGGGGTTGAAAGTTAAGCCAAAATATTCTTTCCCCTCTTTTTCCTATATTATATTAATGTAGGTTCCGAGCAATGCTAAATGGGTAGTCCTAATGCTGATGAATTGGAAATATTTCAGTCCAGCCCTGCACAATTTGAAGAATGCTACTGGCCAAGTTAACAGCAGCTTCCATTCCCTTCCTTCTCTTCCCAATGGAGCCACTTCTCAATTCCCCTCTACCTTATGAAAACAGAGCCACATTGCGGTGGCTTTTTCACCTGTCCCTTTAACTCCTTTAGGTTTCTGCTGTTTGGTTCCTTCTTTTAATTGGCCGAATCAAAACTGGATCCCCAAATCTACTTTTGCAAACATTGCTTTCTCTGTCTTGCTTAGTCATGAAAGCAACTCAGGTGTCTGCTGAACTATAAGTCTACTGCTAAGTCTACTGCTATTCATGGCAGACCGAGGTCTCTTTACTGAATTGATCCAAAGGGAAGAAGGCAGGTATATCTGTGGAGAGCAGGACAGTTGTGCTGGCTGGCTTCCAACTATCCCCCCTGTTTCCACTTGAAGGTGCTGAGCAGAGAGGGGGGGAGTCTCAGCCTGAAGCGTTGAAGGGGACCCTTGCAGCCTCAGCTAGAGCAGGAATGAAAGCCTTCTCCCCTCTTGCATGGAAAAGAGCCTCACAGGCCAATGTGACTCCAGAACTTTGAATTTTTGTCTTGTTTGGTTTAAAGCCAAGAAGAGTTAGCAATCAAAAGACAAGAAAGGAGCCAATCCTGTGAGTGGGATCTGCATAGTTGTTGGCTTGCAGTTTTGCATCCTGGCTTTTAGAAGAATTTGGTTTGCAACACCAAAGTTCTGCTCTTTTCACTCCGTTTAGTGAAGGAAGGTTAATGCAGGAAAAGTGAAATCTATTTGGATTGCTTTCAGAATTTCTGAGGCATTTCTTAAAGAATAATGCATTCACTTATAGAGTATGTGTCTGCTTGGGGGAGGGTAGTACCAATCACATTTATACCACTGTATTTTTTGCAGAACTATGATCAACTGCATTTTGATACATCCATTATTAGGGTTTAAGTCCAGGAATGAAATAATTCCCAAGAAACAGGATGCAATGCCAACAAATAAATAGATCCAGGGCATTCATTCATACCAGTTTCAAAGACATGTTCTCTTAATAAAATAAGCCTCCTACTCAATTAAGTGCACTTCAGAAGATCTCTCAGTAAACGCCTTTGCAGGCAACACAGCTGATCTCCATAATTACACATTTGCTAATTCTTTTACTTTATCCCACTTCTCTTTTTCATTTAGCAGCTAATTATACTTTGTTATTTAGTAAAATGGTTCATTTTTTTCCCAGAGCGTGTCTGTCTCAGAGTGCTTTGATCAACACATAGGAATTGGGGAATCTGATAGTGCAATTGAAATACTTAAGATATCTAAATCTTTAAGGCAAATTTATAAATAAATTAAGATCAACGTGTAACAAAGAGCAACTAAATGAAGTAAGGTCATTGCCCAAGGCACCGAGCTGAACTAAATCTACCTTCCCTCCAGCCCCCCCTTCCAAATCAACTTATCCCCTTGGTAAAAGACTGAGAAAGTGGGTTGCAATTTGGATCCCTTCATAGATGTGTGACCATGATATCTGACCAGCCCGTCTTGTTCAAGGGCTGAGGACGGTTGTGGTCTTGGAGGCCATTGGATTGGAGCGAGCAGCCTGCGGTCTGCTTTGAGCCAATTGCTTGTTTAACCTGGCTGCGTAAAACCTTGAGCCATATGGCGCTCCTCCTCCATCAAACAGAAGTGCCGCCTGTTAGCCGAACTTAAGCAATGTAATAGTTATGCTGTCTCTAACGGGGTTCAGGAAGTCTGCGTTTCTTGCTGGGATGGGGCCATTGGATATTCCATAATAATATTGTTTAAGTGTTCTTTTTTTTTTTACCCTGTAAATTCAAAAATTATCAGATTAAAAGAGCGATCGGAACACAAAGTCCAGAAATTAAATTTGAGGATGGCCTATTTGGATGAGTTGGCCTTGCTTCTTCAGTTTTTCACATCTGCAAGCTGGAACAACGTTCTCTCCGCAGCTCATTTATATATTAAAAACACATTTTCCGGTCACTTTGGAATGTTTTATTCTTCTATAACGGCTATGAATAAGGTAAACTAAAATCAGTTGGGATTCCTCGTTTTTCACAATTTAATGTAGACTTCTGTGCTGGGAAAATTTATGTGTAAAATAAATGGAAGCCATGCTTTTCGAAGCATGGCTTTATGGCTTCTGCAAGAGTCAGTTTCCTCTTGGCTGATAGGTGTGTCTCTGACTTTTTTACTTCCATGTAATGTGGGTCTTTTGAAGGCAGTTGAGCATGGAAGAATGCTGTTTCTGAAACCTGCCCTTCCAGCTGCCTTTCTGATACATTCTCAAAAATCCAGAGTCTCTAGAACTGATTTTATGTACTGCAAAAGTGTAGTAATGTATCACTGATGCTCGATGTTGAAAATATTCAAGAGGCTATTTTTTATTTGCTGCTCCTTCTGTTTTTTCCCCTTCAACTTTGGAGTCTTGTTTAGACCAAGTGACTCTGGATCACGTCTCTAGCTCCACTTAGCTCATCCCTCTTGTTGCTCTCAGCCATTGTTGGAGTCGTGAATTTCGTTGTTTGAGGCAGAGAACAGCTGCAAAGAAGCTGAGAAGGAGACTATTTGTGTAAATCCCTGCACTCTCCTCACAACATTGCATCTTGTGAGGAGAGGTGAAATTCATTTTTTTTTTACTACTGGTTCTGTGCGCGTGGCTTGGTGGGTGTGGCAGGGAAAGGATACTGCAAAATCTCCATTCTCTCCCCACTCCAGGGGAAGGATACTGCAAAATCCCCATTCCCACCCCACTTTGGGGCCAGCCAGAGGTGGTATTTGCCGGTTCTCCAAACTATTCAAAATTTCCACTACTGTTTTCTAGAACCTGTCAGAACCTGATGAATTTCACCCCTGTTTGTAAGGTGCTGGGGGGCAGTGTTGCCACTGACAATGTGCTGCAGTCCCCCATTTGCTTGGGGTGGGGACATGGGCAGGATTCAGTGGAAGGGATCAGAAATGAGACCCACTTGAGTCTAAGAAGGGTCTCACTCATCCCAGCAGATTTGTTATCTGGGTGCCAGGTCAGGTCTGCAGGAGAAGCATTTTGGGTCTGCCCTCTGGTCGAAGGTTTGGGTTTTTTTTGCCTAGGGGAACCATCAGTTCTTGGCATGCTTCTCCCCAAATAACTGGAGGACATTCCTGTTCAGGCTGGCCTGGGTGCTCTGTAGGGAGGGGATGCAAAAAAAAAAAAAAAAGAAACTTGGGAAACCAGCCATAAAACAAACACTCCTCGTTTTGCCGCAGTTTTCACGGGCACATTAACGCCGCATATTAAGGACGGCCCTATAGCAGGAAAGATAAATTCACCATTGTCAAGAATAAATGCAGCAGAGTATTTATTCACTTGTGCATTCTTGCTCAGAGAGGCAAAGACTATAATTAATTATCTTTTTTTTTAAAGGCATTGTAGTTGCAATACAAGAACAAAAACATTAATGAAGTATAGCCATTTCATCTAACCAGTGTGAATAAAATTAGTCTTCCAGGATATAAAATAAAATGCAGTTTAACCACTGGTGGGCCAAATGCACTTTCCCTTTTTAAGCTCAAGCGGTCCAATATCTAGCATTAGGGGAAAAGCTTGGTATTGAACAAGGCTTTCAGAAGGCATCCTGAGAGGTCCTTTCAGACTCTAGGCTCCTTGCTGAGGTGACTCTCCTGCTGTTCTCAAAACAGTGTCCTCCCCAACAAAGACCCTTTGTGTTTGGTTTTGGTGCTCTTGGGTCCCTGGGAGTTTTCTTTTTCCATTGCAGAATTGCTGCTTGCGATTTCTAAAAGGGCTAAAAATGCTCCTTATTTGGGGGTCTGTCTCTCCCCTGTATTTCCATGAGGTTTGATGGTTCCTTTTTTCCCCCTGCTGCGGTTCCAAAAGACTGCAAGGCCAAAGAAATGAGTGTATCTTCAACTTCAGCTTCAACCACAGCAACACACGAGCAGGCAATAGATACAAACTTAAGCTAAACTTATCCAAACTCGATGGCAGTAAATACGACTTCAGCAACAGAATGGTCAACGCCTGGAATGCACTACCTGACTCTGTGGCTTCTTCCCCCCAAACCCCAAAACTTTAACCTTAGACCAGGGGTGTCCACACTTGGGAACTTTAAAACTTGTGGACTTCAACTCCCAGAATTCCCCAGCCAGCATGGGGAAGCATGGCTGGCTGGGGAATTCTGGGAGTTGAAATCCACAAGGCTTACAGTTCCCAAGTTTGGACATCCCTGCCTTAGATTGTCTACTGTTGACCTCACCCCATTCCTAAGAGGCCTGTAAGGGACGTGCATAAGCTCACCAGAGGGCCTACCTTCCCTGTCCTAATTAATGTCCCCATTTATTCATGTCCATTTCATGCCTTCAGAATCATGTTTATACTTATATATGTTATCTAATACATGCTTGGTGAAATAAATCAAATAAAAAATCTTTGCAGGCAGAGAACTGAATGTCAAGGACTTTTGCTACCTTGCTTCCCAATGTTTTCCATGGGAAAGATTGTTTTATCGACAATTAGTTGAAGTCCAAGATTTTTATAGCATGTTCTTGAAAGTCTGCACAGATGTGAAATGTAAAAAGCAGATGAGCTTCATCAGAGGGGAAAAATGCAACATTGGCTCAAAAAAAAAGGATCACGTTCATCCTTGATATTTCGATGTGCTACAGTGTGTTGCTCAGATTGTGTTGCCTGTCAGACCGGTCTGTCTTGCCCCTCTCTGTGTTCCAGATGTAGGTCTGAGCTTCCAACTTCATTTTCTTTTTCTTTTTAAAAAAAGAAAAACCTCCTCTACTATTTTATTCCCCTTATCTCTTTTTAAGGTTGATTTCCAAGAGAAAAGTAGCCCAGGGGAATGGGTTAAGAAACTTGCCTTCTCGTCTCGGTCTCCCCAGCCAAATCCAGCCTCGTGCTAATGGTATATAAAAAGAAAGCAGTCCCTAAGGAGTTAAAAGACGTTATGGAACACACAATTCCTCCCTCAGTGAGTTCATGGCTGAGGCAGAAGATAGTCTCCCCTCTCCATTCTTTCCAGGGCTGCCAAACTTCCTCCATCTGTTGCCAGTTGAACACTTAGTTCATCCTTCTAATATTGCAGCCCTAAAGGCTGAACTTGTAGACATGTTTATCTCGCTCAGAATTCCCGACCAGTTTTCCATGGACACCTGGAAGCTTCAAAGGGAAAATGATAGGACTGGGTTAGAAATCCCAACACCTTTTACATGAAGGGGCTGGGCTACAGGGCCTTGTCCTTCTCTGGGCCTGGCCATCCCAAGGGCCTTACTAGAATATGGGCCAGATGTGTTCCCTGCAGAGTTCTTTTAGCCCCGTGAAGCTTGTCCATCTTCTTTAAAAACAAATGCAAGTAACTTCTTGGGTTTGCACTTGAACCTTAGATTTCAGCATGGAAGTTTCGTTATGCAAGGGTGATGGGGCCGCTTGAGAGGAAACATTGTTTATGGGTACTGTTTGTCAAAAGCCATCCCTTTCTCTACCATGGCTGGAGGAGCTAGGCAAGGAACCCATCAGGCCCAGATGGTCCTTGGGTGTGGGGTGAAAGGAGGGACGACCCTTGGGTAACCTTTAGGTGAGGAAGAAGAGGTTCCCACAGACGGGAATGGCATAAAGGGGACAGAGGTGAACGTCCCCCTCTTGATGCGGACTGGAGGGTGCCATGCTGAGCCATGCCCTGTACCTGTTGCAAGAGACGACTGAGAATTGGAGGAAACTCTCACTCAAAGGACGTCTTGGGCTCCTTGGGCTGCTCCAAGCCAACCTTGGATGGAGCTGTTACACTGTGTTGATGCAGGCTAGAACTGCATTGGCTTTTTTGGCAGTTGCAACACATTGCAACACATATTTAAGTGATTGATTGTCCACTAGGACATCTAGATCTCCCTCACAGTTAACTGCTATTGAGCCTGGTATCACCTATTCCATACCTCTGCATTTGGTTTTTTTTAACCTAAGTGTAAGGCTGTACTTTTCTCAACATTGAATTGCATTTTCTTGGAAGGGCTCAGTGTTCAAGTCTGTCAAGGTCCTTCTGGATTTCGAATCTATCTTCTAAAGTGTTGACTATCCCCTTCCCCCTCCAGCTTGGGGTCATCTGCAAGTTTGATGAGTTCCCTTTTATCCCCTCACCTAAACCTTTTATAAAGATGTTGAAGAGTACTGGGCCTAAGACAGAACCCTGTATTACCCCTCTGCTTCCTTCCTTCCATGTAGATGTGTTACCATTAAGGATTACATATTGAATGCAGTTGGTCAGCCAGTTAGGAATGTCTCTGGTGGTAATGCTGTCTATCTCACATTTTTCTCTCTTACTTAGAAGTAGGCTGTGATCTACGTTGTCAAATGCCTTACTGACGTTTAAGTAAACTATGTCCACAGTATTTTACAGGTCCATCAGTTTGGTCACATTGTCAAAGAATGCAATAAAGCTTGTCTGGCATGATATTACTGAACCCATGTTGGCTTCTAGTAATGGGTTTGTTTGCTTCTAGGTATTCTCCATTCTGTTGCTAATCTTTTCCAGGATTTCCCTAAGTATTGATGTTGAGCTGATTGGTTTTGTAGTTTCCTGGATCCATTTTTGAAGATTGGAACCACATCAGTTATTTTCCAGTCCTCTGGTAGTTCCCCAATGCTCCAGGACCTTTGAAAGATGTGGTACAGTGGTTCTGAGATTATGTGTTCCAGGTCCTTCAGAACAAATTCTTGTAATTCCAAGAATTTGAACCCATTTAGAGTGGATAGGCATTTTTGTACCATTTTCTTGTCTATTTTGATTTGCATTCCTATTCTGTCTTTTATGGTGCTACTCTTTCCTTTCGTGTAAAGACAGATGCAAAGAGAACTGAGTTAAGCAGTTCCTCTTTCTCACAGTTGCTTGTCACCTCATTGCCATCTTCTCCCATTAGTGGAATGATTGCTTCCTTGACTTTGTCCTTGTTTTTTATGTGTTGAAAGAATCTTTTTTAAAAATTATTTTTGACATTTGTTGCAAGTTTTTGTTCATTTTTTAGTTTTTCTGACTTTGTGTTTGCAGATTCAGACCATTTGCTAGTATTCCGATTTAATTATGTGTCCCGCTTTCCATTTTTTTAATACTTATCCTTTTTGTCTTTCCATTTACCAGAGAATGCTTTGTGCAACCATGTGTTCTTGGATTTCTTGTTTTTCTTTTTCAGTGGTACTTTGGTGGACTCAGCTTTTATAACGACATTTCTCAGAGTTTCCCAAGCTTCTTGAGTTGTTTTCTCCTTTAAGATTTTCATCCATGGAGTCTTCCCAAGTGCTCTCCATGTTTGTCGAAATCAGCTCTTTTAAAGCCTAAGACTTTAGTCTGATTTTGTTCTATTGCTTGTGGCTGCATTACATTGATGAAGTCTAATATGATGTGGTTACTCTCTCCTGTCATTTCTTCTCTATTACTTGGACAGGGGTTCCTTGGAAATGTTTCAACAGGTTCTGTAGTAAATTATCAGAAATGGGAACAAGACCTCTGTGAGAAGACTTACTCCTTTTATTGTTCTCTGCCACAAAAGCAGCTGTGTAAACTCTAGGATCTCAGTCAATGAAACACAAGTAGAGGCTCTGACTGAAATGACTATGGGCCACATTACACACCACAATCTTTTGGAGTTGGGACCGCCAAGAACTTGTCACCATCCTAGACCACACTGAAGTTGTTGTAGAAGTCCTGAAGTGGGATTTGGAGTCTATTAGGGAGTGGTTGGGGAAGAACAAGCTTAGATGAAATCTAAGGGTACTGATGATAGGTTCGGTCAAGGTGATTTAATAATGTCAGTGGTCTATTTCCTGGGTTGGGGGGTTGGTGACTGGAAAGCTCTCCTGCCTGGCTGCTCTCCCAGGCCTTCTGATTTGTTAGGGTGGTTAGATATTACATGGATGTGGCTTACCAAATCTACCATCAATTCTTATTGCTTTTTTTTTTTTTTTAGGATTACTGTTTTCTGATTTTAGGCGGCCACTTTTATTGTATATTGTTCAGAGTCAGTTGAGGTTGGGCACGGCCTAAATTAATTAAATTAAATTTGGCTCCAGCCATTCTTGTATTTTACAAAGCCTTAATGACTGAACTATTTAACAAGCCTTTGACATTGGATTCTTTTAGTATGTTTGTTATTATTTGATGTTAGTTGTATTGTATTTTGTATTGTTTATATTGTTGCTTTGCTCTGCACCAGCACTTATTGGTATGACTGGGTAGTTTATAAATATCATCAATAATAATGAAATAAGATCCTCTGGAACAAAAATGAACTTTGATTGGCTCAAAGCCACCCAGAGTTTTTGTAGCTGTAAGTCAGTTTGAACCTGGATTTCTTAACTATTTATAGTTACAATTAAAATATCTGTACAATAAATACCATGTTTTCCCAAAAATAAGACAGGGTCTTATTTTCTTTTGACCCCCAAAATAAGCACTTGACCTTATTTTCAGGGAGGTCTTATTATTTTTGAGATGCAGGAGGGGGGAACGTGATCACCTCATGGCTGCTGCTGTGTTGCAATATTTTTGGGGAGGGCTTATTTTCAGGGGAGGGCTTATTTTAGCACATGTGCTCAAAAGCCTTATTGGGCTTATTATCTGGGGAGGTCTTATTTTCAGGGAAATGGGGTAGTAATCATGCATAATTTCACCTTAGGAAAGTTCTAAACATTTTCAAAATTTAGTAGCAACATTCAAAATATAGTAGTTGAAAATCTTTGGTTACACACTGGGTTTCCTCAAAATAGAAATGTAAAAATCTAGTTTGGGGAAACATATGAAACCAAGATTCCTGTATCTATTTATTTTGGGATATTTTTTGTGTTGCTTTGCTGAATCTTTGCTTAGTGCTTTTATCTCTTTTTCTGATGAGAAAAGCTCAGCTCCATGTCTGAAGAGGCAGCCCCAGTGGAAGGCGAAGAGACTCAAGGCTTCTGGACATTTCAGCTTTTGTGTTATAGTCTCTTCTTCCCAGGGGTCTGCAAGAGAGAAAAATATGCAGAAACTATGCATCCTATTTTTCTGTGGAGTCATCAATGCAGTCAGACTCCTGGGAGTGGAAGGAAACAGGGTGGGGGAACAACTGTTGCCTCTGCCAGAGACTTCTAATGATTCTTGGAAGAAGGCTCTGTTTTCAGCTTCACGCTTTGTTGAATACTGATCTACCTAGCAAGATTGTTCTAAGATTAATGCTAGGTCAGGAATGGAAAAAAGACTGTTATTGGACTAAATGTAGGCCAGTAAAATTGGGGTTGTAGAAGATGACCAGGCTGAGGCCGCGGGAGGGGTCAAATACATCATCAGTCTTGAATCCCTTGGTACTCACAAGAGAACTAAGTCCCCTTAAATTCCTTTTAATTTTATCTATCGCCAGTTGAAGAGATGCGGTGGCTCAGTGGCTAAGACACTGAGCTTGTAGATCAGAAAGATCGGCAGTTTGGCGGTTCGAATCCCTAGTGCCGCATAATGGAGTGAGCTCCCGTGACTTGTCCCAGCTTTTGCCAATCTAGGAGTTGAAAGCACGTAAGAAATGAAAGCAGAAAAATAGGAACCACCTTTGGTGGGAAGGAAACAGGGTTCTGTGCACCCTCGGCCTTTAGTCATGCCGGCCACATGACAATGGAGACATCTTCGGACAGCATTGGCTCTTTGTCTTTGAAACAGAGATGAGCACCGCCCCCTAGAGTCGTGAACGACTAGCACATATGTGCGAGGGGAACCTTTACCCTTTACCTTATTTGCTTTGACCGCTAGTAGTTCATTTGAACTGCCTGGATTTCCTGATCTCCCTGGTGCTTGAGAGGCCTACTGTAATTGTCAATTACATTGGACATTATTCAACCTGCTGATGGAGGTGGGCGTGAATCAGTAAATCGAATCGGCCTACTTGTGTTCCACAGGTTGGCCTTTGCCCTCAGGAGAGGTGAGTGCCACAAGGGACACCTTGAAGAACAGAAGGTGTTTTTCATTGGAAATAAGCCTTGGAGCGCAGTAAGGCCTGCATCAGAATAGATGCCGTCTCAGTGGCCATCTTTTTCCTTCCAAGCTGGTAGCTCCTTTTACAGTTTTATAAGCCACTGCTTGGATTTATAGGAGAGTTTTACAGGAGGATAAAAGAAGAAGGAGGATCAACTCTACAAACCTTTCCAGATATTCCCATTTTGCTCTGCTCTGGTGTCACAAATGTATTTTTTAATAAACATCCAGGGAAATGTAGCACAAACTCCTGCTGTCCTGCTGAAACTGATTTCTTTTTGAGAATGAAATACTCAGTGTGGTTTAGTTAACCTTTTCATTCCAGCCTTCATCAGGCAATTTATGCTACTTCCAGAATAAATAAAATAGGATTATGTTCTGCTAAAGCAACTTGTTTGGGACTTTTTTTTCAAAGAGGAGACTGAAGTTATTTTCACATGAAACTTGCTTCATCATGTCTTTCAGTTTCCTATCTGTAATATGGCATTATACATTTAATAATAAAATATATCCCGGTAAATAACTTATTTCCCCTGAATTTTTTTTGAGGAATTCTGGATTGTAATTGTGTTGATATAAAAGTTGATGAAATCAATTTTAAAATATTGACACAATGAACAAATTCAATGTAACATTTAGTTGCTGCTGGAATGACTGAAAGTTTGCATTATAGCCATAAGCAAATATTTAATTTTGTACAAAGTGTAACACTGGACCAGACTTAGTTAGTTACTAATAGGATACAAAGTTGTTTTGTTTAGGACACGAAGGCAACATAGAAGGAAACATTCATTGTTTGCCATCTTGGTATATAACAAAAAGCAGGATTTGGCTCCTAATAATTTAATGAAAGGAGTTATTGTTTGAGAGAGACAAAACTGCACACTCAGTTGCCTTTTGTGAAATTGCAGGTTGGCCTGTCCAAACTCTCAGATTAAACAACCGGTATTAAAAGCGCTTCAGGGAATATTTATTGTACATTAGAAGTACAAGGAAGAAGGTTCAATTTAGTTTGGTTAAGGATTCAGTTAGCAAAAGGGTGCCGAGTACCTGAGGTTTTTTTTTAAGGTAACAGTTTTCCTTGCATTTCATCACATATTCTTATATGAATAAGGATGCAACACCTAAGTTGGACAAAGCACCTCTGAAAGTTCAAAATGCTGGTTGTGATCAGAGCAGTAATTCTGCAGTCTGTATTATAACACACACACACACACACACACACACACACACACACACACACACACACACACACACTCTTCTGCAGGCTTGGAATGGGTGGAGGCCAGGTGATGAATTTGTGTTACCAAGGGTTCTGTCACTTGGCCCACTATGGAAATTATGGCTGGTTAATTGAGGCTGACTGTTAACTGTCTCTGACTAGATGGAGCATAAGGGGAAGGGAAAAGTGCTTTTTGCTTCCCTTGGTATTCCAGGTGGAAATGCACAATATAAATCTTATAACAGGGAGAGGTAATTTCTTTATTCGGACCTTGAGATTTTCAAAGCAGAGCTGAGTGTAACATTGTATAATTAGAATTAAAAGATTCTTAGCCTAGGACAGTGATGATGAACGTTTTTCTGCTTGGGTGCAAAAGGGTGCGTGTGCGATAGCATGCCCACACCCATAATGCAGTGCCCTCCCCCCTGTGCATACACGAAGGTCTCACTGAAGCCTCCGGCCAGTTGGGACGTATTTCGCCCTCCCCAGACTTCAGGAAATCCTCCGGAGCCTGTAGATGGGGAAAAGTTGGAAAGTTTCTGAACTTCTGGTAGACCTGTTGGGCCCGTTTTTTTTTTGCCATCCACAGACTTTGGAGGCTTTCCTGAAGCCTGGGGAGGGTGAAAATGGCCTCCTCCGCCATCCAGAAGGCCGAAAAACAGCGCTGGAGCTGACATAGAGCAATGCCTTGCATGCCCTCAGATATGGCTTCACGTGCCACAGGTTCGCCATCACAGGCCTAGGATTTCATTTCAAATGTCTCTTTCAACAGATAAAGAGTCAGAAAACTTCCCTGATGGAGTGGGGAACCACTGGCTGCCTTTGGGGCCTTCTCGGCACAGACAGCCTGAGTTTTGCCTTTAGTAGTAAGCCACGGCACTGCTTTCCTTCTTCCCCTTCAGTTGTTCAGTCAGGCGCCATACAAATGTAATACATTATTATTTTTCATTGTCCTGTTCTCTAGTTTCTTTCTTTCCTCTCTAGCCTCCCCCAGCATTTGAATCTTCCACCTGCTCCTGTAATGCTGGTAATATCACCAGGGATTGGAACGTGTTTAAGGGGGGAAGCTACCGTATTTTTGGGACTGTAAGATGCACCAGAGTATAAGACACACCAAGATTTTGAAGAGGTAAATTAAAAACAAAATGTTTTTGCACTCTGCAGGCCTCCCAAACCCTCTGCACGCCTCATTTTTTGTAAAAAAAAAAAAAAGGGGGGGGGGCATGCAGACAGTTTGAGAGGCCTGAAAAGTGCCTGGGGGCTGGGGGGGGGATGAGCAGAAAATGGCCCATTTTTCGCTTATTTTTGCCCTCCCCAGACCCCAGGAGACTTTGCAGGCTTCCCAAAGCCTATGCATGTCCATTTTTGCAATGGGGTGGGGTTTCGGAAGACCAAAAGCCCTGTATTCAGTGTATAAGACGCACCCAGATTTTCACCCTCTTTTTTGGAGGGGGGGAAAGTGTGTCTTATACTCTGAAAAATATGATAGTTAAAGTCCTTAGCTGCACACATGTATGTTTGCATAATAACAGCCACGGCAGCAAAGGCTTCATTCAATTTAGCCAAAATACTAATGCAAAAGTATTTCAAGACACCTAGGAGAGTTTTGGGATGTGATATTTTAGTGCTGTGTTGATGCTTGAGTTAAGATGAGAGGTGGGGGCTGTTCCTAAAAGGAGAGAAAGTGAAAGAAAGCCACTCTACTTCTTGGGGTGGTCCCTTCAGTGATGGGGAACTGAAGTTTCTCCTGCACTGGCCCCCAGTGATGCTGTGTCCAGCCTTTCTTTGTGCCAGCTTGCTTGCCATTCCAGATGGGTTGTAACCAGGTTAACAGGTGCCTCCAGCTGTTCTCTTGGGCAGTCAGGCCCCCGGGCTTTTCCAGTGAGGCAGGGGGGAGTCAGTCTGTCTTCACTGAACATCCTGGGAATAGCAAGAAGTTTAAGAAAATGGAGACCTGTAGAATGTATGAACATAAATATTCATTTATTTTCAGTGCTGCTTTGTTCTGTTTACGTACATTTTCAGACCTCCATTTCTTTATCTCTTTCATGGATGAATGTTTCTTATATGTAGGTCTAGGCCTCTTAGAAATTGATATTACTGGAAGTATCCAGGTTACGAACCTTCGGCTTATAAATATCCCCCAGATACAAGCTGCCAACTTGCAGGAAGAGCCAAACAAAAGGCTGGTGCATGCTGGCAAGGAGAACCTTAGCCCTGCAGGCGGGAAGGCCCAGTGGTGAGAGAGTGGTATCTCTCTTGTACATGTACTCTCTGTCTCTCTGTCTCTCTCTCGTGTCGAAGGGTGCAGCACCACCATCCACTCCATCACTGCATTTCCCAGCTGCCCCCCTCCTTTGCTCATGCTTTGCTCACCTCCTCATTGTTTCACATGCATGTAACCCCCACCTGGCTGGGATCTGGACATGCTCTGGTCTGTTTTCAATTGTTCATAGTCAAAGAAACATTTGATTGATTAAACAACCTGTTCCAGTTTAGATACAAATTCAGTTTAAATTCTTTAGTTCGGGATTTGCTGTGTTCTTACTATGCTCTATTTATTTTAAAAAGTTTAGGCAATCTGTTCAGAGGTGGGATTCAGCAGGTTCATACCAGTTCTGGAGAACTGGCAGCAGAAATTTTGAGTAGTTCAGAGATCCGGTAAATACCACTTCCGGCTGGCCCCTGCCCCCACCTATTCTCTGCCCCCCGCGTCCCAGCTGAAATGGGGATTTTGCAATATCCTTCCCCTGCCATGCCCACCAGGCCGCGCCCACCAAGCAACGTCACACCCACCAAGCCACAGAACCAGTAGTAAAAACATTTGAATCCCACCACTGAATCTGTTCTTTGTTATTAGTCCAGCAAGGAGTTTGCCCTTCCAGCATCCTCACAGACTGGTAGGGTCTAGATAAAGTGGGGAGCAGCAACCAGTTTCTCTTTCCCAAGGATCCCTCCCCATAAGATTTCAAGGAAAAGCAGGGTAAGGGCCTTTATCTCCCTGGAAGTAGGCAGTAGCAAATGAACTATGGTACTTGTCTATCATGGAGATCTTTTCATGTGAGGAAACAGCTGTAGTCGGACAGCCTGGAAGTTCAGTAGATGTTCTGGTAGATTTTCATTATGTATTTGTGGCAGGTAAAGTGTTGAGGATCCGGCAGCTGGAGAGAGGTCCACCTTTTCCCATACGTTTTTCCTTGTCAGAAGGCAGCAGGTTCTTAGCTTTCCTGCTGCTTCTTTGGTGTGGGCCAGGGGTGGGTTCTGGCAGGCACTACTGGCAATTCGCTCGTGGATGCGCTGCATGTGCATGCACAGTGCAATTGTTCTACGCATGCACAGAAGCAAAAAACAATATGGCGGCACCTATGGTGCTGCCTGTAGAACTGGTTCAGGGGCGTGGCCAGCGTGGGTCACTGCCCATTCCAGCAATCCAGGCTGCCAAACCACTACCGGTTGGGCTGCACCGATCCTAACCAATAGGAACCCACCACTGGTATGGGCATAGGAGTGCTGGGTCTTTGAAACCAACTAACTTGGAAGCAGAGGTGGGTTTCTGCCGGATTGGGCAAACTGGTAGTGGTGATGATGGGAGGCTCCACCCACCCACCTGGACACTTCTGTGCATGCCCCCGAGCATGCAAGAGCAAACCAGTAGTAAAATAAATAGAAACCCACCACTGCTCTGAAAGAGAGAGAGAGAGAGAGAGAGAGAGAGAAAGAGAGAGAGAGAGAGAGAGAGAGAGAGAGAGATGGAGAGATGGAGATGTTAAAAAGAGTGAAGGTGTAGGAAGCAGGTGTCTAATAGAATATCTGACAGAAATTTAACACCTTTGAATTTCAGTTCATCCAGGAATTTATGGCTTATTCATTAAGGATCAGCTGTCACCCTTATTTATGCCCTCTATAAACATTCTGCACTCCATGCTCTTTCTTCCAATATATACGGTTTGGCAGCGTTTACAGCCTGAGGTAGTAAAATAAGTAATGGAACTGTTAGATATAAAAGGTGAAAAATGTCTTTTTTCTTTTTACATCAATTTGTTTGCTTTGTTGTGTAAATATGTGAGACTTTGCCCATCTAATATGTGATGCAGAAACTAGAATTTTTATAAGCCTTTATAAAAGCTTTTAAACTTTGTCAAAATTGTTGGTTTTGGGGGAAAACTTTGGTAGAATGAGCTTAATATTAATGAGATTTTTTTTTAAATGCAATCACTTCTTGAAAGCCTCCAGTGTGAAGCTCCCACACCTTCTAAGGGCAACTTCTGTTCCATTAGTTGATTGTTCTCACTGTCAGAAAGTTCCTCCTTATTTCCAGGTTGAATCTCTCCTTGATTCAGTTATTCCTTGTGTGGCCTTCATGTGCTTTGGAAAATAGCTTGACCCCTCCCCTCTTTGACAGCCCCTCAAATATTGGAATGTTGCTATCGTGTCTCCCCTGATCCTTCTCTTCACTAGACTAGCCATGCCCAGTTCCTGTAACCATTCTTCATCGGTTTTAGTCTCCAGTCCAAGTGCTGATGCCCAGGAGAGCCCATTGCCGGCCTTGGTTCAATTTCATGGACTTCTCACTGGTGTAGCCTGGTACACATGGAGCCCCAGGAAGGACAAGATATATAGCACTTCCGTGCATCCAGTCTTTGCTTCTTCACTCCTCTATTTTGCTTTGCTTGGTCAAATGCTGCATGGAAGCGCAGGGCACCCATTGGGATTCTCCTTTGCAGGCGATGCATCCTTGGGTCGGTTTTGTGATCCACTTACAAAGCCCAAATCCCCACCACTCCCATTCAGTCTTGTCCACCTGGTTACCCAGAATTAACAGTAGAAAATAGAGAGGGTATTATTGTGTTCTCTTTTTTTCCTTGCCACATTTATTCAAAGACGTGTCATATCAAACTTAAAAGTCAAGTGCATAGTTTATTTTGGCATGATTAGCTACTAGCTTGGTAAGCGATTTGATTGCTTCTTATTAGTTCTTGCTGTGACATGAGCAAGGCCATTGGAGTAGAAAGGACATCTTGAAATTGTCATGGCAAAATTAGAGCTCTTTCTAGAAATTAGGATTCCCTCCCACACCAGTTCACTACCAATAAGCCATAATCTCACCTCAGATATATAACTCACTGGCTTCTCAGAGCCCACTATTTAATAGTCCATTATTTCTTCGGAGAAATTCCCCTTGAATGTGGCTTCCAAATAAATGATTTGATATGTCGAATAAAAGCCATTGTATGTGCAGGGGATAATTCACAAACTCCACGGTCCCAAAATATTTCAGAAATAAGGAAAAAGATTTTGCAATTGTTTCATAGCAGAGACCATGGAAGGGCCTTAGATCCATCTGGTTTATCCTTCTGTACAGGACAGGATCCACTGGAGCATCTTGGACTGGTGACCTTTGGGCCTCTGTTTGAAGACTTCCAGAGAATGAGAACTTATCACACCATTTGGCAGCTCACATCAGAAAGTCCCTTTTGGTGGCTCAACTGAACCTCTTTAGAAATTTAACCCATTGATTCTAGTCCTGTCCCCAGGGCAGTTGAAAACAAGCGAACCCCTTGTGGAGTGGTAATCCATTGAATTTTGAAGACTACTATCTTGTTTGTCTCAGTCATTTTTTTTCCTGTAGGTTAAACATACCCAGTCCTTCATCTATTCCTCTTGCCAGACCCTTCAGCATCTTGGTAACTCTCAACTGAACTTGCTCCAATTTCTTTTCAGCTGTGGTACCTGACTCTGGAGATGGTGCTCGGAATGGGAACCTGTCGAGCACAGACTACAATGGAGTTATCATTTCTAGAGTCTGTCTTCTTATGAATGCAGCTCAAGATAGCATTGGATTCTTAGAAGAAGCTTCGTGCTATAGGTTTATGTTTAACTTGTAGTCAACAGGGACAGATAGATAGTTTTCATATGTATTCCTGCCAAACCTGGTCACCCCAACCTCTATTTTTGTTCCCATTATTCCAGCCTAGGAGGAAAGCTTTACCCTTTTTTTCTGTTCATCCTCTCCGTTTACACCCACCTCTCAAGCCTGTCTAGTCTTTTCTCCCCCACCCTTGTTTGTATCCACAGTTTCCTCATCCAAATATTCGATAAAATGGTGACTAGTTCAAGCCCCACAGCAGAACCTCATGACAGTTACTTGGTGCTTTCTTCCAAGGTGAAGTGGGACCAATAATGAGATGTCTTTGGGCATTGTCAGCCAATCAGCTCTAAATCCATGTAACAGCTGCACCAGGAGTGAAATCCAGCAGGTTCTGACAGGTTCTGGAAAACCGGTAGCGGAAATTTTGAGTAGTTTGGAGAATGCCAAATGTAGTGGAAATGCCACCTCTAGCTGGCCCCAGAGTGGGATGGGAATGGAGATTTTGCCATATCCTTCCCCTGGAGTGGGGAGGGAATGGAGATTTTGCAGAATCCTTCCCCTGGAGTGGGGAGGGAATGGGGATTCTGCAGTATCCTTCCCCTGGAGTGGGAAGGGAATGGAGATTTTACAGTATCCTTCCCCTGCCACGGCCAACAATCCACACCCAACAAGCCACACCACGCCCAACAAGCTATGCCCGCAGAACTGGTAGTAAAAAAAAATTTCACCACTGAGTTGCGCCATCCAGCCCACACCATATTACTTTATTAGGGGAAAATATCATGACACCATCAGCCAAAGGTTTTGGAGAAGTCCAAGTATACTGTATCTATAACATTATCCCAGTTGATTAAACTGTGAATTTAATCTGGCACAAATCGTTTGCAACAGGCCTATGGCTTCTGTTAATTGTAAGATGTTTGCTCAAGTGCTGCTTGGTCACCTGCCTCAAGGCATGGCCAGTACAGGTATCATGCTGGTAGGTCTGAGGTCTTCTAAGTCCTCCCCTAGCTTCCCCTTTTTGAAGCATGTGCTCTCCTCTACCCTGTTCCCCTGAAAATAAAACCTCCCTGGATTATAAGGCTAATCGGGCTTTTGAGTGCATGCACTAAAATAATCCCTCCCCTGAAAATAATCCCTCCCTGGAAAATATTACAACACAGCAGAAGCTATGAGGTGACCACACTCGCTGCCTCCTGCAACTCAAAAATAATAAGACCTCCCCCCAAATAAGGCCAAGCGCTTATTTTTTTTTGGGGGGGGGTTGTCAAAAGAAAATAAGACCCTGTCTTATTTTCAAGGAAATCTGGGAATTGCCAGCCCACCAGGAGTTTTCAAAGATGCCCAGAGTGGTTCCACAGTAAGCTCCACTTGTTCCTTGGTACCTTGGGAGGTAATTCACCTGGTCTTGGAGATTTGGGTTTGTTTAAATTAGCTAAATTCTCACTGATCCTCCCCTGGTCTATCCTAAGTGTCAATCCTCTCCTTCTGGCTGTTAGTAAAATGATGACTATCTAGGATTGAATTTCTGAGGATAGACAGGCATGAAATTGGAGCTAAGTTTTTCCCTTCCAATGAGACTATAAAACGTCTTTAGCTTTCTTTTTGTTTCTGAGGCTGGAAGGAACAACAGGGAGCTTGTAACTTCTTGTTATGCTGCTAACACTTGGCACTAAACCTTGAACAATATCAGCAGCTTCTTATTAGTCACTCCTGGCAGATTCCTACCGGTGTTTATCTAGTACTCTTTTTTATTGTATTATTTCTCAACTTTAAGCTAATCACAAATTCCTGACATTTTGAGAATAGCTCTGGTACCAAACAAGGCTAGAAATGATTCCAATTGTGTTGTAGTTCGTAACTGTAGCTCGGTGTCTCCCAGTGTGAGTAAGATAGTTGGACAAGGTGTCTGAGACATGTGTGCGAAAAAAAGAGATGGTAGTGAGCGGGGTGGTGGTGGTTGTGTATGGATTCTCCCCAAAGGACTGGCAGAGCTGTGTTGTCTTGCATTCCTGCCACTGAGCGTGCTGATCCCCCATTAATGGGGATCCTCACTTGATGTTACCTGTAGCCCAATGAAGTGCTACTCTAGACCTTGATGTCTAAGCCAGATCCGACATGCCAGCTGGTGTGACTGCTATAATCAGAGGTGGTATTCAGCAGGTTCTGACCAGTTCTCGAGAACTGTTAGTGGAAAGTTTGGGTAGTTTGGAGAACTGGCAAATACCACCTCTGGCTGGCCCCGCCCCATCTATTCTCTGCCTCTCAAATCCCAGCTGATCGGGAGGGAATGGGGATTTTGCAATAACCTTCCCACGCCATGCCCACCAAGCCACCCGCACCTAGCCATGCCATGCCCACCAAGCCACGACCACAGAACCAGTGGTGAAAAAAATTGAATACCACCACTGTGCGATCAATGGATTTTTTCAAAATTTCCTCAACTGCCAGTGCCTTTGAAAATATGTTTACAAAGAAATGGCTATAGGAGGAGCTATTTCAGAGTTTGTCCCCCACTCCACTGCCTGCATATGAAATAGCAGCCAACACCCCCCACCCCCAATCAGCTCTCCTGATCTGTTAAGTGTCAGAAATTACAGTGCAGCAGAAACCAACCACAGTGCGGCTTCCAAACTCTAGGGCAGTTGCCACAATAATCTCTGGGCTCCTGGGCCACTGGTGAGAGTTTCCTCAGTATACCGGTAGAACCTTCCTGTGTCTAGTATGTATTTGGTATGTATGAAATGTATTATCTACACGTATCTATCTATATCTATAACTGTAGTATATCTAGTTTAATGAAAAGAAGGACTATGGGTGCAATGATGGCAAAGCTTTTTTTGCTTGGGTGCCAATAGTGCAGGTGTGTGCTGACACCTATAATCGAATGCCCATCCTGCTGGCCCCACCCCCAGTCCATGCGCGCTGACACCTCCCCTGCTCCTCCCCCCACATGCTTGTGTGACCCTGTTTTGGTGCTAGCAGGCCTCCCTGAAGCCTCCTGGAACCAAAAATTGTGTGTGTGTGTGCGGAGGTGCCGCACCTCTCCACACACACGTGTGCATGCGACCTCACCCCTGCCCATGTATGCAGGTCTCCCAGCCAGGACCCAAAAATCAGCTGGCTGGTGGGAGGCAGGTGCACATGCGCAGTGAAGCTGACCTGGGCGACGACTCGTGTGCCCGCAGAGATGGCTCCGCTTGCCACCTGCGGCACCTGTGCCATAGGTTCGCCTTCACATTGATAGTGTTCCAGTATTTGAGGGGCTGCCACAGAGAAGAGGGGGTCAACTTATTTTCCAAAGCACCAGAAGGCAAGACAAGAAACAACGGATGGAAACTAATCAAGGAGAGAAGCAACCCAGAACTAAGGAAGTGAGAACAATTAACCCGTAGAATGGCTTGCCACCAGAAGTTGTGGGTGCTTTATCACTGGAGGCTTTTAAGAAGAGTTTGGACAGCCATTTGTATGGAATGATAGAGGATCTCCTGCTTGAGCAGGGGGAGGTTGGATTGGAAGTTAGTCCCTTCCAACTCTGTAATTCTGGTTGCAAATCACGCTTCAATTTCTTATTGTCTGGGGATCCCCTGTCTAATTTTAGTTCCAGATTGGTGCAGCCACAATTGGAGCCGAAATGCATTTTGCAATGTTAACCTATGGAATTTATTGTCACTAAACACCCAAATACACTATATTGCCAAAAGTATTCCCTCACCCATCCAAATAATCAGAATCAGGTGTTCCAATCACTTCCATGGCCACAGGTGTACAAAATCAAGTACCTAGGCATGCAGATTGTTTTTACAAACATTTGTGAAAGGATGGGTCGTTCTCAGGAGCTCAGTGAATTCCAGCGTGGCAACAAATCCAGTCATGAAATTTCCTCGCTCCTAAATATTCCACAGTCAACTGTCAGCTGTACTATAAGAACATGGAAGTGTTTGGGAACGACAGCAACTCAGCCACGAAGTGGTAGGTCACGTAAACTCGTCCAACATCAGTGTGTGACCTCACAAATGCGCTTCTGGAAGAATGGTCAAAAATCCCCATAAACACACTCCTGACCCTTGTGGACAGCCTTTCCAGAAGAGTTGAAGCTGTTATAGCTGCAAAGGGTGGACCGACGTCATATTGAACCCTAAGGATTAGGAATGGGAGGTCACTTATAGTAAGTTCACATGCGAGTAAAGGCAGGTGAGCAAATACTTTTGGCAATATAGTGTATCATAAATATCCCACTAAAAATGGAGGAATATTGACATAGAATACCATTCCGTTGTTTGTATCTAGTCTGCTACCCAAAGAAAAGAATGAAATCACCATGAGTAGACTATAAGCCCTGCCCTTCTGGGTCAAAGCAAATTCAAAGGTAATGTTTCAGGAAGACCCAAAAGTAAAGGAGCAAAAGCAACAGGGCTCTCTTGCTCATTAGACCCAGCATAGGACACTGCTGTTGGATAAGGAGGCTCCATTCAGTTGTTCTGATTAGGGCTGTGACCGAACTTGTTGTCTTTGAAGCTGTCAGAAGCTATTTCAGAGAGCTGCTTTCTCATACAAAGAGATGTGAACGTTGGGAGAAAGTTGTTGAGTGAGCTCACCTCCACCCCACCCCGTTGCAATCAGTTGTATTGTGTCACTCATAGGAGGCCAAGCTGCATGAATTCATCCTCTGCTTTCGAATGGGCAGTTCTGAATCCCTCACTTTGTGCGGTTGCTGCGATTTAGCCCACCGGCCACTGAAATAGCCACCCGGGGCGGGGCACTTATAAGCCAGGTCAGAACTGACCAGATGTAGTTTTTCAGAATCCAAAAATGAGTCTTAGGCTCTTCAATTCAGGAGACCTTCCCATGTCTTCTTTTGGTGCACAGGTGTGAAACTTTCCTTCCTTGAGAAGATTTTTCCTCCTACGAAATCTGCCCCTGAGTTGGAGGGGAACTGACTTGATGGGAATATTCCAGCTAGCAAAAGATGAGTTGCAATGTCTGTCTTACTCTCTTGCGTTTGTCCCTCCACAAAAGCAGTTACTGGAAGATATTATTAGCCAGGCTTGCTACTTCGCAGGAAAAAAATAAAATCTGATTTTGGTTCTTCTCCTAATTGCCTTTTTATTTGGTGAGAAAAGAGCAGGAGCAGAAAGTAGGCATCCACAGGTCAGTGCCAGCTGTTTCCTCTCACCCAGCAGAGCCACTGCTGGAGGCTGCCCTGGCCTCACACTCTCCCAGGTTCCTGCAAATTGGTGTCAAAAGGAACTTCTCACCCTGTTTCTACTCCGGGTGCATTTAAGGCCAGGCAGGAGTGGTGGGCATGTGATTTTCGTCATCCTTCTGCCTGGTTGTGCCACCTTTGCTCTCTGGGGTATCTTGTTTTATTGCTTCCTTTGATTGCTTTATAATTCTCCTGTTTCCTTGTGAACTGCCTAGAGCAGTGATGGCGAATCTTTCTGTAAAGGTGTGCCAAAATTGTGCACCCCGCCCACTGCGCATGTGACCCCCCCCATATGCATGCCCCCCCTTCGAGTGTGTGGGAGTTTTCACCCTCCCCAGGCTCTTGAGGCTTTCCTGAAGCTTGGGCAGGGTGAAAACGGCTTCCCCTGCCCCCCGGAGGCCCTCTGGAAGCCAGAAACGGATCGTTTCCAAACTTCCGGTTGGCTGTTTGGCCCATTTTTCACCCTCCCCAGGCTCTGGAGACTTTTCTGAAGCCTGGGAGGAGGGGCAAAAAATAGGTCCAACGGGCCAATTGGAAGTTTTTCAGTTGGCCCATTGGGCCTGTTTTTTGCCCTCCCCAGAATCCGGAGCCTTTTCTGAAGCCTGGGGAGGTGAAAACTGCCACCCATGGCCTTCCAGGAGGCTGAAAATCAGCTGGTTTTGTGCCGCAGCTGATGGCTCGTGTGCCAGTAAATATGGCTCTGCATACCACCTATGGCACATATGCCATAGGTTCGCCATCACGGGCCTAGAGTCATTGGTAATTGGAAAGTGTAGAAATTGAACAAACCAACTGACCCCTTGACCTGCAGCACTTTAGTATTTCATACATACATGCATACATAACAATGCATAGGCCACCCGACTCCCAACAATTTTCACCAGTTTAGGGTTGAAAGTTTAAAAAGGTGAAAGAGTTAAGGACACCCTCCAAAGAAACAGATAAGCAAAGAAAAGTCCTCTAGGTGCTCAGCCCTTCCTTTGCCCCAAAGCCTGGGAGGGCAGCCCGATCTTTAGGAGTTTTCTGGATGTCATCTCTGGGGGAGTCGGCATTCCAGAGGGCAGGAGCTGGGATACGGAAGGCAACTTTAGGGGTCCCGCTATTTGATCACCCTCTGGTCCTGCTAGGTCACCCTCTCTTCCTCTTGGCTTCTTTGCACCGACTTGGCAGCCTGATGTGAGTGCGAGGAGACTGGAAGTGCCAGTTTCAGCGCTGGGACTCTGTGCCAATCCTGCCCTGCAGTGCCAAAGCGACAGAGCAATCGAAGAGAAGAAAGCAGCCTACTAGCCATGCACGATGGGCCCTCCATTTCATCTCCTCTCTATTAAGAAACCTCCTTCTGGGATTTCAAAAGGAAACCTGTCAGTAAGTCCAGAGTCCTGTTTCTCCAAATAGTCTCTTCCCTTTCATCTCCAAATGTCCCGACCAGGAGGTTTGTTTTGCTTTTGACCGTTTCCCCCCCCCCTCTGTTGTACAAAAGCCAAAACTTTGATACCAAGAAAAGACGAGGCTGCCGTTCACTCACCTGCCATAAAATTGGCTGGAGCAGGCTTGACTAATTTTCTTACACAGAGGAAAGTGCAAGAGATTAACCTGATTAAGCAGCTGGCCTGCCCACTTGTGTTTGATGTTACTATGGAATGCCCCCATCAGGCCGGGACAACAATTTGATCTTCAAAGTGTGACTGCTTCACTAGCTGGAGGCAAGACTAAAAATATCCAAAGATCAGACTTCACAAAGCCAAAACAACCAAGGCCAGAGCAGTGTGTGTGTGCATGTGTGTGCGTGTGTGTGCCCCCTCCCTTAGCCCCCCCTAGCCCCCCCCCCCCCCCGGACTACAGGCAGTCCTTTACTTACAACCACAATTGAAACCAGATTTTCCATTGCCAAGCAGGGCAGTTGTTAGAATACAATACAATACAATAGCAGAGTTGGAAGGGACATTGGAGGTCTTCCAGTCCAACCCCCTGCCTAGGCAGGAAACCCTATACCATTTCAGACAAATGGATATCCAACATCATTTTAAAAACTTCCAACGTTGAAAGTTTTTGAAAATCACATGAGTTAAATGAGTTGCACCTGATTATGAGGTCTTTAAGTGAGTCTGGATTTCTCCATTGACTTTGCTTGCTGGAAGCCAGCTGGGGTGGCAATCGCATGACTCCGATGTGGCAACCATGGTAATTACTGGCCAGATACCGAGCAGCCAAATTTTGATCAAATGACCAGGAGAATATGAGGACTGATTCTGAGTCACATTTTTCAGTGCTGTTGTAATTTTGTTGTTAGCCGTGAAGTCGTGTCCGACCCATCACAACTCCATGGACAACATTCATCCAGGCCTACCTGTCCTCTACCATCCTCTAGAGTCCATTGAAGCTCATGCCAACTGTTTTGGTGACTCCAGCCAGCCACCTCCTTCTCTGCCTTCCCCTTCTTCTTTTGCCCTCAATCTTTCCCAGCATTGGGCTCTTCTCCGGGGAGTCCTTCCTTCTCATTAGGTGGCCAAAGTCTTTGAGTTTCTTCTTCAGGATCCTGCCTTCTAAAGAGCAGTCAGGGTTGATTTCCTCTAGGAGTGATTGGTTGGATCGCCTTGCAGCCCAAAGGACTCACAGGAGTCTTCTCCAGCACCATCATTCAAAGGCCTCCATTCTTTGGCGCTCAGCCTTCCTTATGGTCCAACTTTCACAGCCATCCATTGCAACTGGGAAAACCATGTTGTAACTTTGAATGGTCACTAAATGAATGTTTGTAAGCCGGGCACTATTTGTACCCACTTTGGCTTCCCCAGGGCTGCTTTGATTAAAAGAAGGGGGGTGTCTGGGGAATCAGAAATGGCTTTGGCCATCCCAGGGTGGAGGTGTCGGGGTCTCTGCCGTCCTCCGACCCAAAAGAGAGACATCCGTGTCCAGCCTCTCAGATTCTGGTGGTTCAAACACAGCCGGGATAAGTAGCTCTTTCTGAGCTGATCCATCCCAAATTTGCATCTGTGGTCGGCCTTTTCCTCCACTGCAGCCCAACTGTATTGGATTGAAGTGATTTAAAGGAGTGTGGATTTGATCCTCAAGTATTGTGAAAGGAGTGAAGGGCATTGTTGAAGAGCCCTGGTGGAGCAGTGGTTAGAGTGCAGTTCTGCACTTTGCCAGCAGTTCAGTCCTGATTGGCTCAAGGTTGACTCAACCTTCCATCTTTCTGAGGTGGGTAAAATGAGGAGCCAGATTGTTGGGGGCAAGAGGCTGATTCTGTAAACCGCTTGGAGAGAACTGGAAAACACTGTTGTGGCCCGCGAGCGGCCAGCAGGGCTGGCAGTAGATTCAGACAATGTGGAGGTTGGGGAGGAACATGGGCCAGTCCTGGAGTCTGGAGAAGGCTCTGATGAGGGCTCTGTGTCAGAGGCAGAGATGGGGCCAGGGCCCTATGCCAGTCATCAGCTGCCTTCAGAGTTGGACATCAGTGAGGCAGGCGAACAGCTAGAGCTTGTTCCCAGTGTGCGCATGCACAGAGTTGCCAGATGAAGGGAACAGCTAAGGAACAAGGGTCGACTTGGGAGGAAGGCCACAGGTGGACGATGAATGGCCCCTCCCAGAGGAAATAAAAGAGGAGTGAAAGGGGAGTGGAGTTTGCAGGGGACAATTAGTTTGCTTAATTGGTTTGTGACTCTCCGAGACTCCTTGCCCAGTTTTGGCAAGCTGTCTATGCCAGATAAGGTCTGTGACTGTAAATCCTCCCTTGAAAGACTTTGCTGGATGAGAATGAGCAGAATTCACAGTAAATTAATAAAAGGGTTTTTTGTCGGGACAAGGAGTTTGCTTCATGCTCTTGGGAAGCCTCATTCAGAACAAGCACTGTGAAGCGCTATATAAGTCCAAGTGCTATTGGTATTATTGCAGATGTGGAAAGATAAGAAGAAAAATGCACTTTCTCCCAGTTTTCCTGTCCGGTAGTCCTCTCTTGGTGATCACAATTAGGACCAGCAACTCTATCATTAAGTGAAACATCACATTGTGATGGGCTTATGACCTCGCTTCCTCTTTGTGAGTTATGGTGCTCATTCCGTGAAAAATCACGTGATTGCAAGTTACGATCTTACGTCTGCGTTCTGTATTAACTCTGCCTGTCACAAGCTGGTTAGGAAGCACGGGAATGGCAGTCGCATGATGGTGGGATGTTCTCAGCATTCTCAAAACATCTTCTCGGCATCTCATTGGGGAGGGGGTTGGGATTGGGAAACCGAAAGAATTTTGGCTTTTGCTTTCCGCGGGAACTTCAGATTCCACCTGACTTTCCTGCAACCAGTTTCGCTCAGTAAAAAGTTCTTTTGGTTGGATTCAGTGGATTCAAGAGTCTTGCTTTTCTGAGGGGGACAGGCCTGACACTGACCCTAGTAGAGAATCCTCCAGTTGGAAGGGAGCCCTTGAGGCCATCCAGTCCCATCCCTGCTCACTGCAGGAACTCAAAGCATCCCTGATGGATGGTTGTGCAGCTCCTGCGAGAAGGACCCCATGAAGGTGAGCCCACTACCTCCCTGGAAGGTTGAACTGCACTGTGGGGAGAGGGAGTGTTTTTACTAATGTTCAGCTGGCATCTGCCTTCCTGGCACATAAATCCATTTTCCATGTTCTGCCGTGGAATGGAACAGGTCTTGACCTTCTGTAGGGCATCCACTTGGGTATCTGATGAATGCCATCGTGCCCTCTTCACTCTCCTCATTTCAGGGATACAAAAACCCTGTCTTGGAGGACTTTGCTTCCCGTTCCCTGGTCACCTCTTTTGCCCTTCTCTGGATCCATTCCAGTTTCCCTGAATACTTTTCAGTGTTTTAGTGTGTGTGTGTGTGCCTGTCTGTCTCTCTCTGTGTGTACTCCTCTAGTGCTTCTGAATCTCTGGTGGAATTGCATAAGTGTAATAAATGAATCGGGATGTGGTGGCTCAGTGGCTAAGACACTGAGCTTGTCGATCAGAAAGGTCGGCAGTTCAGCGGTTTGAATCCCTAGAGTCGCATAACGGAGTGAGCTGCTGTGACTTGTTGCAGCTTCTGCCAGCCTAGCAGTTAGAAAGCATGTAAAAAATGCAAGTAGAAAAATAGGAACCACCTTTCGTGGGAAAGTAACAGTGTTCTGTGGGCCTTTGGCATTGAGTCATACTGGCTACATGACCACGGAGACTTGTTCGGACAGCACTGGCTCTCTGGTTTTGAAACGGAGATAAGCAGCGCCACCTAGAGTCAGGAATGACTAACACATAAGTGCGAGGGGAACCTTTACCTTACTAATAAATGGATGGCTAGAGTGGTGCCTGCCACTGGACATGGCTCTCTTGCTGGAGTCCATTCCAAACAGAATGAATGGAAAATTAATCCCGTGATTTCGGAAGGAGCTTCTTTTGAAGTGGGCTAAAAGTGCTTTTGGCCTTTTTTTGCAACCCACCTTCTGTTGCCCCAGCCTGCACCCCCATAATGCTTTTGCCCTTGGTTTGTCTGCCCAGGGATCATGTGATGCCATCTTTATCCATCATAAGAGGCTTTGTCTCCATCCAGGTTCTGGATTGCTTACATGCTGATCTGATAGAGGAAGCGGTTAAGGCAAAGGCATGAGAAAGAGGTTGGCCCATCCTGAAAATACACCAGTTCAGAGTTGAAAAGAGATAACCACAACAACAGAAAAAGAAAGGAAGAGAGGAGAAGAAGAGAGGAAAGGGGAGAGAAGGAAGAAAGAGGAAAGGAGAGGAAGGAGGGAAGGGATAGAAAGTGAAGGAGAGAGGGTAGGAGGAGGAAGAGAGGAGTAGGGGAGAGGTAAGGGAAGAAGGAAAGGGAAAGGAGGGGAGGAAGGAAGAAAGTGGAGAAGGGAGGGAGGGTGAAAAGAAAAGGAAAAAAAATAGGGTGGTGATAATACAAAATAGGTGTATGGGATGGTAAACAAAGCAACCCAGAATCTATCTTTTAACCTTTTGAATGGAAAAACAAATACATTAAAGTGATAAAGAGAAATAAGAACAATAACTATGTGAATATATATCTGTAATTATATATAAAAGAATAAAAATAAATAAAACTTTTAATAAAAAAGAGAAAGAGGTTGGCCAATTGAGTTGAACATTTTGGATTCTCTTAATTTTTCTGTTCCCTTTGCCTTGTTTCCATCCTTAGCGTTGGTTTTTCTGCCTTTTTTTTCTGCTGAGAAGGAAGAGCCTGTGTGTGTGTGTGTATGTGTCTGTGTGTACGCACGTTTTGTGCATACTTGTGTATTTCTGAATGTGTGTGAGAGTGGATGGATGGCATGCGGAAATGGGGAAGCCTAATCCTTTTATAAACATGGCATTTCATTTACAGAAAATTCATGTACATTTATTGTAATTCTATTCTTTTTGGCAATGTTGCCTTCTAACAGATATGTACACACACGCACGCATCCATTTGCAAATATATGTGCTCGTAGAAGTTGGGGAGAGAGAAAATTCCAGAATTGGCTTGAGCTGGGGCTGACAACCCCTGATTGAAAAAAATGGGATTTTTGTTCAACATTTTTTCCTTCCTTTTGGAGCCTGGGTCACCAGGACTGATTTCCTTTTGAGAAACTATGGCAACAATACTGAGCAAAACTTTTCTGAGCCACAAATTTATATCGTTAATGAAATTGTTACTGATGCAGTTCTGACTAACACATCTGGAGATTGGCTCTTGCAGCCCAGATCTGCTTCTTCATTAAGATTCAAACATTTCGGGTGCAGCGACAGCAAATAACTGCTTCCAGATGGGATGGACAATCTTTTGCCCCACAAAGCAGCCTTTTCCAATTCTTCCAAAATTGTCACTGTGTATAATGTTACAAAGTGATCAAATCAAATTAAATTAGCATTTGTCCCAGTCTTCTCTGTTTATTTGCCTTGGCCTCCCTCTTTGGGGTGTGCAGTTACCAAAATTCATTCAAATCTCTTGTCCTAAAAAGATTGGAAATAAGTTTAAAATGCTGATACTACATGCTGCTATATATTCTGGTTAAACATTTGTAATGCAGTTTATTTGGTCCAGATGCTACAGCTTCTCTTTAGTTTCACAGCAATTGAAGGTTTTGGAGAAATTAGCTGTAATTTGTAGGCCTTTATTTATGTAAAGTTGAATAAAATTGTTGAGATTGGTGCTCGTCATTTACATGGCCCTTGAAATAACAAGCATCACTTTAAGCTAGGCAAAGATTTTAAAATAAGGTTGATATAAAATGTGTTAAATATGTTGGAGATGGATTATGGATTCTGCAGTAACCAGGAACTAGCTAGAAGGAGACGCTAAGTGGAAGGAGAAATCTTTGGCAGATTTTAAACAATCTGTGGTTTGAAAATTTGTTTTGCTTTACAAAGATGCAGTGAAGAAAATGTGTAAGCAAATGTAATAAGGGTTGTTTTGAGAGTTGTTCTAGCCAATTTTTTCCAGCTTCTTTCTCCCTGTTTTTTATCTTCATCATCATTAACCTTGAAACCGCATATAACTTTGAAATATAGATATAATTTTATGCATCTATATTTACTTCTTTTGTAATTTGTTTATCACAGCAGAAATGATTTTCTGAAAAATGGGAAATAAAAAGATAAAACCTTAAAGCGTTTGTTTAGGAGATGTGAGAGACAGACTTAGAGTTGCTTGTTAAAATGTATCTTGAATTTATTACTTCCCTGATCCAGTTCCAGAATTTTGCCATCATGTTAATAAGCCCAAAAGTAATGGTAATAAAACAGATAACAGAACAGAGTTGAAAGGGACCTTGGAGGTCATCTAAACCAAGCTGCTACTCAAGCAGAAGTCACTACACCATTTAAGACAAATGGTTGTCCAATCTCTTCCTGAAAGCCTCCAGTGATGAAGCACCCACAACTTCTGGAGGCAAGCTGTTCCACTGGTTTATTGTCCTCACTGTCAGGAAATTTCTCCTTCATTCTGGTTTGCTTCTCTCTTTGATTAATTTCCATCCATTGTTTCTTGTCTTGCTTTCTGGTGCTTTGAAGAATAGGTTGACTCCCTCTTCTTTGTGACAGACTCTTAGATATTGGAACTGCTATCATGTCACCTCTAGTCCTTCTTTTCTCTAGACTATACAAACACGATTCTTGTAACCGTTCTTCATATGTTTTAGCCTCCAGTCCCCTAATCATCTTTGCTGCTCTTCTCTGCCCTCTTTCCAGAGTCTCTACATCTTTTTTATAATATAGTGACCAAAACTGGATGCCGCATTCTAGGTGTGGTCTCACCAGGACTTTATCTTTAGGATTTTTAGTAATATTTTCCTGCAGATGTGAGAGGACTAGAATTGCACTTCTATTAAAAAAACAAACAAACCTCAAAATGGAGCACACTGTTAGTATCATGTTATTGGTTCTTTGGAGTAGTGTGTTAAGTGCTGTTTTTCCTTTGATTTCTTAAAAGCACTTAAGATAAAAAGTATTTTTCCCCCCATGTAGTGGAAAGTGGGGAAATTGTAGATGTGACAAACAACTTGTGGAAAATACTTGTAATTACTAAAATTTGGAGTGCGGGGGGGGGGGGGCAGGGGGGAAACATCAGAAAGCTTTGTGACTTCAGAGAAAAACTATGGAGTCGAAGGGTGTCACTTGATTGGAGGTGTCTATTAAGTCTTACAAATACATGAATGCAGAGGTTCGTATCTCCACTATGGGGGCCACCTCTGACCTGTAGTCAGTGATCCTGGGCAAATCTAGTGGAATGTTACCTCAATGATGGCGGCACAAAAAATACATTTTTAACATTTAGGAAATTGCAACTTTCAGAATTTATTTGTTGTTAGTTGCGAAGTCATGTCCGAACCATCATGACCCCATGGACAATGTTCCTTCATGCCTTCCTGTCCCCTATCATCCTCTGGAGTCCATTCAAGCTCATGCCTACTGCTTCAGTGACTCCATCCAGCCATCTCATTCTCTGCTGTCCCCTTCTTCCTTTGCCCTCAATCGTTCCCAGCATTGGGCTCTTCTCCAGAGAGTCCTTCCTTCTCATTAGGTGGCCAAAGTATTTGAGTTTCCTCTTCAGGATCCGGCCTTCTAAAGAGCAGTCGTGTTGATCTCCTCTAGGAGTGATCGGTTGGATCGCCTTGCAGTCCAAGGGACTCGCAGGAGTCTTCTCCTGCACCAGAGTTCAAAGGCCTCCATTCTTTGGCGCTCAGCCTTCCTTATGATCTGACTTTCACAGTCATCCATTGCAACTGAGAAAACCATAGCCTTGACTATAGGCACTTTTGTTGGCCGGGTGATGTCTCTGCTTTTTAGTATGCAGTCTAGATTTGCCATAGCTTTCCTCCCCAGGAGCAAGCGTCCTTTAATTTCTTGGCTGCCGTCCCCATCTGTGGAGCTCAGGAAAATAAAATCTGTCACTACCTCCATTTCTTCCCCATCTACTTGCCAGGAATTGAGACGGCCAGATGCCATGATCTTAGTTTTCTTTTTGTATTTCAACTTTTTTATTTTTCTTTAAAAAAAAACAAACACAAATATGTCATCATTTGTCAATCATTAAGACATTGAAGTACAATTTTTTTTTGTTGTGTGTATCCCTCCCTCCCTCCACCCCCCCACCCCCCCTCCTCCTTCCCCCCCCCCCGACTTCCCAGAACCCGTACACGGTATGGATTTTTAACTAACACAGTCTAAAATCTATTGAGAAAAAAGAAATAAAGAAATTAATGACATTCTAGATTGACCTTAGCTTCTTCTTACTGAACTGACTTTTAACAGTTTAAATCATTTCTGATCTTAAGCATAGGCTAACTGGAATTTCTTAGTCCCGTATTTATTTTGTATATAATCAATCCATTTTTTCCAGTCTCGTTTATATCTCTCATTTGAATGATCTTTGAGATATGCCGATATTTTAGCCATTTCAGCTAAGTTTGTTACTTTCAATGTCCATTCTTGGATTGTAGGCAAGTCTTCCTTCTTCCAATATTGCGCCACCAACAGTCTTGCTGCAGTTATCAGGTGCAGAGTCAAATTGGTCTCTACCACTGTAAAATCAGTACATATACCTAGTAAAAATAACTGAGGACTAAACTTTATCCTTCTTTTAAAAACATTTTGCATGACCCACCATATTTTTATCCAAAATGCCTTAACCTTTTGGCAGGTCCACCATATATGATAATATGTAGCATCGAGAGAACCACACCTCCAACATTTAGGCTGTACATTCGGATACATAGAAGCCAACTTTTTAGGATCTAAATGCCATCTATAGAACATCTTGTAAAAATTTTCTCTCAGATTTTGAGCTTGTGTAAATTTCACATTTCTTACCCAGATTCTTTCCCATGTATCCAACATTATTGGTTCCTCAATATTTTGAGCCCATTTTATCATACAATCTTTAACTAATTCTGTTTCCGAATCCATCTGTATTAATACATTATATATCCTCTTTATATGCATTAAGCTTTGATCTCTTATTTGTTTAAACAGATTATCCTCAACTTGAATAAAACCAATTTTTTGATCTATTTTCCACCTAGCCTGTAATTGCCCATACTGGAACCATGTTTGAACTACCTTCTCCTCTTTTAATACCTCTAAACATTTTAATTGTAATACCCCCCTTTCCGAGGTAAGAAGCTGTCTGTAAGTAATTCTGTCCTGTTTTTGTGCTGTATTCATATTTTCAATTGCGTGTCTAGGAATTGCCCACATGGGTATCTTGTCATTTAATTTATATTGATATTTCTTCCAGACCCGCAATAAAGCATTTCTTAAAATATGACTTTTAAAGGTCTTATCCAATTTTTTGTTGAATAACAGGTAAGCATGCCAACCAAATACCAGATCGTGTCCCTCAATGTTCAATATTCTAGTTTTCTAGATCTTAGTTTTCTTAATGTTGAGTTTCAAGCCAACTTTTGCACTCTCCTTCTTCACCTGCATTTAGTGGATCAGAATATGTATCAACCTTTTCTATTGTCTTACGTTCTTCTGAATGACAACCTGTGAAAGCAGGGATCTTGGTGGGAATAATTTTCTTATGCAGGTAAAAGAATAACCTAGTGGCCCCTGCTTCTTTTATTAGCAAAGGCCGCCTACCACATTTCTATGACCTCCTACATTTGACTAGCCCTCTCTCTTTGTGCCCCCTGGCACACCAGCATCCTTCTGACTCACATCTTTTCACGACCAGCAGCACCAGTGAAAGGTTCACCCCAGGCCCATCTCTTCTGGCATCTGTGAACCCTTAAGCCACATGTGGTCACAGATGCCACAGAAAGGATCACGAACACATAAGCCTATGCTGTCAGTCCCAACCCTAATTTTGTGGCTGTTTTTTATGAATAAGGTCTGAATGGTTTTTTAAAAACCTTTTTGTACAATTTCCTCTTGTTCCTTTGGAGAACAGCCTTTGTCCGATTCCCACTCAGAGGGAATTACACAGTTCAGAGCATTTAATGGTAACTAAAGACTTTCTCCGCCCAAAGTGCCATGTATGACTTACCCCTTTCCTCTCCTCTTTGCCTCCGATTGAGGCAATGTGCTATGTGCTTGTACCCAAGAAGTCAGATAGACGTTGCCCCCACTTCTGTTTCTCTCACCATCGCAGGCACTTGGGCCAACCAGGAGGAATCTCTAAATTCACCCCCTTATTCCTCTGGGGCAGAGGGACCATTGCCCCCTCCCTCTGGAGAGTTCCCACAGACATTTTTCCTTTGTGTTTCTGCTTCCAGAGAGGCAGTTTTGAAAAGAAGGGGGAGGAAGGCACGTGAATTCGATGGCACCCACATTTCCTGCTTGCTTCGCTCAATGCTTTAGATTCTGTACACATATTGCCATCGCTTCTGTAGCCCCTTCTTTCTTTTAATTGCACCTTTTTAATACATTGGCATTAACTGAGAAAGGGCAAATACGCAACACCCCATTGTCTCCCCCCTTCCTGCTTTCCCCTTTGCAGCAATTCTCCTATGAAAAAAGGCACCGGCACGCCTGATCTCGCCAGCCAGCCAGCCAAGGGCAGCCATCCTGCAAGCCAAGAGTGCTTGCAGGCAGGCGTTGCCGTATTATCTGCAACAGGTTGTCAGGCGAAGGAGGTCAAGGGGTTGGAGCTGCTGTGCTGCCAGGGAAGGTGGGTTTCAGAGGGAGGTGGGAAGCCAAGACGTGTTCACCTGCCTCCTTGCGGGAAAGCCTCAGGCTAGACTAGCCCTGATCCACACACAACATCCCCAAGCCCTTCTCAATGGGTAGGTAGAGGGAATCTTCGGACCCTTTTCAAAAATGTTTGGATTGGGGGGGGGGGGGGATGAAATGTTGGAATTTAGAGCATGAAACAGTGGTGGGTTCTGGACAATATGGCCGTACCAGAGCAGCAGCCACCGTACCAGTACTGTGGCTCATTTGGCCCACCCGCGTTCCATACTTGTTTATAATACAACTGGCAATTGTGCTCATGCGCACAGCAACTGGGTATTCCAGGATGGTGGTATGCGCATGCGCATGCAGCACACATGCCCCACTAGGACGCCTGGCCCCATGTGCAGCGTACCGGTTGCGACAGGATCCGGAACCCACCACTGGCATGAAATGAATTCTCCACTTGATTTCCTGCAGAACAGGGGGCCACGGCACATCCTCCAGACCAAGGGCAAAATCAACTTACCTTCACTCCGGTTCGCACTTCTCTCGCACATGCCACCTCCATGCATGCGCAGGACCTTCTGCACATGCACAGAGCATCAAAAACAGGATGTGGTTACATCCAGGTGGGTGGGTGGAGCCTCCTCCCCCCACTGTGACCGGTTTGCCCCAACCGGATAGAACCGGCTGAATTGTACCACTGCTCCAGACTCCAAAAGTTTCCTCCTCCATGAGTAAATGAGCAGCCTCCCCCCCCCCGAGAAGCCATCCGGGGGCCGCTCTCTTTCAGCAGCACTGGGAAGTGGCCTCTCCAGGAAGACTCCCTTTGGCCCCCAAAGTAGCCGGAGCCAGGACCCCTTCAGTTTTCCATCCTGCTGCTGGGCTGTCAGGGTTGCTTTAGTTGGTGTGGCTTATGGTTCTTGTTTAGACTGGTTTTTCATCTAAGTTGTCAGCTCTTGTAAATGGAGGCTCTTGTAAACGAAGGGTGGAGGGATCTGCCCAACTCTCTAGATGGAGCACCTGGGCTTTGTGTTGAAGGGCTCAGTTAATGCATTTCTGAATTCTGCTTAAGTAAGGTGAATTTGGAGGCTCTGGTTCACACTGTAATGAAAGCAAAGCCGAAGGGAGAAGAATTTTATGAGACTTACCATCTCTCCTGTAATAAAGGGAAGGACCTTCTGCCACTTTTACCCGCTGCAAATAGCACCTGAGTTTCAACATGTGCTTGATGGTCACTCCTGCACAATCCTTTACAATATTTCCCTCTCATTCAAAGTTTCAAGAGCTGTAGAAGTGCTCCCGTGCTATTATGAAAACAAACCGCAGAAGAAAAGTTTAGCACACGTACAGATTTGCGGCATCTTTGATCTCGCTCCTTCTGCACCTTCTGAAAAGAAGATTGTTTTTGTACAGGGAAGGTGGCTTTCCTTGTTGGATCAGCAGGGGTAGCGAGATCTAAAAGGAGATGTCAGCAGGTGGGATTTGATAGGAGCTGGGAGGAAATGGGGAGAAGCTGCTTGGCAAAACCTACTTAGGTCTTAGCTTGACATGATTTGCCATTGGGTTTAGATGACATTGGTTGAAATGCTTTTTTTAATTCCAAGCTAAAAGGTATTGGAATAATATGAATAAACTAAGTGAACCTATTTTGTTTTACTTGATTTATAATAAATGAGATCAGGTTTATCTCCCACATATTGTCTTTTGACTGAGATTCTCAATCATCCAGGTTTTTCATCCAGAAGCTTCTTGGACGAGAAGCAAAATATCTTTAAAGAAAAATAAGAAAGTCCAGTTGCAGAGGAGGAATTCAGCAGGTTCTGACCAGTTCTGGAGAACCGGTAGCAGAATTTTGATAGTTCGGAGAATCGGTAAATACCACCTCTGACTGGCCCCGCCCCAATCTTTTCTCTACCTCCCGAGTCCCAGCTGATTGGGAGGGAATGGAGATTTTACAGTATCCTTCCCCTGGAATGGGGAGGAAATGGGGATTTTGCAGTATCCTTCCCCTGCCATGCCCACCAAGCCATACCCACAGAACTGGTAGTAAAAATTTTTGGAACGCCACCACTATCCAGTTGCCTATTGAAAAAGCACCTTTGAGACTCCCACATTTTGAATGTCCCTGACTAATTGGGAGAACGAGATACTAATTCAAATAATCCTTTGCATTTGAAATCTCTCTTTCCATCTTTGTTCTCTCTGCCACTCATGGAATTTGGCCAGGTGTCAACTTGCTCCTGAGGTCTGCACTGCAGGCACCAGGCCATCGGTGGGATTTGAAGTTGCTTGCCTTCTGCTGGCCCTAAGTGGTGTCACAAGAGATGTTTTCTCCCCTCTCACTTGAGGCAGCAGGAAAAGCAACCTGTCCTCCCTTCTCCCTTTGGTAACCAAAAGTGACCCAAGCAGGAAGTTTCAGCTTCACCCAACCACCTGAATAGAGGGTGAGGAGCAACTGTCATATTTGATTTTGTTCTTACATATATACAAAGCACAGCTAAATCTGTAAGATGGGAAGCTTCCCCAGCAGGGGTAGGTTCCGGCTTTTGTTCCTACTGGTTTGCTCAGGGACACGCTTCACGTATGTGCGCATGCAGAAGCAAAAAACAAGATGGCGGCAACTGTGGTGCCACTGATAGAACTGGTTTGGGGGCGTGGCTGGCCAAGTTACTACCTACTCGGCCGAACCAGTCCAAACCAGTAGGAACCCGCCTCTGATCCCCAGATCACTTCTATGTGATTTGAGATTGTCTCCCAGATAGCACTAGCAATAACATTTAGACTTATCTACTGCCCCATAGCATTTTGCAGCACTCTCGGGGGCGGGGGGGGGGGTTACAGTGTAAGCATCTTGCCTCCCCCCCTCCAACAATCTGAGTCCTCATCTGGGAAAGATGGGAGCCTGAGTCAACCTTGAGCCCTGTCAGGATCAAACTCCTGGCTGTGGGCAGAGTTTGCCTGCAATACTGCACTTCGGCCACCATATCAACAGAATGCAAAGATCTTTCCTTCCTTCAAAGCGGTATTTGCTTGGATGTCTCAGAAAAATCTATGTTTCATGTTGCCTGCAGCTTGGGTAAAGCCCATATAATCTCCGGGATTCTTAACACAATACAATACAATACAATTACGGATCTTCTCTCCTGAGCCTTCAGTACATGAGTGCCTTCTCTTCCCAGTGAATGCGCTTTGGAGCGTTTTGGATTTTTCTGTCTAGTAGGACAGTTGGGCTTTTGTTTGAGTGGTTTGGTTCACCGGAGTAAATTACAGAAACAGCAGCAACCCTCCCCCTGCCCCCACCCCCTTGGCTCTGTGAGAACAGTTGACTTCACACTTGTAAACTGCCTGCTGCAAGACCCAACGATCCCTGGGCATAGGCAACCTCTTGACACTTCCCCTTCTTTTGCCTAACGCAGGGGTCAGCAACCTTAAACACTCAAAGAGCCACAAAGGTCCTAAGCGGAAGCCCCCTGTTCAATTCTGGAGCCGACTGGAAGTCCAGTTGCCCCATCACAGAGTCTCCTCCTAGCCTGGCATCCTTTTTCCTCTACCTGTCCCAAAAGCCCTATCAATTTTGGCGCTGACCAGTGATAGGGAGCTGCAGTAGAGGGATGAAAGAGCCACATGTGGCTCCAGAGCCACATGTTTCTGACCCCTGACCTAAAGAATGTCTGATTCTTCCTTGATCTTTCTTGAAACTTGAGTCTTTCAGTTAAGTTGTAACTCTTCAACTTATTCTTAAAGGCTAGGCCTCCCTTTGGCTGCCTTGCTTTCTATCTTGTAGCCCTGGCTTTTCTGATCTGCTTGATCAACTGCCTTGAGTGCTGTTTTCCTTTGATGGGATGGGAGTTATACTGTAGTTATAAAGAAGAGCACTCTTGAACAATAGAGAGGACCATGTATGTCTGAAGGATTCCCATGGAAATGAAGAAGAGACTTCAAGGGTGCCCTGAGTAGTATGTGAGGGAGAATACTTGATAGGTAGTCTAGCACAGTGTAGGCCTTTATGGATGGACCCATTCAAGCAGGTAAGATTTACCTGCAGGCTAAAATGATACAGTTCAGGAAAAGCTGTACTACTTGATTTCAAGTGGAAAAAGGAATGTTGCTACAAGCCAGATAAGAATCTTGAGCTTGGAAATCAACTCGGGCTCTTATTCTTTGATGAGATTCCATCACATCTCCTCTCTCCTTTGTAGGCTTTCCAAAGACATTGTGTGGGCAAGATATTTATTTTTTAGAAGTTACACCCCAGCAGTCCACACTGCTTTTTTTTAATCTAGTAATTTTATTAGAAATTACAATGAAAAAGATAGAAAACCAATACAAACTGAAGGGGAAAAAGAATAAGAAGAGAACTAGCAAGCACAGAAAAGAAAAAAAGAAAAACAGAAAGAAAAGAAAAACCAATATAGTATAATTTATAAAACCAATATAGTAAAAAAGAGAAAAATTTAAAGAAATGTGCAGTCACCAAAACTGTTATTTTAGTAGGTGGAGAGTTTTCCATAAATCCAGAGTGCCTCGCCGTATTGTGCCTGCAGTGTAATACCAGGATCCACTGCTGTGGCTGTTATTATGCAAACAGATGTGTGTAGCTAAGGACTTTTAACTACCATATTTTTCAGAGTATAAGACACACCTTTCCCCCCAAAAAAGAGGGTGAAAATCTGGGTGCGTCTTACACACTGAATGCAGCATTTTTGGCCTACCGAAACCCCGCCCCCTTCACCAAAATGGCTGTGCATAGCCTTTAGGAGGCTTCCAGAGTGCTCCTGGGGGCTGGGGAGGGCAGAAATGAGTGAAAATGGGCCGTTTTTTGCTCTTTTTTGTTCCCCCAGCCCCCAGGAGCACACTATAAGCCTCCTAAAGGTTATGTATGCATGGCCTTTTTTTGACAAAAAAATGGACCCTTTTCACAGAAAAAATGGGCCATTTTGGGGAGGTCTCCAGAGTGCAAAAACTATTTTTTTAATTCGCCTCTTCAAAATCTTGGTTCAACTTATACTCTGGTGCTTCTTAAACTCTGAAAAATATGGTAGTCCTCAACTTACAACAATTCACTCAGTGGCCATTCAAAATTACATTGGCACTGAAAAAAGTGACTTATGACCATGTTACACACATGACCGTTGCAGCATTTCCATGGTCACGTGATTTATATTTGGATGTTTGACAACTGATTCATATTTATGATGGTTGCAGTTTCCCAGGTTCATGCGACCACCTTTTGTGACCTTCTAACAAGCAAAGTCAATGAAATAAGCCAGGTTCACTTAACCACTATGTTACTAATTTAACAGCTGCAATGATTTGCTTAACGAATGTGACAAGAAAAGTTGTAAAATAGGACAAAACTTGGCATTGAAAGTCATTGCCTTTTCTTTCTTTTTCCCTTCTTTTCTACACTTTTCCCTTTTCACTCCCCTATTTTTCCTATCATTTGCTTTTGTATTTTTGTATTTTTGTATTTTTGTATTTTTGTATTTTTGTATTTTTGTATTTTTGTATTTTTGTATTTTTGTATTTTTGTATTTTTGTATTTTTGTATTTTTGTATTTTTGTATTTTTGTATTTTTGTATTTTTGTATTTTTGTATTTTTGTATTTTTGTATTTTTGTATTTTTGTATTTTTGTATTTTTGTATTTTTGTATTATTTTTGTATTTTTGTATTTTTGTATTTTTGTATTTTTGTATTTTTGTATTTTATATTATAAACTAATAAAAGGATAATATAAAAAAGTCTCAGCCTATATGATTTTTTTAAAAAGAGAATTCAATACAAAAGCATTTTTCCTTTAATTAATTAATCCCAATATCTTTTTTCAAATCCATGTGGTTCCTTGGTCTATTTGTGATGGAAGGAAATTTACCTAGCGCTGTGTCACAGAGCCAAAAAGCAATTAATAAACGATTTCTGGGACCAATTAGAAGAAGAAGCACACAAACTCATTGTATCTAACCGCTTTCAGAGGAATGGCTATTCCCTTGTCTTCCAGAGCACTAAATCTGCCAGAGTCCATACTTTTGGTAGCCTCCTCACAGGGAGCCACTGCCTGGAATGCTTGGGGATGATCTCAAAATCCTCTCCTTGTCCAGAGAGGAATTAGAAAGAGCAGAGGTTGTCAGCTGTGCGTCACTTTACTCTTTCTTCCCAGAAAGATTGCAGTAGTGCAGATTTCAGTTGCAGAATGCCTAATTAAGTTGGGCAGGGCTCTATTGTTGCTGATTTCCCAAAAGATCATCTAGATTGCAGTCCAGGTAAAATTTAGGGGAGTAGTAGTGCTGCTGGAGCAAAGGTCAGAGGATGAATGAGGATGCACGAATCTCTCTTGAATAGAGAGTTATCTATTCCTGCCATTTTAGTGTCATTGATGAGTTCCCCTTCTATTTCCTCATCTAAATCATTTATGAAGATGTTGAAGAATATTGGGCCTAAAATAGAACTTTGAAGTACCCCACTGCTTCCTTCCTTCCATGTAGATGTAGTTCTACTGAGAACTACACATTGAGGGCAACTTGTCCGACAATTGCAAATCCATCTGGTGTTGATGCTGTCTATCCCACTTTTTTTTTAGCTTACCAAAAAGTAGTTTGTGGTCTACTTTATCAAATGCCTTACTAAAATCCAAATATACTGTGTCCACTGTATTTTGCTGATCCATTAATTTAGTCATTTTGTCAAAGAATGAAATCAAATTTGTTTGATATGATCTGTTTTGGACAAACCCATGTTGGCTTCTGGTTATAACTTTGCTTGCTTCTAGGTGTTTGCATATCTGTTGCTTAACTAACTTTTTCAGGATCATGCCAAGTATTAATTCCAGGGCGATTGGTTTTTAGTTTCCTGGATCTGTTTTTTACCCTTTTTTGAAGATGGGAACCACATCAGGACTTTTTCAGTCCTCTGGTAAATTTCCTGATGCTTCAGGATCTTTGAAAGACATTATTCATTGGTTCCAAGGTCAAGTGTGCTGCCTCCTTCAAAACTCTGGGATGTAATCCGTCAGGTCCCGGTGATTTGAACTCTTCTAGAATGGACAAGTGTTCTCTTACCATTTTCTTGCTTATTTTTATTTGTATTCCTAGTCTTGTCTTTGTATGGTTTTGTTTTTAGAAGGCTGGGATGTATTATCTTTTTGTGTGACGATAGATGCAAAGAATGAATTGTTTCTGGAAGGGAAATTAGTGGTTAATAGACCTGCTGATCTGTTTTTGAGTTTCTTTGTGTGAGACTTTGAACGTATTACAACAGTGCTGTACCAAGAGTGAGGAAACCTTTGGATATGTAGCTCTGTATCACAAAATTACATGGCAAGTGAGGCCAAAAACAAACCAACCCTAAACACGTGAATCAACACAGTGCAAATTAGCATATGAGGCTATTGTTGCAGAGACGTTGTATAGAAGGAGCCTGTAGCATCTTATTAAAAAGCATCAGCATTTATGAACTGCAGCTTTTTAGTAAAATTCATTAGTTGGAGAAGGGGCTACAAAACTCCTGATTTTTTTCTGACCATGAGGTAGGAATTAAATGGCAGAAACAGGCTGCTTTGCAGCTCTTCCTTCTGAGGGCTCCTTGCCTTCGGTGCTTATTGTTTTCCCCTACTCTGTGACAAAATTTCATAGAACTTGAATTCCTGAGAGTAAAAGATTTTTTAAAATCAAGTTTGAAACTGTGGAGCACTAGGGTTGGAAGGGATGTCCTCCCTAGGCAAGAGTCCAAATCAACACATCTTTAGATTAAACTGAAACTTTTCTTTTGCTTCAGGGAATCCAATGGATACTTTGACTGTGCTCCTTTATTTCCAAAAGTCTGGGTTATCCTTGGGAATGCCAAGGAAAGTTGTACTTTTGTGGGAAAGGAGCGTCAGGAATTCACAGCGTTGAAAGATTGTTGAAAGATCATTCACTCCTTTCTCGTAAACCAAACAGAATCCTCCAAATTTGCGGGGTTTCTGCTAAACACTTGAAATTCTTCAACAATGCTTGTAACAGAGCATGAATATAGACAAAGAGAAGGCAATAGAATAAAACTTTTGCTTTTCCAGATAGCATAGAGCAGTGTTGGCAAACCTTTTCGGCACTGAGTACTGAAACAGGAGCGCATGCATGCGTACTGGAAACTGGAAGAGCAGCAAACCCGCACGCAGGAACACATGGGGAAGATGATCTTCCGGTTTCTGGCACATGCATGCCCACCAGCCAGCTGGTTTTTGCGTGCACATGCACACCAGAAACTGGAAGCATGCGCACTGCGCAATTGCTCTTCCAGTTTCCAGAGCTCCCATGCGTATGAAGACCAGCTGGCTGACATGCCAGAACCCAGAAGAGCAACGGACGATGGCTCACGTGCCCGGAGAGATGGTTCCATTTCCGGCACACCTGCCATAGGTTTGCCATTGCAGGTGTAGAGTATTTTATTTTTAATAAATATGCAGCATAAACAAATTTGGTAAGAGTTAGTGGCCAGTCATAAAAATGATAGACCGCCATCCCAGGTGGGTGATGGAAATTGCTGCCAAAAAGTGCAGAGTATAAGTCGCACCTTTTCGCATGCAGATGGTAGGTTTTCTAGGGCACACCAGCCACCAAAGCAGGCATTTGTCGGTTTCGCCCTGGCCTGGCCTGGGACCAAGTTAGTCTGACTAAGCTGAGACCCCACAGGATACAAAATGCGGCAGAGTTGACTGGTATAAATGCAGTTGAGAAATTATTTTTGTGAACACACAATAATTACCACCTGAATACAATGCAAGTATGTAGCCAGTTGAGGAAGTCAATCAGCAACAAGTTAGTCATGATGTATTTAATTGAACTTTACTTATTCAGGATATGCTAAGAATATTGTGAATTAGCAGGGATTTTCCTTCCCCTATTACGTGCATTGTTTACATTTTCTAGTTTTAAAAGTGCAAATAGTTTTCGTATCTGCAGCCAACTTACATTTTCTTTGCAATTTCCCTATTTGAGAGCTAGATTGAATAGTATTTTCTTTAACAAAGCAACACTTATAATTCATCAGATAATTTTTCCCCCGTTTTGGAATTGGGAGAACAGAAGCAGTCTGTGGAGACAAAATGGAGAAGATTATTTTGGAGAAAAAGGTCTAAACTGCAGAGGTTTTAGATTTTCCCATTTTAAATCAGGCAGATGTCTGCTGTTCTGTTTGGGGGGGGGGGGAAATTAGAGAATGGCTTTTCTCCCCTCTCCATTCCATTTCCAGAATCTGATTAATACTTCTGCTCTCCTGTTCAGTTCCCTTCACTCTAAACATTCCCGAAAGCCTCAGTTCATTTGATTCCTAAAGCATTCAAACAGCAGTGCCTGGGGAATTATAGAGTCAGTGAGACGTCGGTTATTCTGATGTGTCCATGGGGATTTTTTTTTTCTTTAAAAAAAACACAAATATGTCATTTGTCAATCATTAAAACATTGAAGTACAATTTTTTTTTTGTTGTGTGTACCCCTCCCTCCCTCCACCCCCCACCCCCCCTCCTCCTTCCCCCCCCCCCGACTTCCCAGAACCCGTACACGGTATGGATTTTTAACTAACACAGTCTAAAATCTATTGAGAAAAAGGAAATAAAGAAATTAATGACATTCTAGATTGACCTTAGCTTCTTCTTACTGAACTAACTTTTAACAGTTTAAATCATTTCTGATCTTAAGCATAGGCTAACTGGAATTTCTTAGTCCCGTATTTATTTTGTATATAGTCAATCCATTTTTTCCAGTCTCGTTATATCTCTCATTTGAATGATCTTTGAGATATGCCGATATTTTAGCCATTTCAGCTAAGTTTGTTACTTTCAATGTCCATTCTTGGATTGTAGGCAAGTCTTCCTTCTTCCAATATTGCGCCACCAACAGTCTTGCTGCAGTTATCAGGTGCAAAGTCAAATTGGTCTCTACCACTGTAAAGTCAGTACATATACCTAGTAAAAATAACTGAGGACTAAACTTTATCCTTCTTTTAAAAACATTTTGCATGACCCACCATATTTTTATCCAAAATGCCTTAACCTTTTGGCAAGTCCACCATATATGATAATATGTAGCATCGAGAGAACCACACCTCCAACATTTAGGCTGTACATTCGGATACATAGAAGCCAACTTTTTAGAATCTAAATGCCATCTATAGAACATCTTGTAAAAATTTTCTCTCAGATTTTGAGCTTGTGTAAATTTCACATTTCTTACCCAGATTCTTTCCCATGTATCCAACATTATTGGTTCCTCAATATTTTGAGCCCATTTTATCATACAATCTTTAACTAATTCTGTTTCTGAATCCATCTGTATTAATACATTATATATCCTCTTTATATGCATTAAGCTTTGATCTCTTATTTGTTTAAACAGATTATCCTCAACTTGAATAAAACCAATTTTTTGATCTATTTTCCACCTAGCCTGTAATTGCCCATACTGGAACCATGTTTGAACTACCTTCTCCTCTTTTAATACCTCTAAAGATTTTAATTGTAATACCCCCCTTTCCGAGGTAAGAAGCTGTCTGTAAGTAATTCTGTCCTGTTTTTGTGCTGTATTCATATTTTCAATTGCGTGTCTAGGAATTGCCCACATGGGTATCTTGTCATTTAATTTATATTGGTATTTCTTCCAGACCCGCAATAAAGCATTTCTTAAAATATGACTTTTAAAGTTCTTATCCAATTTTTGTTGAATAACAGGTAAGCATGCCAACCAAATAGCAGATCGTGTCCCTCAATGTTCAATATTCTATCATTGGTTAAGTGAATCCAATCACTAATTACAGATAATGCCACTGCATCATAATATAGTTTTAAATTAGGTAGTTTCAATCCTCCTCTCTCACGTGCATCTTGCATTATTTTCATCTTTACCCTCGGCTTCTTTCCTGCCCACACAAATTTGTTAATACCCTTCTGCCATTCTAAAAGGTTCGCATCTTTTTTTAGTATAGGTAACATTTGGAAGAGAAATAAAATTTTTGGTAGAATGTTCATTTTCACTGCCGCTATCCTACCCAGCAAAGATAGGTGCAATTTCTCCCATTTTTTCATCTCTGTCTGTATGCTATGCCAAAGTGGTTCATAATTATGCTTATATAATTTCCCATTTGAAGTTAAAATGTTAACTCCAAGATATTTGACTTTTTTAACTACCTCACATCCTAGCATCACTCCTAATTCTTCCTTTTGTTTAATATTCATATTTATAGCTAATATTTTGGTTTTTCCTAAGTTTATTTTAAAGCCCGACACTTGACCATATTGATTAATCATATTCATTAAAACCATACTGGATTCCTGCGGTTGTTCCAATATTATAACCAAATCATCCGCAAAAGCGCGGACTCTATATTCTTGCTGCCTAATCTTGATCCCTTTTAAACCATCCAAGCCCCGTATTTTATTCAACAATACTTCCAAAGTTATAATAAACAATAATGGGGACAAAGGACAGCCCTGTCTTGTACCTTTTCCAATTTGAAAAGAGTCTGTTAGACTTCCATTGACTATGATTTGTGCTGTTTGCTGTTGGTATATTGCTTTAATTGACTGTAAAAAATTATCTCCTATCTGCATTTTTTGCAATATCATCAACAGAAATTGCCAGTTAACTCGATCAAAGGCCTTCTCAGCATCCAAAAATATAAACGCAGCAGGGATCTGGTTGTTCTTTCCCAAATATTCTAATGCATTAATAATTAATCTAACATTACTTTTCATCTGTCTCCCTTGTATAAAACCTGTTTGGTCCGTATGTATCAATTGTTGAGTGACCAACATTAACCTATTTGCTAATATTTTAGTAAAAATTTTATAATCTACATTCAGTAATGAAATAGGTCTATAATTTTTGGGTTGAGTAGTATCCTGATCTTCTTTGGGTATCAAAGATATAAACGCTGTCTTCCAAGATGGAGGGACTTTACCTTCCGTTTGAATCATATTAAATAATTCTCTAAGAGGTTCTACCATTTCTAACTGTAAGTTTTTATAGTAAACCGCTGTCAAGCCATCTGTACCTGGTGCTTTCCCTGACTTTAATTGCTTAATTACCTGCAGGATTTCCCCCGAGGTTATTGGTTGATTCAATTTTTGCCTGTGTTCTTCTCTAACTGAAGGTATTTTCTCTTTGTCTAAATATTTATCTATGTCTAAACCATTAATTTTATCCCCTTTATACAGTTCTGTAAAAAATTCCCAGAAAGCCTTTTGAATCTCTTCCTGTTGAAACACCTCCTTCCCTCTGTAAATCAGTTTAGATATATTTCGAGTTTTCCTTTTTTTCCTAATCTGATAAGCTAACCATCTGCCAGGTTTGTTTGCATTACAAAAAGTATTGTGTTTTGCATATAATAGATTAGTAGCCACCTGGTCAGAGATCAACATGTCAAATTGAGATTTTAATATGTTAATAGCTTCCTTAACCTTTGTATCATCTGGGTTCATTGTTAACTCCAGCTCTTTTCTCTTAATTTCCTCTTCCAGTTCTGTTCGTTTTAACCCTTGCTTATTTCTATGTGTTTTATTTATATTCATCAAAACTCCTCTCATATACGCTTTGCTTGCGTCCCATACAAATTCCATAGATGTACCCTTATTCATATTCAAAACAAAATATTCAGATAGTAATTTTTTACAATCATTAATATACTTTTCATATCTAAATAAGTTTTCATTCAATCTCCAAGACCTTCTTGCCTGCACTACCCTTCCCAACTCCATCCAAACTGGGTTGTGGTCCGAAAGGACCCTAGCTGCAATCTTTGTTTTCTTGACCCTAGAAAGCAAATCATTAGTGGTTAGGATAAAATCAATCCTTGAAAGGGATTGATGCCTGTCCGAGAAGAAAGTGAAGTCATATTCCTCTGCATTTCTTTCTCGCCAAATGTCTCTCAATTCAAAATCATCCATAATGTCAAAGAAAGATTTGGGTAACTTTGCTCGCATCTTGGTATTTAGGCGGGAAATCTTCTTATCTCTCTTAGTATCTATCACTCCATTCCAGTCACCCAATAGTATACAGGAACTATAGTCCCACTGTACTAATTTAGCATGAAGATTTCTATAGAATCTATCTTGCTGTTGATTGGGAGCATAAATTCCCAAAAGTAATGTCTTTTTCCCTTCTAAGATTAAGTCTAAAGCAATATATCTTCCGAAGGGATCTGCTTCTATTAATTCAGCTTTCATATCTTTTCTTAAGTATACAACTATACCATTCTTCTTTTCCATAGCAGAAGCTGCAAAATGTTGACCAAGTTTTGAGTTGATCAAATATTTTTGATCAGTTGACTTGATATGAGTTTCTTGCAAACAAATTACATCGTTCTTAAACTGTTTGAGATAATGAAATATTTTCTTCCTCTTCTGTGGAGAGTTCAGTCCGTTGACATTCCATGTTAAAATCTTAGTTGTCATCTTTGGTTGGTTGAAGCATTTTTAGAGCTTCCTGCACAGCCTGTTTAACCTTAGGTCTAGCTCCTCCCATTGCTTCCAGATTTGTTGTTGTAGATCCTTGATCGATGGCCGATGATTGTTGATGCTGTTGCTTTTTAGCTTGTTTCTCCATACGTCTAGTAGTCATGCGGCTAGGTCTTGGTTCCATAGCACCTTGCACTTCTAGAGAAGAGAGATGCTCCATCTTGTCTGGTGGTTGTGTAGTTTGCTGTCTATCCTGTCCTTCTTGTGGTCTTTCTCTAGGTCCAGATGGTGCAGGGTGTCCGGCCTTCAATATATTATAATAAAAATCTTGGGCTTTCCATACAGAGTTGAGGCGGTATCTTTGCTTATCAAATGTAAATATGATGCCAAATGGTGCATCCCATCTATACTGTATCTGACGATTTCTGAGTTCTTCGACCAAAAAAGTGTAGTCCCTCCTGGCTCTTAACATTTGAGGTGGTATCTCTTTCAAAACAGCCAGGTCTTGACCGCCAATTTGAAGCTTAGTATTATAAGATGCTTGCAGTACCATATTTCTAAACTCTCTTGTAGTAAAATATATAACGATGTCTCGAGGAAGCTGCTTCTGCTTTGCCAGCCAGGAGTTAACGCGGTAAGCTTTGTCAATTCGCCAGTCTTGATTGGTCCCTGGTCTTCCCATCAGGCGGTCAAAGGCTTCCGATAGGATCTGTTTCAGGTTCTCCTGTTTCTCCTCACGCAGCCCCCTTACTCTTAATGCGAACTCCATTTGTCGGTACTGTATCATAATAATTTCTTTTTCAGCTTTTTCCACTTTTTGTTCCACCACCTCTGTTTTCAATGTCAAGTTAGCATTGGCATCATTAAGAACCTCTAGAGTATCTTCCACTCCAGAAATATGTTCTGTTAATACAGTTACAAGACTCAGCATGTCGTCTCTAATTTTATCAACCTTAGCATCAAATTTCTCATACAGCTCCTGTTTAAGTCCTTTTATTTCACTTTTAATTTCTTCTTTCATTTCTTTTATTTCCTCTGTTCTCTCCTGCTTTACCACCTCTCTATTATCTCTAAACTTATCTTCCATTTTAATTGTCTGTGCATTGAGAGCCTCGCTTAGATTACTCAGGAAAAATTCTTTCGTTAACACATCCCCAGCAGGGGGTGTAGGAAGCGGAGGCTGCAGCTTTGTGCCAGGCACTGAGGATGTGCCCCTGGAAGTAGAGGGTGACGACTTCAAGTTAATATTTGGTTTTGAAGCCATTTCAAAATTTATCTGCCTGCAGTTAATAAAACTCTATTGCCTGAGTTTGCAGCTTTAAGTAAAGAGGCTTTTATTTTGAAGTTTAAGGCTTGGCAAAACTTTCAGTGAGTAAACATTGTAACAAGACCATTCAACAGATTCATCACCATTTAACTTCCAAATAAGCAAGGTTAATGAAGGAGTAAAATTCTTCTATTGTGAAACCAAAACAAATGATAAGCAATCTCTTTTGTTTTGAATTTTTGTGAGAGTTAGCAAAAAGTGTTCGTTATTACCGGAGAGGCCAGCCTGCTCGGCGCCATTTTAGAAGCCTCTGAGTAAATAATTTTTCGGAGGAGAAAAAGAAAAGAAGCTAAAATGTTGATAAGCAATTATTGTCCACAGTAAACGGATCCAGCTCGTGATAAGAATAAATCAAACAAAGCTTAGAGCAGAGTGGGAGAGACCTACTTTGTCCTGCACAAGGCAGTTTGAAGTTCCCAGCACGGACAGCCGTTCTGCCTTGGGCTAGCCCCCCTTTCCTGCAAGCACAAAAGCTGCAAAAATCGAAGAGCATTTGCCAGCAAAACAGTTTCTTCTTTCCTTCTTGCCTGAAGGATAAGAAAACCTGATAAGACGTCAGATGGAAGATCCTCTAAACAGGTACGTAGCCAGGAATTCGGAGGCAGCTGATTTTTTGCTGCCCCCACCAGTAGGCTCCTCCCAGGAAGCCCTCCATGGGGATTTTTTAAGCACCTAAGAAAGAAGAAAGAACTTTACTTATTCAGGATATGCTAAGAATATTGTGAATTAGCAGGGATTTTCCTTCCCCTATTACGTGCATTGTTTACATTTTCTAGTTTTAAAAGTGCAAATAGTTTTCGTATCTGCAGCCAACTTACATTTTCTTTGCAATTTCCCTATTTGAGAGCTAGATTGAATAGTATTTTCTTTAACAAAGCAACACTTATAATTCATCAGATAATTTTTCCCCCGTTTTGGAATTGGGAGAACAGAAGCAGTCTGTGGAGACAAAATGGAGAAGATTATTTTGGAGAAAAAGGTCTAAACTGCAGAGGTTTTAGATTTTCCCATTTTAAATCAGGCAGATGTCTGCTGTTCTGTTTGGGGGGGGGGGAAATTAGAGAATGGCTTTTCTCCCCTCTCCATTCCATTTCCAGAATCTGATTAATACTTCTGCTCTCCTGTTCAGTTCCCTTCACTCTAAACATTCCCGAAAGCCTCAGTTCATTTGATTCCTAAAGCATTCAAACAGCAGTGCCTGGGGAATTATAGAGTCAGTGAGACGTCGGTTATTCTGATGTGTCCATGGGGATTTTTTAAGCACCTAAGAAAGAAGAGAGGCAGGAACATCTGAGCCCCATAGCTGGGGTGCCTTTGAACAAGTTTGGGAGTTACCTGATTCATGTTGTGTTGTGCGTGTTGGTTCTTGCCAAAGTCAGTAGCCAAGTTCTGCAAAGTCTGAGACAATCAGGCAATCAAATATTTTAGGCAGTTTTATTCAGGACTGTAAATTATTGACAAATCTATATCAATTAATGAAGGAGCCTTTCCAAGCTCCCATCCTTTTCTGTCAACTGGAGGACATCCAGGCTTAAGAAGCATGTCAGATCTCTAAACGCGATACTGCCATTCAATTGGGAGGAGGGGGCCTTGGAGTCAATTTATTACCAGTGCCTGTGACAACTGGTTTCCTGGCACTGAAAGGCCAGAGATCCCACCACCTTTTGAGGAATGTTTATGACGGCTGTGTGGGTGTTTTACTTTAATGCCTAACAGAAGATAGCCAAGGGAATGTATGTTTATTCGCTCTCAGGACAGTTGATAAAGGAAACATCTTCACACTTGTGTATTGGTTAGAATTTGCATGGGAGGGGTCACGACTGCTTTAATTCTACCTGCGTTGCCTAAGGGGATTCAGATGCTGCTTCGCCTCTAAAGGTTCCTTTTGAAATAATCCATTTCAAGAGTCTTCACTTTCTTAAGTTAGGAGAGGAGCCCTTACACCTGCTGCAAGAAGTTTGAACTGGGGCAAACACTACAGGTCAACTTCACCAACGTTTATTCTCGGGACATCCCAGAAGATTATGGAGAGTAAGAAAAATTATTTTTATGAAAAGTCAGTGAAGGTGCCAAGAATGTGCTCCAGAGGCAAAGGATTGTGCAATCCTGTGGTGTGAGTTTTTGTCATATCCTCACTACCTCTCTCACATTAGTGGAAAAAGCAAAGTGTAAAACATTTAGTCGATTGACATATGAGTCATTTTTTGAGGCTACTTTTCAGTTAGAATAGAATAGAATTCTTTATTGGCCAAGTGTGATTGGACACACAAAGAATTTGTCTTTAGTACATATTAGAATAGAATAGAATAAAATAGAATTCTTTATTGGCCAAGTGTGATTGGACACACAAGGAATTTGTCTTTGGTGCCGATGCTCTCTGTGTACATAAAAGACAAGATACATTCGTCAAGAATCCTAAGGTACAACACTTAATGATAGTCATATGGTACAAATAAGCAATCAGGAAATAATATCAATAGTAAGGATACAAGCAACAAAGTTACAGTCCTGCAGTCATAAGTGGGAGGAGATGGGTGATAGGAATGATGAGAGGACTAAGAGTAATAGTAATGCAGCCTTAGTGAATAGTTTGACAGTGGTGAGGGGATTATTTGCTTAGCAGAGTGATGGCGTTCGGGAAAAACCTGTTCTTGTGCGTAGTTGTCTTGGTGTGCAGTGATCTATAGCGTCGTTTTGAGGGTAAGAGTTGAAACAATTGATATCCAAGGTGCGAGGGGTCTCTAAATATTTTCACGGCCCTCTTTTTGACTCATGCAATGTACAGGTCCTCAATGGAAGGCAGGTTGGCAGTCATTGTTTTTTCTGCAGTTTTGGAATTTACTTTATTTTCCTGAAACTGCAGCAAGAAGCTGCCCAAGAACCATTTTTAGAGGAATGTCCCCATTGCACATACTTGGTCTCGTTGCCTAAATTTGCACTAAGTTCCAGTTTTAAAGTAGTGCTTTCCGTTTTCTCTAACACAAGTCTTTTTTTTTTTATTAAAAAAATTTTTTTTTTGTTGTTACTTAAACAACACATGCCCACACCAGTGGGAAAAGAAAAAATCAAAACACAGAGAAGACAAAAAAAAAAAAACAAGGCCGGGAAAAAAAAAAGGAAAAACAAAAGAAGAAAAAAGAGAAAACACACACACACACACACACACACACACACACACACACACAGGTATATATTATAAAAAAGGACATCAGCTGGTTACAACATGTTTTGGTGCATCTCTTCCATTAATTCATATTGATTCAAATATCTTAACTCAAATGTTTACCATATTGACATCATTATACCTCCACTTTTAGTTGACTACAGTTATTTAAACATCCTTCATCCTTAACTATGCCAAAGATTTAATCCATAACCACATGCTAGCATTTCATTTACTTGTTTGTAAAATCCTCTATTAACATCAAATCCTCATATCCTGTTTTAGCTGAACATCCATAATATTTAATACCAAAAATTCCATCTTCCATGCATATAGTTTATTATCATTCTCCCTTCTTTATGTAATTATATCGTATATCGTAACATTTTCCCCATATTAGTTAACATTTAACTGTATATAGTTTTATTTGATTTTTTAATAGTGATAATTATTGTGGTTAATAACCTTTGTATATGGTCCAAAAATATTTCCAACCTTCCCTTCTCATATCCAATTATTATTTATCATATCAACTCCACATTATATACATTACTATCAATATCAATTATTATTCAGCTATGTCTATTACAAATAAGAGTAATTAGGTTTAGCTAATTTTGAATTGTATTCTTCCATCTATCAGCCTGTGTCTCTCCAATAACAAAACCTCCTTAATCCTATTGCCATTCGTGGAACAAGTTCACCAAACGTCTTTATAAGCAAGTCCAAACAGGAATATCTTCGCACCTTTTTGCTTAAGATGCCTCTGATATAATATCGTTGTCCTACGCTTGTTGCACTTTTCAGCTTGTCTTTAATTCTCAGTGGTGGTATCGGAAATTCTGCAAATGATGTTTCATAAAGTATAAATTCTTTAATGCTTCTCATTCCTCCTGCGCTCTGTCTTTTGAAATAAATCTTCTGTATGGCTGCCCCCCTTTCAAACGTTGCATCTCTTTCTCCCTCCGAAGTAAACCAGATGCCTGCCGTGTCAGCAAGTTGAGAATCTTTAAACCAGATGCCCGGAGTGTCAGCAAATTGAGAAACTTCATTTCTGACATTCTTCATTTGTATTTCAGGAACATTCAAACATTCAACGTTCTCACTTTTTTCTTCATATTTTGATGTTAAAAACAACAAATAGTCCAGCTTTTTTTCAAATCTATCATACGTGTCAGACAACTTTTGAAACGCGGAGAAAATCATTTGAAATGAATCATTTGAAACTTGCATAGATGCCATGTTTATGACGCAGCTAATATTTCTCCCTTCTGAATGGACATGGTGGGAATTAAAATATTTCATATCTGGGAAACAGTGGTGGGATTCAAAAAATTTTACTACCAATTTTTGTGTGCGTAGCTTGGGGGGCGAGGTGTGGCATGGCGTGGCTTGGGGGGCATAGCAGGGGAAGGATTCTGTAAAATCTCCATTCCCTCCCTGTTCCAGGGGAAGGTTACTGCAAAGTCCCCATTTCTTCCCGATCAGCTGGGACCTGGGAGGCAGAGAATAGATGGAGGTGGGGCCAGCCAGAATGTGTATTTACCAGTTCTCCAAACTACTCAAAATTTCTCCAGATTTCTCCAGAACTGGTCAGAACCTGCTGAATACCACCTCTGATGGGAAATATTAGTTTGCAAACAACTAAGCAGATGTTCTCTAATAATAGTAATAAAAATCAATAAATATATATTTATACTTTTGTTCTTTACAGTCCATGACTTTCCTTCCACTGAGCAAGCCGCAGTGTGTTGATTAAAACTTTGTGGGCCAGGTTCATAGAAATCCTGTGGCTAAATTATCACATATTTCATTCAGCTGTAATCAGATAAATCACATTGTGGCTTTAAGGGCAGGAGGTGGTCACTGATAGTTTAGTTGATTAGCCTAATGCTGAAATCCTGCAGCAATTCCATGATGCAACCCCAACTGAAAAATGACTTTTCGTGCAATAGTCTAGTTAAACCTATAATTATCCCATTGGGGTTACAATTTCTGCACATCAGAGGCACATCTTTTGCATTGCATAACTTGATTACATTTGTATTGTTACGGCTAACCACAATAGAGAAAGTATGATGGCAGTATTGTGATTGATTTATGGATGAAGCTTGATCTTCTGCATGAACACACAGGCAATATTGACGAGAGGGCATCTTCCAGGGCATTGATGACCAGAGCATATCATCCCCTTCTCCACTTCCCAAAACAAGCAGGCAAAAAAGGCTTGCAAGGCAGTTATATGGAAAGGCTGTTTCTTTTTTTTATCCAATATTATATCAATTTCTCTTACCGTCAACCCACAGCAACTAGCATTTGCTCTTCTGCTTTCCATACACCATATTATCCTGTTCCATCGCTATCCTACCTCCTCTCCCTCTCTCCTCCTCCCTACCTCCTTTCTTCCCTCTACTATCCCTCTCTTCTCCTACTTCCCATTCCTCTCTCCTTCCCCTCTCCTCTATCCACTCCTTTTCTCTCTCTTACTCTTTTCCTCCCTTCTGCTTCCCTCTCTCCTAACCCCTCTCTCCCTCCTTTTCTCTCCCTTTCTCTCTTCCACTCTCTCCACTTAGCTTACATGGTGTATTTCAGTGTCCATTTAATATTGATGGTATTAATAATTACATTCCAATAAGCATCTTTCATATTAATAATTTTACATACATCCTCCTTTTAAAGGCATACATATATAACAACTCCATTATTATTTCCCCCTCCCCCCAAATGCATATTTTTTGGGCAAAGTGTGGGCCAGATTCAAGTTTCCCGCTATCCTCATAATAATATTACATAGTTAAACGTCATTAAGCGCCCAGAATTTTTAAATCTCCTGTTGTAATCTTAGTTATTTAGCTGTTTCTTATGTAATTGGTAAGAATTACCATGTTTGTAATCTACTCCTGGTGTGTGATTACTTCATTTTTTTCATTTCTAGCACAGTCGCCCCCTTAAGCAAAATTCCCGGATGCTTCCTTCGTTCAGGGGGATTTTGCTCAATAGTTTGTCTCGGTTCCTTTGTAGGCATACCTGTAGTCGGAATGGGACAATTGAGCACAGCTGCCTGGCCCCATCTGCTTCACCCTAGCTTTTCCCCCACTCCCCAGCCCCAGCCAACCCACTGCAGGCATTCATGCCTGCTGTGTCTTGCTTGTTTACCGGTCATTGGGCTGCGTGGACAAGCATGCAGGTTGCCGAATGCCCCATCGCTACACCCTGAGCCTTAGCTGCCCAACTGCTTCAGCCTCCTGCCAGTCCAATGAGCTGGCCAAGATGGCCACACCTTAATTCTTCAGTGGGCCTTTGCAGTAGTTGGGAAAAGCTGGGTTTGGTTGACCCTTGAAGGCTGTGGGGAAGCCCCGGAGGGTGGCCTGGAAGGGGCTGGGTGTGCAGAGGAGCAGAGGAAGAGACTTGGGGCTGGAGGAAACACCTGCAGGCTCTGCTTCTTGACTCACCTCTCCCTCTTGAGGGGGTCATCCCTCCCCTTAATCCTGTATGGATAGCACTGGAAGAGGGTATGAGTGCCCTAACAGCACCTTTGGCTTCCTTTTTTGGGAAAGGAGCAGCTCCGGCATCAGGGTTGCATGGTGCCCCTCTCCACTCCCACATTGGGGATCCCAGAAGCAACTCCTGGCCCTCTCAGCCGAGCTGCCCCAGGTGAGGAGGCGTATGGTGCCCAGGGCAGTCAGCATTCTGAGGGTGGCTGGGCTACCAGGAGCTAGGCTGGGATCTGCAGTGTGAAGGCAGTCAAGGAGCACAGGGAAATGGCACAGGTTCTCCCTGGGGAGAGATTACCCTGCTGGGCCAGGAGGCACCCAAGCCCCAGAAGGAGAGGGGAGAAGCACCGCAAAAGTGTCCTGAGAGCCCCTGAGGTGTGAAAGGACTTGCTGGCGCTAGGACTTGGCAGCTCCTCTGGGAAGATCTTGTTACTCGCTGCCTGGGCTCGGTTTGAGCTGCCATCAAAACCCCCAGAAGGCCAAGATTAGGGAGGAGTCTCCCAAAAAGTCGAGTGGCCAAGCGGCTGCACTCAATTGTCCTAGACCAGTAGCTTCCCCAGCAGAGAGATTAGCAGCACTGGCAAAGGATTCCCACGAAAGAACATCTTGGGGTGATGGTGGTGGTTCTGTTAATAGTTGAGGAAAGCCTCTGTCAGGGCATTGCAGTGGCTAAGTGAGGAGTGCCCACAGCAGGTGGCAACACTCTGCTGACTCAGCTGGTTTCCTTAGTACACAACTGAGAGACTTAGAGGAAATATCAGGCCTGGATTGGGAAGGAGGAGGAGGAAGAGGAGGAGGAGGAGGAGGAGGAGGAGGAGGAGGAGGAGGAGGAAGACAAAGAAAAAGAAGAAGAGGAGGAGGAGGAGGAGGAGGAGGAGGAGGAAGACATAGAAAAAGAAGAAGAGGAGGAGGAGGAGGAGGAGGAGGAGGAAGACAAAGAAGATGAAGATGACGATAACAACAACAACAACAACAACAACAAGGCAATTTTGATATTGGTGCCATACAAACACAATGAATTTTGCCCATGAAGATGTAGCAAAGTCATGTGGAGAGGATTTCACCTGAAGCTTGTCAGAGGGAAATCCAAGCTGGACCTAAGGAGGAATTTCCTGGCGGTGAGAAAGATAGATCAATAGATCAGCCAGACTCCTTGGGTTGTGACTGCTCCATACGATTTCATGAATCTTCCTGGAGCAGCTTTTCCACAAATAACCTGCATCAGGAATGAAATGTTCCTAATCTCTAGGACACAAGATTCTTTGGAGGTTTGGCCCCACCTGCTGATTTGCTTCTGATGTGATTCCCACAGAGCAAATCTCTTTGTGTTGCCACTCCTAGGCTGCTTCTTGTCCTTTTCCAAGAGCATTCAGGAAATATTGACAGGCATGATTTTAATAGGAGAGCAACTCTGTTCCCTCCAGTAAGAGTATCTTGCTGTTAACCAATAACCTCGTAACCCTTTTTTGCAGAATGTGGTAAAAGATCCTAATGGTTTTGTCTGATCTCTTGCAACTGCTCATTTTGACCTCTGCAGGACATAGGATCCTTTTACTCAGCTCACATTCAGCCACACACATATTCTTTTGACTTCCAGCAGAGAAGACTGCAAACAGAGTTAAATACAGTCTGTGTGTGTGTGTGTGTGTGTGTGTGTGTGTGTGTGTGTGTGTAGTTGCATGTAGTTACATACATACATATACATACATACATACATACACACACCCATATAGGAGAGAGAGATTTATGAAAAAAAATTATAATCAAAATATTGAATTGTAGTTTCTAAACTTTGATTTATGCAGATTATTCAGCCTCTTTTATGCTGTTAAACGCTTTGGGAAGCCATATGCTTTGGGATGTGCTAGAAGTGTCCTAGGTGTATTGTACACAAAGGGAAACATTTTCAGAATAACCCTATATACCCACAAGGAAAGTCCAGTGAGTCCAGTGAGATTTATTGCCAAGTTGGTCTGCCTAAAATTGCAATGGTTTAGATGATAGATAGATAGATAGATAGATAGATAGATAGATAGATAGATAGATAGATAGATAGATGATAGATAGATAGATAGATAGATAGATAGATAGATAGATAGATTAGATAGATAGATAGATAGATAGATAGATAGATAGATAGATAGATAGATGATAGATAGATGATAGATAGATAGATAGATAGATAGATAGATAGATAGATAGATAGATAGATAGATAGATATAAATAAAACAGGCTTTAGATTCTGTGGGACTGAAAACTGTGCATAAAGCTTGTTCAGACATTATGCATTAAATCTGCTTTGATTATTTTCAAATGAAAGTAGCGCTTAACATTTCAAGAAAGGGAGACTTTTATTTCAGACTTTTCCATCCAGAAAGCTGAACATTTTATAAGAAAATTCAGATTCTGGGTTTATGCAAAGAACTTTGTTTCTAAACAGGCGCCATGCACAACAGATGAAGCAGAGGTGGTATTCAGCAAGTTCTGACCAGTTCTGGAGAACGGTAGTGGAAATTTTGAGTAGTTCAGAGAACCGGTAAATACCACCTCTGACTGGCCTTGCCCCCTATCTATTCTTTGCCTCCCGAGTCCCAGCTGATTGGGAGAAAATGGGGATTTTGCAGTATCCTTCCCCTGCCATGCCAGCCAAGCCACGCCCACAGAACCAGTAGTAAAAAAATTTGAATCCCACCCCTGAACTAAGATTATGCTTGGTTCACTCCTCAAAGTTTTCCCTGGATAGGGATAAGATTGGAGTCCCATGCACCTCCTTATTCAGCCAAGGGATTAGGACTGTGAGATGCTGCCATTTTGGACTGTTCTGTTCAGTGTTATTTTCAGAAAACACTATTTTGCTACGGAGAATGATTTTTGTCCAGTCATGTACCATTGCTCTATCCATAAATTAATGAGTATTTCCTTTATTTAAGTCCTCTTGATGGTGTAAATTAGAGATGGAAACTGAACTCTGCCATACCTTGAGTGCAGCCTCAGAACCCACACAAAATGGGTATGACCAAGATTGGGAAATGTTTTAAAAGCCAAAATGACAGATTAGTCATGAAGGAGGGCAGAGCTGCTTTGGTGTAGTGGTTAAGGCATCAGGCTAGAAACAAGGAAGCCAGAAGCCAGGTGATGTTGGGCCAGTCAAACCTTCGCAGCCCTAGGCAGGGGTGGGTTCCTGCCAATTTTAACCTCTTGTATAGAAGAGGTTCCTCACATCTACTGTGCCGTTTAGAACCAGTTCCAGCTTCCTCCCCCCGCCCATCCGCACCACGCTTGCCCCTCCCACCACTCACTGATTGGCTGGCTCACCAATGTCTCCCCACCTCTAAGAGTCCTATCTAAACCTTAAAGTCTTAAAGCTGTCAAGTTTTAACACTCCTGGGGTTTTTTTCTAAAGGGTTAAGGGTGTGAGGGTCTTGTAACTTGACAGCTTTAAGACTTGACACTTCAATGTCAGAGTTCCTGAGCCAACATGGAAGAGGAATTCTGGGAGTTGAAGTCCACAAATCTTAAAACTGTTAAGTTTGAACACCCCTGGGGATTTTTTTTCTAAAGGGTTAGGGGTGCAAGGGTCTTGTAACTTGACAGCTTTAAGACTTGCGTGCTTCAAATGCCAGAGTTTCTGAGCCAACATTTTGGCTACTAAGCAAGAGCGTTGTTAAGTGAGTTTCACCACATTTTACAAGTTGACCACACCCACCCAGTCACATGACTGCCAAGCCACTCCCACCCAGTCACATGGCTGGCAAGCCACTCCTACCCGGTTACATGGCTCGCAAGCCACTCCCACAAAGCAGGCCACACCTACAGAAGAGGTTCTAAAAACTTTTGAAACCCACCACTGGCCCTAGGGAAGAGGTAATGGCAAACATTACCCCTTACCAAAAAGAAAAAGCCTTAGAGAAACTGGAAACATCACTTTAAAGGCCTGAAAACTGCCAAACTGCTAATTTCTCTCATTTTAACAGACAAATGTTTCCCAAAACTTTTGTACCAAATCTTTCCCAAAACTTTACATGAACCACAAAGATTCAAAGAGAGAGAGAGGGAGAGAAATTCCAATAAGCAAAGATGTACAAAGGTTTAAAAACCGTAGTAATACTCTCTGGACTGCCTCCACTCCTTTGGTAACACAGAATTACAATTACTCAAAATCTGTTGAAATGACTGTCTTGTGCCAAGCTCCACACCCAGCAACCTTTCCAACTGGTGACAGATTCGAAATGAGAGCATTTCTCTGAATGAATTGATCAACCTTCCCCAGGTTCTCTCAGCTTCGTCGCTGCAAGCAGGAGGTGGGCAATTTGGAAACATGTTCAGGAAAGAGGAACAAAATTCCAGAAAGCGTCTAGATAGAAGGATAGAAAATGAGTTTCTAAAACAAGTGCACTTGATTGGAACTGTCATCTGTTCCCCAGCATCTCAGACCTGCAACCATTCCAGACTGTATAGTATGAAGGAATAAAGATGAATGTTCTGGATTGGCCTTGTTCTCATTCTGGATGAGCGAAGAACTAAAAAAAAAAGTTTTGCAGTCTGTTTTAGGGAGTAGTGAAAAAATGTGTGTGTATTAGAAGTAAGCAGTCACTGAACTTATAAAAATCAGTGGCTTGCCTTTGGCTAAATTCTTCAGAGAGCTTGAATCATGCATCCAATCGTTGCAGAATATTTTTCCCATGTCAGGTGCAGATGCTTGGTGAAATGTGCAGTAATGTGTGTAAGAAATTCTTCATTGGCAAGAATTCATAGTCCTACGTAGCCATCAGAACTCAAAACGTCTTGTAGAAGCTCTGGTAGCGCAGTGCTTAGAATGAAGGACCGCAGGTTTAATTCTGCTGCCTGCCAGCAGTTCAATCCTGACTGGCTCAAGGTGGACTCAGGGAAGAGGTAAGGGAGGGCGAAAGGGGAAGGAGAGGAGGAAGGAAGAAAGTAGAGAAGGGGGGAGGGAGAAAAGAAAGGGAAAATAAGGTGGTGTTACAACAGGTGCAAGGGATGGTAAATAAAACCCACCAAGTATATTATAACCTATTAAATGAAGTAACAAATCTGTAAGAATGACAAATGTAAAGAAGAATAACAATTACGTGCATGTATACTTACAATGATATGTAAGAGAATTAAAAAAAACTTTAAAATAAAAAAGGTGGACTCAGCCTTCTGTCCTTCTGAGGTTCATAAAATGGGGAGGCTGATTGTTTTGAGGGCAATATGCAAATAATTCTTACCTTGTAAATTGTCCAGAGAGGGCTGTAAAGCGCTATGGAGAGGTACATAAGTCTAAATGCTATCTTCTCATAATGCTTTTCTGCTGTAATTGCTACCTCTCTGCTTTCATGCTGAGCTGGGTATGTAGGAAGACCATTTCCTTGTGGTTCTGCAACGAGGCTGCTACAGTTCATGGGAATATATTTAATATGATTGAAGGGCCACACAGAACATTCCAACTTATATATCATCGACTCTTGTGATTGCACTGGAATGGAAAGGGAAGTGAGATTTGTTAAATTCATTGCAGCAGCTCCTCTGTCTGATTGTGGCCCATAAATCCATTAAACTCATATCTGACATGCACAAAGAATCAGGACATGTTGCATTCCAGGTAAAAGGTTTTCTTGTCGATGCCTATATTCAAGAATTTACACAACTAATAAAGGTAAAGGTAAAGATTCCCCTTCCACATATGTGCTAGTCGTTCCGACTCTAGGGGGCTCATCTCCATTTCAAAGCCGAAGAGCCAGTGCTGTCCAAAGTCGTCTCCGTGGTCATGTGGCCAGGATGACTAAACACTAAAGTTGCATGGAACACTGTTACCTTCCCACCAAAGGTGGTTCCTATTTTTCTACTTGCATTTTTTACTTGCTTTTGAACTGGTAGGTTGGCCGAAGCTGGGACAAGTAACGGGAGCTTACTCCATTATGCGACGCTAGGGATTCTAACTGCCGAACTGCCAACTTTTCTGATCGACAAGCTCAACGTCTTAGCCACTGAGTCCCCACACAACTAATACTCAGCACTAAATTGGCGTTAGATAAGAGTCAAAGAAATTCAGGGTGGGTGGGTGGACTTGAGGCACTTCTAGGCCAAGTCCTCTCTTGACCCCCAGGCTCTGCCCGTCCTTCTCCTACAATACCCAGGGTGTTTTGCCAAATAAACTTGCAGCCCAGATCAATATAAAAGATGCCATTTTTATGATAGAAAAACAAAAACATCAGTAAATTCAAGCATGTAAAATAAAAATATGCCACATCTCACTTTTATTACCTCCATTAGACCGATTAGATCCCACAGATTAGGCCTCCTCCGAATTCCATCTGCCAGCCAGTGTCGACTGGCGACTACCCGGAGGAGAGCCTTCTCTGTGGCTGCTCCGACCCTCTGGAACGAACTCCCCGTGGAGATTCGAACCCTCACCACCCTCCAGGCCTTCCGCAAAGCCCTTAAAACCTGGCTGTTCCGACAGGCCTGGGGCTAAAGAACTGTTGCCCCCGTCTCGAATTGGTATGACTGCTGTGTGTTTTTAATTATGCATTGTTTTGTGTTGTTTTTAATTTTTTGTTTGTATCCCCCTTCCCTGGTTGAGTTGTGAGCCGCCCTGAGTCCCCTTCGGGGGGGAAAAGGGCAGCATATAAATAAAATCAACATTCAACATTATTGAAGGCATTCTCATTTTGTTTATTAAGTCCAATTAGAGCTAATCCCTATTTTTGATCTAGAAAGGTGGCAACTCAGGCCATTCAGTCATTAAGGAAGTGGTATTTAGTTCCGCATAGAGATAAGATATGAAAATGAAGAAACATGAATGGTTTCTTGGCTCAGTTGTCTTCAGGTCTCAACTATAGTATTCATGATGTTTGTTCAATCTTCAAAGAATTTTCAACAGGAAGCAGTAAAAACTCTTTGCAGAATTTGGTAACTATTTTTGTGCGTCTTCAAAATTGTGGCCAAACATTGGATCGTTGGGAGGAACTGTTTTATTGTCCCAAAAATGGTTACAGAGCTTGAGTTTATTTTGCAGTTTCCCCAACTGTGTTGCGGCAGCTGCCACACTGCCTGTCCAGCATGGCTTTTGCAGGACAAATGAGAGAAGGATCTAGAAAACAGCTAGGATAAGTTGAAGTGTCTTCCTTCAAGGATCCAGGTAGCCAATGGTTAAAACTATAAATTACTGTATCCTCAGTACAATAAGTTTGAGTTTGAGATAGTCGGTATCACGTTAAGACAATTTCCCCCTTATTTTTAAAATTAATAATAATGTGTAATCAACTTCTATTATATATTCTAAGTTGGTATTTGGTTATGTGGTGGTTGTAGGATTAGCATGACTTCAGTCCTTCAGTGTTGTCCCTAATTTAGTAGGATGCCCCTCTGAACACCTCCGGTTCTTACGGGGCTGTTGCTCCAGAGAAAACTCTGTGTGCTTTGAATGCCTCATTACCACAAGAGGGAAATGGACTTGTTCCCTGCACTTTAAATGAAATAAAACAGCAAAGAAAATCTATTCGTTTGTTGTATTGCAGTACCTGATTGGCCACCCTATATATCCACCCATACTTTTCAGCTGCAAAGTATTTTTGAAATGCATAAAATCTAGCAAGGCAGAAAATCTAACCAGGGAAAGTTAAATCAATGTTAATTGAATCCCTTAAACCCCTTCAGGAAGGTTTGTTCCTGATTGGCAAGAAGTCAGAAGTATTTAAAATAAATAAATAAATAATCCTTCCTTTCTCAGGGAAGAAAGCTATTTTTTTTTTTTGGAACTTTGAAACGCCATCCACAAATAAATGAATTACAGATTTCTGTGACTTGGCTCTACTTGAAAAGGATGGACTTCTCTTTGTGTGTGTGTGTTGTGGCTCAGATGGAAATTTTTAGCACAAGTGATGGCAGGATGGAGGAGGGGAAGGGAGAGGTGGAAATGTCATTTGCCTCAAGGTTGCCCTTGGTCCATAGAGCATGCCATGAAAACCAGACTGATTGCTGGAATGACCTTATTCTTATTCTTATTCTCTCTCTCTCTCTTTTTCTCTCTCTCTCCCTCCCTCCTTCTCACTCTCTCTCTCTCTCTCTCTCTCACTCTCTCTCTCTCTCTCTCTCTCACACACACAGAGAGAGAGAGAGAGAGAGAGAGAGAGAGAGAGAGAGTGAGAGAGAGAGAGAGAGAGAGAGATCCTAGCAGAGCAGTCCTCTGTGGTAAGAAATTGCCAGTATTTCGCTCTCTGGAAAGAGAGCCCTGCCAGAGAGCCCTGCAATCATTCTCTCCCATCTCAAACCAAGGAGAGAGAAGAGGGCGAAAGTTTGTTTCTTTCTCTTTGTCCCAAACCATGTGAAGACTTTTGGCCTTAACCTTCCAGTTGTGAACTCGGCGGAATTGCTGGCTCACGTCATTCCTGCACAAGTTGTGTCTGCTTCACTCTGCCTTATCTTGGTTTTCTAGGTTGCCAATCTTGGTTCCAACACTTGGCTTGCATTTTAAAAGGGTATTTTTGTGGTCTCGCGCTGCAGAAATGTGCTGCAAAGAGCAAGCTGCCAGGCCTGTTTTCCAGCTGCAGATGGGAACCTCGTTTTCCTCACTCACCCCACCTTCCCCCCCCCCATTTTGCAGGGCTCCCTCTTTGCTTTGGCTTGGGGATGTGCCTGAGAAAAAATTCTGTGACTTGGGCTGCTTCTTAGCTTAGTCATGTTTTCTATCTGAAGTTAAAATAGAAGAAAACCTAGGTTGCTTTTGGAGATTCTGAAGGCTTTCTTAAGGCTGGATGACCTGGGTTCAAGTATCTCCTCCACCAAAGGCCTCCTGCGTTGTTCTGGCATCTAATGGAGATTTTAAAGAGTTGCAGAATTCCACCACGCAGAAGTTTAAGGCAGAGAAGTCAGTGCAGATGAATGGGAGCAGAGAAGGAGCCAGGAGCCAATTCTCTGCTGGGTGAGCCTTCCTGCGGGGAGTCGGATAAGCTTCATGAAATGCAAGAGTGAAGCAGGTCAGCAGAATGTAGATGGGGGATGTTTGCTGGATGGCCAACCCTCCCCACTAGTTGCCCCTTGGGAGAAAGGCATTGAGCTTGCCACAAAACAAGACAAGGATTCTGAAAACAGCTGCCAGGTGCTTGCTGGCTGGAAAGTCCACCTTTCACTTCAGATGATTTTTTTTTAAAAAAACCTGTAAACAATGAATTGAATACTTTATTTGGTCAAGTGTGATGAGAGACACAAAGAATCTTTGGGAAGAACAAGAGCTCCATGTCAGCTCTGTTTACTGGGTCTGACTTGCAGCTGGAGCACTTGCCTGCTTTCTCCGAGTGGTCAACACATTTGGGACAACGTGATTGGAACTCAATCTCAACTCAAGCTTTGGAGTCCTTCTTAATCCTGGAGTCCCGAAAGAGGTTAGAAAGCTTTTTTGCAGAGGTAAAATTCAATTTTTTTAAACTACCGGTTCTGTGGGCATGGCAGGGGGGTGAATACTGCAAAATCCCCATTCCCACCCCACTCTTGGGGGAAGGATATTGCAAAATCTCCATTCCCAACCCACTCTGGGGCCAGCCGGAAGTGGTATTTGCCCGTTCTCTGAACTACTCAAAATTTCACCTACTGGTTTTCCAGAACCTGTCAGAATCTGCTGGATTTCATCCCTGCTTTTCTGGCCTGTCACAGAGAAGATTAGAAACAGCTTCAAGGGAAGTGCCTATGTTTAGAAGTCCATCCTAGTTTGTGTGCTCAGTCTCTCTGGAGTACCCACTGCCTGGCCTGGTTGCCTACCGCTGCATTCTCTCTCTATTATGCTTAGGAAGATGTGCTGGAATTATTTGCCAGGTGCAACTTAGCCTTGGAAGTGCTCCAATTTGCAACTCTTTAGACTTCATTAATTGTAATCCGTCCAGAAAACATCCTTCATCTTGACATCTTCAGTTTCATCTAACTTCTTCTTTTTTTACTTTGCAAAATGAAGGCATTGTTGGTTATAATGAGCAGCTTGCTGCTGCAATCTCAGCTCAGGTTTGCCAGCTTTTGAGCCTTTTGACTCAATGTGTGTTTGACAACTGTTTTCTGGACAATGTAGAAAAATAGATATTATACCCCCCATGTTTCCCCAAAAATAAGACAGGGTCTTAATTTCTTTTGCCCCCCCCCCAAAATAAGCGCTTGGCCTTATTTTCGGGGAGGTCTTATTATTTTTGAGGTGCAGGAGCAAGGGTGGGTTCCTGCCAGTTCTAACCTCTTCTATAGAAGAGGTTCCACAAATCTACAGTGCCATTTAGAACCGGTTCCAGCTTCCTCCCCCCGCCCATCCGCACATCATCAAGATGAAGAGTGAAAGGAGGAATTCTGGGAGGTGAAGTCCACAAGTCTTAAAGCTGTCAAGTTTGAACACCCCTGGTTTTTTTTTCTAAAGGGTTAGTGGTGCAAGGGTCTTGTAACTGGACAGCTTTAAGACTTGCACACTTCAATGCCAAGTTCCTGAGCCAACATGACTGGAGGAGGAATTCTGGGAGTTGAAGTCCACAAGTTTTAAAGCTGTCAAATTGGAACACCCCTGGGTTTTTTTTCTAAAGGGTTAGTGGTGCAAGGGTCTTGTAACTGGACAGCTTTAAGACTTGCACACTTCAATGCCGAGTTCCTGAGCCAACATGACTGGAGGAGGAATTCTGGGAGTTGAAGTCCACAAGTCTTAAAGCTGTCAAGTTTGAATACTGTGGGGGGGGGTGCTAAAGGGTTAGGGGTGCAAGCGTCTTGTAACTGGACAGCTTTAAGACTTGCGCGCTTCAATGCCAGAGTTTCTGAGCCAACATTTTGGTTGCTAAGCAAGAGTGTTGTTAAGTGAGTTTCACCACATTTTACAAGTTGGCCACGCCCACCCAGTCACATGGCTGGCAAGCCATTCCAACAAAGCAGGCCACACCTACAGAAGAGGTTGTAAAAAATTTTGAAACCCACCACTGTGCAGGAGGTGGTGAGCGTGGTCACCTCATGGCTGCTGTTGTATTGCAATATTTTCAGGGGAGGGCTTATTTTCATGGGAAGGTTTATTTTAGCACATACTCTCAAAAACCTGATTGGGTTTATTATCCAAGAAAATCTTATTTTCGGGAAAACAGGGTATGAATGTCAAAGTTATCCTTGAAAAGGGACAGTTATCCCTTTTTAGGTAACATTGTAGGAATGAGTGTAAATGTAAATATTCTGTTGTTCATGTTCATTTTATTTTCTATGTGCATTTACATTTTTGTTTGAATAAATGTCTTGTGGGTACTTTAAAGACTAAGAAAAATCTTTGGAGACTTGGTGAGACTTTTCTTTTTTTTACCAGGCCTGGTGTGTTCATATGTGTATAAATTTGGACATTGTGAAACCACAGTTGCTGCATTGATATAAGGTTCACATCCACATTCAGCTATGAAACTGACAGAGGGCCCTTTATGAAAGAATGGTAGAATGAACAGATTCTATCTGGAATGAAGGGATCTCAAAGACCCCTTCATCCTTCTGGGGGAATCATCGGAGTCTTGAATGCCATTTGGAAACAAGCTGGTAATCAGTGGCTGTAAGGACCATGTCAGGTGACAATGGGTCTGACTACCACTGACTAGGCAGCTGGTTCTGCACCAATGGACATTCCCGAGTGATCTTCAAGTGCAGCCCCATGCAGAGCAAATCACATAGGTTGGACCTGCTTGTGATTGCAGCCCTGAGCAACTTCAAAGCTAACCTCCCTCCTACCTTCATCAGGTGAACAGGGAAGATGCCCAAACAAGGGGAAGGAGCCAATCTTTTGCCCATTTCTACACAACCTCCCCATTAAACCTCCATCTGCGTAGGACAGAATTGAAGAGACCTTTCAATCTTGTTGACAGTGGTTACAAATGCATTTGCATTTCACTGTCTCTCCTGCGTTATCATTTCTTTGATATAATTTTTATTGGAGACATTTTAACAACATTAAAAACTATATAAATATTAGAAAAGAAAATAAGGAAGATAGTCAATAATTATGAAAGGGGGGAAAAAGATCAGAAAGGTGGCCATCCTTCTTTCTTGATAGCCACTATTCTGTTGGAAATTGGTATTTATTACATCAAAGAACTAACATTTGGATGCACTAAAAAAAAGGGTAAAATTGTATTTGTGACCTGTGGCAGCACTGGCACTTCTCCCGATAGGCAGAAGCTCCACATCTAAAGAGGAAGGGAAGCTTGAAGGAGGCAAGTTGAAGCTTTATGTCCAGAAGGAAGAAGTTTTGCTGTTCTGTCATAGAATAGAATAGAATAGAATAGAATAGAATAGAATAGAATAGAATAGAATAGAATAGAATAGAATTCTTTATTGGCCAAGTGTGATTGGACACACAAGGAATTTGTCTTTGGTGCAGATGCTCTCAGTGTACATAAAAAGACAAGATACATTTGTCAAGAATCCTAAGTTACAACACTTAATGATAGTCACACGTTACAAATAAGCAATCAGGAAACAATCAATATAAATATAAATCGTAAGGATACAAGCAACAAAGTTACAGTCCTGCAGTCATAAGGGGGAGGAGATGGGTGATAGGAACGATGAGAAGACTAATAGTAATAGTAATGCAGCCTTAGTGAATAGTTTGATAGTGATGAGGGAATTATTTGTTTAGCAGAGTGATGGCGTTCGGGGAAAAACTGTCCTTGTGTCTAGTTGTCTTGGTGTGCAGTGCCCTATAGAATCGTTTTGAGGGTAGGAGTTGAAACAATTTATGTCCAGGATGCAAGGGGGTCTGTAAATATCTTCACGGCCCCCTTTTTGACTCGCGCTGTGTACGGGTCCTCAATGGAAGGCAGGTTGGCAGTAATTGCTTTTTCTGCAGTTCTGATTCTCCTCCGAAGTCTGGGTCTGTCTTGTGGGTTTTAGAACCGAACCAGACAGTTATAGAGGGGCAGATGACAGACTCAATAATTCCTCTGTATAATTAATAATTATAAATAATTCCTCATAGGGAGCTGCCGCTGCCCAAAAGATGTTTGCAGGAAATGGGAGAGATTCTCTAAATGATCACAAGAAACTGGGCAGGATGTACAAGAAGCTCTAGGCCCAGTGGTGGGATTCAAAATCACCAAGGTGGAGAAACCTGCTCCGATTCAATCTCCAGTTGTATCCTCGGGAGGCCTTTAGAGGAGGTTGATAGGCAGCCAGGATTCCTTGTCACTTTCAAGCTTAGGGACTCCTGGTAAAGGCTGGCTTCTCCTAAATCACCTTCTAATGATTCTTTTTCTGATTTTTCTCTTTTGCTTCCAAAGGCTGGAATCTGGAAGGGACCATGTTCTGCCAATTGACTATTATTTCCCACCACAGAAGACATGCCTGATATGTGGGGACGAAGCGTCAGGATGCCACTACGGAGCGCTGACCTGTGGAAGCTGCAAAGTCTTCTTCAAAAGGGCAGCTGAAGGTAATTAATGCTATTTGCTGTCTCTGTCTGTATTACTGTAAATATTACTTCAGGCACTGTTGTTCACTAAAAGATGGCAGAACATGTCTTGCTTGTGTGAAGGGCCCACCACTGGAGATGGGCCACCATGGATAAGAGTCCTCTGCCTAATTGAGACCAGAGTATCTTGGATTACAGTCGACCCCAACAGATTATTCTCTTGGTTTTTTTCTGCCAGGGTGGGAGGCTCTTAGGAAAGAGGCGAAAGAAGCAGCCTATTCTGACCTAAGCTTCCTGAGACAGTAAAAACCAGATGCTTAGACCTCCAAACTCTCTTTTATTTAAACAGTTGTGAATGATGGTCATTCATAGCCCATAATGATTCATAAACAGTCTGTGAAGAGTCCGACAGAGGTCTGCCACAGTCTTTTAGGGTAATGTTGATAAGCACCCACCTTAATCTCCCTTGAAACACTGCCAGAGACCTAATTGCCAATTAGTTTTCAAAAGTCAAATGGAGGACAGAGTCAAAGGGAGCTTCTCAGGGTTTGGACAGACCAGAATGAACAAAATTGCTTCCTGCAAAGACTCACATCCATTTTCTTCTCTTTTATGTCTTATGGGAGGGGTCAATCATCTCCAAGCCTTCCTCCTGAGTTGCCCTTTTTGTCTTAATTGCTCTTGCCTTTTGGAAGCTCTATACATGTGCACAATGGGAACAGGCTCGTATTGTTCTTCTGCCTCGCTGATATAAGGCTCCGGAGGCTCTGGAGGCAGCACATAGCTACCAGTTGGCTACCTCTCTGCCTCCAACGCAGAGCCCTCATCTGAGCCTTCCCCATATTCCAGGACTAGCCCATGTTCCTCCCCAACCTCCTCACTGTCTGACTCTGCTGCCAGGTCCACAGGTTGCCAGCGGACCACAACACAGCCTTTCCTTAGTCAGACTTCCAGCTCCCTCTTGCTTTTCCCAGCCTTTTGTGTTGCTGGTAATGGGGACCTAGGAGAAGAGAGGAGAATTAGATGAATTGGGCTGGGGAAAGGACTGGAACTGTGCTTTCATTATATCCCCCCCAAAAAATAAACACAGGATGATAGTTTAGCTAGTAAATCATAAATTCACTGTGCTTACCCCATAGGTGATTTTTACCCCGTTGGCAGCTCTTCTTAATTCTGTGATTGCTGTAGTTTTTATTCCTCATTAAGCTGAATGGGAAAAAAAGCATCTTGAGCTTTAAAGTTTCAAGGAAGAGAAAGGGCCCAGCAGTTCTATGCTGATATATTTGGTGATATAAGTACTGCTGTAAATCAAAGTAACACAGCTGCAATTTTCAGAAGGCATCTAACCGGCACCAGTCATAATTTTTCTCTTAACGTGAACATCCACTAAAGCTCCAGCTCCTGGCAATAATCAGTCATCTACTGGTTTTTATGATATCATTTAGCAAAGAAGCACTTGTTAGCCAAGCAGGCAATGCACTTGTGATTGGAAGTCAGCTGTGTTCCCTTTGATATATTTCCCTTTCAATCATTAGGGAGATTTCTCTGCTCCAATTCTGGCACAACATTTGTAATTGTGCCTCAGACCCTCACCCGAGAACTGCTGGAACCATTTAGATGGATTTGCTAAAAGCTCTTTGGGATGCTGTATTTTTGGACACATCACAGATTGTGAGCATAACATGTCCATGGTCTCTCTCAGGTTAAACATCTGGGAGGACAATACCCGACGAGCCTCCTTGGCTCTATCAGGGAGGTTTATTGGTTTATTTACTTAGCCTGCTTCTCCCCACTGAAGGGGGCGGGGGATGAGGCCAGAGAAGGACCCTTCTGGGAAGATTGGGGAAAGGGCCTTTGCAGAGAGTAGCACGGTCCCAGAGTAAAACGTGCACCACCACAAGACAGAGTAGAGTCCTGCTGGCAATGCTTTTTTTTGTTCATCTAGCTCAGCGATTAAAAGTTATGATACGATTATCCCAGCCATATCAAGAAAACCCCAAACAGGATCCAAATCCAGCCCTGAATGGAACATGAGAGTTACTTCTTCTCTATGTCACCTGCTGAAAACAAGACCTCTCCCGGTGGATCTTCCTTCCTCTTCTTTTTTGATCCTCTGCCTCCTTTTGTTTAACCAGAGATCTCTGCTAGGATCTTGTCTTTTACCAGTTCTCCTAAAAACCTTTTATTCTGTATTAGCAGAATAAAGCAGAATAAACAGCTTCCATATTTTGGAAATAGGGGGAATGGGGGATTTTGAAATGCTTTCTTCTTATGATGTCTTTGAAAGAAAAACCAAACTTGATTTATAAACCATTTCCAAATGCCTTTCTCTTCCTCTCCTATGTAATTAACAAATACTTGTACTGTTCAATCTCTGAGCCCTGAGCTTTGCAAAGCTCCTGCATAGTTCTTCCAGCCCTTTGGATGTCCTTCTCTCCCTCTGCCAAGAAAGGCATAGGGACAGCTATTCATAATTGCTTTGGAAATGTCATACGGATTTCAGAAGAGAATTAAGGGAGAGCAGTGAGGGAAGACTGGTTGATTGGCAGAGGAAAGGAAGAGCTTAGAACATCATCAGAGTTGGAAGGGACCATGGAGGTTTTCTAGCCCAATCCCCTGCTCAAGCAGGAAACCCTATACCAGGTGAAACAAATGGCTGTCTAGTCTTTTCTAAAAAAACTCCAGTGAAGGAGCTCCCAAAACTTCTGAAGGCAAGCAGTTCCACTGATTAATTGCTCTGAGTGTCAAGAAATTTCTCCTTAGTTCTGGGTTGCTTCTCTCCTTGATTAGTTTTCATTTGTTGTTTCTTGTCTTGTGTTCTGCTGCTTTGGAAAATAACCACCTCCTTCTTCTTTGTGCAGCCTTTCAAATATTGGAACACTATTACCAAGTCACGCCAGTCCAATGGTGGGGTTCAAATTTTTTTACTACTGGTTCTGTGGGCGTGGTTGGGTGGGTGTGGCAGGGGAAGGATACTGCAAAATCCCCATTTCCTCCCGATCAGCTGGGACTCGGGAGGCAGAGAATAGATGGGGGTGGAGCCAGTCAGAGGTAGCATTTACCAGTTCTCCAAACTACTCAAAATTTCCGCTACCGGTTCTCCAGAACTGGTTCAGAACCTGCTGAATACCACCTCTGCCCCAGAGGTAAAAAACGGACCTGGTTTTGGCTTCCAGAGGCCTCCGCACATCCCATTTTTGGCCTCCTTGGCCTCCAGAAGGCAGGTGAGGGCCAACGGGTAGGTGGGGTGATATGGGTAGGGCAACCTCATAGTCCCGTGTGGGTGGGATTTATGGCTTCAGTGGGCCTTATCCGGCCTGCAGGCCATAGTTTGAGGAACCCTGGTCTAGACTTATACTTCTTCATATGCCTAACCAGAACTTTATAGGAGTCTGTCACTTATTGATCAGGTGTGAATAGCCACATTAAGTGTTATTTAACGTTACATTTAAAGCCCTCAGACTAAATACTTTCTCTCCAACTGTTGGCTTTACTGAAATTGATTTGGATGGCAGTGACAGCATTTTCAGGGTGGTGGCACAATCAGCTGCATTCCATTTTTCAAATGGCAGTAACAGATATTCATCAGGAAAGACATGTGCCTGGAATGAATGCTGGCCTCTAGCTGTACCACCACCTCCTCCACCCCTCCTTGCCTCAAAGGCATGGAGTTGCACATTGTCATTATCAAAGCATTTGCTAAGACTAATCTGGGCCTTGTATAGGATTCAAGAGGAAACTTGACATTTTTCCTGGGGATCTGGTGGGTAGTTTGAGGGAGGCCTTAGTTACCACCTGGAATAGGTGGGTCTCAAGAGCCTTGGATTGGTGCCCTCCCACTTGCCAGTGCTTCCCAGTTGTGTGAGGAGGTCCAGGAAATGAACCAAGGAAATGGCCAGCTGGGTGCTGGTGGAGAAAGATGGTGAGAGTCCTTGACTGAATACCAGTAGGGGCCTCTTAAGGGATTCTACCAAGGCACTCTTCTTATGCTACAGGGGTCAAGAACGCATAGTATCTATAGACAAGCCTCAATGTGCCCAACTTCCTGAACTTCATTGGATGAGAGATGGCATGTCTTCTCTGTGCTGCTGACTGCCATCTGCACCTTCCAGAGGTTTGAGTAGCATCAGGACTGTCATCCTTTAGACTGAGCTCCTGGCTCTTTTCCCTGGGCAGTGAATTAGGGATGTATGTGCCTTTCATGAACTGGTTATCCAAGGCCTTCTTTTTCCTTGTGTTTATAAGTTCTGCCCTGCCACAGTCACTAGGGAGAGATGGCGGGCTTGTAGTTTCTCCCCCTCCTTCCTTTAAAAGAATTGTCACCCCCAGCCAGGAATCACCAGGCAGCAGAATAGTGACTGGAAGTTGGAAGACCTTTCAGACCTGCTATTTTCAGCACGCAACTGAATACAGACCTGTCTATATTTAGTTGCTGGAGAGATAACTTTAATCTTTTCTGAATGTCTCCTTGGGTTGTTGTCCATTCTGGTTTTTTTAAGACTTGCAAAGTAATTCTTTAGTCACGAGGAAAACTCTTCCCCATCTTGTAACTGGCAGAAAAAGCTGTGTGGATTTTCACTGAAGAGCAAAGCAGTAAAAAAAAGTGGTTGTATTGGACAACCGAGAACATAAATAACAGTCTGAGGAGGTTCAGAGGAGTTTATCTTGGGACTCATAAGAGCTGTGAGTTGTAAATCTTTTTTCCACACTTCTGGTGTGCCTTATACAGCCATGGAGTGGACATCCTCCCCCCTCCGCCCTGTGTGCCAGTGTACGGGTCCCTGAAATAGTGCAGGAAAAAAAACCAGATGTCTGAAAAGAGAAAGAGAAGAAAATCTTGTACCTGGCAGAATCCATGCAGGGTCCACCTGCTTCCATAAGAGAGAAGGCATAGCTAGCAAGCACATGGATTGCAGTCTTCAGCTCAAGCTCTTAGGGAAGCCAACTCCTCCTGTATCCAAGGAAGAGATAGAGCTTAGGATCTGCTTTGTATACAAACCCTCCCAAGTGGGATCTTTGCCGTCTGTAGGTGGGCTTGGAAAGAGCCCAGCCCCACATCCTGCCAGCCAATAGAAAGGACTGGATTTGGACAGACCAAAGTCTGTGTTGGTAGGAAGAGGTTTGCTATAAACCTGTTCTGGAAACCTTTTCCTGATGGATCGTGTCAAGTAGTCAAAATCAGGAAATAGATTTTGCCAATAAGGGCAGCTGAGTGCCAACAGCTTATAGGATGGAAGGCTTTTGTTCATACCATGAGGCAGTGACGTGCGGTGAGGTTTATGGCTGGTGAGGCAGTCTTCTCCCCCTACATCCCACTGTCTAAAGCGCTTTCTTTCTTTTGCCCAGAAGCGGGCAGCTCAGGTGGGCTGCTGCCTCTGGGCAAAAGAAAGAAAGCGGCAGCCCGCCGCTGGCTTTCTTTTGCCCGCCACTATGTCCAACATAGAGGCGGGCAAAAGAAAGTCAGCAGCAGACTTTCTTTCTTTTGCCCAGAGGCAGGCAGCTCAGGCGGGATACCACCTCTGGGCAAAAGAAAGAAAGTGCCAGCCTGCCAGGCCATCTGAGCTGCTCGCCTCTGGGCAAAAGAAAGAAAGTGGCAGCCCGTCAGCAGAGGCGGGTAAAAGACCCGCCTCTGCTGGCGGGCTGCCCCGGACAAAGAGAAAGAAAGCTAGTGGGCTACCCTCCCTGCCTCTCCCCACTTCCCTCTCTTCACTCTCAAACAAACTCCCCCTCAAATTGAGAGTTTATTTGAGTGAAGAAACAAACACACGAGCACACACACACAAAAATTACTTACAATTACTTACCAATTACATTAATTTTGAATTTCTCCCCCTCCCTCCGACCCACATACCTTTTCCAGCTGTTTCACAGAGGATTTCAACTCTGCTCTTGCCTGCCATCATGAAAATGTAAAAATGTAAAAGGAAAAAGGCAAGAGCTGCCGAGGTCAGGCTGGGCTAGCTGCTGCCAGAGTCCCCAATGGATGACTCTGCTTAACTGTTTAAAAAAGCCTCTAAAAACACGTCCTCTACAGGAGAAGGCAAGAGAACCACGTGCCTCATCTACATAAGGAATTTTTTGGCTTTTAACCCTTGCTTAACTCTGCTCAAGTGATCATAAAGTCAGACTAAATGAGGCACATGGTTCTCCTGCCTCCTCCTGTAGAGGGCACTTTTTAGAGGCTTTTTTAAACAGTTAAGCACTAAGCAGAGTCATCCATGGTGATTCTGGCAGCAACTAGCTCAGCCTTTTTCCTTTTACATTTTTTTTCTTTTCATGATGACAGTGGTGAGGCTCTGCCTCCCTTGCCTCCCCTGACTGCATGTCACTGCCATGAGGTATATATGTTCTACCTGGGGGAGCCCTTGAAGAACACCCAGAAGTTTCAGCTGCTGCAGAATGTCACCACGAATTGCATCATTTGCCAGTCTACCTCTGGGCCCCATTGAAGGGGCTAATTTTGACGAAATCCCTTCATGACATGCGACTGGGTTATTTGAGGGATGGCTTCTCCTGGATTTCATCTGCTCGTTCCATTAGATTGACTAAGGGAGATGCTGTGGGGCTCACCTCTCAGGACCCACCCCTCAGGGAATGTTCTCTTGGTGGGTCTTCTCTGCCATGGCACCTGCCTTCTGGAACATCCCCCCCCCCAAAAAATGAGGTCATCTTCCTCTTTCCCTCCTTATTTTCTGTGAGTCCCTCAAGACCTGGCTATGTCATCAGGCCAGGGTTGTCTCAGGGTGAGATCTTGAGGTGAATCCACTTGTTGGCAAGCCTCTTGGTATGATTTCTTCATGAAAATGACCATGTTTGACATAGTTTATATATATATGCTATCTGGAGTCACTTCTTGTGATATGTGTCCATTCAGTCATTTACAAATGGCTGTGTATTTTTCTGTGTGTCTTTGTTTTCTGATCATTTCTTCACCCAGGATCATTGCTCTTATCTTCTTTGGCACAGGCTGCAAACATTTTAAAACAAACCAAAATAACTACCCTGTTTCCCCAAAAATAAGACTTTCCTGGATAAAAAGCCCAATCAGGCTTTTGAGTGCATGTGCTAAAATAAACCCTCCCCCCAAAATAAACCCTCCCTGAAAATATTGAAATGCAGCAGCAGCCATGAGGTGACCACACTCGCTGCTTCCTGCACCTCAAAAATAATAAGACCTCTCCAAAAATAAGGCCTGTCTTATTTTCAGGAAAACACGGGTAGAAGCCATCAAACAGCCTCATCTAACACTCTTGTGAAGGTACTTAAGTTAAGGTGGACATACTAAGAGAGAACTGCTCTGGTTTCCCTTAAACCAGGGGTGTCCAAACTTGGAAACTTTAAGACTTGTGGACTTCAACTCCCAGAATTCCCCAGCCAGCATCTGGCTGCAGATGCCCCAGCATGGATACGTCCTTTTGCTTGGGCTAAGGCCTCCCTAGGAAGCAGCTACTTCATATACTTGAGTGAAATCTTGAAATCTATTTTTATTGGCCTGTACTATGCAAATAATGCCAAATATCCAAAGACCATCCTCCTTGAATCCTTAAGGAAAGAGGGAATTCTTATTTTCTACTAATTCTTCTTTTTATTTTAGGAATAAAGAAGGATAGTAGCCCTTCATATAATTTTGAATTCACCTACCATGTTTCCCTAAAAAAAATATAGGGTCTTATTTTCTTTTGACCCCCGAAATAAAAACTTGGTCTTATTTTTGGGGAGGCCTTATTTTTGAGGTGCGGGAGGTGGCTAGCATGGTCACCTCATGTCTGCTGCTGTGTTGCAATATTTTCAGGGGAGCACATGCACTCAAAAGCCCGATTGGGTTTATTATCTGGGGAGGTCTTGTTTTGGGGGAAACAGGTAGATGCGGAGATATTTTTAGAATATGGTGTTGCTTCCTTATCTATATTGATTCTATAGATATTTATCCTCAAAGATTATATATCCATGCAGGGAGGCTTAGAAACATTTAGGAATTTAATATTTGATCAGTATTTTCTAGCTAGAGAATGTAAAGATGTTTAGATCTGGAATAAATTAAATTCCCCCCCCCCCAAAGGATCTCCTTTGTAAACAACTGAGCCTCAATACTGAGCTGCAGGGCAGAGGTCATAGCAACAAAGAGTTCCGATTTCTCTCAGCAGTGCAGAGCAGTTTTTCTGTAGCATTGCAATTTGGGCTTACAAATAAGGAAATAGAAAGGTTTAAGGACCTACAGCTGCTAATATCACTTGTCCAAAAGTACACAGCTGTTTGGGAATATATGTAGGGACTGGAGTTTACATTTTTGTCTCTTTCTGCACTTTCCTTTCTTTACCTTTAATTATTTTTCATTGGTCTTTGCATTTCTAAAATTTTAATAAAATTATTATTAAAAAAAAGAAGATCCTTGCCTCTATTTCCATTTCCTATACCTTTAAAAAAAGGATGTGGTGGCTTAGTGGCTAAGATGCTGAGTTTGTCGATCAGAAAGGTCGGCAGTTCAACAGTTTGAATCCCTAGCACCACGTAATGGAGTGAGCTCCCATTACTTGTCCCAGCTTCTGCCAACCTAGCAGTTCGAAAGCATGTAAAAACGCAAGTAGAAAAATAGGAACCACCTTTGGTGGGAAGGTAACACGTTCCGTGCACCTTCGGCCTTTAATCATGCTGGCCACATGACCACAGAGACGTCTTTGGACAGCACTGGCTCTTTGAAACGGAGATGAGCACCGCCCCCTAGAGTCAGGAACGACTAGCACATATGTGCAAAGGGAACCTTTATCTTTATATTTTTAAAATATTGTAATTGTTTCTTGTCTCTTCCAACATCCATCTTTCTTTCTTTCTTTCTTTCCTTCTTTCTTTCTTTCTTTCTTTCTCTCTCTCTCACTCACTCACTCACTCACTCACTCACTCAAGTTCATTTCTGAGATTTTCCGTTTTCTTACCTTTGGCTTCCCTTCTTTGCAATTTGCACAATTTGTTCTGCAGTCTCACAACATACCTTAAAAGTGCTTATTGAACTGACACTAAGTTACTAAAACAAACTTAGTTTGTGCAGTTCATTAAGCCACCAAAAATACTTAATACCTAATACCTGTGGATTTAGATCAGATTTTCCATGCTCTGTTTGGAGATGGACGTCTCCTACAGATATTTAACAGATTAACAGAGTTGGAAAGGACTTTATAGGTCATCTAGTCCAGTACCCCCCTCCCCCCGCTCAAACAGGAGACCCTACACCATTTCTGACAAATGGCAATCCAATCTCTTCTTGAGAAAAAGCATTGGCTTTTTTGGCTGCTGCTGCACATTGCTGGCTCATGTTTAGCTGGTTGTCCACTAAGACTCCAAGATCCCTCTCACAGTCACTGCTATTAAGCCTGGTTTCACCCAGTTTATATGGGTGGTTTTTCTTACCTAAGTGTAGGACTTTACTTTTACTACCTTTTACTGCTGTCTCAAGCAACTGTCTCATCTTTGAATCCTTCTCCAGAAACCTTCCAAGTCATAGTTACTGTCTCATGACTTGGATTCAAACAACAATAGGCTGAGCAAAACTAGCTCTTCAAGTTGATCTGTAGAGATCTATGTATTTGCAAAATATTTTTGCATAATAGCATTTGTATAAGAGTTCTCAACCAACTTGACCATGGGCTGCCGTGCTTTTCCTTGCTTAGACTTTCATAGACATGATTTTAGGCCCAGATTTTCTTCAGTCACACAAGACTTGCCTAGAAGAGATGCCATGGTGCTCTCTTGAAAGGGAGATACCTTCCACATGCCGAAAGGAACTCTAGGGATCTCACTGCAATGTAAAGTCTATGATGGAAAATGATTTAATGTTCCCGAATGGTCATCAAGCCCATCAAGTCTTTCGAAGCTTCCCATGCACAGTGTTGCAAGATCATTTCAGATGTCCTGCTGACCATGTGCTTCAGTTCCTTTCCTAGCTCTGCCTTTCACTATATTGAAATTAAATGACCGCTTACAAGTGGACGTTGAGGAATACCAGACTAATCTCCTTCCTTCCTAAGATGCCCTATTGATGCAGATCCCCTCTTATGTAAACAATGGGGAAAGCAGTTGAGCATCTGTGTTAGAAAAGTACCTGTTCTCCTTTGGAAGAGATGGATCTGGACCAGAAATTGTGGCAGGACACTTTTGTGGGCTCACAAACCAATAGTCACATTTGCCATGGATAGATATTTGTCCAGATATTTGTTTGGTTTCATTCTCGGGTCTGCTTTTATCCTTTTATCCATCAAGTTATGGATTGGCCTTTAGGTACTTTTCATATGGAAAAAGTCCATTCCCCCGATGTTCTTTGCCAACTGCTGGTCTCGTCCAGCTGAATCCTCCTGAATAAATCAATAGAGCCCAATATGTAGCTACTGCATGTGGAGACCAGACAGAAGTCATTTGTTTGCCACTCTGTTAAATTACATTCCCTTAAGTGTGCCATTTATTCCCTAACACAGCTGATGCCAGGCCTTTACTGGCTGTCTGAAATGAAAGTGAGTTTTCCCAAGTAAGAACCTGAAAGCAAGGGTGAAATCCTCCTGGTTTGGCCCATTTTGGCTGAACTGGTAGGGACGATTGTTGTTGGTTCTGCAAACCGATAGGAAAAAATAAGTTTCCAAGGATCGCGTGGCTCAGCTGTGAATGATTGTCAGAAAGTTTTTTTTCTGCTTTTTAAAGCATTTTTCCTTCCGTTTGGGCAAATAAGCAGGGAAAAAAATCTTTAAAAAGCAGGGGGGGGGGAGCTTTCAAGGATCACATAAATCAGATGTGAGCCACACAATTGTCAGAACCTCCCCCCCACACTTTTTTTAAAATAAATTTTTTTATTTTCAAACAAACAAAACACAAAACACATTAAATAAAAACCTCTTCAACTGCATACAGTGTGTCGATTGGTTACAAGGTCTTTCTGCGTCCTTTCCATATCATCACTTGAGCTTTATCAAAAATCACATATTGTCAATCAAATATCTTTGTAGACATTATTATTATACTTCATTTGTTTGATTATCACTATTGTTTCTCCATTTTAAACAAGGTATTCTAAATATGTATCCATTTATATTATAATGATTCATTATATCAACTTCAACATATCCAATAATAAAGAATTTTAATATCCTATTCTAAGTCATTCTATTATTTTAGCATTGATAACATTCTCTAATAATTTTCAATTCCATGTTTTTTCCATTATTATTATCAATCTAATATACATGTATACAAATTGTTATAATTGTTAAACATCCATTAAACATAGCTATTATTACATCCTCTATATGAAACATATTAAATTTGAAGTAAATTTATATTATGGCATTTCATTATATCATCCTGAAATCATCCAATGATATTACATCTTTATATTCTATTCTATATAGAATTATTTATCTTTTATAAAAAGGTTTTTCAACATCATCTCCATCACCCTCACTTACAGTTGTATAAAGTTTCATATTATCAATCTAATATATATAAATGCTTTATTATCATTATTAATCATTTATTTGATTACAGCTATTATTACTTAGTCTTATACATAGTACTCAAAATTTAACTACATTTAACTAAATTTTATTGTGAAATTTCATTTCATCATCCTGTATCCTTCCAGAAATAGTGCAGTCCAAAATCTCTTGCCATTAGTAGAAACTGTATTCTAAGTATTTTCTTGATAAGTCTTATGTGGACATCTCTTGACAACTTGTTGTTCACTGCATATTTTATAGATTCGAAACCCTCTATCTGTTCCTTTCATCAGCTTGACTTTTGTTATCGCTGGTGCTTCTGCTGAAATTACTCTCATTGTTTCTGCCAAATTTTCTCCCCTTTCTTCATCTATATTTTGACATCTGAGATAGAGTTCCAATTCATTTATCTCTCCTTTCCGTATTTCACATTTATCATTTCCCGCCACTCTTGATTTGCTGTCAGTGTCAACAATTTTCTTATCACTTTGATATGTCTCTGTGTTTTTTTGAACTCTATCCTCAAATTTCATCATTGTTTTATAAGTATTCTCAACTCTTTCCTCTGTACTTTCTGTATTTTGATCTATAATTTCAAGTCTCTTTTGAATTTTCTCTGTGATTATTAAGACTTTTTGAAATTTCTAGCATAATCCTTTGCAATGTTAGTCCCTTTTCTTCTTCATATTGGGCCATTTTTCCAGGTTATAAACACTGCCACTAAAACATCCAAGGCTTTTGCTAGGTTTCAAACAAATTCAGTAAAGTTTTTCAGGTCAAAGCTTTCTCTTTCCTTCAAAGAAACACCTGTATAACCAAGACATTTTCCACTGACCCTTTCAGTAAATGAAGGGACTTTGCGATGTCCCTGAGATCAGCAGGACATGCTCTTCTCTTATCATCGTTCCTTCAGAATGGTTTAGATCCAAAAAGGACCACCTAGCAACAGAGATATCGACAGCAATCCTGGAGCCCTAAGATTACATGTTGTGCCGTCGTGACATCAAGCACTCTGACTTTTTAAAGCATTTTTTCCTGCCCATTCACCTGAACTGGCAGGAAAAAATGCTTTAAAAATTGGGGAAAAGTTGGATACAAGCAGCCAGTCACATGACCCACCCCACCAAGCCACGCCCAAAGGACTGGTGGCAAAAAAATAGATTTCACCACTGCCTTAAAGGTTCTCTTCAGCATTATAGATTAGGATGAAAGTGGTAAATGAGATGAGAATTCCTGCAAGAGAATTGGTTTCACGTTAGGACCAATGTAGCACTCTATCAGGCTTGTGGATTGTGGATGCTATTGGGAACCCTGACATACTGTACATTCCAGAGAGGGTTTCGGAGTCTTCTCACAGCCTTCTGGTTGACCAGAGAAGAGAAGAAGAGAGCTTCTTTTCTGATTCTGGGATAATTTGCAGCTCTGCAGAGAGCAGAGCTAAAGAACTTATCAGTTGTTTAAAAACATACCCTCCTAGAGCTGGAAGGGATCTTGGAGGTCTTCTAGTCCACCTCCCCTGACCAAAGCATGGGTCCTTATTCTACCATTGACAAATGGTTGCCCAATCTTTTCTTGAAAATCTCCAATCACACCCACCGCTGTTCCACTGATTGATCGTTCTCACGGCCAGGAAATTCTAGACTGAATCTTCCTCTGATGATCTTCCAGCCATTGCTTTTTCTTCTCCTGCCCTCGGGCACTTTGGTGAATAAACCCTCTTCCCTGAAGCAGGAATTAGTAAACTTCAATCTAATCTCTTGGATAAATATCTTTAACTACTGATCCATCTAATATTGATAGATAATTACAAATAATAGAATCATAGGGACCTTCTAATTCAATCGCTTGCTCAAACAGGAGTCCATAGACCATAGCTTTAATTTTTATTTTACTTAGTTATATAAGGGTAGAACAAGAAGTAATGGGTGGAAACTAATCAAGGAAAGAAGCAGCTTAGAATTAAGGAGAAATTTCCTGACAGAACAATTAACTAGTGCAGTGGTTCCCAAACTTGGCAACTTTAAGACTTGTGGACTTTAACTCCCAGAATTCTCCAGCCAGCTAGCTGGAGAATTCTGGGAGTTGAAGTCCACAAGTCTTAAAGTTGCCAAGTTTGGGAACCACTGAACTAGTGGAACGATTTGCCTCCAGAAGTTGTGAATGCTCCAACACTGGAAGTTTTGAAGAAGATGTTGGATAACCATTTGTCTGAAGTGGTGTAGGGTTTCCTGCCTCTGCAGGGGGTTGAATTAGAAGACCTCCCAAAGTCCCTTCCAACTCCATTATTCTATTCCATTCTATTCTATATCCCTTCTTTATTATTTTTACAAATAATTCAAGAAGACAAACATATCCAACCCACTTTCCTACTTCTGTTTTCCCCACCACAAGAACTCTTCTGAGCTAAGAGAGAGACTAACCCAAGTCATCCAGCCAGCTTTCATGGCTAAGACGGTCTTCTGCTTTCTAGCCACTGAACCAAACTGGCTCTAATGTTCTCCCTACAGTTCTCCTGGAAGGGAAATACTGTGTTTCCCCGAAAATATGACATGTCCTCATAATACAGCCATGCCACATTTTGCTGGTGGGCAAAAATATAACACCCCCCCCCGCATATAAGCCCCCTGACAACCCCCCCACCTCTGTCCAGGCAGAGCGCCGCTCACCAACCTAGCAGTATTCCAAAGGTGCCAAGCTGTGGGAACCTGGGGAGAGGCAAAGGTGATCGCGCTGCTTGGCGCCTTCGGGATACCGCTAGGTTGGTGAGCAACTCTGTGCCCAGCTGAAGAGGGGGGTTGCGAGGTGGCTGCTCTCTTGCAAGCGGGCTCCCAAAGAGCTGGGCACAGCCTCATGGGCAAATAGCTGTGTTGTGCTGTCATAGCAGCGCAACACAACAGCCATGAAGCGACCACACTCACAAGCAGTCACCTGGCAAACCCCCTTTGTAGCCAGGCACAGTGCCATTCACTGACCTAGGGGTATCACCAAGCCACATGAGTGCCTGTTTGCCGCTGCCTGGCTCCTGCGGCTTGGCGCCTTCCAAATGCCAGTGAATGGAACTCTGCACGGCTGGAGAAAGGGGTTGCACAAGTGGCTGTTCCGCTCTTGCTCACCCACCTCGCAGCCTCACGATGCATAGCCCAGCTCTCATTACGGAGCCAGGGTGCCGCCACCACCGCTGCCATCCCAGCTGGCTTTTTCTGCGGCTTCCAACACGAGTCTTTTGGCAGTGGCCGCTCTGGGCACACGCTCTATGATTGTACGGTCTGCAGGCAGCTGGCCCACAACCATAGAGCATGTGCCCAGAGCGGCCACTGCCAAAAGACTCGGGTTGGAAGCCATGGAAAAATCCAGGTTGGGATGGTGGCGGAGGTGCCCTGGCTCCGTAATGAGAGCTGGGCCATGCATCCTGAGGCTGAGAGGTTGGTGAGCAAGAGTGGAACAGCCGCTCGCGCAACCCCCCTCTCCAGCCGTGCAGAGCACTATTCACTGGCATTTGGAAGGTGCCAAGGCATGGGAGCCAGGCGGCGAACAGGTGCTCACGCGGCTTGGTGATACCCCTAGGTCAGTGAATTGCGCTGCGCTTGGCTGCAAAGGGGGATTGCCAGGTGGTTGCTCGTGAGCGTGGTCACTTCATGGCTGTTGTGTTGCGTTGCTGCGACAGCGCAACACAGCCATTTGCCCATGAGGCTTTGCCCGGCTCTTTGGGAGCCCACTTGCAAGAGAGCAGCCGCCTGGCAACCTCAAAACAATAAACCCTCCCCCCATAATAAAGCCCAAGCCATTTTTTGTAGGTAAATAAAACCTGCCCTATTTTCGGGGAAACACGGTAGGAAATTGCCACATGAAATCCGATCCTGCCCTTGTGATAGGGGTGCCATAGAAACCACAGTGCCTGTTCTTCTACGCGGCCAGTACTACAGGGTAATTCTCCACCAGTTGATTATCCCTCTTCCATTTAAATTTCTGAGGCACTCTGATAGCTTTTATCAACTGTTAAATAATCAAGAAAAATTATTTCTTTAAAAGCAACAAAAGTTTCCTACATTACATAAAAGCTTTACCCACAAATGCTTGTTAGTAATTCTTGCTATTAGGGGATGATTTTGTGTTGTTCATTTTATTGATTGTGTTTTTATTGGTCAACGACTGAAATAAAACTCTTGTCTGTCCTCTTCCATGTGACAGCCTGTCAAGTATTGGAAGACTGCTGTCACATCTCCCCTCAGTTTTCTCTTCATTAAGCTAGAGCCAGTGTTTCTCAACCTTGGCAACTTGAAGATGTCTGGGCTTCAACTCCCAGAATTCCCCAGCCAGCGAATGCATTCGCTGGCTGGGGAATTCTGGGAGTTGAAGCCCAGACATCTTCAAGTTGCCAAGGTTGAGAAACACTGAGCTAGACAAAGCTAGTGTCAGCATAAGCAACTAAAGCAGTGATGGTGAACCTTTTTGGTATCGAGTGCCAGAACACACTTGTATGCACACCAGAGTGCTGGAAACCTGAAGACCAGCGGGCCGTTGTGTGCATACCTGGATTTTTTTGGCATTTTTTGGCTGTTTCTCAGGCCATTTCCAGGATGTTTGGGGGCTGTTTGGGGGCTGTTTTTCAGGCCAATGGGGCTTATAAATGGTCTGGAAATGGCCCCAAAACAACTTAAAATTGGCCTCAAAACAACCAGAAAAAATGGCCCTGAAAAAAACCAGTTTGTTTTGGTCTATTTGTTGGGCTGTTTTCAGGCCATTTTCCAGCACTCTGGCGCCCACGAAGACCAACTGGCTGGCATGCATGTGCGCACTGGACACCAAACGAGTAGCTGGCAATGGCGCACATGCCAACAGAGAGGGCTCTGCGTGCCAACTCTGGCATGGGTGCCATAGGCTCGCCATCACGGAACTAGAGCCAGACATAAATAGTCAAAGAATCAACTCTCCCTAAATTGTTCTCTGACTATATTACCAGAATCTCTCCAAATTGCTTGCTTTTCCTGCAGAACGACCAGATTAGGCTTTATGAATCTCGGGGGAGGTCAGGTTTATGCCTCTTATGACTGTGCAAGGAGTCTAAGCTAAGCTCACACGTGACGCCACCACCCCCTCCAGCCTAATTGTCCATTTCCAAAAACCTAGTTCCTTTAGCCAATTTCATTGTATTTAAGTACAATGACAATAAAGATTATACTTACTTTAGCCATTCTTCAGTGGAGTTAGCCTCCATCTCTCTAATCATCTTAGTTGCTCTTCTCTGCACCCTTTCTAGAGCCTCAGCATCTTTTTTGTGTCATGGTGACCAGATGTGGATGCGATATTCCAAGTGTGGTTTCACCAGTGCAATATAAAGCAGTACTGTCACTTCCCCCTGACCGTGATACTATCTCTCTGTTGATGCAGACTAGGACTGCATTGGCTTTTTTGGCAGCTGCAGCACATGGCTGGCTCATACCTAAGCAGTGCTCCATTAGGACATTTCAGTCCCCCTCACAATGAGGGAGTTGGTAGTCATTGTATTTGATTAGAACGACCGATCAGGTCTCCCATCAGCCATTTGGTGACTTCGGACCAACCACTGTCTCTAAGTCCCTCTGACCTCCTCATATGGTAGTTGTGCTATCCAGGTTAAATAAGGGAAGGCACTTGAGCTGGTAGAGTAGGAGTATGATATGAATCAAACAAAATTATCATCATCACCAATCATCTTGCTATTACCCTGGCAGTGCCTGAGGCATCCTTGGATGTAGTAGGCATGTTTTGATTCGAAACTCTCCTGCCCTAAGCCATACCCTGTTATTAGTGCTTGCAGATTTCACGTCAGAGCAATTTGCTGGGTGGAGGATGATATTGTGCCAAATTCATTGATAAACTCTAGTAGCAACTTCAGTTGGATAATAGATATTGTTTGTAGTCTAGTGCACTGTTCATCTTTGTTCTCAGGAACGATTGAAGCTTGCTCCCGTTCCTCTTTTACTTATTCCTGAGTTTAATTGTGATGCCAGCTAATGAGCCATGATTGAGATAATTGCATTAATTGCATTTGCTTGCTTGCTTTTTGGTGCATTGTACTGAGGCATGTAGTAGGGAGCTAGCATCTTATAGAATTCTCAGAACACTCTCCAGACCAGGGCAAGATGCCACTGAACTGAACCCATGTGAATGTGAAACCAGAGGATTAAAAAAAAAATGCAGTTTTTGCAATTGCAATTATATTTTGCAATTGCAATTACAAAAAAATGCAGATGTTTCATTTCAGCATCTCCAAGTTTGATTTCCCAAGTATTTCCAAAAGAAATAAACTCATTGCATTTGACAGACTGTAAAAGTAGGGCCTTAAACATTATAAACAAGAACTTGAAATCACATAGTTTAAATTAGAATCTTCTGGAATCCAGAAGAGAAAAATCTGAACTCTAAAATTTAGGCAAAAGATACTGGTTTAATTGAAATACATATCGTATTTTTCAGAGTATAAGGTGCACCATGATTTTGAAGAGATATTTTTTTAAAAAAGGTTTTTGCACTCTGCAGGCCTCCCAAACCCTCTGCATGCCTTGTTTTTTGCAAAAAAAAGGGGGGGGGCATGCAGAGCTTTGAGAGGCTTGTAGAATGCTCCTGGGGGCTGGGGATCAAAAATAAGCAAAAAAAAAACAGGCTGTTTTTCACAAAAATGGGCCTTTTTGCCCAAAATAGAGCATGCAGAGGCTTTGGGGGTCTTGTAGATTGCTCCTGGGGGCTGGGAGGGCAAAATGAGCAAAAACAGCCCTCTCCAGTCCCCAGGAGCACATTGCAAACCTCCCAAACCCTCTGCACATCCATTTTTGCAAAGGGGGCGAGATTTCAGTAGGCCATAAATGCTGTATTCAGTGTATAAGACACACCATATTTTCACCCTCTTTTTTTTATACTCCGAAAAATATGGTAGTTCTGAGTAAAAAAAGTGGGGGCATGTATAGGACTCCAGAGACCAACCTCAAGGCAGTTGAGGGCAATTAGAGAGTTCCTTCTGTGAAGGAATGGCTTTCTGTTGGGCGTTTCAAGCGTACCCTGTTTCCTTGAAAATAAGACCTCCCCAGATAATAAGCCCAATCGGGCATTTGAGCGCATGCACTAAAAAAAACCTCCCCCAAACATAAGCTCTCCCTGAAAATATTGCAACACAGCAGCAACCATGAGGTGACCATGCTCACTGCCTCCTGCAATTCAAAAATAATAAGGCCTCCCCCAAAATAAGGCCAAGTGCTTATTTCAGGGGTCAAAAGAAAATAAGACCCTGTCTTATTTTCGGGGAAATACAGTATGGCTTGGTGTATGGGGGTCCTGACATTGTAAGAATTCATACAAATCTCTAGAATTCCCTTGCAATCCATTGTGTGGTAATTGAATCGCTGAACTTTGGAGTCCAATTTCCTGTCACAAACCTTTGTGGAAAGGGAGGATTGGAAACTTCAGTGGGGGCACCTGCAATTTGAAATAACATATCCTCCTCACCAGAATCCAATCTGCCTCCAAAATGGAGCTTTTTCAGAAAACTGTTAATGTATGAATTGATATTATCTATTACTCTCCTGTGCATGTTAGCAGCCATCTTTTTATGTCATAGTATTTTAATGCATTTTATTATTTAGTTTTGATGGATGTTGTAAATTGTTGAGCCTCCTCTTGCAGCAAGGATAAATCTAATACATGTATATACACACCAGGGGTGGGATCCTGTACCAGTTGGTACCAGTTTGCTTCATGTGTGCTTGGTGGAATGTGGAAATGACACAGTCTTTGATTTTGTTTACTTAAATTTAAGTAAATTTAAGTAAAGTAAAACTAAATGTAATTTAATTCAATGTGATTGATGGGATCCCCTCACCTGTATGTAGTAAGATAAATACGTATGTAAGAAAGGGCTTGTGCTATGGGGTATTTTATTTTTCAGTTAAAAAAGAAAAAAAAATTGAAATCCATATAAGGCAGGAGCTGTTGTTGTTTTCCAAATAGGAGCTGCAATATCACTTTTTGCCCTTCCTGAGCACCTGACAGGTGGCGTGGGGATGCCATTGTAGCAAATGGAATGCAATATTCTCCGCATCCCTTCCTTCTTGAAATCGGCTTCGATATGATAGTCTTAACTGCAGGGGTGTTTTTTTGTGGCCATGGAATAAGTGTCTACTGCTTGGGAGAATGCCTATCACAAAACAGCAGAGTTCAGAGACATCACACTGACAGGAATAATCAGTGGAACGACTTGCCTCCAGAAGTTGTGAATGCTCCATCATTGGAGGCTTTCAAGAAGAGGTTGGACAGCCATTTGTCTGAAATGGTATAGGGCAGTGCTAGCTAACCTTTTTGTCCTTGTGTGCCAAAATTGTGTGCGTGCACATGTGTGCCCACAATGCAATGCAGACCAGCCCCCTGTGCATGAGCGGATGACCCCCCCCTGCACATGTGTGTGCAACCCCCTCTCCACACAGCAGGGGGAGTATTTTCACCCTCCCCAAGTTCTGGAGGTTTTTCTTGAGCCTCCAAGAGGGTGAAAATGGCCTCCCCAGGCTCTGGAGGTCTTCCAGAGGGTGGAAACAGGCCTGTTTCTGAACTTCCACAAGTCCCATTTTTTGCCCTCCCCAGGCTCCGGAAGCTATTTTTGTTTCTAGACTGGTCACGTTCAAGGGAGCAAATGACATTATGTTTGTTGTGATGTGGAACACTTACATAATTTGTATTATTTGCACAATAGCATTGCAGTGGGTGTGTCATCCGTCTTTCCTTAATGGACACCTACTCATGTTCCCTGCAGATGATATCATTCAGCAGAATTGTAGTAACCAGAAGGTTTCAATTTACTTCATTGTGTTGACATTAGAAATCAACATGCTACATATTTAATCTTGTATCTCTGGAGGCCCTTTTAAGTCTGATGGTAAAAGATACAAGTCATTTTTTTCATTTGGAATGTTTGCATAATTTTTGTTGTATAAATTCTGCTTGATGTAGGATTCTGTTTATCTTACACAGTACTTACAAACTGCTCAGAGTCAATTAGACAGTCAGATGGGTGTATAAATTTGATTGATTGATTAATAAATCAAATAAATAAATTTGAATTATACACACTCATAATTTTACATTTCTTTTAAGTTTATTTTTAACTATTTAATCTATAAATTAATCTATAAAATTACTATTTCTACTATAATTGTCACCTTTAATAGACTTCAAAAAAGGTCACTCTGAGACCATTTATGTCATACCATTTCCTTTTTTTTAACAAACATTTTTATAGCTGATTAAATTGAACTGATAATAATTGGAACTGATCCATTTCTTATATGTGGCCTGATACTCCTTTTTCTTCTCTGAACCTTTGTGTGGAATATGTCATGCTTTTCCACAGATTTAATGTTTTGAGGGTATGAATGAAAATAAATGCCATGTTGTGATACACTTGTGTATACTTTACAAATGGTGGGAAGGGGGAGGGGAGAGCAGGCATACTGGCAGCCTCATTGCTTCCTCATGCTCCACCTGTCTCACCTCTTTGCTTTCCTTAGATCTGCATTTCTTGTGACAAAAGACGCATCAATAAAAGAGCCCCCATTGCCCTCCAATGAAACTCCAGCAGCTTAAATGTGGCCAGTTGCATTTCTGAAATGTCAAGGTGTACACCTACTTCAGAGGTGGCTATTCAGCCAATTCAGACAGGTTCTGGACAACCGGTAGTGGAAATTTTGAGTAGTTCGGAGAACCGGCAAATAGGCTGGCCCCGCCCCTGTTGCCTCCCAGCTGATCTTCTTTATTGCCCTGAACAGGAAAACGGAGCTGGAAAGCAGATTAGTAGAGTGGGGAGGGAATAGGAATTTTGCAGTATCCTTCCCCTGCCACACCCACAAAGCCACGCTCACAAAGCCACATCATGCCCACAAAGCCATGCTCACAGAACCAGTTGTAAAAAAAATTGAATCCCACCACTGATCTGCTTTGTGTGTCTGGGAGTCATGCTCAAGCCAAGGGGGTTATGAAATCTGAGATGACAAATGATCCCTAAAGAATAGCAGGTTAGGAGCTCCCATATTCATACACCAACAGGTGTTTTCCAAACTAAATATGCAGGGCAGGAAATGGAATTTCTGTTTGTTTTATTTAAGAAAATTTATATTGCCAGCCACTCACTCTTCTTTTTTTTTTAAAAAAATTATTGAATGTTTTAATCTTTAAAAACAGTAAAGAAGACACAACAAGAAAACAAAACAAAACACAGAACATACATAACAATATACAGTAATTTTACAGCTTTCTTTATCAGCTTTCCTGCTTAGCTTTTATAGTTCTCCCTTCTGCATTTCCTTCCTCTCATTATAACCTTGTCCTATAATGTAGCAAATGTAGTATTAACACTTATAATACTATTCATTATTTGTATCACCATATATTTATATCCTCTGTTTTGTGTTTTGGCTTCTGATTTCTAGCCACTTATACATTTTATTCCATACTTTATAGAAGTCCAATTCTTCTCTTTCTTTTAGTTCTATTGTCATTTTATCCATTTCTGCGCAATTGAGTATTTTCCTGTTTATAGTTTCACCTGAGGCCGAATCAAATTAAGGCCGAAATTTTTAAAAAAATATTTTTAAAAATATTTTTATTAAAAGCTTTAGCTACAACAATAAAAGATAATACAAACTGAAAATGAAAATAAAAGTAGAAAGGATAAAAGATACAAGGAGGAGAAAAAGTAAGGTGACCAGATTTTCAGATTGGAAAAGAGGGACACCCTTGACCGGGGGGGGGGGGAGGGGGCTTGATTAAAAAAAAATTTTTTTGTCAAAAGGTCACCCCAGGACACTGAAACCAGCATAAATACGAATCTGTTGCCAAACAAATTTTTGATCATGTGACCATGAGGATGTTGCAACGGTCGCTAAGTGTGAAAAATGGTCATCAGTCACTTTTTTCAATGCCATTGTAACTTTGGTCACTAAATGTTTTCCCCCTCCTCGAGACTCCTCACTTCTTCCTTCATTCCTCTTGCTTATCTACCTTCACCTTATCTGTCTTCTGCTCTTTCCCTCTCTTCCTTCCTTTCTCCTTCCATCCTCTCTTCTTTCCTCACTCACTCCCTTCCTCCTTTTTCTCTTCCTTCCTCCTTCCATTCTTTCAGCTTCATTTCTTTTGCCTATCTACCTTCTCTGTCTTTCTGCTCTTTCCATTTCTTCGCTTCTGTTCCTTCCTCCTTCCCTCCTTTCCTATTTCTTCCTTCTTCCTTCCTTCTGCCTATCTACCTTCACCTTCTCTGTCTTTCTGCTCTTTCCCTGTCTTCCCCTTTCCTCCCTCCCTCCCTTCTTTCCTTTCTAGTTCCATCTTTTCTTCTTTCCTCTCTCCCTCTTTTTCTTTTTTCCTTCCTTCCTCCTTCCTCTTGCCTATCAACTTTTTTTATTTATTTTTGTTACATAGACGACACATACCCACAACAATAAAAACAAAACAAAACAAAAAGAAAAAAACCCATCATCACATATAGCATGTCATTTGGTTACAAGTGTTTTAACATTTATCATTCTTATACATTTATTATTTCATTTAATAGGTTATAATATACAGTTTGGGTTGCTTTGTTTACCATCCCTTCCTCCTCTTATAACACCACCTTATTTTCCCTTTCTTTTCTCCCTTCCTCCCTTCTCTACTTTCTTCCTTCCTGCTCTCCTTTCCCTTCCTTCTTCCCTTACCTTTCTCCTACTCCTGCTCTTCCTCTTCCCCTTTCTACCCTCTCTCCCCCTCTTTCTCTCCTTTCCATCCTCCTCTCCTTACCTCTTTCTTCTTTCCATCTTCCTTTCATTCTCTCCTCCTTTCTCCCTTTCTCCCAACTCCCTTTCTGGGAGTTGAAGTCCACACACTTTCAAGTCTCCAAGGTGGAGAAAGACTGATCTATCTAATTAATATAATTATTTCTCCCTCTCTTTTTCACTCTCTCTCCAGCGCACACACGCAAATGCATAGGGCAGCCCACCTCACACACAGGTAACTCCGGGCGGCTTATGGGAAGAGGACAGCCGACCACTCAACCACGCGGGGGGGGGCAGGATTTCGCCAAGAAAAGTTAACTTTCCTGCGAAAGGGGCCGGCAGCCTCTCAGCTGTTCCCGGCCGGGGAGACCTCCCCCCACTTCCACTCCTGCGACCCTCCTCCCGCCTCCTCGGAGCTTCAAGCAAGCTAACTGGGAAGGCCGGGGAAGAAGAAAAAGCGGCGGCGCAGGGGCGTGGCGGAAGCCCGGCTGCCGTTTCTCTTGCTGAGGGCGGAAGGGGAGGAGGAGGAGGAGAAAGTTAAAGTGGTGGCCCGATCCCTTCAGCAGCCGAGGCGGGAAACGTGCGTTTTGACAGGGCTTCCACAGCGCTGTGCAAGCCCTGCCAAAGTGTCCGTTTCCCGGGCGGGCTGCCGTTTCTCTTGCTGAGGGCAGGAGGAGGAGGAGAAAGTTAAAGTGGCGGCCCGATCCCTTCAGCAGCCGAGGTGGGAAACGTGCGTTTTGACAGGGCTTCCACAGCGCTGTGCAAGCCCTGCCAAAGTGTCCGTTTCCCGGGCGGGCTGCCGTTTCTCTTGCTGAGGGCGGGAGGAGGAGGAGGAGAAAGTTAAAGTGGCGGCCCGATCCCTTCAGCAGCCAAGGCGGGAAACGTGCGTTTTGACAGGGCTTCCACAGCTCTGTGGAAGCCCTGCCAAAGTGTCCATTCCCCGGGCGGGCTGCCGTTTCTCTTGCTGAGGGCGGAAGGGGAGGAGAAGGAGGAGAAAGTTAAAGTGGCGGCCCGATCCCTTCAGCAGCCGAGGCGGGAAACGTGCGTTTTGACAGGGCTTCCACAGCGCGGTGGAAGCCCTGCCAAAGTGTCCGTTCCCCGGCCTGGCTGCCATTTCTCTTGCTGAGGGCAGAAGGGGAGGAGGAGGAGGAGAAAGTTAAAGTGGCGGCCCGATCCCTTCAGCAGCCGAGACTAATTCTCTGCATGAACGAGAGCGTGGGGGCAGCGGCAGCCGCCCGCACAGAACTTCCACGCGCTTCAGGGGCTTCTGCCGGGCGGCGGGAGCCCCGGAAGCGAGAGGAAGTTCTCTGCGGGCGGCTGCTGCTGCCCCCACCCTCTCCTCCTGCCGCGGTGAGCGGAAAATTCTCTGATTAGAATTAGATTAGATTACTCACCAACAAGCGCAGCTGCAACCCCAAAAGACGAAAGGAAAATGGAGACTCGCGCAGGCGTCCTCAGGCTAAGGAGTCCAGCCAATCAGTGAGCTGGTTGGGATGGAAAATTTTCCATCCCAGCCAGCTCACTGATTGGCTGGAGTCCTGGCCAATTAAATCAGTGAGCGGCAGGCTGGGCTGGCTTAAATTTGTAGGTAGCAGATAGAACAGAACGATGAGCCAGCCCAGCAAGCTAGCAGCTGATGGGCGGGAGCTGTGAGCGCCAAAAAAGGCGTGCTTTTTAAAAAAGCGTGCGGGATGTGGGAAAATGCATTAAAAAGCGGGGGTGTCCCGCCAAAAGTGGGACATCTGGTCACCTTAAGAAAAAGTGAAATAAAAACCGGGGAGGTGACTTCCCAACCCTCATCATTAACCACCCTTCTTTCATGTTAACATGCCCAGGCCAATCATCCTCTTATAACTCTCCTCTGAACTCCTTCCAGTTCCAAGCGCCCTTCTTCTCACAGCAGAGCCAAAACTGATCATGGCATTGTATGTATGGGATAACCAGGGCAGCAGAGAATGTGGTATTATCACTTCCTGTGATCTCAGCATTACACCATGGTAGATGCAGCTCAGTATTGCATTAACTCTTTTGGCAGTTGCAACATATTGCTGGCTTAATTTACAGTCTCTGAGAAAGTCCAGATTCTTTTTACAAATAATACTGTTGAGCCACCTGTTGTATACTTGTGCATTTGGTTCTCCCTACCTAAATACAGAACCATACATTTTCCACTATTGAATAATGCTTTCTTGCATCAGGCCCAATATCTAAATCTATCAAGACATTTCTGAACTTTTAAGCCTAGTTTCTGAGGTGTTAGCAGTCCCCTATGACCATACCTCATGTGTCGTCTGAAAAATTTAATGAGGATTCCTATCTAAGTCATTTAAGAGTAGTAAGCCCAGGACTTCACACTTGGAGATACTCCCCAAGTCATCTCTCTCCATAGTGGCATAATTAACAATCATGCTTGGGTCACTTTAGTCACTTTGTCAAATAATGAAATAAGATTTATTTGGCATGATCTATTGGTTTCTGGTTATAACTTTGCTTGCTTCTAGGTGTTCGCAAATCTGTCGCTTAATTATCTTTTCCACAATCTTCCCAGATATTGATGTCAAGGTGCAGTTTCCTGGATCTGTCCCCACCGTTTTTAGAAGATGGGAACCATATGAGTTCTTTTCCAGTCCTATGGCACTTCCCTTATGCTCCAGGACTCCAAAAGATTTTGTTCAGTGGTTCCAAGATCACAACTGCCAGCTCTCCAGAACTAGCTTGTAAATTCCTGGAAATGCTTTCATTATTTTATTTTATTTGTGCCTATTTTGACCTGCTTTCCTGTCCTGTATCCCAGGGTGTGTGTTTTTTTTTTTTGATAGGTTAGACTTTTTTCCCCTTTTGCGTAAAAATAGATGCAAAGGAAAAATTAAGCAGTTCCACTTTGTGACACCTTCATTCTGAGCCTTGTCTTTCAGGATTTTATCTTCATAGATTCGCTCTATTTGCTGATATTCTATTCTAATTATGAGCTTCTCTTATGAAAGTGCCAAGTCTCTGAAAAGCCTTGCCTTCTCTCTGCCCTTCCAATAGTTGAGTCTGCTTCTTCTCTGGAAGCAGCACCAAGCCTTAACTCTGCATATGGAAAATGAGGGTTTTCTGAGATTGGCATGGGACCATTTAGTCCCAAAACTATTGCCCCAACTTTGCTTTGGAAACAGAATTACACTCTGAAGCTTTTCTTCCTTGTTTTCCATACCGTGTGTGGTCCTCCTGCAGAAGCTCCTGAGCTGTTCTCAACCTCTCTGCTTATGGGTAAGAGAAATTGATTGTCCTGGAGGGGAAACAGCTGGCAATGTCTGCCTGTTCCAGTTCTTACTGGGGAGCTCCACATTCTTTGCTTCCTTGTAAATCAATAACAATAAACCGTGAGCCAATTGACCCCCCCATCTTTAGATGTTCTGATAATAGTTATTTAGCCTATAAAAAAAGAAATGTGGATTAACAAATTGCACCGACAAGGGGCATCAATAAAGCTATGTGTTTGTTATGGCTCTTGATGTAGAGAAGACTGCAATCATGAGTTGCTTGCCAAGTGGAAAGGCACTAAATCATTCAAAAATAAATCCGTATCATCAGCCTGTTGAGACGCTTTCCAAAGACACAGACCAAGGTAGGGAGGACACTCCAGAGGAAATAAAAGCTTTTCACAGTTTGTATATTTTAAAAGATCATCAGAGTCTTCGTCAGTTTAATTCTAAGTGCTTAGTTAAAATGAGTCATCCCTGAAAATAGAAAGCGATCGCTGAAGAAGATGGAGAAGTACTTCTCCCCATAAATATAAACTTTCACTTGATTCTCCTCAGCTGTCTTGAGATTTTCTTGCCTAGCCCAGGCACGGACACTGTGCAGCACACGTTTGAAAATTGTGATCACTGATCCTGGGGCTCTACTCTCTGTGGATCAACTGTAATCCCGCAATCAAGAGTTCCCATTGATTTTGCTGCAGAGGATTATCTCTTTTCTTTACTTGCTCACTTTCGCTTTAACTCAAAATCCTTAAAGGCAATAGTACCAATCATACAATATTATATTCTTAATACCCTGCTTCCCCAAAAATAAGACCTCCCTGGATAATAAGCCCAATTGGCTTTTGAGCGCATGCGCTAAAATAAGCCCTCCCCTGAAAATAAGCCTTCACCTAAAATATTGAAACGGATGCACAGCTGGTCCCCACCATTTCCAGGGGGAGGGGGACATGCACTTGCCATCCATGCGGAATGGCCTTGCAGAGGCCGCTACCGCAAACCCTAGCTACTGCGCCCTTCTCTTAGTGGCAGCCACAAAAAGAGCAGCAAGCCCAGTGACATTAGGACTGGCAAGAGTGTGCCAGAAGCAGAGACAGAACTTCCGGCCCTCTCTGGATCAGCTGATCCATGGGCCACAGTTTAGGGGCCTCCTGCACCTCAAAAATACCAAGACCTCCCCAAAAATAAGGCCAAACACTTATTTCGTGGGTCAAAAGAAAATAAGACCCTGTCTTATTTTTGGGAAAACATGGTATTTTCATTTGGCTCTGTTCAATGAGTAGTAAAGTGCACTGCATGCCTTGCCATGCTGGGATCCTATGGAAACATCCCCCGCCCAATCCCTCTTGTCCATCTTGCTCTTTGGTACCCTGCCTCTTCTATTTGGAAATTGAATGTGTCTCCAGGGCCATTTGTTGATGCCCTCAAACTGAAAAACCCATGAAGGAGGGAAAGTGAGACTGAAGCCCCCCTTTGAGCCATCAGTATTTTTATTAAAGGAGTCCAGAGAAACGCCTTTCCATGAGCAAAGTTGAGAAAAGGCAATATTTATTATTTATTTATTTTTATTTATTTATTTATTTTCTTTACTTTGTCAAACAGGTAAACAATAACAGGTATAAGTATAAATGTAAGTATGAACACAGTAAATGGGTATGAATAAATGGAGACATATAGGAACGGGAGGAATTGAAAGAACATGGAGGTCATGGAAGTGATTAATCAGAATGGAAATGACTTTCAGATCATCGTAGGGAAGGACCAGAAGTGAACTTTTTGTTAACAGTTTCATCACAGGCAAGAAGTTGAAACCCAACTTCACTTATTTCATTCAATACATTTATATAGCTGCCCAGAGTAGGTGACTCTGGGCAGCTAACAGGTTTTTTTAAATGCCATATTGCCACTAGTGAACAATTTATTGTGGGTTGGCCAGGAAGCTTATGTCAAATTTCAAGGAATACTGGATTGGCCAAAACATTTAGAAGGAAATCAGCGGTGGCTGGCCACCTTGGTGCTGGAAGTGGAGGGTGGAAGGGAAGATCTTTTGGTCCAGGGCTGATGAGACTTTGGAATTGAACTATTTTACCTGGCATGGGATGGTAGGGACTGGAATGAAGAGTGTGGAAGGAAGTCCATGGCACCATGAGAACATAAGAGTGGAAGCCAACTAGTCTATAACCCGGAGGTCTTCAAACTTGGCAACTTTAAGACTTGTGGACTTCAACTCCCAGAATTCTCCAGCCAGCTCTGCTATGCTGGCTGGATAATTTTTGGACTTGAAGTCCACAAGTCTTAAGTTGCCAAGTTTGGAGACCTCTGTTATAACCAATAATCCAAGCGGAGAGAGATTCTTGTAGTTAAGAAGCTAGTAGATATTTACTGATGATAAATGTATAGATGTTGGGGGAGGATAACTAGTATCTGTAGTGCAATTATTGAAGTTTGACAGCCTGAATAGAAAGTGTTGATGTGGTAACAAAATTTTAAAACAAAGCAATAGGAATTTTGAATTGAGGCAGGCTGAGATTGTAGGATTGTAGGAAGGATGGAAAAGTGAAAAACAGGAGACATGTTCTCAGGATCAGCTGAAATGTTTTGACTGAAAAGAGAGTCAGTTGACAAATATTGGGTTGCTGTGTTTTGCCACATAATGTGTGGATCGATCCCACCTAATCTGCTTATCTACTGCAGTAATTGTTGAAGAGGCTTTAAGGAGTATACATGGGCGCCCCTGGAGTGGGGAGGGAATGGAGATTTTACAGTATCCTTCCCCTGGAGTGGGGAGGGAATTGAGATTTTACAGTATCCTTCCCCTGGAGTGGGGAGGGAATTGAGATTTTACAGTATCCTTCCCCTGGAGTGGGGAGGCAATGATTTTAGATTTTTTTTTTAGATTTTATTAAGAATTTATATGCCGCCCTTTTCCCTGGAGGGACTCAGGGCGGCTTACAATAATAAGGGGAAGGGGGTGCAAGACAAGACTTAAAGGAAAAAAAATCGTGAATAAAAGAAAATTATCCATAAAAACACAACATTCATTCAACATTCGGGCGGGGTGAGAGTAATCCTATCCCCAGGCCTGACGGGATAGCCAGGTCTTCAGGGCTGTGCGGAAGGCCTGGACTGTGGTGAGGGTACGGATCTCCACGGGGAGGGTGTTCCATAATGTCGGAGCTGCAACTGAGAAGGCTCTCCTCCGCGTAGTCGCCAGTCGGCACTGACTGGCGGATGGAATTCGGAGGAGGCCTACTCTGTGCGATCTGATGGGACGCAGGGAGCTAATTGGCAGGAGGCGGTCTCTCAAATAGTCAGATCCACTACCATGGAGCGCTTTATAGGTGGTAAGTAGGACCTTGAAGTGCACCCGACGATCAACAGGTAGCCAGCGCAGCTCACGGAGGATTGGTGTTATATGGGCGTACCGTGGTGCGCCCATAATCACTCGCGCGGCCGCGTTCTGAACTAGCTGAAGTCGTCGGATGCTCTTCAAGGGCAGCCCCATGTAGAGCACATTGCAGTATTCCAGCCTAGAGGTCACAATGGAGATTTTACAGCATCCTTCCCCTGGAGTGGGAAGGGAATGGAGATTTTATAGTATCCTTCCCTTGGAGTGGGGAGGGAATGGAGATTTTACAGTATCCTTCCCCTGGAGTGGGCAGGGAATGGAGATTTTACAGTATCCTTCCCCTGGAGTGGGGAGGAATGGAGATTTTGCAGTATTCTTCCCCTGGAGTGTGTTGGGAATGGAGATTTTACAGTATCCTTCCCCTGGAGTGGGGAGGGAATGGAGATTTTGCAGTATCCTTCCCCTGGAGTGGGCAGGGAATGGATATTTTACAGTACCCTTCCCCTGGAGTGGGGAGGCAATGGAGATTTTGCAGTATTCTTCCCCTGGAGTGTGTTGGGAATGGAGATTTTGCAATATCCTTCCCCTGGAGTGGGCAGGGAATGGAGATTTTAAAGTATCCTTCCCCTGGAGTGGGGAGGGAATGGAGATTTTGCAGCATCCTTCTTCTGCCACGCCCACAGAACTGGTGGTGAAAAAATGTGAATTTCACCACTGGTTACTAGTCCAACATCTCTGCAGAACACCAATGGGGCAGCTGTAACATAATACCAAACCCTTGAGTCTGTTAAGCCTGTTCGTGCATTCCTACTCCAGTGAGGAAGTTCAAAGTTTTCACATGACTGGGACTTCTGCTTTTTTCCTCTACACTCTTATCCAGAAAAACAGCTTTTCAGCTGGCAATGGGAATGGCGGGACTTTGGGGATGATGGATAAGAGGAAGTGCTACTGAGAGCTGATTGTGTTAAAAGATCTTGGCAAAATTTCACCTTAGGGCACTTGAGATGCAAAGGGTCTTGGGTGTTATCACAAGTACTAATAAGATAAATTGCAAGGCTGTGGGGTTGTTTTATATCTTTTTTTCAATGTGGTTGTTTTTCAGCCTGTGCCCCAACGTCATGCCAGGCATCCTGAGTGAGGGAGAGCATTATTGTGAGGGAAAAAAAGAGTCTAATGACTTTCATTCAAGGCCTTCATTACAGGTTGTTGATGTGATTTTGCTAAGGAGGGTCCATCATGTCAAACAAAGAGCACAGGTGTGTAATGCCTGGAGGGTTGGGGGGAGTTTCTTACTCTGGACTCAATCGTTGCCTAGGAGACAGCTGCTTGCACCTCTTTGCAATGACTTCTCCTGGAAAGCCGGCACGTGAACTTGGAAAGCAGAGGGATTGTTCCCATTGTAGCTTGATACATGAGGCCCTGGGATTGGACTCTGGCTCCTGCGGTAAGCAGTGGGCTGTTCAAGGAGAGGCCACCCTGTGGCTTGGGGGGCCACCAGCCATCCCAGCTTTTGCAGGAAATGGATATTTGTTCACGATAGCAAATGAAAAGCAAGTCCTATGCAGCCCATGAAGGTGTAGGCCAGGGGTGTCCAAACTTGGGAACTTTAAGACTTGTGGACTTCAACTCCTATGCTGGCTGGGGAATTCTGGGAGTTGAAGTCCACAAGTCTCAAAGTTCCCAAGTTTGGACACCCCTGGCGTAGGCCTTTCTCTTGAGTTGGTTCGTCAAAGAGGTGCTTTTTAATGTGTGCCTTATTGGAGAGGTTGAAAGAGTTGAACCAATTAAATGATGGGATTACATTTATTAAATTTTGTCTGTATGTGTGTGAATTATTTTAAGCTTCAATATACCCAGACATTTTTGGATCCAGTCTCCACAGTTTCTGCCTATCAGCACAATTTATTGAAGTGGAGAGGGGGAGGGGGAGAAGATATCAATCCTCTTGTCATGGGAATTATTCTTGCCTGGGACTTTAAAAGTGGTGACCACAAAAAAAAACACAATAAAACCAAGATGCACGTTTGTGCCATATCTTGGTCAGATCATTTTAATTGTTCAATTAAAGAATCTTTTCTAATTTTGGCTGCTTTCTGCAACCATCTCATTCTGAAGCCGATTCCTTCTGTGCACAAAAGGAGTTTAACAGGATTAACTGGCAAGGAAGATTCCTGGGAGGGGACGGGAGCTTTGGGGAAAAAAACGTGGAGCTTTTCCCAGAAATTCTTGGAAAAAGCTTCAAAACACTGATTTGTGATGGGGTTAATTCAGGAAAACTTGTCCATTATCAAACAAAAAGTGGAGGAAAGAGCTAAAGAGGCGAAGTACATTTGGATTCAAGCATGCCACAGTAAAATTTGGATGTGACGTGAAAACAATCTCGTTTTTTGGGCTTCTCAGTCGGTAGGTGCCTGGCCTAAGAAATCAAGTTATCTTGAGCCTCATAGTCCTTGGATGAAAGACCACGGGGAAGTCCAGGCCTCCCAGTAGGCCAGATTGGGAAATCACACAATAAAATAGCCTCCATGTTGTTGCTAACAAAGATGCCAGGTTGTGTACATATTGTCCCCAGGCATTCAGCATTCAACTGCAAGGTCCGTTTGCTAATACTTTCTGTTTGATGAAACTTTATGTGAGAATGTTGGGGGTATAGATAACGAAGTAGATTTCAGCAAAGAGATCGTAGATTAGTTTTTATTGGTTACCATTCCTGTGATGCAACTGATCCAGCCAGCTTGAAAAGAGCAAGTTGCCAAACAGAAGTTCCTCTGGGCCAATCTAGTTGATGGGAGTTTTGGTGGTAATGTTGTTTCCCATGCCACCAGAGTTAGTGTGCTAATATGTTGTGGACTACTTGAAAATAATAATTGCTAGCTTAATTAAAAGGCTGTGTGGTGCAATTTTGATTAAGAAAGGTAATCAGATAAGTCATATCTCACCAGTCTTGCCTCTCAAAATGATGATTGCAAATGAAAACTTCCACTTTGCTTCTTGCACTGTTATTATGTATGTCCCCCCTCATTTCTGCTACTGGCCTCTCTCTTTTTCCTTCACTTAATTATTTGCTCTCTTGCCCCATTTTATTTATCCATCTAATTTATAGAGCCTCCCATCTCATGAGCAAGAGGCTCTGAGGACAGTACAAGAAAACTAAATAAATTTCACATTTATTATCATTAACAAATATTTAAAACATTGAAAACTAAAAGAGGTTAAACAGGAATATTAGGCAGAAAGATCTTGATAGTTACAGGAGCCACAGTATCAGTTGACTGCTCTCTGGGTTCCCAGGCCTGCTAGCATAACCGTGCCTTGAGGGACCTTCAACGCTTAGAAGCCATGAGGCCATCCTCAGTCTAGCAGGGAAGAGATTCCACAGTGTAGAAGCACAGCGGAAATGGCCTTCCACCAAGGACTCACCCAATGGAGCTCCTTAGACGAAGGAACCTGTCAGAAGAGGCCCATTCTGTCAGATCTGGTCAGATGGGCAGCCATGAAATTAGGGGAGGGCGATTCATCAGACACTTCCGTCCCATGCCGTGGAATAGAATTTTGAGAATAGAATAGAATTCTTTCTTGGCCAAATGTGATTGGACACACAAGGAATTTGTCTTTGGTGCATGAGCTCTCAGTGTACATAAAAAAGACAAGATATGTTGGTCAAGAATCCTAAAGTACAACACTTAATGATAGGCACAAGGTTCAAATAAGCAATCAGAAAACAATCAATATCCATATAAATTGTAAGTATACATGCAACAACGTTACAGTCCTGCAGGTATAAGTGGGAGGAGATGAGTGATAAGAACGATGAGAAGACTAATAGTAATAGTAATGCAGCCTTAGCTTAGGAGAGCTTTTAAGGTCAACACCAGCTATTTGAATTGGGCCTGGAAAAACACTGGTACTCAATATAACTTGTAGTAAAGAGCTATAACATGGGCTCTACCAGAAGCTGATATAAATGCTGCTGCATTTTGCCCCAGATGGTTTCCGGTACTCTTCAAAGGCAGCCTCTTGAACCCCTAACTTTTTTCCTAGACTTTTCCCAATCTTACTTCCTTTCCTCTCATTTATTTCCTTCCTACTTTTCTCCTTTCCCATCTTCTTTACAGTCTCTTTCCTTTCTCTGGGAGTGTCTATGGAGATTGTCAGTAGTCCAGGTCATGGTTGTCCCAAAGGTGCTGTTTCAAGAGGCAACTGGACTTTCTGGATTTTCTTTGAAGACATTTCGCTTCCCATCCAAAAAGCTTCTTCAGCTCTGGTTGGATTGTGGGGAATGGAAGGATTTATACTCCTTGCAGAGAGCTGGTCATTTGCATCCTTTTAGAGGGTCGTTGAGGCCACTTGGAGGTTTGCCTGTGTCCTCAGCATCACCTGAGTGGTGCAAATGGGCATGGGGACTTTCTTTGGGAGAGTTTTAAGCTCAGAAAGAATGAGTCATACTGACAAGTCCCCCACTTTTTTCTCCCAAACCCTCTGATTCCACCTTCCACGTTATCCCTGATTTTGTCTTCTTCCCACCAGCTCTCTCCTCGTTCTTGTTTCTCCCTGATGATTTTCACAAACTTTGTTCCTCCTGTCTCCTGAGGTTGCAGGGCTTTTCATGCTGTTTCCTCCTGGGCACCTTCATGTTTCCTCCAAGTAGCTCCTGATGAAACCCAACCCTTCTCCTCCTCTCTTTTCTTCAATGCAACATTTCTGCATGAGTTCAGCCTTTGAACTGGGACAGTTTTTTAAAAATCCTTCTTGCCCAATTATTAAATTATCTTGTGGTATCTTTGTTAGTTACAGATGGAGATAAGAATATGCACACTGCTTGTTCTTTTTTTTGTCAAAGTAACCAAATTTATTGCCTGCTTAGGCTTTCCTGATTGCTCCCTTTGTCTCCAGCAGCCCTCCCCCCCTCTTTTGCCCAGGAACTTTTCCTTGGCAGAGAACCTTTGGCCAGTCTCACCTTTTTCACTTTTTTCCCCAGGCAACTGTGTTACTCTTCAAGAGGAAGAGTAGGGGTACCAAGAGGTACAAGCTGCATTGCTTGAATGGTGCACAACTCTCAAAGCAGCTAAGACTTGCCATCCAAGGAAAGGGAGACAAAGAAGCAGCCAGGATAGAATACATAATGACAGAGTTTGGAAGGAATCTTGGAGACCTTGGAGACCCATGGTGGCAAACTTATGGAACATGTGCCAGAGGTGGAACACAGAGCCCTCACAGTGGGCATGCATGCCGTTGCCAGCTGCTCTTCTGGGTTAAAAAACAGACTGCTTTTTGTGCCATTTTTGTGCCAGGTTTTTGTGCCATTTTCAGGCTGAAAAATGGCCCAGAAATGACTCAAAAATGGCCTGAAAACAGCCCAAAACCATCCTGAAAACAGCCCCAAAACGGCCTGAAAACAGCCTCAAAACAGGAATGCACACACCAGCCAGCTAGTCTTCAGCTTTCTGGTGCCCTGGTGCGCAAACATGCATGCGCATTCCAGTTTGGGCACATTACTGTTCTAGGCCAACGCTCTGCTTGAGCCAGGAGCCCCTGTGCCATTCTGGACAAATGGCTGTCCAATCTTCTCAAAAGTCTCCAGGGATGGAGCACGGAGCAGAGGGCTTTTTAGAGGCCATGTGTCCAGGAACAAATGAGATCCTTTCTTTTTCTCTGCCCATTTGTCTAATGAAGCATCGTTTGGCATCTTAAAAAGCCACACATTAATTTCAGCATAAAGCTTTGGCGACAAAGGCCATTGGTTGTTCTCCAAAAGTAACTTGGTATTATACAGATCTCCTTGAGGGAGGTAGCTGAGTAACAAGCATATTTAATTTCTCAAGAACTTCTTTTTTTTTTTTTGACTTCTTTTTACTTCTTACTGAGCTTTGGAAAGTGCTTATCTCAGCTGATTGGAGAGGACCAGAGTCTTTAGTGGACTTTTAGAAGGTCTATTTTGGAAGGCTAAATAAATATTTTAACTGACACTGAGAAATTATTTTGAATTGTTCTATAGTTTGGATTTTATTTTGTTTACCATGCAAGATAAATAAATGATAGTAAGTTAGAAACATAGGGGGGACCCCCTCTGGAGAGATTTTGATGTGACTGATTGTCAGCTGTTTCTCATCCTGTTTGCACCATAAACCTTGAGCTGCCATAAGATTCTATAGTTTGTCTGCAGCAGAAGAACAATAAGGACACTGTGGTTCAGTGGCTAAGACGCTGAGCTTGTCGATCAGAAAGTTTGGCAGTTCGGCGGTTCGAATCCCTAGAACCGCGTAAAGGAGTGAGCTCCCGTTACCGGTCACAGCTTCTAGCAGTTTGAAAGCTCGTAAAAAATGCAAATAGAAAAATAGCATCTTTGGTGGGAAGGTAACAGCATTCTGTGTGCCTTCGGTGTTTAGTCATGCCGGCTACATAACCACGGAGACGTCTTCGGACAGCACTGGATCTTCGGCTTTGAAATGGAGATGAGCACCGCCCCCTAGAACCGGGAATGACTAGCACATATCTCTGAGGGGAACCTTTACCTAAAAGTAATAATAAGAACACAGAAGACCCAAGATAAGTAATCAGCATATCAACAAGAAAGAGCATGCCTCCCCTTTCTTTTTTATTTAAAACTGATAGCTCTCCCGTCAGATGGCCATAGGTAGCCAGAGCAGTTAGCAGTGATTCAAAAGTCCAGAAAAGCTCCAAATAAAACTGCAAACCAAGCAGGCTGCAGCTGTCTAAAGCCTTGGAAGCCATAAAGAGATAATTGCCCCCATGAGTCTCACTCGGAAATCACTTAGAACGGGGACAGAAGAGGACTGGAATGGAGTTGCATTTTTGGCCCAACTGGAATTCTAACAATAGTTCTAAGGGACCGATTTAGAGAGTTCCTATTTAATAGACTGTTGTCAAATGCCGCAACCTAGGGTGTCTTTAATTTAGTTAAGTGCAAAAGGTTTGCCAAGATACACTTATCAATGAGCTGGTAACACGTGCTGCAACTGGTCCATTGCCATTTTGCAAACAAGCCTAAAAACATTGGTTGAAGGCAGAGGATCAATCTGGAAAGGGTTCTCAAGCATTGTGCCTCACCAGAGGATAAGCAGGGCAGTGGTCGAGAAAAGGCAAAGTATGTTTAACCTGGAGAAGAAAAGATTGCCGCAACTATTTCAAGGGCTGTTGCCCAGGTCGTGAGGAGCAGGAATATCACCTCTGAGCAGAAATCACAGAAACACAGCTTTTGGCTGCAAATTCCTTTGACAATGCAACCAGTCAGTGATAAAACCCAGCCATCGCTTATTGTGGAGATAGCCTGAATGGCTGCACTTGGTTGAGAATGCTTGCGAATCCATTATCTCTTACATCAAATAGATGGTTAGAGTTGATCTGTGATGGCGAGCCTATGGCACGCATGCCACAGGTGGCATGCAGAGCCATATCTGCCGGCACGAGAACTGTCAGCTCCAGCGTGCATGCACACGCCAGCCAGCTGATTTTCAGCCTTCCAGAGGACTGGGTGAGGCTGTTTTCACCCTCCCCAGGCTTCCAGAAAGCCTCCGGGCCTTAGGAAGGACAAAAAACGGGCCCAACAGTCTACTGGAAATTCAGAAACAATCTGTTTCTAGCTTCTGGGGGGCCCGGGGGAGGCCGTTTTCACCTTCCCCAGGCTCCAGGAAAGCCTACCGAAAGTTAGTTTTTGGCACCCAACAACAAAAAGGTTAACCATCTCTTGACTAGATGATCTCCAAATACTTTCAAGCCAATATATACTTACTTCTTTTCTCTCTTGCTCCCTCAATTGGCTCCTTTGCCCTCCTCCTATCCTGTTTGAACTTCCACCCGTATAGGAATGCTGTTTTTGCCTTGCTTCCACTTAGCATTCTATCTTGGTCCACGTTTCTCTGCACCTACTTTCTTCTCAAGTCCTCCATAACTTAAAATAATGTTTTTTTTAAAAATCTGCCATTTTCGTACTATATTCTTTTTACACCCCAAGGCTGCCTTGAATTTTGCAAGAGGCAGATTAGGAATATGACTATGCTGATGTAATTAGTAAGGCAGTTTCAGAGCTGTGCTCTTCTGAAGTTGTGAAAGTGCACTAATAACAGAACTGAATGCATCCTTGTGATTGTATCCTTCATGTCAGAGTAGGAGAGGTGGTGGGATCATCTGTTAATTCAGAGAACTGTACTGCCCAGGCCAGCCTAGCCCAAGGATCTCTTTCCAGCTGGCATGTTAAGCTGAAGATTAAAGGAGAAAGAAACACCGGGATCCTACTGAAAGAGTGGTGGGAATCGTGGGAAATGTCCAAAATTCAAGACCACCATTTTTGGGCTGCCTCTGGGACAAGGCATGCTAAAGTAACCAAAGCTGGTAATGTTTGTGCTCATGCTGAGCACTGGCTTCCCGTGCCACCTGGATGTTTATGAATAGTCTGTATCCCCAATCCAGCCAGATGGATAATATCACCAAAATTGGCCATACTGTTCTCAGGAAGGTGGAAGTTAATATTCTATTTAGTCTTCCTGTTGTGGTCAGCCGGCAGCCTGTGGAGCTGGCAACAGAATCGGACAGTGAGGAGGTTGGGGAGGAAGATGGCCCAGTCCTAGAGTCTGCGGAAGGCTCTGATGAGGGCTCTGCGTCGGACGCAGAGAGGGGGTTAGGGCCATCTGGGAGGCCTCCAGAGCCTCCAGAGTCAGACATCAGCGAGGCGGAAGAACAGGGAAAGCCTGTTCCAGTGCGTGCATGCACAGAGCTGCCAGAAGGCAAGAACAGTTAAGACAAAAGGGACAACTCAGGAGTAAGGCTTGGAGATGATTGGCCCCTCCCATAAGACATAAAAGAGGAGTAAAGACACATGAGCCTTTGCAGGAAGCAAGTCTGGTCGGTTTAAATTCTGAAGCTCTGTTTTGACTCTGTGCTCCATATGGCCTTGCCAAACTAATTTGCAATTAGATCTTTGGCACATTTCAAGAGAGGTAAAAATGGTGCTTATCAGCCTTATCCCAAAAGACTTTTGGCAGACTTCTGTTGGACCCTTTACAAACTATTTGCGACTCACTATGGGCTGTGAATGAACATAATTCACAGCCATTGAAATAAAAAGAGGGCTTTTGGCACAAAGCATATGCTTTTTACTGTCTCAGGAAGCCTAGGTCAGAACACTTCCCCCAAATAAGGGCAATTCTAAATTTTGATTTTTCCTATCCGAGATTCATTGTAAGGATATCTTGAGCCCTTCTATCGCTTGTTGGATTTGTCGTCTGCTGGGTACAGAGTTGGTGAGGCCTGCTGAGCCTCTTCCTTGAGGCCTAGCAATGACTCACGTTCTCCCAACAGAAGCCAGAGTGTGGCAGCCCAAACATCTGGTTTCCAGCCTTTGCTCAGCAGCTGGAATTCGGCCTGCTTCTGATGTGCCTCTGCCCGAGGGATCTTTGGGGTAGAGACATTAAGTAGGAGCACGTTCTCCAGTGTTCAGGTGCAGTGTATTATGACCGACACTTTTTATATTTTACATAAATGACCTTTGCGATCATATCATAAGCGTTCTCTCTGCTGATGATGTAAAACTAGTCAACACCTCTGTCAATGCTGCTGCCCTACATAGGTGTCAGAATGGTCAAACAATTGGCAGCTCCAAATCTCAACCAACAAATGTTTTGTCTTACACATTGGCAAAAAAATCAGAAAACCAAAATATAAGGTGGGCAGACACAACCTCATGGATGACCCTCACTCTGTCAAGGACCTTGGAGTAATCATCTCTAAAGATCTAAGTGCCAGAGCCCACTGTAACAGCATTGCCAAAAAGGCATTAAGAGTTGTTGACCTAATCCTGTGTAGCTTCTTCTCTAATAACACTGTACAACTAACCAGAGCATACAAAACATTTGCTAGACCAATCTTCGAATACAGCTCATCTGTCTGGAACCCGCACTGCATGTTGGACATTAATACAATTGAGATATTTCACGAGAAGAGTCCTCCACTTCTCTGCTCGCAACAGAATCCCTTATGCCACCAGGCTTGAAATTTTGGGCTTAGACAATTTAGAATTACGCCGCCTTTGGTCTGACCTAAGTGTAGTACGTAAAATTATCTGCTACAATGCCCTACTTGTCAATGAATACTTCAGCTTCAACAGCAATAATACACAAGCACACAATAGATACAAACTCAAGGTGAACTGCTCCAAACTCGATTGCAGAAAATACAACTTCAGCAACAGAGTGGTCAATACCTGGAATGCACTACCTGACTCTGTGGTTTCTTCCCCAAATCCCCAAAACTTTAACCTATGACTGTCTACTGCTGACCTCACCCCATTCCTAAGAGGTCTGTAAGGGGCAGGCATAAGCGCACCAATGTGCCTACCATCCCTATCCTACTATCCTCACTTATTCGTATCCATTTCCTGTATTCATGATGATGTTTATACTTATATCTGTCATACATGCTTGAGAAAATAAATAAAATAAAAATAAATAAACATACAGAAATGGTGGGTAGGCACCTCATTCATCACTCCCATCATTTTTCCTTCCCTTGATTAAAACCCCTCAAGTCTGATATGATTTATTGATGCATTCATGTATTTGTGTTTTTAATTGCAACAAAGTCACCCCCCCCCAAACTGTTCTGATCTTTGACAAATTTTACTGCATCTTTTTAAAGGTAAACAAAAGTATCTCTGTGCCAGCCGAAATGACTGCACCATTGATAAATTCCGAAGAAAAAACTGTCCCTCCTGTCGCCTGAGAAAATGCTACGAAGCAGGGATGACCCTTGGAGGTAAGTTCTGCCCCCCTTTTGCCACTGGTGGGTTCACCAAAATTATATGCTCTGCTCTTTGGGTGTTCCAGAATTAATGAAGCTGAAACTCCTATCTGAAATCACAGGAGAAAAGATCAAAGTTTATGCCAGGTGTGTGTATTACATTAGGGCTATTCACTGACGAGCCCTTGAGAAATTCACAACTTTTATCACACAAGTCAGTGAAATGGGTCTTCTGTGTCTTTATGCAGGAAGCAATCCCATCCCATCAAACTCAAATGAACCTGAGCCTATCACAAAGGCAGGTGTCCATATGCCCTAGCCAAGGGACAAAAAGTAGCTGGATGAGATATTACCTTGAGAAATCAGGAGGAAAAAAAAGATTGCCTTTAAGCAAAAACTTTAGGAAAGGTAATGTGTGGGCAAAATAAGAATTAGAATATAGCTTGCATACCTGTCTATCTTTGTATTTTAATAGTATCTCCTAGTAAGCTTTTTTTCTAAGATAAACAGTCTCAATTGCTATATCCTCTGTTCAAGCCCCTGTTTATCTTGGTCGCCCTTTTCTCCAAGCTATCTGACACCCCTTGGTTGCTTTGGTTGGGGTCAGATCAAGATTGGATTAGATTTAGATTAGAATCTTTATTGTCACTTTGAATGTACACTAATTGGCATACATTAAAATGAAAGTTCATTGCATGCAGCTCTCAAAGGGTCACCACCTCCAATCTACGCTACATAAACATGACTAAATAAATAAATAAGCATATACCCACATATATGACACCGAGAAACAATACAGTCTAGTTCAGATGTATACACGTACATGGCGAGAAAAATGAATCTTACAAGTTTACCAGATGGATAAAGGAATAAAGTTGTTACAAAATCTGATAGTCCTGCTAGAAATGCTTCAAAACCTCCCCCCCCCCCACCAGAGGAGAGCAACAGAAACATACAGTGGGGTGGGCGTGTAGGGTCTCTAACAGTGCTTCAAGCTCTAAGCACCAAGTGCTTATAAGCAATATCCTGAATAATGGGAAGCGAGCTTCCTATAATCTTCTCCACTGTCCTTACCACTCTCTATATTGACCTTCTATCCAAGGCTCTGCTGTCACCAAATCAAACAGTGATGCAATGTGTTAAACACTCTCAATTGTGCTGCTGTAAAAAGTGGCCAGGACAGAAGGAGAAAGATGTGCTCTCCTCATCCGACGTAGGAAATGCAGATGCTGGTTTGCATGCTTCACTAAGGATGACATGTGGAGAGACCAAGTCAGATTACTAGTTATCTGCAGCCCCAGATACAGTACTTAATACTATTAACCACCTCAACAGCTGTATCCTTGATACTGTGGAGTATGACTATGTGACTCTTTCTAAAATCTTTTATACCTACAATATTCTGATCTTGGAGGTATTCTGGTCCAACTACCTGCCCAAGTCAGAAGATCTCCTCCATCCCAGACAAATGATTGTCTAAAAATAGTTGTCTGTCTCTAAACCCATAAAAAAATGTAAGTGGATAAGAAAGACTAATTAGACAGTAAGCTATAGAGAAAATTTTTGTTGTGAGGGACCCCTGGACCCAGTGCTGTTTTTACCAAACACACACACACACACACACACACACACACACACACACAGACCCCATAATTTATTGTGGACTATCAACTTAATCTCATGAGTATTTTAAGTTTCACATGAACAAGAGGTGGTATTCAGCAGGTCCTGACCAGTTCAGAAAACCAATATATATCACCTCTGGCTCGCCCCACTCCATCTATTCTCTGCTTCCTGAGTTCAGGCTGATCAGGAAGAAATAGGGATTTTACAGTATCCTTCCCTTGGAGATGGGAGGGAATGGAGATTTTTCTTTCATGTAGGAAAGGTCTATCTCATTCATCTATTACAGGGGTCCCCAAACTTGGCAACTTTAAGACATGGACCTCAACTCCCAGAATTCTAGAAATTGAAGTCCACAAGTCTTAAAGTTGCCAAGTTTGAAGACCTCTGATCTATTAGTTGTTTGAGGGTGATAATCAGGGGTGGGCTGTTGGGGGTTTGCAGAGGTTCGGGAGAACCGCTAGCTAAGATTCTGTGCAGCTTGAAGAACCCCCAAATCCCACTCCTGGCTGGCCCCGCCCACCCCAGGAATCCCCATGCGGCCCATTTTGGATGCAGATAAGTGCAGGGCATGTATTGAGGCTTGGGGAGGGTGAAAAATGGGCCTACCAGAAGTTTGTTTCTGGCCTCCAGAGGGCCTCCAGAGTGTGGGGAGGCCGTTTTCGCCCTCCTGGAGGCTTGAATTAAGCTTCCGGAGCCTGGGGAGGGCAAAAATGCCCCCCTGCCATTGTGCAGGAGGACAACTAGGCCATGCCCACCATGGCCATGCCCATCCAGCAACTGGGCAGAGAATCCCTTGTTAAAATTTTTGAAGCCCATCCCTGGTGATAATAAACATGTGGATGAGGACAAGCCAGTAGATAGCATCTTCTTAGATTTCAAAAAGCAGTTGATAAAGTTCCTCATCAAAGACATATCAATAAGCAGAACAGCCATGGAATAAAATCAGATCTTTTTGCAGATAAGAGAACTGGCTAAAGAATAGGAATCCTGGGACTCTGCCTATGATAGGGGCTTTTTAATACATTTATGAATGATCTGGAACAGTAAAGCATTAGTGATATTGACATGGCAGGTGCTATTCAATGTCAGCAAGGGTAAAGTGATGCACATTGGTACCAAAATCCTAAATGCTCATACAAATGTTGTAATGATTAGGGGACTGAAAGCTAAAACATATGAAGAACGGTTGCAGGAACTGGGTATGTCTAGTTTAATGAAAAGAAGGTCTAGGGGTGACATGATAGCAGTGTTACAATATCTCAGAGGTTGCCACAAAGAAGAGGGAGTCAAGCTATTCTCCAAAGCATCTGAGGGTAGAACAAGAAGCAATGGGTGGGAACTAATCAAGGAGAGAAGCAACTTAGAAGTGAGGAGAAATTTCCTGACAGTGGGAACAATTAATCAGTGGAACAACTTACCTCCAGAAGCCGTGAAAGCTCCAACACTGGAAGTTTTTAAGAAGAGATTGGACAACCATTTGCCTGAAGTGGTGTAGGGTTTCCTGCCTAAGCAGGGGGTTGGACTAGAACACCTCCAAGGTTCCTTCTAATTCATTTTATTCTGTTCTGTTCTGTTCTATTCTATTCTAAATTAACAGGATCAATTAACAATGACTGATGGAGGAAAAAGACCTTGGAGCAATGATCAACAGATCAATGGAGGGGCTAATACAGTCAGCATCTACTGTTTTAAAAAAAGCCAACAACATGTTAGGAGTAATAAGAAATGGCACTGAAAACAGAGATGGCAATATCATAATGTTCTTATATGAATCAATGGTACGACCAGGTCTGGAATATTATGTGCAGTTCTAGTAGCTGCTCCTCAAAGAAATAGATAATAGAACTAGAGAAAGTTCAGGGGAGGAGAGCTAAGATGATGAAGGGGTTGAAGCAGCATCTCCCGAAAGGAGGCGAATGAAAGGAGACATGATTGAAATATACAGAATTGACATGATGTGGATTAAATGGGCACCTAGAAGCTATTTTTCTCTTTCCCCAAAGATGAGACCTAGAGGGCCGTTCAGTGAAATTGAATCCTGGGAGGATCAGGACAGCCAAGGACCTCTTTTTTTTCTAACACAATGCATAATTAAACTTTCAAATTCACTATTATGAAATGTTGTACCAGCTCCCAGCTTAGCTGGCTTGAAAAATGGGTTTGACTGATTTATGGAAATCACCAGGATCAATTAGCCTTGATGAAATGAGACCATCTGTGAATGGAATAGCAGGGAGATTGGTGGGCTTCCTTACAGCCTTTTTTGTGCACTGTGAGAACAAACTGCTGGATTACATCGGTGAAGAGTCTGATCTAGCCGCTCTGCCAGGTTTTTGTCAAGCATCTCTCAAAAAATAGTCCATAGGTTAGTGGGGTGGCTGACAGGCTAGGATGAAGCAGCAGAGAACTTTATCAGTTTGCAATGCGAACATATTCTCAGCTCACACTTTCTCTGCACCACCATCTGGGCTGGACTGTTCTAGTACACTTTTCTGACCCTCTTCTGGAAAACTGGCAAACCTAGATCCACTGATCTTCCAAAAATAGCCCAAAATCAAGGATGGATTATTCCAGAACATTAATGCTGAGCCAGACAGGTGTGTCTGTGTGTGTGTGTGTGTGTCTGTTTGTGTGTCTGTCTATGTGTGTAGGTTTATTCACTTGCCCAGAGCACAATCTTTACTTAGTAAATGCAACCTATTCAACATGTCAAATTAAGGAATCCCCTTTCCAGTTGATCAGCATGATCAAATAGAGTTATGAATTAGGAGTTAGGGAATCTCTCCCTTTATAAATTAAGGAAATGAAGGCCTCTTCAACGAGGTGAAGAAATGAAGTTCTTCACCTAGTTGAATCTCATTCATTACTTGAATTCAAGATTTCAAGTCAGGATTTCTTAATGAGTCATGTAATATTCTGCAAAAAATACCATTGGGTTCTGGGGTCTTGTTCATTGTAAATGTTTTAATTGCTTCATTAGTTTTATCTTATGTTATGGTTCAATTAAAAGTCTCTTTTTGCAAAGAAAGTAGATTGCGGCATGATCATTTTAAAACTGACATTTGTCAGTTACAGACCCACCTGGTGGTGATAATGTCTATCCCACATTATTTTTAACTTACCAAGCAATAGTTTATGGCCTACTTTGTCAAATGCTTTACTAAAACCCAAGTATGTATTTCTTTGGTCCACTAATTTAGTCACTTTGTCAAAGAATGAAATAAGATTTGTTTAGCATGTTCTGTTTCTGACAAACCTGTGTTGGCTTCGGGAGGACCAATTATTCCCTTTAATTTTTTTCTTGTTTTTTATATGTTGAAAAAACTTTTTTCTATTATTTATGCCTTATTTATATGTCCCTCTCCCCATTTTTTGTATTTATCTTTTTTTTTCTTTCAGTTTATCAGGAGATTTTTGTGCAGCCATGCTGGGGGTTTTCTTTTTCAGTGGTATTGAACTTGCCTGGCCTTTATAATCATATTTTTAGAGCTTCCCAAGCTTCTTGTTTTTCCCTTTAAGATTTATATCTTTGCAATACTTCATATAAGGGAAGCGGTGGCTCAGTAGCTAAGATGCTAAGCTTGTCGATCACAAAGGTTGGCAGTTCAAATCCCAGCACCACGTAACAGAGTGAGCTGAGCTTCCATTACTTGTCCCAGCTTCTGCCAATCTAGCAGTTTGAAAGCACATAAAAAATGTAACTAGAAAAATAGGGACCACCTTTGGTGGGAAGATAACAGCATTCTGTGCCCCTTTGGCATTTAGTCATGCTGACCACAGGGATGTCTTCAGACAGCTCTGGCTCTTTGGTTATGAAATGGAGATAAGCACCGCCCCCTAGAGTCAGGAACGACCAGCTCATATGTGCAAGGGGAACCTTTAATCCTTCCTATGCTTTTTTAAAATCTAAGACACTGGTTTGATTATAGTGTATGGTTTGTGTTTGCATTACACTGAATTTCAGTATGACTTGGATACTCTCCCACAAAGTTCCAGCAGCTTCAACCCCCTCTGTTGTGTCTTCTCTGTTAGTAAGAATTAGGTCCACTATAGCTTTCCCTCTAATTCTCTCCTATGCCTTTTGGGTGACAAAGTTGTCAGGTAGGTTGGTCAGGGACATGTTCAATCTCCCACTTGATGCAGAGTCTGTCTCCCAGTTGATATCAGGGTATTAAAGTCCCTTTGAGTGTTTGCATATAAGCATCTGAGTCCTGTATGACTGACCCTGCCTATGCTTCCTATATCTCCTACTTTATTTCTGAGTTTTTCTTGGCCAGAATATCTTCTATAATGAAGACCAATCAAGCTGCCTTTTCCTTTTTTGAAAGGGCTTGTAAAAGATGCTTTTAAAAGAGGTTAATCATTTAACTCATTAACCATGTTACATTTGGCTAGGAGCAGAGAGATTTATTGTTCCCTTTGAAGTTTGAACTAGTTGTTCTACAAATTGTGTCACATATTAAATAAGGGCATTTGTCCACAAAGAAGCCCCTCCCCAGTCCAGTACTTTCCCCTTTGAGGTGCCAGAGAAGGTGGTCAGCTAGATGAGGATAAAAAAGGGTGGTGGGTGTTTGGAAGTACCTCTGAGGCTTGTTTAGGTTGACTTGGAGCCCAAAGCTAAGAGGAAAGGAAGTGTGTGGGTATAATTCCTTTTCTCTTGGCTGTGGATCAGGGGAGAAATTCAGCAGGTTCTAACAGGTTCTGGAGAACTGGTAGTGGAAATTTTGAGTAGTTTGGAGAACTGGCAAATACCACAACTGGCTGGCCCCAAACTGGGATGGGAATGAAGATTTCGCAATATCCTTCCCCTGGAGTGGGGAGGGAATGGAGATTTTGCAGTATCCGTCTCCTGGAATGTGGAGGGTATGGGGATTTTCCAGTATCCTTCCCCTGGAGTGGGGAGGGAATGGATATTTTGCAGTGTCCTTCTCCTGGAATGGGGAGGGAATGGCGATTTTGCAGTATCCTTCCCCTGGAGTTAGGTGGGAATGGAGATTTTGCAGTATCCTTCCCCTGGAGTGTGATGGAAATGGGGATTTTGCAGTATCCTTCCCCTGGAGTTGGGTGGGAATGGAGATTTTGCAGTATCCTTCCCCTGGAGTGGGGAGGGAATGGAGTTTTTGCAGTATCCTTCCCCTGCCACACCCACCAATAGTAAAAAAAAATGTTGAATTTCACCACTGCTGTGGATCCTTCATTGATCCAACTTTAGAAACCCATGTACGCACTTGCCAAGATAAAGTGACGTTGTCCTTTCTCATAGGCCTTTGTAGAGAAGATCATTAGAAGTTCTCTGGATCACCCTTGGGACATGGCTCCTAAAATCTTCCTTGGAGAAAGAAACAATATTTTCCCTTCCTTTTGTTTTTCCTTTTTCTTAGAAGCCATGTTGCCTTGAAAGCTCCGCTTGCTCAGAGCTCTCTCTCTGCCCCCCTTCTCCTTTCTTTTGCCACTTCCTTTCATAGGCCCTCTTTCTCGGCACATCTCAGTGGTTCTCATAGGCCAGTGATAGCTAACCTTTTTGTTGTCATGTGCCGAAAGCACATGAGTGCGCACGACAGCATGAGGGAGCATCCATAATGCAGTGCAGGGCTACCCCACATGCCCCACCCCGTGCATGTGCACACAGCCCCTGCATGCCACCCCTATGCATGTGTGTGTGACCCCCACATGTGCGCTCCACCCCTGTGCATGTCTCAGCAGAGCCCCAAAAACCAGTTGGCCAGCAGGAGGTGCACGGAGATGCGTGGTGGAGCTGAGCTGGGGTGATGGCTCATGTTTGCACAGAGAGGGCTCTGTGTGCCACCTGTGGCATACGTGGCATAGGTTCGCCATTATGGTCTTAGGCTCATGACTAGGTATAGGAGAATCCAAACAACTTTTCCTTTTTCTGTGGAGATCCCACGGCACTGTACTGGCTACACCAGGCTGCTCAGTTTATGCCTTGGTGTTTTATCCTTTGGGTGGACAAGCTTCTGCAACATGTGAAATGACAACATTCACAACAGAATCCCTTAGGCCACCAGTCTTGAAATTTGGGGCTTAGACAACTTAGAACTATGCCACCTTCAATCTGATCTAAGCGTAGTACATAAAATTATCTGCTACAATGTCCTACCTGTCAATGACTACTTCAGCTTCAATCACAACAATACACACTATAGATACAAACTCAAGGTAAAATACTCCAAACTCGATTGCAGAAAATACGACTTCAGCAACAGAGTGGTCAATGCCTGGAATGCACTACCTGACTCTGTGGTTTCTTCCCCAAACCCCCAAAACCTTAACCTTAGATTGTCTACTGTTGACCTCACCCCATTCCTAAGAGGTCTGTAACGGGCGTGGATAGGTGCACCAATGTGCTTACCGTCCCTGTCCTAACCACCCCATTTATTCGTATCCATTTCATCTATTCATAATCTTGTATGTACTTATATCTGTTATCTTATACACGCTTGACAAAACAAACAAACAAATAAATAAATTGCTTTGTTTATAGTTCTCTTCTTTGTCTGTTAAGGAGGAGCTCCTGCTGAGGTCTCTTTTGGGGGATTTGATGAAGGCCCACTTGTGATAGCCACATGTTCTGCAGGCTTCCTTGATGTATTTCCATACACCCCTGAGCTGAAGGCCTGCCTACCAGCAGAGCTCCTCCCTAAGAGACAAAGAAGAGAACAATAAATGAAGCAGGAATACACTGCAGGAATATCTGAAAAGCTTAGGAGGATCTTCAATCAAGACAACACATGTACACACTTCAAACCCAAGTATACATTAAGGCAGAAGCTGGTTCACCCCAAGGATAAAACACTAGGACACAAACTGAGCAATGTTGTACATTCAGTACAATACAGTAAGACATGTGCAGATCTGTACATTGGGGAAACAAAACAACCACATCATAAATGCAAGGCAGAAAATAGGAGAACAAAGCCATCAGGAGAAGGTTCAGCAGTCCATCTGCATTAAAAAGACATGGGACACTCTTTTGAAACTAGCAAAGTCCACTTTTGGGACAGAGGACCACTGGTTTGAAAGAGGAGTCAAAGAGGCCGTCTGTGTCAAAATTGAACAGCCCTCTCTCAACGGGGAGGGGGGGATATGACATCATCTATCTCCAATCTGCAATACAATCCTTTCAACAGTTCCAAGAAGGCTCCACTCCCATTTGCACCCCTCAGGTGATGCTGAGGACACAGGCAAACCTCCAAGTGGCCTCTACAACCCTCTAAAAGAATGGAAATGACCAGCTGTCTGCAAGGACTATAAATCCTTCCATTCCCCACAATCCAGTCAGAGCTGAAGAAATTTTTTGATAAGAAGCCAAACGTCTTCAAAGAGAAACAAGAAAGTCCAGTTGCATCTTTGAAAAAGCACCTTTGAGACAGCATCTTTGGTAAAACATTTGTCTTAATTACAGAGATTTTACCCAATAAAGATAACTGTAATTTGTTCCATTTTAATAGGCCTTTTTTTTCTATTACAGAGGCACAAAGTTATTTTGAAACAGTGTAGAATTTGTATTTGTCTGTGTAACCAACAGGCATTTCACCTTTTTCTCCACCTGTCTTTTTTTCTCAAATTTCATAGAACTGAGAGGTCATATTCTTAACAGGCATTGTTGTTTTCTGTTTATTTATTTTAAAGCTCACTTAAAAGCTTTAAAATGTCACTGCTGACATTGTAGCTATTATTTTCTGTCCCCATTCTTCAAATGTCTCCTGGAGTATTTCTAATGTCATGCCGCTTTCTGTCATTTTGACTCAGGTCTGACCAAAGACAAAAGATAAACCTGTCTCCTTCTTTATCTTTCATCTTTTATGTGTTGAATCTTTAGTCTTTACTAGTGTCCAATTTCTGAAATAATCAAATCTTGAATTTCTATTATGACTAAGGTAAACTAAACAGTTTTGTTCCTACAAAGGTGCTGTTTGTATAATTATTTCCAAAATCTTATACTAAAGGCCCTGATAATTCAAATTCATCTGGTCCCTTAACTTGTTGGATTGAAGTCTTGTTAAGCTTTTGCCATTTATTTCAAATTCTTTACATTCTTAAGCCTTTAGTTAATGAAGGTCAACTCACCAAGTAGCTTTGCAAATGTGTCATTTTGAAGAACTCTTAAAAGCCAGGATAGTAAAGTAGGTAATTTCCAAAAGTGGTTAGAATGTGAGGGATTCGGTGTCCTTTAAAAGGCTCTGCAACTGTTGAGAGCATAATGACTTCCCTTCATCTTCCAGTATTCAAACCAGTGGTGGGTTACGCCCCCCGGTGCCTGCTGGAAGCACCAGGTAACCATTCTGATACGGTGCTCCGGAGGCCCACCCGCCGGCCTGCCATCCTTGCTTGTATTTGACCCAACTGGGCTATTTGTGCACACGGACGGAGTGTACGGCGCCTGCGCGACGCTCCACTGAGCAGCTGGAGCATGCAGCACATGTACATATGGCAGTCGCCCGGCCCCGTCACAGCGTATCAGTTACGATGGGATCAGGAACCCACCACTGACTCAAACTCATGAGAAACCACCATCCGGAGCTTAAGCAGTCAATCTCCGGTCCTCTCCTTATCCATTGATTTTCCGTGCGACCAGCCTATTCTATGGTTCTCCAGGCATCATTATGATATCATCGCTGTTCATTCGGAGACATGCTAGCTCATCGTTCCTCACCAGAAGTCTAAGCCCACATACACACACACTTAAATACTGCACAAATTTTCTTTTCTTTTTTAATTAAAAAGTTTTTTATTAAACATAAATTAAAACATTGGACCCAGGGTAAACCATCCTGGAGGAACCTATGCCATACATGCTAAGATATTCAGTTATACATTGTAGCCCCCTGTTTTTTTAAAAACATTTGATCCATACCGTATTTACAAAAAAGAAAAAAAGTAACCTATTCCAGCCGTTGGTTTGTACATTCTTGCATTCATCATTTCATACATAATTCTAGTCTCCCTTCTATGAATCTTGCCACATGCCTGTTTTGAGCTTTCCCTTATATATTCCAACCATTGATAAAATTTATCCCAGATCTTATAATATTCTGATTCATCTTCATTCTTCAATTCCCACATCAATTTATCCATTTCAGCACAGGTCGGAATTTTCCTAATTATTTCCTCTTCTTGTGGAATTTCCCTGTTTTTCAAATTTTGGGCAAAGATCATTCTTGCTGCCATGATAATGTGTATAGTTAAAAAGATAACCCCCTTGTTCTATTTATTGTTTATAATTCTCAAAAAAAATAGTTCTGGTGTGAATTCTATTTCATCTTCGATTATCTCTATCAACCACTTTTGGATATTCTGCCAGTATATTTTGGCTTTTTGGCACTACCATCACATATGGTAGTAAATACACTGCACATGATTTCTCATAGTCTATTGATAATCCTATATAATGGCATTCTTCCCTTGCACAGATATAGATTCTCGAAGACATACAACACAGCATATATACTGATCTTCATCCATTAAAAGGCAAAACAGGGCACCTGGCATGATTTATCAGCTGCTAGATTTTCATCAGAGGACAGTAATGTTCTGTGCAAGAATTAGGTGCCTGGACATTCTCCAGCAGGTCTCAAGAAGAAGCGCTCTCTTCCCCCAAGAACTAAAATTGGTATTCTTATCAAGGACCTCTGGGTATAAAATGATACCTTTTCCACATGTTAATCCAGTGGTTCCCAAACTTGGCAACTTTAAGCAGAGCTGGCTGGAGAATCCTGGGAGTTGAAGTCCACAAGTCTTAAAGTTGCCAAGTTTGGGAACCACTGTTATCCAACACCCTTGAAAAATTAAATTCAAACCAATTCAAGATAATTAAATGAAAATTTGCCTTATTTTGATTCCTTCTTTCCAATCTTTCCCGTTGACTGCTTCTTGTTTAATAAAGAAGGAATGTAGAAGATTGACAACCCCTGAAGGGGGGCAGGGGGTTGGACTTGAAGACCCCTAGGGTCCCTTCCAACTCTGTTATTCTATTCTATTCTATTCTAAAAACCTCCAGGGGCGGAGCACCTACAGCTTCTGAAGGAACCCATTTTACTAATGAATTGTTCTCACTATCAGGAAATTTCTTCTTTGTACTAGGTTGGATCGCTTCTTGATTGGTTTTCATCCACTGTTTCTTGTCCTGCCCTTGTCCTGTGATTTGGAAGTAGGTTGGTCCCTTCTTCTCTCTGGCAGCCCCTTAGATATTGGAATGCTGCTATCACACCACTCAGCAATCTGCCATTTTCAGCATCTTATACTCCAGAGCAGTGTTTCTCAACCTTGGCAACTTGAAGATGTCTGGACTCCAACTCCCAGAATTCCCCAGCCAGCGAATGCTGGCTGGGGAATTCTGGGAGTTGAAGTCCAGACATCTTCAAGTTGCCAAGGTTGAGAAACACTGCTCCAGAGGGATCATCACACAGCTCTGCATCCTCCCCAGTGGTCTCTTCCACTGTGCATGTGAACGCAGCACTTCCACAAATTCTGTTGAAAGGAAGCCTCAGACTCCAAGCGTTTCAAGAGCAGGCAGATTGTCTCTCCTTTTCTTGTCTGCGCGTCCCCCACTCTGCTCTGGCTGCCCTCCCCAGTGCTCTTTCCAAGTGTTGCTCTGCCATTAGCCTACAAGCGCTTTAGAGACGGACAGTCTGTAGGACAGGATGTCTCCTCTTTCATCAGATATTTGAGAGAGAAGCTGAGCATTCCTATAATTGCCTGGAATTAACTGATAAATGCACCCAAATTGCTGGGGATGTGCACACCATTTGGAACATGGCAGGCGAGGGGTTTGAACTGGTGGGTAAGGGAAGACTCTGCCCTTCACTTTTTAGAAGCAGAAGCATCGGCTGTGGGTCTTCTGGTCCGCAAAGACTGGGGCTACAGCTGCTGAGCTGGGTTTATGTGGTTTCCAGGTCACCGTGACCCTCCTGTAATTTGCAAGCAGCTCTCCTTTGTGCAGATTGTAGTCAGGTACGGCAGCTGTCGGCAAACAAATGCTTGCAAACCCACAAGACCTAAACATCCAACATTTGGTCTTCCTAGGCTGGATTGTCTGGCAGCACTCTTGATTGTTAAGCCAGGGAGATTTAAGGGAGTCCAGAAGAAATCTTACCTTGCTGAAGCGAACTCTGAAATCCCTTTCCCAGTTCAACCTCTTAGTTAAGTCACTTGCCTTTCCCAGAACTCCAGGCAAGTTGGCAAGGTGGACCCAGGCCTACTCTGGACCTCTTCTGTAAAGTCTTCCATTCCAGCTGAGATTGGTTCTGCCCCAATTCTGGTAGGGAGCCCTCCCTATTTTCCTCCATTTCTTTCCTCTCCTTCTGTGGGAAGGGGTTGTGCAGCCTGATCCCCTCAATTGCGCTAGAGTGCTTGTATTGAATTTGAGAGGATTATCTTCATATCGGAAAGAGGATCATTGAGTGTCTAATAAGAGCCCAATATAAATCCCATATCAGTGGTGAAATTTAATTTTTTAAACTACCAATTCTGTGGTAGCCATGGCAAGGGAAGATTACTGCAAAATCTCCATTCCCTCCCCACTCCAGGGGAAGGATACTGTAAAATCTCCATTCCCTCCCCACTCCAAGGGAAGGATACTTCAAAATCTTCATTCCCACTCCACTCTGGGGCCAGCCAGAGGTAGCATTTGCAGGTTCTCTGAACTACTCAAAATTTCTGCTACCGGTTCTCCAGAACCTGCTGGATTTCACCCCTGCCCCATACCCAAAAGATCCAGTTAGTGTCCATTTGTCCTGCAGAAAACCTGATGTCTTAGATGAGGGAATAGATGGGGAAGTCATCAAATTTGCAGATGACTGTAAACTGGCAGGAATGGCCAATACTCTGGAAGATAGGCTTAAGATACAGAAGGATCTTGACAGACTTGAACATTGGGCACTATCTAACAAAATGAAATTCAAGGGTGAAAAAAGTAAGGTTCTACATTTAGGCAAGAAAAACAAAATGCACAGGTACAGTATACATGGTTCCTTCCTCAGTAGTGGTGACTGTGAGAGGGACCTTGGAATCCTAGTGGACGATCACTTAAACATGAGCCAGCAGTGTGGGGCAGCAGCCAAAAAAGCTAATGCAATCCTTGGTTGTGTAAATACAGGCATAGAATCAACATCATGTGAAGTATTAGTATCACTTTATAAAGCTTTAGTAAGACCACACTGGAATACTGCATCTAGTTTTTGTCCCTACATTATAAAAAAGATGTTGAGATTGCAAGAAGTGCAGAGACAAGCAACTAAGATGATTAAAGGCCTCAAGACTAAAACATGTGAAGAATGGTTGCAGAACCAGGGTATGGATAGTCTAGAGAAAAGAAGGACCAGGGACGACATGATAGCAGTATTGCAGTATTTGAGGGGCTGCCACAAAGAGGAGGGGGTCAACTTATTTTCCAAAGGACAGAAGGCAGGACAAGAAACAATGGATGGAAACCAATTAAGGATAGAAGCAATGTGGAATTAAGAAGAAATCTTCTAACAGTGAGAACAATTAACAGTGGGACAGTTTGCCTTCCGAGGTTGGGGGGGCTTCATCACTGGAGGTTGTTAAAAAGACTGGACAGCCACTTGTCTGAAATGGTGTAGTGTCTCCTGCTTGAGCAGGGGGTTGGGCTAGAAAATTTCTAATGTCCTTTCCAACTCTGTTCTGAATTGAATTGAATTAATTATGTGATTGTCAAAGTTAACAGTGATGTGATGGCACATAGCCAACCATCCCCAATTTATCTTCATCCTGCTCCTGAGGAAAATCCACCTAGCCCCCCCCCCCCCAACAAGCCTTCAGGACCTCTAACCAGGCAATAGAAATGTTTATCAGACTTGTATGATGTGCTATGAAGTTATATCCAACAGGGCCATAATAATGTGCCCAAATGCCATGACTTCAGGATATATGGAATGCACAAATAAACGTTCTTTAAGGTTTTTAGCTCTTACGGTTGCATTGCTAGGGTAAAATATAGAAGAATCATAAGTGAGAGTGGGCTTCAGTAGCCTCAGATAATAAAAGGCATGATATATCAGCTATGTTCTATTGTACAATCTCGCAGCTGTGTGATTTGACCTCAGCTCTAAGTGAAGAGTACACTCGCCTCATGGCAAACTGATTGCAGGTCATCCTCAACTTGTAACTGATCATTTCACAACTCTTCCAAGTTACAACTTTTACGTGGATCAATGGAGTTACAGTCCAGTTTCAAAGTTGTGACCCCACATGCAAATAGAATATAATAGGATAGAATTCTTTATTGGCCAAGTGTGATTGGACACACGAGGAATTTGTCTTTGTGATCACAAGTTGGGTGCTTGGCAACAGAGATGCAATTATGGCCATTGGCAGCATCTTACAGTCTGTTGTCTGGATGAGGATGAGGATGTCTGCATTTTATGAGAGTTTGCTGAAAAGCAGAAGTTACTTCTGATTTGGGGGGAAACTGCAGCATAGCAAACAATGGATGCACAAAACAACCACAGCATTCATTTTATAACTGTTGCATTGGCTTAGTCACCACAGGTCAGTGGTTAAGATTGTAAAATCAGTTTGGTCATGTGTCCGATCTGATTTATGGCTGTCATAACATACTACCATAATGGGTAGGCTGCACAGACTGGATTCACACTTGCACTCTTGCTATCTTCCATCACTGGAATTACTTAGAGCAGGGGTGTCAAACTCGCATCACAACTTCTTTCCCTTCACTAGGCATGGCCAGCGCATGAAGCATCCGACCCTCAGGCTGCAAGGTTGACAGCCTTGGCTTAGAGGGATGAAAGCAGATTTGTGTGTGTGTGTGTGTGTCTGCCTCATTGAGAAGAATAATGTATCATCTTGACTTTTTTGGTTGGAGGCGTGGTGGCTCAGTGGCTAAGATGCTGAGCTTGTCAATCAGAAAGGTCAGCAGTTCGACAGTTCAAATCCCCAACACCACGTAACAGAGTGAGCTCCTGTTACTTGTCCTAGGTTCTGCCAACCTAGCAGTTCGAAAGCACGTAAAAAATGCAAGTAGAAAAATAGGGACCACCTTTGGTGGGAAGGGAACAGCGTTCCGTGTGCCTTCTGTGTTTAGACATGCCAGCCACATAACCACAGAGATGTCTTCGGACAGCGCTGGCTCTTCAGCTTTGAAACTGAGATGAGCACCACCCCCTAGAGTCTGGAACAACTAGCACCTATGTGTGAGTGGAACCTTTACCTTTACTTTTACTTGCCTGGCCAGAAGTGCTGTTTAAATAGACCAACTTTGATTTAGTTTAGCATTGGCAGGCATTTCTCGGGTGCTTTTATTCTCCAGCCCTTTATCGCTAGACACAAGATCAGATTAAAGCAATATCCAAGCACCTCCAGGGTAGGCGTGGCTGGTGGAACTCTTAAGATTGTGCAAATTCATATGCCACTTAGCCCCCAAGGATTGTTGTGTGTGCGCGCAATTATAACGGTTTTTAATTGAACCTTCTTAATACAGCAGCTTTAATAAAGTATTATTTTCTCCATTTGCCAAATTAGAGTGGATCAAGGATGTTCTCTCTTGAAAATATATTTGTGCAAGAACTTAGATTTTTTTTTACATTTGTTACCTATTTTAAAAAAATCTCCTGCTGAAATCACTTTGGGGCTCTTGGTTATCTTGAGTGGATAATTTTTGTTTAATCTTGATAGGCCTTAAAAAATGCTCTTTTCTGCTTGAAGAGGTATTGTATTGTAATTCTGTTCCATTCAGAGTAACTCCATATTAATCACCTATAACAGCTCTGTCTTTTTCATTTGATGTTCCATGGGAATAAGGGATGCGGTGGTTCAGTGGCTAAGATGCTGAGCTTCTTGATCAGAAAGTTTGGCAGTTTGGCGGTTTGAATCCCTAATGCCATGTAACGGAGTGAGCGCCCGTTACTTGTCCCAGCTTCTGCCAAACTAGCAGTTCAAAAGCATGTAAAAAAATGCAAGTAGAAAAATAGGAATCACCTTTTGTGGGAAGGTAACAGCATTCTGTGTGCCTTCAGCATTTAGTCATGCTGGCCACATGACCATGGAGACGTCTTCGGACAGCGCTGGCTCTTTGGCTTTGAAACGAAGATGAGCATCACCCCCTAGAGTTGGGAATGACTAGCACATATGTGCGAGGGGAATCTTTGCCTTTATATCTTTAAAATGTTGTAAGTCTGCTTCTTGCCTCTTCTAGCAGCTCTCCCCCCCCCTCCAATGCTTTATTAAGTTCACTTCTGAGATTTTTCTTTTTCTTAGCTTTGGCTTCTCTTCTTTGCAATTTGCACAGTTTGTTCTGACATCCAGGTTATTTTTTGTCATTTCCTTCATTTCTTCAAGGGGACTTTTTGCCATTGGCAAAAAGATGCTGTTGAAGGTGAGCTGCCAGTTTGACCCTTGGTCACCTAGAGGCAGTTGAAGAGGTTGGCAGCAGTGAATTCGGCTTGCAAAAAGTTGGAGGAGCTAGTTGGCACACATTTACATGCTCTTCATTGTTCGAGTAGATCAGGTGTCACCAGCCTGTGGCTCTGGAGCTGCATGTGGCTCTTTCATTCATCTGCTGCAGCTCCCTTTTGCCAATCGGCTCCACAATTGATAGGGCTTTCAATTGGGACAGGTAGAGGAAAAAGGATGCTGCGCTAGGAGGAGACTCTATGGTGGGGGAACCGGACTTCTGGTCGGCAGAGGAAAAAGGATGCCATGCTAAGAGGAGACTCTCTGGTGGAGGAACCAGACTTCCAGTCAGCTCCAGAATTGAGTGGGGGGCTTCCAATTAGGACCTTTGTGGCTCTTTGAGTGTTTAAGGTTGTTGATACCTGGACTAGATTCAGCGCTGGGGGTTGGTGGTGGTCCCTTCATACAGTTCATGGCGTCAGAAAATGTAAAACAAAATCTACTGGGCTGGCTGTGAGTTGAGAAGGATTACTTGGTTCCTTCTCCTTTCCTAGCCTGGTAGAGCAGTTACTCTGCAGCTCAGCTGCATGGTTTCTCTAACAAAGTGGTGGTGCATTTACGAAGGTGTGGCCCTGAAGCCTGGTAGCGGAGAAACAGAAACACTTGCTATTCTCAGCCCACTCCTGGATAGACTTGCAAGGTCAGCCATGCAATTCGATTACCCTGCCTGCCAGGTGGGAGCCTGCCTGCAAGAGTGACATCCAGCCCCCAACAGATGGTTCTTTGCATATCAAGCGCTCTTAGGATGGAAAACATACATCATCAGGTGTTCAAATTAATGGGCTGTTAAGAACAATCAGTGTTTTGAATTTGCAACTAAATAGCACCACAAAATGAAGGTAAATCAGTGTTGGGGACGATGTTTTTCTTGTCCCTGTTAGGGACTTAATGAAACTGGATGCATTTACAAAACAGAAATATCCCCCTCCGGTTTACAGTTGGTAGAGGGTACAGCTAAAGGGACAGGGTGTCTCAGTGGCTAAAATGCTGAGCTTGTCAATTGACAGGTCGGCAGTTCAATGGTTCAAGTCCCTAGCGCCGCATAATGGAGTGAGCTCCCGTCAGTTGTCCCAGCTTCTGCCAATCGAGCAGTTTGAAAGCATGTTAAAAATGCATGTAGAAAAATAGGAACCACCTTTGGTGGGAAGGTAACAGCAGTCCGTGAGCCTTCTGTGTTTAGTCATGCCGGCCACATGACCATGGAGATGTCTTCAGGCAGCACTGGCTGTTTGGCTTTGAAATTGAGATGAGCACCGCCCCTTAGAGTCAGGAACAACTAGCACCTATGTGTGAGTGGAATCTTTACCTTTACAGGCACCGGATGGGTTTTGAGATGCAACCTTGGACTTTCAGAAATGGTGTGAGTGGATTTGTATTGGTTGGACTCCCAAAAAATAGCACATGGCGTATTCAGAACATTTCACAACCTAACTCAGACATGCACATTATGCTGCACCCAGAAACAAAACAAAAGGGAAAAAATGGACATTTGTTGAGAAAATGGGGAGAAAGGAATGTTAAACCCACAAACATTCCCAAACAAGAATAAGAGTGGAAACTCTTCTTTTTCCCTCTGTGATTGGCAAGGTTTTCTCTTACGAAAGTGCAAAAACAAAAAGAAAGAAAAAGAAAAGAAATATTTAAAGAAGTGACAATCAATCTTAATCACAAAAAGTATAAATGAAAATGATAACTCTTCATCTCCTAAAATCTTGGTCAAAGAAACCAACTTTATATTCCTTTCTTTTACCTATGACAATTTTGACTTTAATTCTTTCAGCTGTTGTCATCGGATTTCGGTTTTATTCAATTTTTCCCTGCTCAAAGGCTTCTTAGAGGCTTTAGCAAGTTCCATGGTAAATCCAGTAAAAAAAAAAAAATCATTCCCCCCTTTTGGTTTATCATTTGTATTTCCAGTTTTTTTTCCAAAGCTTTAACCAGGTTCTTGTCCTTATTCGGGTCTTTCTCTGGGCAAGACACAGTGGTGGGATTCAGCCAGTTCACACCTATTCAGGAGAACTGGTTGTTAACTTTCTAAGCAGTTCAGAGAACCGGTGGTTGGAAGAAATCTCATTTTGGTTTTTTCCATTTTACAGGACTAATCCTGTAAGGAAGGCAGGAAGGAAACATTCTGGTGTTGTTTCTAGCCTAATCTTTATTGCCCTGCTTACAAAAACTGCCTCTCCGGTTAACCCTCATTACATTGTCACAGCTAAGGCGAAGCGCCCATCCGTGTGAGTGATGTTGAGTTAGCTACACCCAGTCAGTCACATGACCACTGAGCCATGCCCACCCAGCTGGTCATTAGGGCAGAGACCCGGTTGTTAAATTATTTGAATCCCACCACTGGCAAGATACTATAGCTGCCTTCTATGTTGTCTTTATTATCCAGTATTTTCGGTTTTAATATTTCTACTTCAGACAATTTTTTACCTATCACCTCATCATGAACATCATTTGGACAATCAATCTGTAGAAGGAGATGTCATTGCTGAAATTACTAACATTGTTTACACATTTCTGGCTCCATTCTTTGAAAATCTCGTGGAGCATTTCAACATTCTAAAGCTTTGTGTCATTGTGTAAGCCTTTTACAAAGAAAAAAGCAAGAGCAAGTTTACACTTCGGTTTTTTTCGTTTTTCCCTGTTTGCTTGGAGTCTTTAGTCCTTCCCAGTGTCCAATTTCTGGTCCTGAAGTTTCAAATGTCTATTATGGCTTAAGATAGACAAAACAATTTGCTTTCCATGAAAAGCTGTTTTTTTATATAATAAAAGCTTATAGTAACAAATATTTAAAATTTTCCTGGATCCTTAAATTGTTTATAACTTTCATAAATCAAAGTCTTGCTTGCTTTTTACTGTTTATTTCCAATTCTTTACATTCTTAAGCTCACGGTTATTTTTCAAGAATGGAAGTAAACTCATCAGATTGCTCTTAAACCTTATTGCTCTGAAGGTCTCTAATAGTGTTGAGGTAATTGGATCCAATGTCTTTTAAAAAGTCCCTCCACAGTTGTCTCAAGCCTCCAGGAGGCTGCTGCCCTGTGGCCTCTTCATGAGCAGCAGCTACTCTGAGCACATGCGGGTACTCTCCCATCCTTTCCTTGTCTGGAGAGGTTCCAAAAATCTATTTTACTTGCTGATTCTTCCGTCTTTGCCATGGTTATCATCTTTGCTTGGAGACATGCTTCTCTTGCCATGCCATCCCTGGAAATCTGAATTATCTGATCTACAAGGTTTTCCATTTGGCAGAAACTACCCCAAAAATAAGACCTCCCCGGTAATAAGCCCAATCGGGCTTTTGAGTGCATGCACTAAAATAAGCCCTCCCTTGAAAATAAGCCCTCCCTGAAAATATTGCAACACAGCAGCAGCCATGAGGTGACCATACTCGCCTCCTCCCGCAGCTCAAAAATAATAAGACCTCCCCGAAAATAAGGCCAAATGTTTGTTTGGGGGGCGGGTCAAAAGAAAATAAGACCCTGTGTTATTTTCAGGAAAACATGGTAGGAATAATAACAGTAACAAAAATAGCCCAACCCCTCCCCAAAAATAATGAAAAAGATGTCCGTATCTGTGTGGATTTTAAGGAGAGTTTCATTTTGCTACTGTCACAAATTACTGAATTGAGTATACAGTATGTCCTGAGACATTCTTTTCTTTTAATTCTTAGCATGCAGCTTAAGCCTCTTGTTAAAAGAAGAAGAAGAACTAGAACTATCAAGGCTTAAGGCTGCCTGCTCTTTGCCACAGAAATCATTTAGGGTTGATGATGATAATGGGCAGATGATGGGCATAGATGGCTTTCCTATCCCACGTCTTGAGCAGGGGGTTGGACTAGAAGACCGCCAAGCTCCCTTCCAACTCTGTTATTCTGTTCTGCCCTCCTCTAGAAGTGAGGAGGCAGCAGAGAGCACAAGTGTGGCACAGTCTCGGGCTCACCGTTGGACTCCTATGGATTTATTTTCACAGCCAAGACCCACATGTTCCCAAAGAGGGCACATTTGCAGTGATACTACTGAGAGTCAGACTCCACTTTAATGGCATTGATAAAGCACTAATGAAGTTGTAATTCTTAGCTTATGCCATTTCGGAACAAAGTACAAGCCGTATATACCTTTATGACAGGGTAAGCAAACCAGCCTTTCCCACCTGTTGCTGTGAAAGTTTTGATCCCAGCCCAGCTGGAGCACCAGGATGCCTCTCTTTCTGTAGGCAGCGGAGCAAGCCATGCCTTATCTTCACAAACATGTGCCAGGGGCTAATATTAATACCTGTCTTTCCAACTGAAATAGTGAGCCCTCGGGTTAGAGGAGTTGCGGGCAAAGAAAGGATCTGCTCAGCTGCTTCCCAGGTCCTGCCCTGAAAGACAGAATGCTAAAGAAAGTAATCAAGGACAGAAGCAATTTAGAACTAAGGCGAAATTTCCTGACAGTGAGAACAATTAATTAGTGGAACAACTTGCCTCCAGAAGTTGCGAATACTCCAACACTGGACATTTATAAGAAGATGTTGGATAGCCATTTGTCTGAAGTGGTGTAGGATTGGACTAGAAGACCTTCAAGGTTGGACTAGAAGACCTTCAAGATCCCTTCCAACTCTAGAAAGAGGAAAGGAGAGGAAGGAGGGAAGGGAAGGGATAGAAAGAAAAGGAGAGAGGGTAGAAGGAGGAAGAGGAAGAGAGTAGTAGGGGAGAAGTAAGGTAAGTAGGAAAAGGGAGGAAGAGGAGGAAGGAAGGAAGAAAGTAGAAAAGGGAGGGAGGGTGAAAAGAAAAGAAAAAATAGGGTTGTGATAAATGTATGGCATAGTAAGAAAAGCAACCCAGAATGTATATTTTAACTTTTTATATGGAAAAACAAATATGTAAAAGTGATAAAGAGAAATAAGAACAATAACTATGTTAATGTATACCTGTAACTATATATAAGAGAATAAAAATAAAACTCTTCTAAAAAAAGTTATTCTACCCTGTTTCTCCCAAAATAAGCCCTCCCCCTAAAATAAGCCCTCCCTGAAAATATTGCAACACAACTGCAGGTATGAGGTGACCATGCTTGCCGCTTCCTGCACCTCATTAATAATAAGACCTCTCTGAAAATAAGGCCAACCGCTTATTTCGGGGGTGAAAAGAAAATAAGACACTGCCTTATTTTGGGGAAAACACGGTATTCTATTCTAAAATTGAGCTCAGCCAGTCTGGTTGCTAAAAAAAAAAAAACAGATGCAAGATTGTCTTGCTCTGGATCTGTATAGCAAACTCTAGGATGGGCAAGATAAACAAGAATCCATCATGGCTTCTGAATGTTCACGAGCCTCCTCCTTGAACAAGACTGCAGTCAAAAGCCACTTAATGTTGCTTTCACAATGCTGACAAAAAAAAAGATGTGAGGTGCAGAATAAGACTTTTCTGTGCCAAATACAACACAGAGGAAGGGAATTCATGCAGTTCTTAGGTCACCGTCCTGAAAAACTGCCCAAATAATAACCCGGCCCGAAGGATCCCTGTAAGCCGACTCCTTTTTGTTTGCATCTTTTTTGAAAGGCCGAGCCCTGGAGATCACAGCTGTCCTATGGACGTCTCTTTGTCACCTATGGACAGAGGCACCGGGGCTCCAAGGCCACAAACTCCCAAGAGCAAGATGTGCCGATGGGTGTCAGATGGTTCCCTGGGAGCTTAACTGCCAAACAGTCTCCAGCTAAGGTTTTGTTTTGACCAAGCTCCCTTTTAGAAAGAAAAATCTGTTTAGTCGAATGTTACAAATAAAACACAGTCCTTCCCAAGGTCATGTGCTCACTTGGGACGAGCAAATAAATGCTGTATGTGTATGCGTGTGTCCGTACTAGGTCACTTTAACCTTTCCGCCTGGCTCATTTTATCTTCTCTTTTAATGTTAGCTTAAAAGTAATTCTGAAAAAAGTGGGCTGTGAATTAGTGCCCACCATCCTCCCCTTTTGTATCCCTCCCCAAGTTGTTTCTGTCTTGACCCCCCACACACAGAAAGTTGCAAAAATGTTGAGTGGTTGGATATTTGTTATTAACCCTTTACTAACTGTCAGGCCTGCAGCCATCCTTCCTTTTGGATCTTTGGCCTGCCACACTTTCTATTATTCTACTGTGCATTTTCTATTATGGAAAAATGGGAGGTGGGATTGTACAGAGTTAGATGATACGTAGCCATAACAAAATTATTTCTAGTAAGCCAAGGTTATCGTTTGTCTTTGCACCTCTGCAATTGACCAGAACTGGATGGGTGGAACTGCCAGCATGGCAGTGGGAGATTGGACCATGTGATGGACTTGGGGTGTAGGGGCAAGATCTTGAACTTTCAACTGGGTGGGGAAAACTGGGAAGCTTTCAGATTCAGGCTTTCCCAGATGTGCCAACATGGCTCTCTTAATCAATTGGAACTTTGAGGAATCCTTTGCTTTGGACTATGATTTAATTTTGGATGCTATTTGGAACCCTGACACAGTAGGCAGTTGAAGTGCCCTGTTTGGTGAGAAAAGAGGAGTCTGCTAAGTGGGAAAGAAGGAAAAGAGAGGTTTGGTGTTCTGACCAGTAGAGTCTCTCTTATTGTTGATGCAATTCATTATTGGTCTAGCCCGCCAGATGTCAAGAGTTGTAAAACCTTGACTTTAGACTTGCATGTTCAGACTTGAGCCAGCCATTCAATCAAACTCTAATGGTTAATGTTAGCAAGCTATGGGCTATTGACTTCTTGTTCAACAACCATTCAAAGTTACAACAGTGCTCAACAAGAAGACTTATGGCCAGTCCTTGAAGTTGTGGCTGTCACAGTGTCCCCACAGTCACAGGATGATGATTGGGGCACTTGGCAACCAGCACACAGTTACAATGGTCACAGCTCCCTACAGTCACATCATCACCACTTATGATCTTCACTGGCAGCTTCTAATAAGTCAAGTCAATGAGGAAACCAGCCACCCCCTGATGTTGTGCTTAATGACTGCACATGATTCCTTAACAACCACAACCTGAGCTGTCATTGTACACTGAAGATTGCATTTAATTTTGTTGTACAAGGTGCAATGACAATAAAGTAAACTAAAAGCTGCAGAGCCAACTCCGGCGTCCTGCTTTGCAGCCGTAGAGCTTCCTTCCTTTTTATAGTTTTACAATCAAGGTGGTCAGAGTTGGCAACATATTAAATAGAAAAATAACTAGCTAAAAATCAGTGTGATAAAATGACAAAATCTACAATTGGAAGACAGAAGGTGGAAAATGTGCAATGAATGCTATTTTCATAACTAAGTAGGGGAAGGAAACCAGAGAGTAGAGTAGGAGTAGAATAGAATAGAATAGAATAGAATAGAATAGAATAGAATAACAAAGTTGGAAGGGACCTTGGAGGTGGTCTAGTCCTGTCCCCTGCCTAGCCATGAAACCGTACACCACTTCATACAAATGAATATCCAACATCTTCTTAAAAACGTCCAGTGTTGGAGCATTCAGAAGTTCTGCAGGCAAGTTGTTCCACTGATTAATTGTTCTGTCAGGAAATTTATCCTCAGTTCTAAGTTGCTTCTCTCTTTGATTAGTTTCCACCCATTGCTTCTTGTCCTGCCTTCAGGTGCTTTGGAGAATAAAATTATTTCTCTGCCATCATTGGATTTATTTAATCCAAACTGATTGAGGCCTTCTAAATGGCCCAAGACCTCTTTAATATTGGTTCAGTAGAGGTTCCCCCCATGGCCAGTTTGTGCTCTTCAATGTCCCCATAGATGATTTAGATGAGGCGATAGAAGAAGAACTCATCAAATTTGTAGACAACACTAAACTAGCAGGAATAGCCAGCAGCCCAGAAGACAGGCTGAAGATCCAGATGGATCTGGACAGACTTCAACACTGGGCCCTATCTAACAAAATGAAATTCAGTGTAGAGAAATGTAAAGTCTTAAGCAAGAAAAACCAAAAGAGCAGGTACAGGTTAGGTGAAACCTGGCTCAATAGCAGTAATTGAGAAGGGGGGTCTTGGAGTCCTGGTAGACAATCACTTGAGTATGAGCCAGCTGTGTGGTGCAGCTTCCAAAGAAGCCAATGCAGTCCTTGGCTGCATTAATAGAATCAAGATCACATAAAATGCTAGTACCACTTCATAATGCCTTGTAAGATCACATTTGAAATGTTGCATCCAGTTTTGATCGCCACAATATAAAAAAGATGTAAAGACTTTGGAAAGAGAGCAGAGAAGAGCAACAAAGATGATTAGGGCTCTGGAGATTAAAATGTATGTAGAACGATTTGCAGATATGGGTATGTTTTGTCTAATGAAAAGAAGGGTTGGAGGTGACAGGATAGCAGCCCTGCCATGAAGAAGATGGGGGGGATCAACCTATTTTCCAAAGCACCGGAAGGCAAGACAAAAAGCAATGGATGGAAACTAATCACGGAGAGCTCCAACCTAGAACTAAGGAGGATTGTTCTGATCTTGAGAACATTTAATTGGTGAATGGTTTATTGCTTCCAGAAGTTATGGGTGCTCCATCACTGGAGATTTTTAAGAAGAGACTGGACAACTCTTGGTCTGCAATGGATTGGACTATAAGACTTGGTTTAAGTCTGAACATATGTTTCTAGCCCAGCCAGGTATAAATGGCGGTGTACTTCTGGTTGTCTAGAAATGTCTCTGTTAATGTGATTCGGTCCTGCTTCCCTTGAATGGTTCTTGTTTGTGTGACTTCTCTCATTGAGTTCCAGAGATATCTGTGAAACTAGCCAGCCACGATTGGTTAATAATCTCCATTTTTCCAGTTAAACCGAATGGGCATAGTGCCATAACCAGTTCTGAATAGAGCTGTGTTTCCTTAGCTACCTCCAAGGCCTGCCTGCCCTTAATTAGAAATGGGGGTCCCAGGCCCCGCAGTTGCCCAACCGTTGCCAAAAGATCCTGATCAAGGGTGCACTTTTAGGGGTCTGCCCATCCCTGCTCTTTAAAGACACTCCATATGAACGATGGCCTTCTCCCTTGCAGTAGGAACCCTGTTGCATTCTTATAGCCATGGTGCCCGCCTGTTTACTTTGCAGGCCTTGGCCCCAAAGGCTCTCTTTCAGCTGGGCTGAGGAGCCAAGGAGGGATTTTGCAAGCATTCTTCATTCCTGACCTGCCCTCTTCCTCTGCCCAAGGCACGGCTGGCCCAGTTTCCAGCTACATTGGGCAATGTGCAGGACAAACGGGAACATACCAGGCTACCCTTGTTTTTAGCATGAAGCACGTTTTGTACTTCCATGGGCAGATTGGGGGGGGGCATGTGACCTGTGCCAGTGGTCACTTCCCCTACCAATGTTTCTAATGATAACCCAAACATTCAATACCCAATATGGTATATTCTCTCTCTCCCCTTCCCACTTGCACACATGTGCACACAAACACACACACACACACACAACTCTACCAGTATTTGTGGTTGAGCTGATCCATAAGTTTAAGTTTAACAACCTTCTCCTCTTGAGGAAATAGGGCATCTTGTCTTTTCCCATCCATAATCAAAGCCACAATCATCATCAGCGGGAAACCAGGACTTGTTCCAAGAAAAAAGCAGAATCTGTCATTTTGGAACAGCTGGGCTAATGGGAGGGGGTGGGGGATAGACTGGATATAGCAATCTGTTTGTCCAAACTCTGGAATGTTTTCTCTAGGGTTCCACTAACTGACCTCTTGTGTGTTAGAGGAAACAAGCTGGACATGCAAGTTTCCTAATGGGGCATTCACAACTTCCAGAGCCGTGCTTTTTCAAAACCTCAGCAACATTAAGATAGGTGGACTTCAGCTCCCAGAATTCCCTTGCCAGCATGCTGCCCATCTTAAGCCTGCTGAGGTTGAGACACACTGCTAGGGCAGTCTGTGTCAACTGCCAAAAAAGCTAATGCAGTCCTGAACTGTATCAACAGAGGGATACACTGACAATCACGTGACATGGTAGCAGTGGTGGGTTCCTCTCCCTATCGCTACCGGTACAGTGCTCACAAGGCCGCACATCCTTTCGTGCACACGCACTGTGTACACATGTGCACTCCACCGCCCCTGCAACACCCAGATGCTCGGAGTTTGCGCAGGCGCCGCATGCTGTGTACGTGTGCGCAATTGCCCGGTTGCTTTAAAAACCGGTATAGAACGCGGGCAGGCAGGTGGGCCAAATGAGCTACTGTACCAGTACACTGTCAGCTGCTCCCAGCTACTACTGGTATGCCTGTACTGGCTGGAACCACCACTGCATGGTAGCACTACTTTAGAATGTGCTGGTAAGGCCATACTTGGAATACTGCATCCATTTCTAGTCACCATGATACAAAAATGATGTTGAGACTCTAGAAAGAGTGCAGAGAAGGACAACAAAGAGGATTAGCAGTCTGGAGACTTAATAGTGACAAACGGTTCAGGAAACTAGTTATGTCTAGTTTAACAAAGAAAAATGGTAGGAGTAACATGATCACAGTTCTTTCAATAATACTTGAGGGGCTGTCACATAGACGAGAGGGTCAACCTATTCTCCAAAGTCCCTGAAGGCAGGACAAGAAGTAATGGATGGAAACTTATCAAAGAGAGATCCAACATAAATAAAGGAGATATTTCCTGACATTGAGGACAATTAATCAGTGGAACGGCTGCTTCCAGAAATTTTGGATGTTAGAGGTGCAGTGGCTCAGTGGCTAACATGCTTAGTTTGTCAATCAGAAAAGTTGGCAGTTTGACGGTTAGAATCCCTTGCGCCGCATAACAGAGTGAGTGCCCGTTACTTGTCCCAGCTTTTGCCATCCAAGCAGTTTGAAAGCACATAAAAATGCAAGTAGAAAAATAGGATCCACCCTTGGTGGGAAGGTAACAGCATTCTGTGCACCTTCGGTATTTAGTCATGCCGGCCACATGACCAGGGAGACATCTTCGGACAGCGCTGGCTCTTCAGCTTTGAAATAGAAATGACCACCACCCCGTAGAGTCGGGAACGACTAGCACATAGGTGCAAGGGGAACCTTTACATTTAATTACTGGAGGTGTCTATGGAGATTCTCAGAACTGAAAAAGCTTCTTGGATGAGAAGCAAAATGTCTTCAAGGAAAAACCATGTCCAGTTGCCTTTTGAAAAAGCATCTTTGAGACAACCATGGCCTGGATGATGGTGAATCTCCACAAACTGCAAGTAAAAACATTAAGTAAATGCTTTGCACAGCATTTGGCTACTGAAGTTTATCCAAGGCACAATGATTACTAACTGAATACGTCCCAGCGTTTGCAGTGGTCCCATGAGCTGGGAATCCCTGTAGTTGCAGTTGCAAACCTTGGAGGTCGTGAGAAGTTGGGCATGGCTCCAAGTTCTAAGCCAGGGGTGTCCAAACTTGGGAACTTTAAGACTTGTGGACTTCAACTCCCAGAATTCCCCAGCCAGCTGGTCTAAACCTTGACGGACGTTGCAGCTTCTCTCAGAAGTGGCCATGCAGGCAACACTGGAAAGTTCGATCTTTCCAGATGTTCAGCCTTTTCCTTGCCTCCCTTGTGGGGGACCACTCCATGTAGTCAAAACAGAGGGACTGTTGTGTCTTTGGAGCACAGACAGGCTGTGATATGCTGACCCTGGAGCTTGAAGCAAAACTGCCTCAAGGTTAAGAGAGGAGCACAGCCATGTTCGTGGAAAAGCTTATCAGGAGGTTGCGAGACACAGTCAGATCATGTTCAGCCATCTCCTTGTCACCATCCCAACCTGCATAAATAATGTCGCGGATGTCACGCTGCATTTTGCTCTTGTTTTTCAAAGGTGACTCACTTTTATTTTTTATTGGCCTGTTCCCATTTCTGCAGACGAACCTTCCTTAATTGCTCTTACTGTAGATCATCCAAAGCCTATAATTAAAGATCAGCTTTTGAATGGATTTATTGAGATGCTCTTTGATTTGACATTTTTATGTTGGGAGGCTTATTTTTTAAAATTACAGCCAGAGGAAGTTTCAGATAAGTATCATTTAATGTAGGGAGCCAGATCCTCCAGGACAACAGATACAGTTTTATGCTCCTCTTGCTGAAGTGAAGCCATCGGGATTTTTTCTCTATCTCTTCTCCATTATTTCCAATTCATTATTTTATTTTTCTTCCAAGCTGCCTTTTGAAAAGGAGGTGGTAAGAGTTTCAGGGAGATATAAAAGCATTTTATGGCCCAGAATGACAAAACCTGGCTCGGTAGACTTTTATGTTTGTGCGCAAGCCAACGATTAAAGCAAACACCCAGGAGTGGAAAATAAATAAATAAAGGTTACAAACAGTCCATTTCGGAGAATTAGAAAAGTCATAATCACCGACTTCCTGGGGTTTTATTCATATCTGTGTAATGTGATGCCAAGGTCTGAAGGTTGCTTGGATCAGCTTAAATCTCCCTGGCAGGGCAGTTCTTTGGCCCTGCAGAACATTCAGGACTCGGCAAGCTGTTGAGTCGCTGAGCTCGGGCAAGGTGCAGGGTTGGCACCTGATAGATAGATATATAGCGCCACTGCTTCCAGCTGGATTTAACCAGCACAATTACTACAGGGATGGAGAAAGAACGTCTGTCTTTTTCTTAATTCTGTAGGGCAGGTTTTTTCAAATGGCTGCCCCGTTTCTTGGGTCACAGGGACAAGCCAGCAATCCTTGTCTAAACAGAACCCAGAACAAGTCTTGACAAGCTGTGGTTGAGCCTGCAAAACGCACCTGCCAAGCGGGAATGGCAGTCCTAGCTCCCTCCTTGGCCTGACCCAGTTGAGGCCTGCCATTGTTTCTGCGATGAAGAGGGAAAGTCCACCCAGAATAATGGACTGAGAACTGGGCGCGGAAACCTGAGCTTCAGGAATTGTGCAAAACTAGGCAAGCTCATTCCTTCCTTTGAAAATGTATTGTTTACATGTTGAATTATAATGGAAAGTTTTTATTTGGTTTTTTTAAAAAACCACAAGGTTCTGTCACTAGGTTTGTTTGCTGGAGATGTTTAATTATGAAAGGTGGTGTGTTTATTTTGTGCCACTAGCACAAGTAAAATCATTAGCATTGTTCATGGGCCAGACAAGTTCGTTTGTCATTTAGGGCAGGGGAGGGGGAACGATGACCCTTTTAAGACTTGTGGACTTCAACTCCCAGAATTTCTGAACCAGCTACAAGTCATAAAGGGACCATTGTTCCCCACCTATAATTTAGGGAGTGAAGAATTTTAGGGCCCTTTCAGAACCCCTGAAATGCAGTGGAGCTTGGGTTGACCTACAGCCAGTTCTACAGTCCCTATTTGGGTCCTACAGCCTGGCAGTCAGCAGCCTTAAAGGAAACGCCAACAATTCAGCAGCAAGCAATTCATCAAAATGGCAAAACAGAAGACAACACCTAAAAGTCAGGAGAAAACATCCTGGTTGTCTAGGGAGATATGGCTCTTTTTTCCCTCTTTTTAAAAAGCAACTTTAAACTGAATATTAGCAGAAAAATCAATAAATTGCATAATTGCAAAAGCAATATGACTGCCAGGGATCCAAATAACATCCAATCGTAAACCAGAGTCCAAGGAAAAGTATTGCTCAAAGCTCCAGTTTATTAAAAGAGCCATGTTGACACCTCTGGGAAAACCTGAATCTGAAAGCTTCCCAGTTTTCCCCACCCAGTGGAAAGTTCAAGATCTTGCCCCCACACCCACAAGTCCATCACATGGTCCAATCTTCCACTGCCATGCTGAAAGTTCCACCCATCTAGTTCGGGTCTGGTGCAGAAGTGCAAAGACAAAGGATGACCTTGGGTTTCTAGAAAGAATTCTGTTATGGCTACATATCATCTAACTCTGTATAATCCTCCCTCCCACTTTCCCACAATAGAAACTGCCTAGTAGAATAATAGAAAGTGTGGCAGGCCAAAGATCCAAAAGAAAATATGGCTGCAGGCCTGACAATGACCAGTGAAAAGTAGAACAATTCAGACAGATTGGAGAAAGGCAGCAAAGATTATCCAAGACGCAACCAGAAAGTCAACCTCCAAAGAGAAAGAGTGCTTAGTTTTGAAAAGAGCAGATTGTCACACTCAAAGGCAGGAATAATGTATCTGTTACCTCTTGATCCCATTTGAATATTAGGAACTATTACTTGACTTTTGTATAAACTGTGGAGAGCTGATCTGTACTGGGTGGAGATAGGGAACGTTGGGAGGGGGGAGAAGGGGAACGAGCCCCCCTCTCAGGGATGAAATTCAACAGATTTTGACAGGTTCTGGAGAATCAGTAGCAGAAGTTTTGAGTAGTTCTGAGAACCGGCAAATACTACCTCTGGCTGGCCCTAGAGTTTGGGTGGGAATGGAGATTTTATAGTATCCTTCCTCTGCCACACCCACCAAGCCACGCCCACAGAACTGGTAGTAAAAAAAAATTGAATTTCACTTCTGCCCCCTCTGTGCTGCTACAATAGTTCAGCTTCTCTTTTTGCCCAGTCTTGGTGGTTTCCATTGTGATAGGGAGCAGCAACAGAATTCACAGCCTCCAAGTGGCTTCCATGGAGTCCCCAAATTAACCTTTTAAAACTACATCATTTAATTTTTAGAAATGATTAGGCTGCCAAAATTAATGAGGATTCTCCTAAGAGATCTGACAAGATTTTGGGGCAGGGTAGCTCATCTACGATTATTGCTTCATTTTGCCCTTGAGCATAGAGAACAGAGGTAGTATTCAGTAGGTTCTGACCAGTTCTGGAGAACCAGTAGTGGAAATTTTGAGTAGTTCAGAGAACCGCTAAATGCCACCTCTGACTGGCCCCGCCCCCATCTCTTCTCTGCCTCCTGAGTTCCAGCTGATTGGGAGGAAATGGGGATTTTGCAGTATCCTTCCCTTACCACGCCCACCAAGCCACACCCACAGAACCAGCAGTATTTTTTTTGAATCCCATCACTGATAGAGACCCCAGCCACATTAAAAATGCCCACCCTTTACTTTGTAGAGAGCATATCTAGTCTTGTAGGATCAGATCAAAAATGTATAAAATATGCTCTTTTGTTTGCAAGAACGGTGGTCAGAACTCTAGTTGTTTAGAAATATAGAAGCATAATGATGGAAAATTCCCTGTTCCACTCCTGCAGCCGTAGATTCAGGCTATATTGCTGCTCTGGGCATTGGGGAAAATTCCATATAATTGTAATGGTGAACATGAGCAGTCAGTACTGAATTTCGAGAAGCATTCAGAGGAACTTAATTCCATCTTGTCACACCGACTGCGGCAAAAACAACAGGAGGAAGCACACTCATTTTAGGGGCAGCCACCACCATCATGATGTCTATGATTCCCAAATGGTTTGCTCAAATCCTAGCACATTAGTTTTTGTAAATGCTAAAAATATTCCTTATAAATGTGTGCAAGCCTGCACTGTGAAACCTTGCATGAGAAGATTGGACTCTCAGTGTTCTCGTGCAAAATCTGGCTGAGGTAGTGAAAATCTTACGAAGTTATTTCTTATTTCTTCGCATTATGTTTACACTACTGCCTGGGTGAATGGGATTTCAGATTCAGGTTAATGTCAGGGTTCCAAATAGTATCCAAAAGTAAATCAGAGTCCAAGGCAAAGTATTGCTCAAAATTCCAATTTATTAAGAGAGCTATGTTGGCACATGTGGGAAACCCCGAATCTGAAAGCTTCCCAGATTTCCCCACCTAGTTGAAAGTCCAAGATCTTGCCCCCAAACCCACAAATCCACTACATGGTCCAATCTCCCACTGCCATGCTGGCAATTCCACCCATCCAGTTCTGGTGAGGGGCAGAGGGGCAGAGACAAAGGATGACCTTGAGAATTTTGTTATGGCTACATCGCATCTCACTCCTTACAATTCCCCCCACCCATTTTCCCACAGTAGAAAATGCATAATAGGATATTAGAAATGTGGCAGGCTAACAATCCAAAAGAAAAGATGGCTGCAGGTCTGACAGCTGCATGACAATTCTGCACTGTTACCTCTCCACCTGGGCTGGCCAAAGGAATCAGGGACCCCCCCCCCCCATTGGCGTTCTGGTGGCTCTAGTATCTCCCCACTCCCCACCCCATGTAGCAGCAGGTTCATAAGGTTCAGTTATATGAAAGAAACTTCCATAATTTTTTTTTCTTTGATGATATGCCCATTCATCATATAAACCAGGGATGTCCAAACTTGGAACTTTAAGACTTGTGGGCTTCAACTCCCAGAATTCCCCAGGCAGCATAATTTATTCTCTTGTAATCCCTTCCTCTGCTATCTCTCCATTTAGATCAGAGGTCTTCAAACTTGGGAACTTTAAGACTTGTGGATTTCAACTCCCAGAATTCCCCAGCCAGCATAATTTACTCTCTTGTAATCCCTTCCTCTGCTATCTCTCCATTTAAATCAAAGGTCTTCAAGCTTGGGAACTTTTCCCAAGTTTGGACACCCCTGATATAAACTGTCAACCAGTCATGGAAAGTTTTCTTAGAAACCTTTTTTCCCCCCTTTCAGCCCGCAAGTTAAAGAAATTGGGCAACCTGAAGTTGCAAGAAGAAGGGGAGACAGCAGGACCATCGAGCCCCACTGAGGAGCAAGCCACGAAGATGCCCCTAGCGCACATCGATGGCCTGGAATGCCAGCCTATCTTCCTCAATGTCCTGGAAGCGATTGAGCCCGGCGTGGTTTGCGCAGGGCATGACAATAACCAGCCCGACTCCTTTGGCTCCCTTCTCACCAGTTTGAATGAACTTGGAGAGAGGCACCTGGTCCATGTGGTGAAATGGGCCAAAGCCTTGCCAGGTAAGAAGCATTTTTGTGTACCCCCATCCAGCCCTGTCAAGATCCGAAGATGTAAAGCCAAGGGGAGGGTCTCAGGTGATGGAGGCACTCGGAGAGGGGATCTCTTAGACCTGAAGACTAGACTGGAGATTGAAAAAATTTAGTGGAAGAAGGATATAGCTAACATAGAACGTAGAATAATAAGGTTTGAAGGGACCTTGGAGGTCTTCTAATCCAATTCCCTGCTTTGTTATTGCCACAAAATCTTCATGGAATGGTCCCTGAGGGATTGCATTTATCTCAAGGAAATTTGATTGAGGGTACATGGCATGGATACATTCCTTGGTATCCATCAGGCTCCTGCTGACATTAAGGTAAAGGTTCCCCTCGCACATATGTGCTAGTCATTCCCAACTCTAGGTGGCAGTGCTCATCTCCATTTCAAAGCCAAAGAGCCAGTACTGTCCGAAGACGTCTCCGTGGTCATGTGGCTGGCATGACTAAATGCCAAAGGCACACAGAACGCTGTTACCGTCCCACCAAAGATGGTTCCTATTTTTCTATTTGCATTTTTACGTGCTTTCGAACTGCTAGGTTGGCAGAAGCTGGAACAAGTAATGGGAGCTCACTCCATTATGCAGCACTAGGGATTTGAACCGCCCAACTGCCAACCTTTCTGACGAAAAGCTCAGAGTCTTAGCCACTGAGCCACTGCTTAAAACTTAACATTTTTAAATGCAAAGAAAGGGCCAAGGGATCCATTGGCTATTGATATTTCTTGGCTTCACATAGGTCCTCTTGGCATTTGAAAGTAAAAATATAAAGGCTCTCAAAAATCAAAATGTGTCCTTGAGCCTAAAAAGATTGTCACCCCGAGAGCAGCCCTACAAGCCTCCCCTTGCCAGGGTTGTGCTAAGAAGTCCCTTCTGCCAGGCTGGGCTTTGTCTGCCTTGTTGTTTCTGGACTCCTTGGAGTAGTTACCTCCCTTTCTCTGGCCAGAGAAGGTGCAGCTTTACTAAAGTCTTCTTTGCTGCACAGGGTTTCTTGCTCAGGTATTATTGGAGGCTTCAATTTGATTGATTGATTTGTGCTCAACTTCAGTTTCTAATGCAAAATAGGAAAAAGGTTCACGTTCAAATATTACACAGAGTTCCTTCTTCCATTATCGTGCGTATTCTTTGAAATTAAATTTGGTTGCTTTCTTCCATTATCTGCTGTCAAAACAATGCATAAAAAGCAAGTTGGAGAGGGAAATCATACATAAGAAATCCATCAGTGTAAAAGAAAAGCAGAAGAAGAAAAAAACCCAATGCCACACGTTCCATAGAACAAATGAAAGAATCCAGTTTTTCAAAACATTGAAGGACCTTGCAGGACAAGATGCTCCCTGAGAAAATATAGTTCAGACAGCTCCGTGAAAGCTTCAGCCTTCTGATTCTTTCCCAAATGGCCTTTTCTTTATGCACCACATGCAAGCCAATCAAAATTTAATAGGGGCAGCTCATAATTCTATCCCAGTCTTTGTCCAAAAGACTCAAACGAGGCCCCTGAAAGAGTTTGTGTCACATAAAGTGCACAAGGTGACCCTGTCCCAGGAAGCTTAAAGGACCCAGAGACCACACAAAACCCCTCGCATCAGCCAGGACTCTTGCTCTGAAATGCCTTGAATATTAAGGCGCTAAGGTAATGGGGACCTCACAGGCCTTCTCCCTTCAAACTCCCTGACCCACCTGGGTTCAGCATTTGGAAACCTGGGCTGCTGCTAAAGTAAACATTAGCTATTAAGCCGCATCTCCCAGGTATTCCTAGGGAAAGGGGGGGGGCATGCCAGGGCCTGGGAAAGACAAGAGGACAAAGCACTCTGCAGAGCAGACCTTGGGGCAGGAGGCAGAGATTGTTTCACGTAAAAGGACCATTGGGGATGAGACATTTTGTGATCTGCTGAGCATTTTTATTGCCCTCAAAATTCCACCCCCCAAAAAAGGTTTTGCATTCCAAAAAGTGTTTTTTCCTTTAGAACAGAGGTGGTATTCAGAAAGTTCTTACCAGTTCTGGAGAACTGCTAGTGGAAATTTTGAGTGGTTTGGAGAACCGGTAAATGCCATCTCTGACTGGCTCTGCCCTCATCTATTCTCTGCCTCCCGAGTCCCGGCTGATCGGGAGGAAAGGGGGATTTTGCAGTATCCTTCCCCTGCCATGCCCACCAAGCCACACCACGCCCACCAAGCCACACCATGCCCACCAAGCCACACCATGTCCACCAAGCCACACCACGCTAACCAAGCAGAGGTAGGTTCCTACTAGTTCGGACTGGTTCGGACAAGTAGGTAGTAACTCTGCCTGCCCCTCCTCCGAACCAGTTCTCTCGGCATCGCCGTAAGGATCACCATCTTCTTTTTTGCTTCTGTACATGCGCAGAAGTATGTTTTTAGTACTGTTCATGTGTGCATAGTGCACATCAAGAGCGTGCACACACACAGCACATCTCTGAGCAAACCGGCAGCAGCCAGAACCCACTCCTGCCACCAGGCTATGCCCACAGAACCGGTAGTAAAAATTTTTGAATCCCACCACTGCTTTAGAGCCTGAGCTTTAGGGCTTTGAAGAGAAGTTTGAACTGTCACAGAGTGGGCCCCCCCACTGGTCTGCCCCCCCCCACTGCCCTCGCTAGGCAGCAAGGCCTGCAGCTAAACATTTCTGATAACTGCTGATCAGCTCAAAGACATTTTAGCCCATTGCTTCTTCCACAAAACCTCCTGACTCTAATTTCCCCTTGAAAAGAAGCCTAGAAGTTTACATACTTTCACTACACACAAATATGCAGCTTTGGGTCATTTTTCTGAATAAATAAGTGAAGGAGTGTTCTGGGTCTGATTAATTTCTTTAATTGGGTTCTCTTTCTCTGGGTTTGAGGCATTGTGTGAAGAACAGATTATGATTTAATGTTCACACAAGAATATTGAAAATTCAAACATGTTCAGAAACTTTTAAACCCCATTATAACTCATTAATTTGTATGATGAAAGAGGCATCTGCTTCCTTTTTCAATGTCACCTCAGACCTTCTCATAAAGTACTGCCAATTCTAATTTCTGCTAATTTTCATGAAAGCTGCATAGGAGTTATCAGTTTCATTAATCTCACTTTTCCATCAATGTTCAATTTGTACATATACCATGTTTCCCCGAAAATAAGACATGGTCTTATTTTCTTTTGTCCACCGAAATAAGTGCTTGGCCTTATTGTTGGGGAGGTCTTATTATTTTTGAGGTGCAAGAAGCTGCGAGTGTTGTCACCTCATGGCTGCTGCTGTGTTGCATTATTTTTGGGAAAGGGCTTATTTTAGCACATGCACTCAAAAGCCCAATTGGGCTTATTATCTGGGGAGGTCTTATTTTCAGGGAAACAGGTACCTTTCTCTGTGTGTATGCTTAAGCAAATTGTATTCATAAAAGAAAGAAATTCTACCACCTTCCTTGATTATTAAGCCTCCAAATATCTGCTGAAATGAAAATTAATGTAATTAAAAGGATTTGTTTTTGGTAGTTTTTGTACGCTCTGGGAGTACTGTCTGCCGGCAGCCATCCCACAATCCTAAAGCGTACTCCCAGAGCGGCAACTGCCAGAAGACTCGGCATCCTATCTCTATGCTTTGGAAGCCGCAGAAAAAGCCATGTGGCGGGCGGCAGCAGCAGTGGAGATGCCCTGGCTCTGAAGGGAGAGTTAGGCAAGGGCATCGTAACCCTGGGAGTCGTGTGAGCGGGGAGCGGAAAAGCTGCTCATGCAACCCACCTTCTCCAACCATGCAGAGCCCCATTCACTGATCTAGGGGCATTCCGAAGGCGCTGAGCCATGAACAGCACTCCTGCGACTTGGCAATACCCATAGGTCAGTGAATGGTGCTGTGCCCAGCTGGAAAGGGGAGTTGCCGGGCAGTTGCTCATGAGTGTGGTCATTTCATGCCTGCTTTGTAGCTACTGCGACGGCACAACACAGCCGTTCGACCCTGAGGCTGTGTCCGGCTCTTCGGGATCCTGCTCGCAAGAGAGCATCCGCCTGGCAACCCCCTCACCAGCTGGGCACAGTGCCACTGACTGACCTAGCAGTATCCCGAAGGTGCCAAGCAACACGAACGCCTTTGCCCCCCACCTCATTCGCACAGCTTGGCCCCTTCGGGATACCGCTAGGTTGGCAAGTGGTGCTCTGCATAGCCGGGGGGGATTGTCCAGGGGGCTTATTTTCAGGGGGGCTTATATTTTTGCCCATCCGAAAAATGTGGCATGACCTTAGTTTCAGGACATGTATTTTTGGTGAAAGACGGTAGGAGAAAGCCTGCATCATGGGAGCCAACCAGCTGAATGTGGAAAAACCGCTCCAACCAACTGAGAGGGTGTCTTTTATAGCAGTTTCTCCAAATACAATGGAAAGAACTTCCAGTGCTTCATCCACCAACAAAACCCTGCTTTCCACCGAGGAGGTAAAGTGATACCGGCGAGAAATTTACTGACATGAGAAACAGAAGAGTACAAGAAGCAACTCCCTTCCGGATGAACATGGATATGGAGCAGGGGTGGGTTCTGGCTGGCGTTACTGCCAGTTCACTCATGTGCGTGCACATGCACAGTTCAATGGAAATTGTTCTGCACATGTGCAGAAATTTTTAAAAAGATGCTGATGGCGACAACCGGGAAACCAGTTCGGAGGCGTGTCCAGCCTGGGTCACTGCCGGTTCTGCGACCCAGTTCCGGCATACCACTACCGGTTCAGCCAAACCAGGCCGAACTGGTAGGAACCCACCTCTGATACGGAGAAAAGATGACCCAAACTCATCAGATGGATATTGGCCGATTCATGTGTGTTCTGAACCAGTTAAACAATATTGCTAGAAGACAAGAACCCTTCAGAATATTACAAGCTACTGTAAAAGCCTGTAAAAGCAGGCAAGTTGACCAGCTGGAGAAGTACTAATCCTCCCTACTCATCCTTAACAAGCAGGGAAGGAAAAAAACAGGCAAGGAATGTCCATTGAGAAAGATCTGAAGTCATAAACCCTGGCCTCCGTCACCAGTATAAGAGTGACAAGAACGTGCTACAACCCATAAGGGAAGGGAAAATATCTCTAGCAAAAGTCTTGCAGGGTTTAGGAAAGATTTTAAAATAAATTGAAAGGAGGCAGCAGCCCAGACGTCAGTAGAGGAATGCTGGGCATTGGAACCGTAGCTGCAGATAATAATGGCAGAGGCAATGAAATAGAAAACTTACTTAGTAATCTTCAGCAAATGACAGCAGGGAGGCAGTAACCCTCCCCATGTGCAAGATCAATCACCAAGTCCACATCTGCAGACAAAACAGAGGAACTAGAGAGCTTCATGTGGGGAAGCAAATGGGACAAGTAGGATGGGTAGGTATGGTAAAAGCCTGTTGAGATGTTGGAGTAGAATGGAAGGCTATGACTTGTTCAAAGCAAAGAGACCCAACTGAAACCAAGGGGAATAGTTTTCAGGGCAAGATGTCATGTGCCTATAAAAAAAACCATGTCCCCAATTATGGAATTCAAGTTGAAGGCATCTGGGTGATGTTGAAGAGAAGGAAATGAAAAGGAATCTATTGTAAGGATTTGCTAGAGGTCGCCTGCTGAAGCAGAGGTGGATCAGAAGGTGTCTTTCTAAATCAGGGGAAAATCTAATGCCCAGGCATCAGACGTTACAATAAAAAAGATTCCACCTGGTCCTACCAGCCAATAGGAGATTGGACCCAGAGCATATCCTGCTGGATCGAACAGGATGGGGAGATGCTGCTGGAGGGAGATGGCCCCATAGGTAGCCTGGCCCCAAGCCAGGAAAGGCTTGAAAGATAACACCAACATCTTGCATTGTATCCAAAAGCAGCCTGTGTGGCCTGTGGAGCAGAGGTGTGACATGTGGCAAATAACCAGCATCCATGATGGCTCCCCCTATTGCATTTGGCACCAGGTGAAGCTTGCAAAGATTCTTTGAGGGCAGCCCCATGAGGAGTGCGCTCCAGTAATACAAGCAGGATTTAAGATGCCTTTTGAGCCATACATTATATGATCCTTCTTTAGTGAAAAGAAACAGGAGTGATCAGACAACACTCTGGGCTTTCCTTTCTGATTTACATGAATAAAGAAATTGTCAGTTCATCCAGGCAAATGGAGAAAATTTTAATTTTTGACTTGGATACAACTGCATTGAAACATTTGGGACTTAATAATCTAATGAAAGATTTAATTCTATTGATTCCTATTTTACAGAATTTGATGGGCATAACTGTGGTTTAGGAACGAAAACCTATCCCACCAGTTAATGAAGAAATGTGTACTAGAGCAATTCAGTTCTAATCAAGGTAGAACCAGCAAGTCCAGGAGGGCAGCCGTTGCTGCTGCACCTCAAAACTTCTAATCAGGCTTGAGGGGAAAGGGAAGTAGGAGGGGAGTGTTAGAGGGAGAAAGGAAAGTTGGAGGGGGTAGATGGGGTGTATGGAGGATGGAAGGGTTAGGTGGGGTTGCGAATGATGAGTTGTGTTTCCTTTTTTTGTTCGTTTTATCTCCTTTTTTTTTCTTTTCTTATAGTAAATACCCTGTATATAAGTGATTGCAAATGGAATGTGAAAAATGAATAAAATATATTTAAAAAAAAAAACTTCTAATACTGTTTTAATTATTCAGCCATATGTCATATCAGTAATATAAAAGAGGGGAAGTAAAATAGGGGGGGGGACTCGTAAGCATACCTGCTTCACCATCTTGTTCTGACCCAGGCTTCCTGAGAAAGCATAAATCACAATCTTAGTCCCCAAAACCCTCTTTTATTTATATGGCTGTGACCTATGGTCATTCACAGCCTATAATGATTCACAGACAGTCTGTGAAAGTTCTGATAGATGTCTGTTTGAGTTGCCGCAATCTTTCAGGGGAATGTTGATAAACACCCACCTTATCTCCTTTGGAATGCTGCCAGAGACCTAATTGTCAAATGCAGAGCAGGGCCAAACTGAGCACAGAGTGAAACAGAACTTTTCAAAGCTTGAACCGACCAGATGAACTAATTGCTTCCTGCAAAAGCTCATGCCCCATTCGCTCCTCTTTTATGTCTTATGGGAGGGGCCAATCATCTCCAAACCTTATTCCCAAATCGACCCTGTTTTCTTAATTGTTCTTGCCTTCTGGCAGCTCTGTGCATGCACGCACTGGAAACAAACTCCCACAGTTCTACTGCCTCACTGATGTTAGGCTTCGGAGGCAGCACATAACTACCAGATGGCCCTGACCCCCTCTCTGCCTCTGATGCAGAGCCCTTGTCTGAGCCTTCCCCAGACTCCAGGACTGGCCCATGTTCCTCCACAACCTCCTCACTCTACTGCCAGCTCTGCTGGGCACTGGCAGGCCACAACACATCCACACTCAAAACAGGGTGTCTATTAAGCTCTTTCTCCTTGTGCCTTCAGCTCTCCAAAGGAAGTGACTAGAACCAAATTGTTTAAACTGTTATAAAGATGAAGAATTGCCACCCATTGTGAAAGGATAACTTTGCATGGAAGATGTTCATTCTGTCCGTCTTACATTCCCAAACCACTGGTTTTTCTCAAAGTGTCATTTTTACTTTAGCTAAATAGTATTTTTTAGACCCTATTCCTGAAATTGTGAATAAGGATAATGAGAACGTCACCCTCTATTTGAGATTGTAGGTGTCATGTCACCATGACTCTCAAGACCGATGTCTTATTAGCAATCCCATAACTTGCTGGTGGTTCTTATCTCTGTTAAAATAGAGCTTTTTAAAAGTACTGCCTGATTATTAATTCCTTCTCATTTTGAAGTACTCATGTGGTAAATGTTCATTAAAACCTGTGGCCTAATTTAGAATGAAGCATCCTGGAGTTTGAGTGTTTGACTTTCCTGTGTCTAGCACATGGGTCCCCAAACTTGGCAACTTTAAGACTTGTGGACTTCAACTCCTAGAATTCTCCAGCCAGCTCTCTAGAACCGCATGTGGCTCTTTCATCCCTCTGCTGCAGCTCTCTGTCACCAGTCGGCACCACAATGTTGAGAGGAGCTTCTGGTTGGGGGGGCAGGGCACACTAGGAGAGGACTCTATGGCAAGGGGCAGATTTTCCAGTCAGCTCCATAATTGATAGGGCTTTTGGTTAGGACAGGTGGAGGAAAAAGGATGCTGCGCTAGGAGGAGACTCTATGGTGAGGAAACCAGACTTCCAGTCAGCTCCAGAATTGAATGGGGGTCTTCCAGTTAGGACTTTTGTGGCTCTTTGAGTGTATAAGTTTGCCGACCCCTGGGTTAGACCATCGTGGAGATACTTCATACTCCAAGAATCCGCATGTGATTGTGGTGCACCGGAACAAACAAGAACACCGTTCAAGAATGTCTCCGCAGAAAATGTCAAGGCACCTGGATCAGAATGAGGCAATGTGGCGCAGCCAGAATGCCACAAAAAGTCACCTTTGCAAAGTCTTGCCACCCCAGTTCAGTTGTGAGGCTGAGTTTATGAGAATTCAGCTATGAAACACACTTTCTCCAACTCTTCTCTTGCGTCAACTTTTTTGCTATTTCTTTAGCAAAATGCCAGCAAGCTTAGCAATGTATAGCAAAGATGGCAGAGCTGGCATATATATTGTGTTAGTGTCTTGTTGTCAGGTTTCCTAAAAATGCCCTAATTGATTCATGAGTATCGAGCCAAGTTTCAATATAAGTCATTTATTAGGAGCATCATTAGGCAAGGCCTTTTTGTAGTCAGATCTGAGCTTTGTTTGAGTTATAGCTGAACTTTACCCCAGTTCCTTCCCTCCCCTCAGTTTGTGTCATAAATCACATTCCCCAATGAGGTGCACCCCTCCCAAGTCTGCTGCAGTAATCTGAGATACGACTTTAGCCAAAAGTATGTGTGGAATGCGTTCCCCCTCTTCTCTCACTATGGCAACTTTAGGAATTGATACTTGTCTTCTCTTCTCCAATCTAGATGGTGGGGAATGGAAGTTATTTGGAGTCCCCCTTTAACTGCTATTTTTCTCCTCTTTTAATTCTGTGCTATTTCATACTACACTTGACTTGCATTTTTTGGCCTTTAAATGTGATGTTGCTTTTCTGCCTGTTGCCTTAAGTGCCCTTTAGGCTGAAATAATGGAGACGAATTGATATCTTCCTCACAGGTAGCACCAGGAGAGTTATAGCCAATGCCAGGTTTCCAAATAGCATCCAAAAGTAAACCAGAGTCCAAGGCAAAGTATTGCTCAAAGTTCCAATTTATTAAGAGAGCCATGTTGGCACATCTAGGAAAACCCAAATCAGAAAGGTTCCTGGTTTTCCCCACCCAGTTGAAAGTTCAAGATCTTGCCCAACCCCTCCCCAATCCATCCCATGGTCCAATCTCCCACTGTCGTGCCGGCAGTTCCACCCATCCAATTCACATCAGGTGCAGAGGTGCAGAGACAAAGGATGACCTTGGCTTTCTAGAAAGAATCTTTTTATGGCTACATATCATCTAACTCCATACAATCCCTCCTCCCATTTTCCCACAATAAAAAATGCATAGCAGAATAATAGAAAGTGTGGCAGGCCAAAGATCCAAAAGAAAAGATGGCTGCACGCCTGACAGCCTCTTTGCAACCACAGTCGTTATTGTTAAATGGATATTTTGTTCTCATTTATCAATTGGCAAGTAGCCAAAGGCATGCAGTGAAGCACAGCTTCCTTCGAAGCCCTCCTGCAAGGCAAGACTGGAAGAATTAGCTGCCTGTGAGGACCCTCCGTGCTGGCAGATGGAAGCTTCCTTGGCTGCCCTAGCAGGAGAGTTTGAGGCTCAACCTCAGCTGGCTCGGAGGCAGCCAGAGACACAGGGAGTTCCGGGCTTGGGGGAGGCTGCAGAAGGGACAAGATCTACTCCTTCCTATGAGGAGGCCTCAATAAATTTCTCACTGAAAGGAAAGAGAGAGTTAGAGTGTGAAGGGAAGAATTGTGTAACCATGGATCTCTGTGACTCTGGGATTTTGAACTGTTCTCTTCACACCTATCTCCTGCCTGTAGGCAAACTCAGCAGGGACCTGCCTTTTTTCTCTTCCCTTTTATAACATCATCGCAACCACATTGGCAGACTAAAAACTGGACATTTTGACAAAAAAAATCATCCTTTTGCTTTCTGATCAGTAAGACTGTTTTGTGAATTGTCTTTAAAATCTGTCATGTTAATGCGTGCTGTTAACTTTTTCAACAACAGCCGATCTCGGGCTGGTTGGGTCCTTTCTGATTACATTTGACAGAGTGGTTTATTTGGGCTTAATCTGATGCTGGAAGTAAGTTCAAGAGTTAGTGGGAGTGGAGAAACAAGAAGTAAAAGAAGGTGCAGGTTGACATCTCAGAATGGGAAGGTACAAGTGTGAACAACTTGGAGGGAAATTTTCTAAAACTCTGTGAATGAAGTACAGCTAGATGATTCTGGCAAAGATGCTGAAGCGGCATTCAGAGAGGCGAATAAACAAAGGTTTGGCCTTACTCATCATTTGTATAAAGAGGTAGATTTGTCTCAAGTTGTTCCAGAAATCAGGACCAGAAACAAGAATCTCAGAATAGAGTAGAGCTGGAAGGGACCTTGGAGGTCTTCTAGTTCTGCTCAAGCAGGAGAACCTTTCAGATAAGTGACTATCTAGTTTCTTCTTAAAAACGTCCAGTGATGGAATATCAATGATTTCTGGAGGCAAGCTGTTCCACTGATTAATTGTCCTCACTGTTAGGAAGTTTCCCCTTAATTCCAGACTGCTTTTCTTTTTGATTAGTTTCTAACCATTGTTTCTTGTCCTGCCCTCCGGTGCTTTGTAGAATAATTTGACCCCTTCTTCTTTGTAGAAGCCCCTCAAATACTGGAATACTGCTATCATGTCACCTCTAATTCTCTTTTTCTTTAGACTAGCCAAATCCAAATCCTGTTCTTATGTTTTCATCACCAGGCCTTTGATCATCTTAGTTGCTCTTCTCTGAACTTTTTCCAAGGTCTCAATATCTTTTTTGTAGTATGGTAACCAAAATTGGTTGCAGTATTCTAGTTGTGGTTTTACTAGGGGCTTTATAAATCACATAAACTTGAGTCTATGCCTCTGTTTATACAAACCAGGATTGTATTAGCTTTTTTGGCTGCTGCTGCACATGGCTGGCTCATATTCAAGTGATCATCCACTCGGACTCCAAGGTCCCTCTCACTCTTACTGTTTTTGAGCCAGGTTTTGCCTGATCTGTACTTGTATCTTTAATTTTTCCTACCTACATGCAAAACTTTGCTTTTTTCCACATTACAATTCATTTTGTTGGATAGTAAGAAAACAACTTCAAGCAAGGAAAAGGAAGTAGAGGTCAGCTGAACATCAGCAAACTTATCTTAATGTGAAGAGCCATTCACTAGTGGAACAGACAGTGGTGGGATTCAGCCAGTTCGCACCACTTTGGGAGGACCGGTTGTTAACTTTCTGAGCAGTTGGGTGAACTGGTTGTTGGAAGAAAGCATTAGGGCAGAGAACCGGTTGTTAAATTATTTGAATCTCACCATTGGAGGGAAAGGTCTGACTCCCTTTCTTGGGATATCTTTAAAAAAAAGGCTGGATGACCATTTGCACTGGGCATGATTTTGGACTCTGTGTCTAAAGACCCATTCCAATTCTTACATTCATATTCATTTCTCCTTTTCTCCTCCCACATGTCTGTATTCTATCTGAAGTACAACCTTTGCACCTCCTAAATGGAATATTTTGCATTCAACCTTGGGCGAATCCCATGGGAGACATGTTTTGCAAGCAAAGCGCTTGCAGAGACATCCAGTTCCCAATTTCCAAACCCTCCCAGAAAACTACCCAGACCATAAACTCTTCTTCCTGGAGAAAGATGAGAGTCAAGGCCTGAAGTCAATGATGGTGTTGTGCCTTGAGACAGATGGAGGGTGACTTGGTTTCAGCCTCAGGAAATGCAGGTTCCAGCTTTTAAAAATCAGATGTGACTTCATCCCATGTGAGAGATAACAGCTTGTCTGTTGGCTAGAGAACAGAATTGAAATTAATAGTGCATTTTCTTCTTTTTTATGTAAGGTTTAGAATATTATATTAAAACTTAAATGTACATGCCTGAAGAGCTCTTCTCTCTCCACCTGAAATGGAAACTGGTACACAGTCAACCAGACGTGGCTCTGCCTCTTGGCCTGGGGCTCCAATGCACATTGGAGGCAGTTGATGGACTAACAGATTAGCAGAGTTGGAAGGTACCTTATAGGTCATCTAGTCCAACCCAGCGCTCAAGCAGGAGACCCTACACCATTTCTGACAAATTGCAGTCCAATCTCTTCTTGAAATTCTCAAGTGATGAAGCTCCCACAACTTCTGAGGTCAACTCCTGTTCCATGGGTTGAATGTTCTCACTGTCAGAAAGTTCCTCCTTGTTTCTAAGTTTAATCTCTCCTTGGTCAGTTTCCATCCATTGTTCCTTGTCTGACCTTCAGGTTCTTTGGAAAATAGCTTAATCTCCTCCTCCTGGGGAAGCCCCTCAACTATTGAAAGACTGCTCTCATGTCTCCCCTGGTCCTTCTCTTCTCCAGACTAGCCATTCCTGGTTCTGCCCAGAATGAAGAATATCAGTTCCAAACAGATTAACAGAGTTGGAAGGGATCTTATAGGTCATCTAGAACAACCCACCACTCAAGCAAGAGACCTTACACCATTTTTGACAGATGGCAGTCCAATCTCTTCTTGAAAGTCTCAAGCGATGAAGCTCCCACAACTTCTGAGGGCAAGCTGTTCCATTGGTTGATTGTTCCCACTGGTAGAAAATTTCTCCTTATTTCCAGGTTGAATCTCTCCTTGTTCAGTTTCCATCCATTATCTGTCCTTCAGGTGCTTTGGAAAATAACTCGACCCCCCTCCTCTCTGTGGCAGCCTCTCAAATATTGCAAGGCTGCTATTGTGTGAACATTGTTTAACAGCTATTTAGAAAAAGAGCCATGGTGGCACAGTGGTTAGAATGCAGTATTGTAGGCTGACTCTGTCAACTGCCAGTAGTGCAATTCTCAGCAGTTCAAGGTTGACTCAGCCATCCGTCCTTCTGAGGCCGGTGAAATGATGAGCCAGATTATTGGGGGCAAGAGGCTGACCTTTCTAAAAATATTAGCAAAGGGTTTTTTATAATTAGTATTAATAGAATTCAAGTGAAATAGGAAATTATGAACTGAGATACCAGTGGAAAAGCAGGTAAAATGTGCTTGATGCCAAGGACTTATTAAGTGTGCTTTCCACTGATGCAGCATTAGTGTGATAGGTATCTCAAGATGCCATTTAGCTGATAGCTATTAGGCAGGCTTCCTGCAAATTCAGTGATATCCAAAATTGTAATTTCAGCTTTACACAAACCACAAGCTCTTAAGTCTGCTTAACTTTCATGCTTGTTATTTATGATTGGTAACTTCAGAGCTGAAACTGTAATGCTAGTAGTTTTTGAAGATGTTAAACTTGTTGGCTTTTATTTACCACAGATAGCATGAATTCCATCTCCAAATACGTTGTAATGTAATCTGTAAGAGAGAAACCTTAAGATCCTACAATTCTTGCCTCTGTTTGGAACTTACTTAGATGATGTTAAAGAACATCACAAGCTCTTATTTGTGTACAGATCACAGATTATGAATGGTTTGAACACTCTAAATTCTATGTTAATGTTAGCTACTCTATGCTGTCAAAAGCCTGTTTTCCAAGAATAGAAATTGATGCTGAAGAAATAGTGCCAAGAAAAGATTCTAGAAAAGAATCTTCTTAATTGATCCCCGAGGACCTAAAACTCTTGATAATTCTCTATCACAAAATTCAGAACGTCCACATCACACAATTTTCTGCATTGAAATTTATGGTTGTTGGTTCACAGGGAGAAGTCGGTACCTTTCCTGTTTTAGAAAATAACAAACCAACAAAGCATAAGACAATAAGCTATGCGGTGGTAGTGGAGCATCTGTCACCAAGGAAATCTATTTTTTAAAATTTTTTTATTTTTATTTTCATATAAGTATCCACAAGTATACCATTACATCTTAAAAAACACTATTATGTATTATCAAGTATTATATCAATTCCTCTCACTGTCTACCCACAACAACTCTCATTTGCTCTTCTGCTTTCCATACACCATATTATGCCCTATTCCACAGCAGCACTACCTCCTCTCCCTCTCTCCTCCTCCCTACCTTCTTCCTTCTCTCTACCATCCCTCATCTTTTCTACTTCCCCTTCCTCTCTCCTTCCCCTCTCGCCTCTTTCCACTCCTTCTATCACTCCTACTCTTTTCCTCACCTCTGTTTCCCTCTCTCCTGTCCCCTCTCTTCCCCTCCTTTCCCCTCCCTTCCGCTCTCTCCACTTAGCTTTACGTGGTGTATTTCAGCATCTGAGCAAACTCAATTTAATATCGGTGGTGTTAATAATAAATACTGTTCCAGTAATCAATAAAAGGAAAAGTATATTTTGGATTGCCCAAAATAACAACAATAACCAATGAGGTGCTACCTTGACATGGCAGCTGTGCCAGAGGTTCAACCATACTGCCAGGTCTCTTCAGAGGAGCCAGACAAAGAGTGTCTCTACTATAAAAATTATGATGAGACATTAATTTCAGAAAGCCATACCGGCTCGGATGTCAACCAGGTTAACAAGGTCCATGCTAGATGTTGGAGTTCCTGGACGTGTGATCCAAAATGGGCTACAGGCCTCAGGAGTGTTGGGTGAGTAACACTCAGGGCCAGCAGCTGGAGAACTCCTGGAAGGAAAGGTGTTTTGCCTGTCACAAATAAACAGTGAAATCAAAGAAATAACGATCTGTTATTACAGATCGAGTCCAACAAGAAGAGGATATTTGAAATCAATACACCAGTTCTAGAAAGAACATCATCCAGAATCAGAAATAACAGAACAGTGGCTGGCAGATCAATGTCTATTTATAATACGAAATAAAATATTCATAGGAGCAGAATTGGAAGAATTGCAAAGGTCTAGTCAGGGCAGAGAAATCAAAGCCTTCAAATCTGATCCTTCAAGAGTCATTCTCATCTCATCAGTTCATAAAACTTTTGGGGGGAAAATCTGTCTTCAGATGCATCTTGGCCAGTCTTGCTGTTTCAGCTTATGTGTCTTGTTCAGTGGTAGTCAAGTTTCAGCCTTCTTTATCTTGGCCATGTCTCTGAGCACTGAACACCTTGTACTTCTGGGCACTCCAGGTAGATTGCAGTCCTGGAATATGATGATATGGTCAAAATACTCACTTGCCTAATAATTGTGCACCCAGTGTATATTGTAAATCACCTTGGAAAGATGTAGAAAGGAAGAATAAGACGTAAATAGTTTCCAGCTTTGTAATGTTCAAATTTTCTCTTTCTCCGTGATCATTCATTTCAGCACTTTCGCCACCTTCTAAATGCCAAGAAAGTGAATGAAACATGCACTCATGTTAGCAATGAGCAACAAAAGTGTTGAAAAGTCTGAAAATCTAACTGATGCGAAGTTTTAAGTACAGCAAATATAATTATGGATTAAATACCTTAGGCAACACAGTATATTTTAATAATTGCAAAGGCTTAAGAGATGCTTCTAGAGTGAAGAGGAAAACACCAGTGAGGTTAAAATGTAATTTTAAAATACAATCTGTTTGGGGGGGCTGAAGTGTGACCTACACTACGTGGCATCAAATTACATGAACTTCCTGATAATTCTGCTTGAGAATATTCTGGGTTTTAGCAAGGCATCTTGGCAGATCTTTGACTTAATGCCCCTCTCCTCACATGGAGTTATACAGTCCAGACTGCATGCAACTCGGAATCCAAATAGTTCATGGTGTGAGCCTTTATTTTCTTTCTAATTTCATCCCTAATTAGAAGTCCTTTTTTGTGATCCCTGGAGTATAAAGAGAAAAATAGCTTGTTCTGTTATAACAACAGACAAACCTTCTGTAAGAAAATGTTTTGTGTATGACTTTTCCTTCCCTCACTTCTAGCTGCCAGATTTAAAATGTCACAGGGTGCAATAGTTTAGAGGAGGGCTTGTGTTGCATCATTGGGGGGGGGGGCTTCTAAAATCCTGATGCCCCCCCATGACATATAATTCTTAAGGCAAAGATTCCCCTGCACATGCATGCTAGTTGTTCCTGACTCTAGGGGGTGTTGTTCATCTCCATTTCAAAGCCGAAGAGCCAGTGCTGTCCGAAGACATCTCTGTGGTCATGTGGCTGGCATGACTAAATGCCAAAGGTGCACAGAATGCTGTTACTTTCCCCTACCAAATGTGGTTCCTATTTTTCTATTTGCATTTTTACATGCTTTTGAACTGCTAGGTTGGCAGAAGCTGGGGCAAGTAACAGGAGCTCACTCGTTACGTGGCGCTAGGGATTCGAACCGCTGAACTGCTGACCTTTCTGATCGACAAGTTCTAAATCTTGGCCACTGAGCCACTACGTCCCTTTTATAATTCTTATATATTATATAATTAATATTTTACTTAAAAAGTGAACGCTGCTCATGTGGAGGAAGCCTAAAGGGCCATTAACTTGGTTTAAACAAGGTTCAAATTGCCCCCATTAAACATCAAATTGTCCCCCTGTTGGGCGGGGCCCCCACATTGGGCACCATTGCTCTAAGGAGTTGGCCTCGCAGGCTGGAGCCCAAGCTAACAACCCAACTGCTCCTTGACCTGAAGGAAGAGCTTTGCCTCCATCTGACTCAACTTTTCTGACTTTTCTTCCCAGGGTTCCGCAACCTGCATGTAGATGACCAGATGGCCATCATTCAGTACTCCTGGATGGGCTTGATGATTTTTGCCATGGGATGGAGGTCCTTCACCAATGTGAATTCTCGGATGCTTTATTTCGCTCCAGATTTGGTCTTCAATGAGTATGTTTTCTCTGTTTCATGTTAGACCTGATTAATGTATAAAGTTGAAGAAAGTGGAAAGGATGTTATCCAGTTGTTTGCTTTAAGAGACAGCCAGAGGAAACCACCTCCTTTCTTCAGGCACGGCAGGGCAAATGAGCCACAAGGCCAAGAAGCTGTTTTCAGTGAAAAGGAGGAAAGGAAGTTTATGCAAGATCAACATTTCTGAGCTCAAACTGTGTCTGCTTGACTTGTTTCAGGCAAATGTTCAAGGTTTTCCTTGAATGCAATGTCACTGAAATTGGGTGAGATTAACATTTGCACAGGAGTCAAAAGGCAAAATGTGGGGCTGCACAGTATGAATTCTTGGTAACATTTGTTTTGTTTCACATACTCTCGTCTTCTGAGAGGCAGTTGTAGAGATCAAAATTTCTGGAAAGTAGATGAGTCAAAAAGTAGAACTCTAAGTCTAAACATGAGCTATTTTCTAGTTAGAAGTGTTTAGTAAAAATATCTTCTGGAGAAATGTTTAAGTGTAAACTGAATATCCATTTTCCCGGCATATGCTATATTTTCTCAAGGGGACAAAGACTGCTCCTTTCCTTATATTTGTGCATCCTTTGAAATATTCCATCTTTTGTTGATCTCTACCATAAAATGCTGATGCTTCAGATGCCACCTTGGAGGATCAAAGTCCTGTAAAGCAATACACCACCTGACATGTAGCTATCCTGACTCAAGCGTGCCCACTGTTTTCTGCACATTTGGCTTCTCTATCCCAGGTCTTGGCCAGACAGAGGACTTCCCATGTTCTCTTCTTCTTAGCACCATTTGTCCACCAAAGTTTCTGTATGCAGTTCATGCAGGGGTGGGTTCCTGCCAGTTCTAACCTCTTCTAGAGAAGAGGTTCCACAAATCTACCGTGCCAGCTCCCTCCCCCCGCCCATCCCCACATCATCAAGATGAAGAGCGAGAGGAGGAATCCTGGGAGTTGAAATCCACAAGTCTTAAAGCTATCAAGTTTGCACACCTCTGGGGTTTTTTTCTAAAGGGTTAGGGGTGCAAGGGTCTTGTAACTTGACAGCTTTAAGGCTTGTGTTCTTCAAATGCCAGAGTTTCTGAGCCAACATTTTGGTTGCTAAGCAAGAGCGTTATTAAGTGAGTTTCACCACATTTTACAAGTTGGCCATGCCCACCCAATCACATGACTGGCAAGCCATTCCCACCCGGTCACATGGTCGGCAAGCCACTCCCACAAAGCAGGCCACACTTACAGAAGAGGTTCTCAAAAATTTTGAAACCCACCACTGAGTTCATGCATTCAGTTCTTCAATCCCTGGGCCTCCATTGGAGAAGGATTCAGGTTGACCATTGTAGCCAGATATTACAGAGCAGTAATGAATTTCCAAGAGCTACCTGTGTACTTTGCATTCTTGTTTTCAGATGACCCTGCCTGAAGCTGCATGTGCCATAAGTGGCAAGATAACAGGCACTACAGCCTTCTGGGAGGGCACATTTCAATAAAACCTTTTATCTGAACAAAACAGTACAGTTGAAAACAGCTTAGATCAGAATCCATGGGGTAAATTGTCAGGGTGACAGAGAAATTCAGATTTGTACTTTCTTTTACTTATGTATTTTGCCATATTTTCTAGTTAGTGGTTATTATATTATATTATATTATATTATATTATATTATATTATATTATATTATATTATATTATATTTTGTGTTCTGCTATGGTCTAACGGTCAAATAATGAAGTATTATTCATAAGGCACTTTATATGGCAAGATCCATTTCCAAGGCTTGTTCGCTGGCCATTACAGTGTGGCATATTTGTAAGAATTTACAGGTTATATAATAACTCTGGATCATCAAAAAACTCTTATAAAAGCTTCCTTCATGATATTTTTCCACCCTAAGAATAATTATGGAAATAGGAAGGGCGGGGAAGGAAATAGGTAAGTAATAGATATTTTGGAAGAACTGCTTTTGTTTGTTTAGTCATTAAGGCAGCCACATTTTCTTTCAAGATACTAAGCAAGCATGAAAATCAAACAACTTTAATGAATGGACTCATTAAAACAGTCGTACAATGTCAGCCATACTGTTAATACCATATATGCTTAGAGTTATTTAGAAACTTGGAAAAAAGCATGGCTGCTTTAATGAGCAACAGAGACAAGCTTGTGCTCATGAATGTTCCAAAGCATTCTTTTAACTCCGTGTGAAGTGACGATGAAATCTGATGAAAAAGGATGCTAGGCAGTGACTGACTGCACACTATGGTGGGAAGAGAAGAGAAGAAGACATACTTGCTGGTGCAACAGGTCTATTCCTCTCATTTTGTTAGATGGACCTAAACTAAATATAACACTTTTATTACACCAAGGTTTCTTTTGAAAAATGTTTCATAACATGGTGATTATTCTGTCAGCTCCAACCTGTAGCTTCCTGGGTATCTTTCTGGTTTCTTGACATCTACATATTTAGAATACTCTCTTGAGTGATACCTTCCAGCAGCTGAAGAGGCAGTAATGACATGAGTCTTATCCTTTCAAGAATCCATAGAGGTCTGCAAAGCCTGTTATGAAAGAAGAGGGAGAGATATTTTGCAAAGAGAAGAGTGCACCCTCTATGGCACTAGATCAGGACAAGTAATGACCTTGTAACGCTATGGAGTTCATTTGATAGACAATCATGGTTCCTTAGCACCACACCCAGTTTTTGTCAGCACATTACAAAAAACATGTTGAGGCTTTGGAAAAAGTGCAGAGAGAAGCAACTAAGATGATTAAAGGCCTGGAGACTAAAATATATGAAGAACAATTGCAGGAATTAAGTTTGGCTAGTCTAAAGAAAAGAAAGACCAGGGTTGACATGATAGCAATATTGCAATATTTGAGGGGTTGCCACCAAAAGGAGGGGATCAACGTATTTTCCAAAGCACCAGAAGGCAAGACAGAAAGCAATGGATGGAAGCTAATCAAGGAGCGAGGCAACCTGGAATTAAGAAGATACCTTATAACAGTGAGAACAATCAACCAGTGAAACGACTGGATGGCCACCTGTCTGAAATGGTATGAACATGGTATTGGACTAGAGGACCTCCAAGTTCCCTTCCAGCTCTATTTGGACTGTTTGATTGAATATTTGAGAGGTTGCCACAAAGAACAGGGGGTCAACCTATTTTCCAAAACACTTGAAGGCAGGACAAGAAACAATGGATGGAAATTGTTCAAGGAGAGAAGCAACCTGACAGAAATTTCCTGACAGTGAGAACAATAAACTAGTGGAACATGTTGCCTTCAGAGGTTGTGGGTGCCCCATCACTGGAGGTTTCTAAGAAAAGATTGGACAGTCGTTTGTCCAAAATGTTTTAGGGTCTCCTGTGTAAGCAGAGAGTTGGACTAGAAGAATCCAAGGTCCATTCCAACTCTGTTATTGTGTTAAAAAAAGAGGAAAGGGTGATATTACTTTCCAAGAGTCTTCAGTAAACAGCTACACCTAAATGCATGTACTGTATGCCGCCTCCTGCTGTCAACCAAAATCTTCCTTCTCCACAGAAGAGCCTGCAGCCTCAACTTCAACATAATAACATAATTCTAAGGATTTCCAACAGGTTTCTCTTAGCAAAAACAACATCATTTCTGCAACATCAGTTGGATTCTAGCTTTCTTTCCCCATTTTTTTATATTAGACACAAATGGCAGAATTCTGAGTACTTTTTGTGGGTGTTTTTCATTTTCTATGTTGTGCATAAATATGAGTATAGTTTTCTTGCCAAAAATTCTGGTTCTTTATGAAATATTTTTTTAAGTGATGGTAGCCCTACCTTGAAAAATTGTGTCCTGCTTGCCTCTGTTCTCCTGGCATCAGGCAATCTTGGATCTGTTTGTTCCTTTCTTGGTCAGGGTTTCCTTCCTATGACCTCCTGACCTTACATACATGAAGAAGATATGCCATCTCCATATCAGGAAAGTTCCTTCTTGACTCGTCACAGGCAGAAGCAGCCTCTGACAGTTTTCCCCATGGCTTTTGTCCATCGTGACTTGGTGTCTCTTTGAAATGAGTTCAGAACAGGGGTGAAATTCAGCAGCGTCTGACAGGTTCTGGAGAACCGGTAGTGGACATTTTGAGTAGTTTGGAGTATCCTTCCCCCAGGAGTGGGGAGGGAATGGGGATTTGCAGTATTCTTTCTCTGTCATGGCCACCAAGCCACATCCACAGAACCAGTAGTAAAAAATTGAATTTCACCACTGATTCAGACCCCTTTCCAATCAGAAGGGAAACTTCTGTGGCATCTCAGATGTCCAGGTGGGTGTTCAAATGGACTGAGCACTCTTTGGGCTTCCAGGGGTCTCTGTAGTTGGCAGATGCCACATCCATCTTTCCATTTCTTGGAGACAGGCGGGTATTTATCACCTAGATGATTTATAACCTTACTCAGCAAAAGTTGACGGCAGAGACATAACGTGGCTCAGTGAGTAGTAAGACCAGTGGGAATAAACTGCAGCTTGAAGATGGAAAACTCCTCCCGGGGAGGCACTGCTGCTTTGGTACTGGTTTCCCAAGCTGAGGGGCATCAGTGTTTCCTTGCTATACCATATTTTTCAGATTATAAGATACACCAAGATTTCGAAGAGGTAAGTAAGAAAAAAAATTGCCTTCCCTCAGCCCTCAGCAACACTCTGCAGGCTTCAGTAGGGCTGAGGAAAGGCAAAAATGCCCCTGTTTTTGTAAAAAACGGACCATTTTTTTGCAAAAACAGGAAGCATTTTTGCCTTACCCCAGACCTGCTGAAACCTGCAGAGTGCTGCTGGAGCGTGAGAAAAGGCAAAAATGCCTCAGTTTGTGCGAAAAATGTTGTGTTTTTTGCAAAAATGGGATGTGGGGATTCAGTGTATAAGACGCACTGACATTTCCATGCTCGGGGGTGCATCTTATACTCCAAAAAATACAGTAAGCGTTCTCATGTGAAATGACAGAAATCCCAGGAAGGGGCTGGTGAGAGTTTGCAAAGTGACAGAAGGGGGCTGAACTGGGTCAGAGCTTGAGGCTAGGAGAACCTTTGTGGAGGGTGGGGTCAACATGCACCATTATGTGACACCCCTCCCTTCAGAGGACTTGCATTGGATGGCAAGAAATACGAAGTTGCCCTCAAGACTGAAATGGTAACATTTAGAAATTTCTCAAATAGTGAAATACATGGAAGTTGGTCTTGGAACAAAGACAGATTAGTCAGCTGATTCCCTCTATGTCTTTTTTATTTTTTATTTATTTTAAAACAAACAAAAGCATATATATATAACATAAAAATATCATCAATTACATATCTATTAAGCATGTCCCTTGGTCACAAACATTTGTGCATCACCGCTTTCAGTTGCATATAAAATCAACAGTTATCAACCCAATATACATTAATACATTGATTATAATTATAAATCATATATTCAGTTTACTCTTATAATTTCTTCCTTCTAAACATGTATTCTAAAGATTGTATTCATAGGTATGCTAGCTATCTGTTACATCATTGTAAATCTATTTAATAATAACATATCTTTATGGTATCATCTACGTATCTTATTCTGGTATTTCTTGCAGTATATATGTAAAAAAGGTTCACCAACATTTTAGATTTGTGTATCATTACTTTCAGTTATATGTAAAATCATATCTATCCAATATATATAAATACATCTTTATCATTGTGTCTCATATATTCAACTATGATTATTGTTTCTTCATTTTAAACAAAATATTCTAAATATTCCATTCCTATATATACCAATATTCCATTACTTTGCCTATGTCTTTCTTCTTTTCTTCTCCCAGGTACCGGATGCACAAATCCAGAATGTACAGCCAATGTGTCAGGATGCGGCATCTCTCTCAAGAATTTGGATGGCTTCAGATTACTCCTCAAGAATTTCTCTGTATGAAGGCTCTGCTCCTCTTCAGTATTAGTAAGCTGCTAGCATTTTTCATCTACCTGTATTTGTACTTAGAACAAAACATAAAATAACAGGGTTGAAAGGGACCTTGGAGGTCTTTTAGATCAATCCCCTGCTCCAGCAGGAGATCCTGTATCATTCTGGACCAGGGGTGGGTTCCTGCCAGTTCTAACCTCTTCTATAGAAGAAATTCCACAAATCTACTGTGCTGTTTAGAACCGGTTCCAGTTCCCTCCCCGCACCCATCCACACATCATCAAGATGAAGAGCGAGAGGAGGACTTCTGGGAGTTGAAGTCCACAAGTCTTAAAGTTTGAACACCCCTGGAGGTTTTGTTCTAAAGGGTTAAGGGTGCAAGGGTCTTGTAACTTGACAGCTTTAAGACTTGCATGCTTCAATGCCAGAGTTTCTGAGCCAACATTTTGGTTGCTAAGCAAGAGCGTTGTTAAGTGAGTTTCACCACATTTTACAAGTTGGCCACTCCCACCCAGTCACATGGCTGGCAAGCCACTTCCACAAAGCAGGCCACACCTACAGAAGAGTTCCTAAAAAAATTTGAAACCCACCACTGTTCTGGACCAATGTCTACCGTCTCTTTGTGGAAACCTCCAGTGAAGAAGCACCCACAGTTTCTGGAGACAGGCCATTCCGAAGGTTCCTTGTTTAAATTTAAACAATTTAAGGTAATTTTTTTCCTTAGTTCTAGGTTGGATGTCTCTTTCCTGATTTTCTACCCGTTACTTCTGGTCCTGCCCTCAGGAACCTGGAAGAATAGGTTGTTCACCTCTTGTTTGTGGTAGCCCCTGAGATATTGGAAGACTGCGATCATGTCTCCCCTAGTCCTTCTTTTCATCAAGCTAGACATACCCACTTCCAAATTCCTGCAACTGTTCTTCTTATGTTTTGGCCTCCAGGGATGAAATTCAGCAGGTTCTGGAGAACTGCTAGCGGAAATTTTGAGTAGTTCGGAGAACTAGCAAATACTAACTCTGGCTGGCCCTAAAGTGGGGAGAAATGGGGATTTTGCAGTATCCTTCTCCTGCCACACCCACCAAGCCACGCCCCCAGAACTGATAGTAAAAAAAATGCATTTCACTACTACTGTTCCCTCTAAGGTGCGCGGCTGCGCGGCCGCGCACGTGGCAAGAAAACACCGCGCAGCCGTTTCTAACTGCGCGCAGTGATTTCTGTCACAGGCAGAAGGGGGATATCTGCTGCCGCCACCTCCTCCTCCAACAGCACTTCAGGATTTGCCGCCCGACACAGCTGAAGTGAAGCCGCCAAAGCTCCCGTCAGCACCCCCGCCCGTGGCAGTGGTGCCTCTCCCTCCACGTGGAGCACCTCCATGCTTTTGAGGAGCTATGAGGCCGCGGGACCTAGTAGGAAGGCAGCGGAGGGGGCGGGAGCAAGAAAAAAAGACCTCATAGCTTCTCAAAAGCACGGTGGAGGCGGCGGCAGGGGTAACCCAGAGCCCAGCTGAGGTGCTCCGAAGGGAGGGGAAGGCACCACCACCACTGCCATGGGCGGGGCACCTGCGGGAGCTTTAGCTGCTTCACCTCGGCTGCAGCGCTGGGCAGAAAATGTGTTGGTGATGTTGGAGGAGGAGGAGGCGGCGGGGGCTCGTTGGCATCTTCAGCGGCAGCCCTGCCCCCTGTGAAAAAAAATGAAAATGGATCCACGCAGATGACGTCGCTGCAACATGACTGGAGGAGGAATTCTGGGAGTTGAAGTCCACAAATCTTAAAGCTGTCAGGTTTGAAGACCCCTGGGGTTTTTTTCCCTAAAAGGTTATGGGTGCAAGGATCTTGTAATTTGACAGCTTTAAGACTTGCATGCTTCACTGCCAGACTTTCTGAGCCAACATTTTGGTTGCTAAGCAGGACCGTTGTTAAGTGATACTGATATTATATAACACTTTTAATTAAGCGGGTACCTTGAATAAACATAACTTTGAGTTTCAAATAATACTGATTTCGTTGTTGTCTTAGGTGACATCTGTGAAAAAAATTCAGGTGCTCAGGCATGAAAATATGCTGCTCAAACACTATACTTTTCTGCTCACACTGAAAAAAAAATTAGAGGGAACATTGTTCACCACTGCTCCAGTCCCCTAAACAACTTTGTTGCTCTTCTCTGCACTTTTTCTAGAGTCTCAACATCTATTTTGTTTGCTTGTTTCTGTAAATGATGCATGGTAGGTGAGATCCATGGTGCTAATGGGCAGGACCCCTTTAAGAAGCTCCAGCCTGCAAATAAGCTTTATCAGGCTAAAACATAGGAAGAAAGATTGCAGGAATTGGGTATGTCTAGTCTAGTGAAAAGGAGGATTAGGGGAGGCATGATAGCAGTCTTCCAATATCTGAAGGGCTGCCACGAAGAAGAGAGGAACAATTTATTCTCCAAAGCACCTGAGGGCAGGGCAAGAAGCAATGGGTGGAAACTGATCAAGGAGAGAAGCAACCTAGAACTAAGGAGAAATTTCCTGATGGTGAGTACAATTAACCAGTGGAACATGTTGCCTTCAGAGGTTGTGGATGCTCCATCACTGGAGACTTTTAAGAAGAGCCTGGACAACCATTTGTCTGAAATGGTATAGGGCAGTGTTAGCGAACCATTTTGGCACTGAGTGCTGAAATGGGAGCACGCAGGGGAGGGGGGAGGTAGTGCCGGAAACCGGCAGTGCAGCTCTCCAACAGGCGTACCAGTCACCTGGTCTTCCAGTTTCTGGTGCATATGCATGGATGAAGACCAGCTGGCCAGTGCACATGCGTGCACCAGAAACTGGAAGCTCAGCTTCCTGGCGCACAGATGTATGCCAGGGAGCTGCTTTTTTAGTTTCTGGCGCTCCCACATGCACAAAGTTCAGCTGGTTGATGCGCATGGAGGAGTGACGGCTGGTGTTGCCCAGAGAGATGGCTCTGCCATAGGTTCTCCATCACTGGTTATAGGGTCTCCTGCTAGTACAGGAGGGTTGGACTGGATAACCTTCAAAACCCCTTCCAACTCTTTTAGTCTACATTGTATGTTCTCCATGGCAGCTTCCCTGCTGTTGGTTGTGCCTTTGTAAGTGAGGAGCCTCCTTCACCTCCCGCCAAAGAGGTGGGGGCACACCCCCTTAGTATTCCTCAGGCTCTTTCCTTGGTCTGATTCCATGCCTTTTGCTTCCTCTCCTTATTCTGCCTCAGTTCCAGTGGATGGGCTAAAGAATCAGAAGTTCTTTGATGAGCTCCGGATGAACTACATCAAGGAGCTGGACCGGATCATCGCTTGCAAAAGGAAGAACCCCACGTCTTGTTCACGTCGCTTCTATCAGCTCACGAAGCTCCTGGACTCTGTGCAGCCGGTAAGAGGGAGAGTTGGCCAAGGAGCGTGGGGTGCAGGGCAAGGTCTGCTCAGACCAAAAAGGGCTTCGGAAAAAAGGAAGCTCCAAGCCCAAGAAGTCACAGAATCCCGCAGAATCACTTTAGGAAAAGATCGAGGGGACTTGCATACGGAAGTTTGCAAGAGGTGAATAATTATACTGTGTTTCCCCGAAAATAAGACAGGGTCTTATTTTCTTTTGATCCACGAAATAAGCACTTGGCCTTATTTTCAGGGAGGTCTTATTATTTGTGAGGTGCAGGAGGTGGCGAGCGTGGTCACCTCATGGCTTCTGCTGTGTTGCAATATTTTCAGGGAGGGCTTATTTTAATGCATGCGTTCGATAATAAGCCCAATTGGACTATTTTAGTGCATGCACTCAAAAGTCCAATTGGACTTATTATCCGGGGAGGTCTTATTTTTGGGAAAACAGGGTATTGTAAATATAATTCACCTGTTCCTTTTATAGGAGCTCCTCTGTTGGAGGGTCCTCCAGATTTGTGGACACTGCACAGTGGTACACAACCTCAAGCCCCAGTACTGCAAGCAGCCTCAAAATCCTTGGGTTCACCCCTCCACCCCCCGAGAGCTGCAAAAGTGTACATATAAATTTCTATGTATCTTTAAACTTTGTAGACAAAGTTGTTGCTGTATTAGTATTAACTACATCAAATTTAAAAGGAAGTTTAGTTCCTATTCTATCTTTCTGGACTGGGGTTTCTGGCCTACCACTCAACAGCCATGTGCAGCTTGTGGGGGGATGGTTCTCCTTAATTCTTGCTCGGTGTTGTTTCTTTGGCTGAGAGCCAAGCTCCCTCAGGCCTCTTCAGATGGACCCTGCCAGGGAGGCTTCTTGGGGAAACTCCATTCACTACGTTTCCATGAGATTGGAACAGTGGGCAGTGGGCTCAGATGAGGAGGAGAAGAAACAGGTGTGGGTTACCGCTTGTCATGGGTAGCTCTAAAAGTGTCAGCAAAACAAAACAGAAAGTCACACTTTGCAGAACATTGTGCCTTTTCTGGTTACAGGAGAATAAAATGCTCTTACAATACAAGTCCAGTCAGGACAATAGGATATGAGGCACCCCCACGTATTCTTCCCTCTTCCATTTGAAGCAACCCCAAACGTCTCACTTTTGGAACTGCCAGTGGCTGCCCAGCCCCCCAGAATGTCAGGGTTCCAAATAGCATCCAAAAGTAAATCAGAGTCCAAGGCAAAGTATTGCTCAAAGTTCCAATTTATTAAGAGAGCCACGTTGGCACATCTGGGAAAACCTGAATCTAAGTTTCCTGGTTTTCCCCACCTAATTGAAAGTTCAAGATCTTATACCCCCAAGTCCATCCCATAGTCCAATCTCCCACTGCCATGCTGGTAGCTTCCACCCATCCAGTTCCAGTCAGGTGCAGAGGTGCAGAGACAAAGGATGACCTGGGCTTTCTGGAAAGAATTTTGTTATGGCTACATATCATCTAACTCCGTACAATCCCCCGTCCCATTTTCCCACAATAGAAAAAGGCATAGTAGAATAATAAGAAAGTGTGGCAGGCCAAAGATCCAAAAGAAAGCTGCGGGCCAGGCACAGAGTGCAGCTGGCAGCCCTCAGGACAGAAGGTCTCTGGAAGGACTTGCTGAGCAAGACAAGGGTGTCTCCCTGTGACAACCTCCCTTTTCCTCCTCTAGATCGCCAGAGAACTGCATCAGTTTACATTTGACCTCTTGGTGAAGTCACACATGGTGAGCGTCGACTATCCTGAAATGATGGCTGAGATCATCTCGGTGCAGGTCCCCAAGATCCTTTCTGGGAAAGTGAAACCCATCTACTTCCACGCCCAGTGATGGTGAGCGGCAGACGGGCCTCCTTTTCCTCGGGTCCCTGGACTCCTGCACTGCAGTGCCTTGGCACGCTGTGTGTCCTCAACAGATGCACAGTAACCACAAAGAACTCTTTGCTGGGCCCACTTTCAGGTTTCTGTTTTCTGCTTTCCCCCGAACTGCCTTCGCCTTGAGAGATCTACTCTGGACATTTGCCGGCTTCAGTGTCTCACCGTGTGCATGGACTTCCTCTTTCAGTTTTGTGGCGTGGTGCCTGGCGGCACTGTTTACATTCTTGTGCTTGTGCATTCCCCACCGTGGCTTTGGTGGCCCCTTTGCAACCAAAAGGAAGCGTCGGTTCAAAAAACGTCCATCGCCGCTTTTCTGGTGGTTCTCCCTGCTGCTGTTTGTTTTCTAACCAATGGCAAGCAGGTCATTAGATGCTGGGGATAAGGGGAGACTTTCAAGCTGGATGGGGTTTTTTTGTGGTGGGGAGAGGGGTGTATTTTGGGTTTGTTTTAGCAGTTCTGGCAGCCTCTTTTTCGTCTCTCTGAGAAAAGGTCTGAAGTGTCCCTGGAAATAACGAAGAGACGCCAACCCCAAAGCAGACAAAGAGAATGTAGTTGACACACATGATCCGTGCGCCTGCTAGACTTTGGTTTCAGAGAGGGCTTTCTTTGCATATACAATCATGCTCGAGACACCCAGCATTGGTCCAACTATGCACACAGAATAACAGGGTTGGAAGGGGCCTTGGAGGTCTTCTAGTCCAACCCCCTGCTCGAGCAGGAGACCACAGACAGCCACCGTGTTCCCGGCACTCAGACCTTCAGCTACATTTTCTCTCTTGGACAGAACCGAGGAGCCAGGGGTCACCCATTGCAGTGGCTGTTGTAGAAGACCACTCAGAAGATGCTCGCAGCCGCGGCTCCCTAATCCAGAGAGCCCCCTTCATGCAGTGGTTCTTGGGAGGAATAAGAAGGTCTGGAAGTTTTCCCAATGCCCAGAAATGATGGGGGCCCTCTTTTTTTTGCAGCTAGTACTACTTCATCTTTCTTCGTCTGTGGACCATGAGCCAGAAGTAAAAACATTTGCCCAGTGAATGTGAACACATTCCAGTTGTGAGCTTTTTTTAATCTTTCCATGGACTCTCCCTCTCTCCCTCCCTTTAGTACTCAGTTCTATTTTTGTTCCCTTCCCGCAGCTTCCAATGCTCTCCAAGTCTCTGTTCGCCTCCTCTTAGCTCTGCCTCTCGTTGCAGGCCATTCATTTCACTTCCTAGAGGCTTCCTTGGATCACTTGCTTTTTGCTGCATGGCAGGGAACTGTCTCAGAAATCGTACAACTTGGCGAGACTTCCTGGGAACCTCTACCCGCATTGTCCTAGCCCAGCCCAGCCCAGAACAATTTCTTCCAAACTTCACTTGAGTTCATGATGATTGTGTTAAACTGCAAAAAAATCAATGATGAATCCCTCTTTTCCTTTCTGCAACTTCTGTTGGAACAATAGGAGAAACTGCCTTATCCAAGGAGATAAGGAAAACTACCCTCCCCAAATTATACCTCTTTTTTATGGGAAACAAAAGTCCCCCCCCCTTTTTTTTTCTAACCCAGCTGCACCGTTGGTATCACTTACCAGGAATTCCCATGAGCTGGTAGCCAAAGATTCAGAGAAGCCATGTGGGTGAATTAGGTTTTTTGTTTGTTTGTTTTGCTTTGCTTTTCAGGAAAAAAAACACACCTGGGAAAAGAAAATTCAAAACATGCCATTGGATGTTAGTAGATGGTAGTAAGAGAGCATATGAAAAGCCTGTGGTTATAATGAGAACATTATCTTGGATTATTTTTCTGTTAGGTACCACTTTTTAGCACAAGATGACATCTACTGAGAATAACAAAGGTGAAATTAGGATCAAACATTTGGAGAGCTGTTTGGCCCTCCTGAGGCCTGGCGTGATTCTTCATCTGCTGTGATTTCAAGATGTCTTGCTCGGAGTTTGAAACTTACCCGCCTTGGGTCATTTTGATCTGATGCTTAAGATCATTAATTACCTGGCCGTTGTTGTGTCTTTGATGGATCCTGCACACTCCAGGCCTCAGCTAAAGGAAAAACAAGGTTAAATTTCTAGCAACGCTGAGTTAAAATGACCAGCATTCGGTTTCATCTCTGCAGGAACAAGAACAATAAAACAGCAATACATTGAATTAGCTTTTGCTTCTGTGTGATGCTGTCCATTGCATTGCTAAAATAAATCTATTTCGGCTGCTTTTTAATTTTTGGATTGTTAACAATAATTAGACAGAACCATTGAAATATGTCCCTGTTTTCGGTACTGAGGTTGCCTCTCCTCTCATTCTTAGAACAAACAGTGACAATGCTATGGGTGTTTGGACTTTCCTGAACCTTGTTCATGCCATCTCAAGAGATTTTTTTTGAAAAACACAACAAAGTTCTTTTTTAAAGACAAGAATCTACATTTTGGATGATTGGTTTGAAAGCCTTCTCCTCCTCCCACATACATGGAACTAGATGAATTGCACTCTTAACCCTCCTTCCCTGTAGACTCAGTATAATTTCATTATTCGTTTTTTGGAATGTTTCCTCAGACGCCCCTATAAATGAATGAAGATAAGTTGGGCGAGCCCGAATGGCTCAGATCAGTGTGTTGATTCAACTTCCCTCCACTGCATCGTTCTTGTGATGTGCCTTCCACAGCGCTGGCTGTGGGGAACTGTATCCGTGCATGCATGCTGTACTTGGTTTCAGGGTATTTTCCTCCCATGCTCAAATCTTCTGAAAATCTTGAAATTCAAGGGCAACATGCGTCTTCATGCTAAGCTGTTGCAAAAGGGCAGCGCTCCTCTTGATATCTTCAAGATCCACGCGCAACCAAAGTGCCACCTCTGGTAGACCGTTGCAATCTAGCATGGCTGCTTCATGTTTTTGATACCACAGTGAACATGCTAGATCTTCAAGTACCCCAGGTTCATTTATGGTTGCTGTAACCTGTCGTCCAGCAGCTTGATTTCTCATCTGTCTCTTCAGCATCAAGCCATCTTCCGATGTGCATCAGGTCCAGGAGAAGCTTTGTTTTCTGGCCATTTCTGGAAGATTCCTTTCAAATCCTTTTTAATGAATGTCATGTAAATATTGGCGAATGGATTAGTGGTGGTCGGGAGTTAAATATTTACTTTCTTCAGCTTATTTACGGTGGACTACTGCTGCAGCAGTACTAAGGGAATTGTGGGGGAGGGGGAAGCTTACGAATTATGAAAAGCATTTACAAAATCATAGTCATCAGTCCATATTTTTAGTACCGTGCATTTTATGCATCAAAATTATTACACATTTTTAAAAGTGTACTTAAGCTTGAGTACGTTCTATTCTGCCATATGATAATTGCCTTTTGTGATACAAGAAGCTATTTGCCAGACCCCAGTCGCTGTGAAAATGCACAGGATTGTAAAAAAAACTGACAAATGGGGGTGGGGGGATGAATAATTGTCTTGCTGCTGCTGCCTCTGGCTCCTTCGCTCCAGAAGGGGGTCCTGTCCTCCACCCCCACTTCCCGGGGCATGCTTGATCTTGTTCCTTTGGCAGTTGGGAAGAAGGAGGAAGGCCGTAAATTGAAGGAAAGAGGCATTCCCATCACCAAAGAAAGGACCTATGCATTTGACCCTAGACAACATCACAATTCTGATGACAATGGCTGTGCATCACAGATTTGGGATTTCTTGTATTTTATTTTTGATGTGGGATGTATGTGCTTAAGAATCTTAGATTTTCTATAGTTAAAGATGCCTATATCTATGTTTTCCCCCCTTTTCTTTGGGAAAACTTTTTTTTCCCAATCCCGTCCCTTAATTTTACTGGAACTCTTGAGTTCTCTTTTTGTCTGAAGCACTTTGTAAAAAGCTTAGGCTGCTTCTGTGTTCACTTGTTGCAATTTTGACCGAAAGAATGTGTTTGTAATGTTAGTACCAAAGAATGTTATTTAAAGTGGGAAAAAACAGATTTCTGAATTAGTTGGACTCTTGCTCTGGGGCACATGGAGAATTCTCTGCTGTGCTGCTGGGATGGAGGGCCAAGGCAGAAAAGCATAGCACGAAAAGATGGTACGAATGGATTTCCTGGCCTGCTGAAAAGAGCAGCCAGCCAGAAGGGAATAGCCCTGTTGGTTGCATTATTTGCACTGGGTGGGGAGCCAGGCCCTAATATTGCTCCCGTTTGATCGTACGAAAGGTTTTTGATGCTCACAGCTACTCAGAGAGTGGAAGAAAACTCTTTTGCCAGAGAGAGAGGGAGAGTTTTTACAGCTCAGCCTCAATCTGGGCAGTGAACGAGGACAGGGAGGCTAAAGGTAGTAGAACTCTTCTGTTTCCCTTACCTGCACCTATGAGGATATTGCAAACCACCGGTTGAGGGAGGAGGGTCAGGCTGCGTCCAGAGGAGGACATAGCCTTTGTCTCTCTTGCTGGAAAGGAGTCCTTTGCCAGAGAAGATGGCCAGGGGAGGAGGACATGCAAAAGTCAGGACAGAGTCAAGCGAGACATTGTTCTGCGTGACACGGCTTTCATTCTTAGCAGAAGTAGACCGGTTTTGCATTGAATGTGTAGAAAGCAGAAGGGCTCCAAGCACCAGAGTCTGGTGCTTGTTTGAAGAGCCTGGTGGTGTCTGGGGGGTGGGGGAGGGATAGACTTTTTTTTTTTTAGCATAGCTGGAGCCAGAAATAATTCTGTAAAAATTGTGGCACTTTTTAAAAAAAAAGTTACATTTGTTAATCTGCTTGTGTATTTTTTTAATTAAATCTTTGCAGACATAGATGATTGTTAGATGAGGTCACCCAACTGGCTGTGCACTGGAGTTGTGAGGGGGTGGAAGCTAGATGGACCTGTTCAAGTTTCTATGGTCTTAATACAGTCAAATAAGCTTGATGCTATAAAATATACATACCAGCCAAACAGCTGAAATATTGTCCTCAAAACAGCTGCCCACCCAGCTCTCCAGGGCCCAGGAACTGCCTGTCAGATGCCTGTCGAACAGCAGGAGATAAAGAATAATTTCATTAGGCTAAGAATTCATTGAAAGAATATGAAACGGAGGGATGGATTCTTTGTTATGGCCAATGGTCATAAAATCATTGCATACATAAAACTAATGATGGTTGATTGATTGATTGATTGATTGGGTGGATGGGCGAGCAGATCAGTCCAGTTGCTGTGCATTTTGCATATTACATGACACAATGTGGCCACACTTAAAGAAAATCATGGCCTTATATCCAGGAAGTGGTCTTTAATTAACGGTGCCAAAGCAGATAGAACCAGCCATTTATTTACCAGCCAATTGTCTACTGACACCGACAGAAGAACTTGTAATTGACTTTATTAGTGTCAGAATTAGACACACAAGTGTAATTCAGTGTCAGACACTTCGATGGAGATGCTGGGCACAACCACAGAAGCCGCTGCAGCCACAGGTCTTGCGATGTGAGGCTAGGGCAAGCAATCTTTTCTGGTGGGTTGCAGCTGTACGTCCCAGTTGCAGAGGTGAAATACCCAAGAGCCCATGTACACCCAGCCTCAAGGGACAGAAGTCAACTGGGAACTGTTAAAGAGAGGATGTTACAAGACAAAACATCAGCCTTTTGTTTCTGACTTCATTAGTATGTTGTGTGTTTAATAGAAGGTGACAGTTGTCATTGGACAGAGGGAAAATTTCATGCTGTAAACCGGTTCTGATCTTTGTAACCTTGGATTCTATTCTTCCTCCAAATACAGTTTTAAAAAGCAAACCTTGATTGTCTGAATCCGTGTCTACAATTCCTTTCTCGGCTACACAGGGAGAGTGGCTTCTACGCTTTGATACTGTTTCTTGGTTATTCATCTAGACCAGTGGTCCCTAACTCTTTCTGGCTCCATGGACCGGGAGGTGGCGGAGGGAGGGGGTGGTTTGATGCATACAACCTAAACCCTGCATGTGTGCAAATGGAGCTTCCCACGCTCATACACCACTTCCACAGCCCAGTTCCTAACAGGTCGCAGACTAGAGCAAAGGTGGCGCAGTGGTTAAATGCAGCACTGCAGGCTACTGCTAGATCAGCAGGTCAGCGGTTCAAATCTCACCGGCTCAGGGTTGACTCAGCCTTCCATCCTTCCGAGGTGGGTAAAATGAGGACCCAGATTGTTGGGGGCAATATGCTGACTCTCTGTAAACCGCTTAGAGAGGCCTGAAAGGCCTATGAAGCGGTATATAAGTCTACTGCTATTGCTATTGCTATTGCTGCTATTGGTACTGGTCCGTGGACCCGGGGGTTGGGGGACTCCTGATCTAGACAAAATGAGTGTGAGACAAACATATGTAGAGGAAGCATTTCAAGAGCATTTTCAAGCTACTTATCAACACTCAATGCTGTTATAGGAAATCAGTCTTATTGACGAGAAAAGAAATAATTAGCTTACATAGATTATTTAAAAATATGTTTTACAGGAATCTGGGTAATAAATAGAATCTTTTCTTATCCCTTCCAGCTGGGCCTAAATATGTTTAGTTTTTCTGCATGGTTCTTTTCTTTTCCAAGGTGGCAGGGAATATATTTATATTCTGAATAATAACTTACATCTTTCTAAGGACAAAAGTGGCCACCGTCGTTTCCTGCAAATACTTCTTAGGCAACTGCACTGGAATGACTCGTTTGCAATAAGTGTAAAGAAGAGAAAATGGCCAAGCCAAGGGTGGTCCCCCCTGGATGGGACCTTGGCTATTCAGACAACCTGCCTGATTGGCTGGTCCCAGGTGCTCATCCGAAGAGCATTTCTCAGTTCAGGAACATTTCTGCAAGGTGTCAGCAAAGCTGAGTGATAATGCAGAAGTTCCATGTGAAGAGCACCTGAAAGCACCTTTGCTTGGGAATGGGAGGGCATCAGACTTCTCAAGGGATGAGAGGAGAACATTCCTGAGGCCTTGCTCATATGGAGGTGATGCAGTCGGCAAAGTGGCACTGAACCCACCCACTGCCAGGTCTCCAGTTTAGTATGTTAATAAGACACATTATCCAGTGTTCCTGCTGTTTGCTGAAGAGACAAGCAATATCTTGGGCAATATTGTCCAGTGTCCAATCTTCCCTTTCTGAAGAAAGTAATCAGATAGCAACTTCATAAGATCTTGGAGGAAGCAGGTAATTTTGAATAATTTCAGACTGGGGGATAGTACCCAGGCAGTATTGGTCACACTTCTCAATGACCTTTGATGAAGCTAGGAAAGCAGTGCTGCATCCATCTGCTGCTGCCTTGACCACTCAGTGGGTTTTGATGCATTAAACACTCAGTGATTTTCAATGCCATTGACCAGCTATGGAGACTGGGAGCAGTAGGCACTATGCTGCACTGTTTTGTCCCCTTCCTCAGTGAGGTTATCTGTCCGCTTGGGATTTGGTACCATCAGAATGTTAAATCCTGGGCTGCAAGATGACGCCAGGGTTCTGACTCAGTGTCTGGCGGCTCTTTGGGTCTGGATGGGGAGGAACAAACTTCAGTGCAGTTCTGTCCTTGGCTCAGAGATGTTTTCATTTTGGTTGTCTTGGAGGGAATTCCACTTCTCCTCCAATATTGGCCTGCAACTTGGGAGTCCTCTGGACTCTCAGCTTGTTTCACACAGGTTCATTTTGTGGGTCAGTTGCATCAGGTCTTCAAGCCCTTCAGAGAGTCACTATTTCCCTGGATTTTTAAAAAGCACTGCACGTGAGCTGCTCTTGAAGACCATCTGGAATCTACAGCTAGAGCCACTTCAAAGTACAACATCAGCAGTTATGGGCCCTTCTCGTTCTTCTCATGTGTCCCTGCTGCTATGTTAATTGCATTGATTGCCAGCTGGCTTCCAAGGGCAATTCAAGGTGTTGATTATTGATAAAGCCATTCATGGCAGCGGGTCTGGTTATCCAGAGACCACCAATCACCATTTTTTTCTGCCCATGACAAAGTACATTTGGATAGCGTGGGTGTCCCATCAATTCCAACATCTTCTGGGTCTAAGGAAGCAAGGCGGTTACAGCTCCTGTCCTCCGGAATAGCATCCCAGAGGAACTCTGCTCTTTTATCACTGAAGACATAGACATTTGATGTCAACAAAACAATTTGCTATGTTTTGTTGCCAAACGAATACATAGTCACTAGGATTTGAGCTTCACTCAAAGGAGACTGTGCTCCCTCTAAGACTGGAGAAAGAGCCACCACTGACTTGGTCAACTGGATTAGCCGAGAGGCAGACCCATCCCATGGCTGTAGCAGTGCTGCAATTAGTAGATTTTCTCCCCAGCTTTGCTAATAAGGGAATCCAGCCAAGACAAAGGTTGACACCAACACTTTGCCTATCATGAGCAACGATCAGAGCACCATTGGCTATGATTCAAAAATGATGATGGAGACAAGAAGAGAAAATGTCACTCTACATTATCTCATTCCAATGGAAGGATTGTCAACTTCAGTTGAGATTTTCAAACATGTGTACATGTAACAAACAGAATCCATAACCATAATTTGCTCTGCCTGGAACATGATTCCAACGTGAGGGAACCGGCAATAAATCTACTCTGCAGTTTTCTGCTCTTAAGGGGTGATAGCGTATGAGAATGACCTTGAGGGATGAGGGGAAGAAATGCTGTTTAGAAGACAATCATGAAAAAGAGGAGCCCCCTAGTGGCTTAAGGGTTAGAGGAAGAAACTTAGAAAGGACCCGGCCTAATGGTTAGGGCAGTTAAAGTCATAGCTTGAATTTTCTACCTTCAGATTGGCAAGATTTTGTTACTGTAGCCTACAAGGAAGAAGTCCCATTTCCTGCCTGGTTTATCTGGGACATAGGCTTAGGATTCTTTCCCAGTTAGCTCTGAAACAATTTAATCCCTATGTAAATTATTATAAGCAGTTACGCAGGAGCGGCTATTTGTAGAGCTGCAGCCAGACCTAGCTCCCGAGGAGTAAACTAATGAGACACACATGTTCTAAACTCCTTACATAACATTGGGCTAAGCACAACCATGCTCATCACCAGAAATAAGTGCATGTGGACGTCCAGTTGGGGAGGTGAATGAGGAGGAATCGGAATAGAGCTGGAAGGGATCTTGGAAGTCTTCTAGTCCAACCACTTGCTCAAGCAGGAGACTATACCAATGATGGCGAACCTTTTCCGGACTGAGTGCCCAACGCGTATGAGCACATGAATGTTCATGCATGCATGAACCTCCAAATGCAATGTGTGTGTGAGCCCCCTGCATTCACCCTCCCCACATGAGTGGTAGAGACCTGAAGACCAGCTTGCTGGCAGGAGGTACGTACTCATGCACGACGGAGTTGAGCTGGAGTGATGGCTCGCGTGCCCACAGAGAGGGCACTGCATCCGACCTTTGGCATGTGTGCCATAGATTCACCAACACTGCTCTATACTATTCTGAACAGTTGGCTGTCCAGTCTTTTCTTAAAAACCTCCATTGTTGGAGCATTTACAACTTCTGAAGGCAGGTTGTCCCACTGGTTAATTATCCTCACTATTAGGAAGTTTCTCCTCAATTCCAGGTTGTTTCTCTCTTTGATTAGTTTCCATCCAGTGTTTCTTGTCTTGCCTTCTGGTGCTTTGGAATGCTGATTCCACCTCCTTTGTGGCACCCCTCAAATATTGGAATACTGCTATTGTGGCATCCCTAGTCCTTTTCTCTAGACTGGCCTTGCCCAATTCATGCAACTGTTCTTCATATGTTTTTGTCTCCAGGCCCTTAATCATCTTAGTTGTTTTTCTCTGCACTTTTTCCAAAGTCTCAACATGTTTTTTTGCAATTTGGTGACCAACACTGGATGCAGGTGTGGCCTTACTAAGGCTTTATAAAGGAGTACTAATACTTCACATGATTTTGATTCTATGCCTCTGTTTATACCATCAAGGATTGTATTAGCATTTTTGGCTGCTGCCACACATTTCTGGTTCCTGTTTAAGTGATTGTCCATTAGGATTCCAAGGCCCTTCTCAAAATTATTGTTTTTGGGCCAGGTTTCACGTAATCTGTACTTGTACATTTGGTTTTTCCTGCCTAGGTGTAAAACCTTGCTTTTCTCCACATTAAAAGTCATGTTATTGGGTAGAGCCCATTGTTCAAATCTGTCAAGATCGCTTTGGATCTTGAGCTTGTCTTCTGGGGTGTTGGCTATTCTTGCCAGCTTGTGTCATCTGCGAATTTGATGAGTTCCCCTTCTATGCCCTCCTCTAAATTGTTTACGAAGAAATTGAAGAGAACTGGCCTAAAACAGAACCGTGAGGTACTCCACTGCTTTCCTCCCTCCATGTAGTTGTAGTTCCATTAAAGGCTGCACATTGAGTGTAATTTGTCAGCCAGTTACAAATGCAACTAGTGATGATGCTGTCTATCCCACATTTTTCTAGTTTACCAACAGGTACAGGTTGTAGTCTACTTTGTTGAATGCCACCATGAAGTCTAAGTATACTATGTCCACAGCATTTCGCTGGTCTAGTAATTTAGTCACTTTATCAAAGAATGAAGTAAGATTGATTTAGTATGTTCTGTTTTTAACAAACCTGTGCTGACTTCTAGGCATACATTTATTTGTTTCTAGATGTACAGATAACATCTGCCAGCTCCTTCAGTACTCTCTTGTTTTTTTCTTTTTCAGTGGTATTGTGTTGGATTGGGCTTTTATGATCATATTTTTCAGAGTTTCCCACACTTCTTGAGGTGTTTTTCTCCTTTAGGATTTTTATCTGTGGAATTTTTCTTTGGGTCTCTCTGAGTTTATTAAAACCAGCTCTTCTAAAATTTAAGATACCGGTTGGATTATATTCTATTGTTTCTGTTTGCATTATATTGAATTCCAACATGACGTGGTCACTCTCACCCAAGATTATAGCAACTTCAACTCCCTCTATCACTTCTTCTCTGTTAGCAAGAATTAGGTCCAGTATAGTTTTCCTCTTTCCTCTTTTGGATGATAAAGTTGTCAGCTAAGTTGGGTAAGAATCTGTTCGATCTCCCACTTACTTCAGAGTTTGTCTCCCAGTTGATATCAGGGTAGTTAAATTCTCCCATTAGTACTGTGGTATGTTTCCTACATACATTTGTTAATTGATTAGGAGAGAGTTCATTTATTTCTTCTGCTTGGTTGAGTGGCCTGTAGTATATGCTCCCAACAAAGCCATTTTTTTGCACTTTTATATTGACCCATATGGATTCTAGGAGGTTTTCATCCTTGGTTTTGTGTATTTCTGTAGAGATGTAGTGATCTTTTATATATAATGCAGTTATAAGTTCCCTAAACTTTGAGCGTTAGTATATAGACTTTTGAGTCCTTTATGGATCTTGGGGAAGGGGAGGAAACCTAGGAATTGACTCAAGTGTCATTCTTGACTCTCCCTTATTTACTTGCTTCTTTGGAACAAATGCTAAATTCTTCTGACACTTCTGTCCAATAAGAAATCTTGAGAGTTTGCACAGATATTTCTCTGTGAGAGGTTTCACCTGAACAAGGTAGAATAGGTTTCTGCTGTAATCATGCACTCAATGTCAAGTTCGAACCATGCTTTTGCGGTTGCAACTATTATCACTTCTTAGCTTGCCAACGAACCAGGGGGGAGGGAAGGGGAAGATGGAATGTAGGCTCCAGACATCAAGAAGACAAGGCGTGAGAACCAAGGATGCTTTGACAGATGTTTGCCAAAACCAAAGACATTTTCTCATAACAGTACAATATCATTCAATTGGACAATGTGCAGGGGGAGAATCCTATACTTTAATTATGTGGGTTTGCATGGGAATTAGCTAGATCTGGTTTTGCCCTCATCGGTGCTGATGTGGTATACTCAATAAAAATTTGCATTCAGGGATTGGATTGTCTCGGCTGTGCTTGATTTGGTTGGGTTTGTCAATCGGAATATTGACACTCATCTTTTCAAAGCACTTCAAATTCAGATCGAATCTCCTGGTTTTGCATAGAGGAGTCCAGTTAGTAGTTCTCACATTATGAAGTCTGGTGGCCCTGATGGCATGAAGGTTGCCAGTCTCCAACACCCAAAGGAGATTGGTCTACTACCAGCAGGACCACAAAGTCCATTTCAAATTTTTCATCAAATTTGTAAACAGGAAAGTCTTCTCCAGGGTAAGAACATCCTTAGTTATTTCTCCAAAGCATAAATCCATTTAGCAGCTATTGGGAAAGTCCAAGAGAATGTTTTTATCTTTGTGTGAGATTGAAGTTACAGGCTGCTAGAGACCAAAACATGAATGTGAAAAATAATTCACATACAGACCTTGGTTACCTGCTTGTCACAGAGCAAATGCAAGAACTCGTACTATTGTGGTGAGAATCATTCTAAAATGTCCCTTGGTTTGAAATAATTGTTGAGGGATGTTTTCTGTCTGCATGTTGAATGCAGATTGGTAGAATCTGAGCATCTGGAGCCAACACTACCCCATCAGAGGATTTTTTTTAATGAACTTGTATGAATGCAGCCCGCTGAGTTCAAGGCCTCTGTTTTGATCTCTCTCCTGGGCCTTCTGCAATGACCTGCCTTTAATCCCGTCAGCCTTGATCTCATCCGCACCATGGCAAAGCTGTTGCTAGAATGTACTAGCAAAGCAGCTGACTTAATCAAAAGTGCACATTTTCTGGTACAGGATAACCTTTTCATGGAGCTTCTTTGAGTGATTGGTTCCCCTTTATCAGCTGGGTTTTACAACCTCCCTCCGCACAGCAGCACCTTCCAACTTCTCTATATGTTTTACACTTCGTGAAATGCAAAGAAATTCTTTAGCATATTAATAAAGATTTAAAGATGGGGAGGGAGAAAAAAATTGCCCAAGGTCATTCAAGCTCATCTTCCTTTCTATCATTAATTCTGGAAATAAGTTAAAAAAAAGCAAACAAACCTTTAAAAAAAAAAACATTATTCAACCAAATCTGCTCCCAAACCTTTTCTCAAGCATTGATTTGGTGAGAACCTGAAAAAAAATCCTTCTGGGTGATGGGAACTGAAGAAGTTCTTGGCCACCTCCTTGTAGCATATTTTGTTAAAAATGGCCATTTTTCATGCAATTTTCAAAGCAATAAACTTTTTGAACTGGATTTGCCCATATTGTTGTTTTTTTTCATTTGCATAGTAATTAACATTTCAACTGTAGTCTGTAAGATGTTTTCCTATTGTTGGTTGAAGGATTTTGTTATTTGAGGCTGTCAGCCATGAGAAAATGGGCTAAGCTGTAAATACAATGATATAAATAAAAAACAAAAACAAATATTGTTATAGAACAGACTATGTCCCTTTTAGCCATCATTCTTCCTCTGTGAGAGTTTTGCAAAACATCCAGCAATGCCTAATGGGCAAAGTTACCTGTATTTATTGTGAAGCTGAAACAGATGAATGATGTCAACCAACCTCCTTTTTTTTAAGTGGCAGTAAAATCGGGCGAGGGGGAATTACAGGAAAAGCCAAGGCGAGCATGTTTTTAAAAGATATTTTTAAACAAGCTGGAATTTGTTTTGTAGGAAAGTAGTCCATGGAAAGTGAAATTGCCATCTAGGCTAATCCATAGGGGCAATTACACATAAGCAGTACATTAGTAATCTCATTTCGAGGTCCTCCATTAATAGGTAAAATAAAGCAGCGTTCAAAGCATCATAAATTGTCATGGCCACTGACTGATAGCATGATAAACATTCTTTTTTGTTCCCTTTCCTATGTTTATATTGTTTGCAACAACCTCAGCCATAACTGGAATTTTATGCATCCCACATAGGTGGCCTCTTTTATCCCTCTGTCAAACCAAACTGTGCAGAATGTGGACTTTGCAAGAGTGACATGGAAAAACAACAACAAGAAAGTCCACTTGCCTTTAAAAAAAAACACATGTGAAATCATCCCCTCTCCCCTCCCACGCCACACCGCTGGTCTGCAGAGCCAGAAAGGTTGGGGAGGGGGCTGCTGCATTATAAGCAAAAGCTTCAGTTCAGTTTATCATAACATTATTTCACTTCTTCTGTTTCAATTTTTTTAAAGGGTACAGATTTAAGCAGTTACGTGTTCATCATTTGTGCTCAGTTCTGTTTCAACAACAGTGTTGTTCAATGTTCAATACCCCAAACATTTTTTGTCTATTTTAAACCTTTCTGGTAACTGTAAATAAAAAAAAATCATTGACAGCTATATTCCTCTGCCACCAGTTCTTCTCTTGATTTTATTTTGTATTCCCCTTGACAAAATTCTAGTATCTCATAATAAGTTAGCCACTTGTGTTCCCCTATTATTTCTCATCTATCAAATGCTTCTTGCACTAAGAGCCACAAAGGTGTTTTTGGGCACAACCTGGATTTATACCTTTTCCATGTTCTCAATATGGCATATCTGACATAAATGATTTTTAAAAGCCACACTATGGTCTGACCTAAGCATAATACACAAGATTATCTGCCACAATGTCCTACCTGTCAATGACTACTTCAGCTTTAACCGCAACAATGCACGAGCACACAATAGATACAAACTCAAGGTAAACTGCTCCAAACTCGATTGCAGAAAATACGACTTCAGCAACAGAGTGGTCAATGCCTGGAATGCTCTACCTGACTCTGTGGTTTTTTCTCCAAACCCCCAAAACTTTAACAGACTGTTGCCTTCACCCCATTCCTAAGAGGTCAGTAGGGGCATGCATAGGCGCAACAATGTGCCTACCATTCGTATCCAATTTCCTGTGTTCTTATTCCTGTTTATTCTTATTCCTGTTATCTTGTACATGAGTGACAAACTAACTAACTAACTAACTATCCATGCCCCCCACATTTCTGGGGTTGTCCTTCCAACTCCAAAAGCCTTTGCTTTCTCAGAAGCAGAGGCAACTGGATTTTCTTGTTGTTTTTTGAAGACATTTCGCTTCTCACCCAAGAAGCTTCTTCAGCTGTGACTGGATGTTAGGGCTGCATTTGCATTCTTTCAGAGACCCTGAGGACACAGATAAACCTCCAAATTGCCTCCACGACTCTCTAAAAGGATGCAACGGATCAGCCTGTCTGCAAGGAATATAAATCCTTCCATTCCCCACCATCCAATCAGAGCTGAAGAAGCTTCTCGGATGAGAAGCAAAATGTCTTCAAAGAAAAACAAGAAAGTCCAGTTGCCTCTTGAAAAAGTACCTTTGGGACAACCATTACCTGGAGGACTGAGAATCTCCATAGACATTAAAGGTGATTTTCAGCAGGTTCTAACTAGTTATGGAGAACCGGTAGAGGAAAGTTTGAGTAGTTTGGAGAACCGGTAAATACTACCTCTGATTGGCCCCACCCCCATCTATTCTCTGCCTCCCGAGTCCCAGCTGATCAGGAGAGAATGGGGATTTTACAGTATCCTTCTCCTGCCATGCCCACCAAGCCATGCCAAGCCACCAAGCCACACCCACAGAACCGGTAGTAAAAACTTTTGAATCCCACCACTGATAGACACCATCAATACAAGTAAGGAATGAATGATCAGGGTAAGCCACTAGAATATAAAGTGAGAGCAAACCCCATTCCTTTTACTTTTTTTTTTTACTTTTGCCTTTATTTGTATGCCGCCCTTTTCCCTAAGGGGACTCAGGGCGGCTCACAATTCAAGAGGGAGGGGGGAAACAACAAACAGTAAACAATACAGCATATTAAAAGAGAAAAAACGCAACAATCACACCATTCGAGTGGGGCTATAATCTTAACCCCAGGCCAGCCGGGACAGCCAGATCTTTACAGCAGCGCGGAAGGATTGGAGGGTGGTGAGGGTCCGAATCTCCACGGGGAGTTCGTTCCAAAGGGACGGAGCAGCCACCGAGAAGGCCCTCCTCCGGGTAGTTGCCAGTTTGCACTGGCTAGAAGATGGGATTCGGAAGAGGCCTAATCGATGCGATCGAATCGGTCTGGTGGAGGTAATTGGCAGTAGGCGGTCTCTCAAGTACCCAGGCCCACTACCATGAAGGGCTTTATAGGTGATAAGTAGCACCTTGAAGCGCACCCGGAGATCAACAGGTAGCCAGCGCAGCTCGCGGAGGATAGGTGTTATGTGGGTGAACCGAGGTGCACCCACTATCGCTCGCGCGGCCGCGTTCTGGACTAGCTGGAGTCGCCGAATGCTCTTCAAGGGCAGCCCCATGTAGAGCACATTCCATACTAGCACTGATAAAGTTACCTAGTTGGGGTAATAAATTGGCTTAACATAATTATTTTGAAATAACATACAACTCACATTCTTCATGGTGATACTTTCAAACTTGAAACCTGTTTTAGACATCAATTCGCTTTGTCCTCCATTTTTCATGGTTTTTGTTAATATTGTTGTCTTCTGTTCATTAATCTTAGAACCCGCTAATGCAGTGGTCCCCAACCCCCGGTCCGCGGACCGGTGCCGGGCCGCGGAGTACCTGGCACCGGGCCGCGCAGCGGCCGGGGGCCATGATCCCTGCAGCTGGGCGCCGTGGCTCTCCTGCTGCGCCAGCCGCTCCTCTTCCAGCCGCTCGCCCAGCGCGCAAAGCTCCCGGCAGCGGCGCCACAGCTCCTCGAGGCGCCGGCGGCTCTCCTGGTTCTGCGCGCGCAGCTTGCGCAGGTCCTCTTGGCCCAGGCGGCCCCCTTCCAGCTCCTGCATCGCCCGCAACTCGGCCTCGTATCGCTCCAGGCTCTGCGCGCAGCTCCAGCTCACCACCAGCGCGTAGTCGGAGGCCAGCTGCCGCTTCTCGGAGCGCCCGGCCCGGAGGACGCGCGGGGCAGACAGCAGCGCGGTTGGCCGCTGCTTGCGCGCTTCCTGCAGCCCTTCGTGCTCGGCCAGGAGCTGCTCCAGCAGCGCCTCCAGAGCGGCGCAGTCGGCCCACAGCCCCTCCAGCTGCTGCCGCCGCCGGGCCAGCTCGGGCTCCAGGCGGCGGAGACGCAGCTCTCCAAGTTGCGCGCTCAGCCTCTCCAAGCTCTCCAACTCATGGCGCAGCGCGTCCCGCTCCAGCTCGCCTTGAGGTGATCTCAAAAAATAAGCTAGGTTGGATATGACTGGGATAAGATTTCCAGATGTTGACTTGGCTCAAGTCACCGGTTCCTTTTTCTTGCTGAATGAAAACTCCTGCATCATGGTTGTATGTAGGATGTATTTAGAAAAATTCAAGATGGGAACCATCTTGGTTTTTATGTGATGCAAATAAAAGAATAAATAGGCTTTTAATTTCATAGTCATGGCTATTACCTTGACATTTTCGATGTCACTCTGACACCCTTGTCCCAGATAATTTGGTGAATGGACAGTGAGGCTACCAGCTAGTAGTAGGCTGGCTTGAATGCACTTACTAAGAAAGGATTCACAGTGAATTCAATGAATAACATTTTTGGGTGATCATCAATCTGATGGGAGCTATATATCTATTGCAGCATTTACCTGCAAATTTAAAGGAAGTCCAGAAAGCGATTGCAATCTATTTGGCATATATTTACAAATACATATTGAAAATAATGCAACATTTAATATTTTCTGATCATGGTGCTGTCATTGGTGTACTATCCTGGTAATTAAAAATGGTGTCTGTAGAAGAATAAAAATGTGGTTGTGTGTTAACAAAAGAATAGAAACTATAAGCATATAATCTTCCATTCAAATAGTTAGAAATTAACTAGAAATAGTTAGTCCAGTTTACAAGCAACAGCCTGACGGTAGATCAGTTTACTGAAATATGGATTACTTAAAGGGGTACTCCGGGCTGGGAGTTTTTTTACACCCCCACCCCCACCCCTGCGCGCGCTCAGCGGGCCACGGTAAAATTATCACAGGCTGACTGGTCCGCGGCGATAAAAAGGTTGGGGACCACTGCGCTAATGTATCAAATCCTTTCAGTTTTGCCATTAAAGTTTCAATTTTCTTTAAATTCTTCCAAAATCACCACCAAGTCAACTTACAAAAACTTATTTACATTAAAATATTTATTAAAATAAATAATTTTTTTATTAATAAAATTTATTAAATTATTAAATTTTTCTTCCACCATATTCTCCCCTTTTCTTTTATTCAGTATTTAGAAGGCTAAAATAAGCACGAGACAAGACAATGGGAATCCCTGTCTGGCTCCTTTTTGTACCTGACAAGACTTTATTATATCTCCATTAATAATTACAGGTAGTCCTCAACTTACAACAGTTCATTTAGTGACCAATCAAAGATACAATGGCACTGAAAAAAGTGACAATTTCTCATGCTTGTAACCATTGCAGCATCCCCAGAGTCATGTGATTTACATTCTGATGCTTGGCAACTGATTCTTAGTTATGATAGTTATGGTGGTCGCAGTGTCCCTGGCTTACGTGATCCCCTTTTGCAACCTTCTGACAGGCAGAGTCAATGGGGAAGCTAGATTCCCTGAACAATCGTGTTACTAACTTAACAATTGCAGTCATTCACTTAATAACTGTGGCAGAAACCCAATGGGGCAAAACTCAACAAATTTCTCACTTAGCAACAGAAATGTTGGGAACAATTATGGTTGTATGTCAAAGACACTCCCCCTCCCCCGTTTTTTTTTTTGTGTGTGTGTGTGGTATAAATTGATCTTAGCCGTTTTACAAAATTCTCTCCCAATTTTGAACACAAAATCCCAATTCAAATACTCAAATGCCTTCTCTGCATCAAACAAGATCAATGGGACTTCTTTTTCATTATATTGCTCCAAATATTCCAAAATGTGCAACACATTTCTAATATTGTCTTATCCCGGCCTACATTGATCATCCATTTATCTTGCACAATTATTTTCAGCCTGCCAGCCAAAGAAATTACGAGCTACTTCTAATTATTCAGTAATGATATTGGCCTATTTTTTCTTCCATCAATTGTGTAAATAGTTTCTTGTTGAAGTTAAACCTTGGTGTCTCTTTAGATATTGAGGCTCTGTTGGCCTCTCTCCAGCTGTCTGGCATATTTCCTGCCTGTAAAATAGAAATCATCCTATTTTGTAAATTTTGTAAATGTTCATCTCAAAAGAGTTATAATAAGAAGCTGGCAATCCATTCTTTCCTGTTTCAATCATTTTATAGCTTCCGAAACCTCCTTTATCATTATAAGGCCATTCATAATTATTTTTCTTTTCCTTTGTAATCCTCACTAAATTTTGTTTCTTTAGGTATACATCGATTTTCTCCAGAGAAATATCTTGTGCGTTATATGAATTAGAATAATACTGAATAAATGCTTTTGGAATAACCACATTATCCATTAATACAGTATCTCCCACTTGTAATTTTAATATGATTTCCTTTTCTTTTTCTTTTTGTTATTTATACGCTAACCATTTCTCTGGTTTGTTTGCAAACTCAAAGTGTTGGGACTTTCTGCTTTACATAGCTCATTCTTATGTCTGCTTCTTTTATTGTTATCAGAGATAGCAGTTGTTGTGAAAGCTTAATTGTTGAGAAATACTTATATGACCCGAGAGCACTGGGGGATATCAAATGGTCCACCCCCTGCTCAAGCAGGAAATCCTATACCAGGGGTGTCAAACTCAAGGCCTGTGAGCCACATCCCGCCTGTGAGGTGCTTAAATCTGGCCCAAGTGGCCAGCCTAGAAATAGCAACAGACCAGCCTACGGTGCCTCTGGTGGCCAAAACAGGGTGTTGGGGGGCATTTTCAGCCTGGACAGCCTCCTGCAGCCTCTGCCAGCCAAAATGGGGCACGAGTGTGTGTGTGAGAGAGAGCCCACCCCACCCCATTTTGAATGGAAGGGTGCTACAGGAGGCCATCCAGGCCAAAAATAGGGCATGGCTTCACATGCCCCCCTCACCCCCTTTTGGCCAGCAGGAGGCTACAGAACAGTGGTGGGTTCCAGATCCCGTTGAAAGGTACGGTGCAACAGGTTCCGGCGTCCAACGCATGAATGTCCGCACATGGGCATGCGTCCTTACCTTCTGCGACACTCTGTGGTGCCTCTGTGAAGCTCCAGCTGCTCAGCAGAGTATTACGCAGGTGCCGTACTCTCCGTGTATGTGCACAGAAGCATCGAAGAGCTCAAATACAGGTAAGGAGGGTGAGTGGGTGGGTGGGCCAGTACACCCATACCGGGGCATACCACCTGCAACCCACTACTGCTGCAGAAGGTGTCCATCCCATCTTGCTCCTCCCCTCGGCCCACAGAGAACTACAATGCAGATCCGGCCCTCAAAGAAATCCAGTTTGACACCCCTCAGCTATTGAATTAATACATGTAATTGCTTTTTATCATAATTGAACAATATATTTTAATAACAAATCAGTCTTACTTCATCCCCTACAACACAAATTGAATGTTGTCATTTTGGATATATTGTTTGTTGTTGAAAAGGATGAAATTTGAAAGAGATTTTGTATATCTCTTTCCTTTTTTCCAGTGGTTAAAGAAAACATACAAGGAATAAAAGCCCAGCTTACCTCACAGGGTTGTTGTTGTTGTGGGAAAAACAGAGGGAGGAAGTTAAGTAGGGTCACCGCCTTGTGTTATTTATAAAAATAATAAGGTGGTATATAAATGAATAATAAAATTAAAAATGGCAAAAAGAAAAAGATGCACATATTTAAAGGAATTTGAAGAGGGAATTTTAAAAACGTGACAGAAAAACACTGGTCAAAGGACCTTCTGGATGCTCTTCTCTCTCTCTTTCTCCCCCCCACTTCTCTCCCACCCAACCAGAATTGTTACTCAGATATTTTCTATACCTTAATTTGAACATTATTATTCATTTCTGTTGGGATCATTTTAATTGCTATCGTTATTCTTATGGTAATTTATGGTAACCTGGTAATGTCCTCAAAAGTCTATGTTTGTAAATCATGAGGGCACCTGGGGAGAGGGAGGGAGGGAGGGAGAGATGATGGGGAAGGGGGGTTATATTCTGTATTATCCAGGCAGGAAAAAGCAGAGGCAAAGAGCAAGAAACAGGACCTCTCTTTGTGGGGCAGGGAACAGAGAGAAGATGGGTTGCTTGGACTACAGCAACCGAGGCGAGAATTCTTCCAATGGAAAAATGGATTGTCTCCAAGCTTTTAAGAGCTGAAGCAAATTCAAAGAAAATAGAATTTTTGCTCTGGTTTCATGCAAACTGAAGCCGAGCTTGGAAAGAAATAGATCCCAAAACAGATTATGTTATGAAATCAGTCAGATCTGGAGAAGATCTTGGAAAAGGCTTGTTTTGGGGCAGTGGGGGAGGGGTAGAGTATATCTTTCACTAGGGACCTCCTCCAAAACTCTCTTGGGGTCTCCTGTACACGTCAAAGCAACATGGGGTGGGGGGCAGAAGGACAATGTTTTAGATGTGGTTATCCAAGATACCATTTCTTTGTGTGCTCAACATTGATCTGTTAACCACATGACACAACTAAAATACTGTGTGCCTGTCCAAACTGTTATCCATTTGCTCCTTGCATTTGATAGGCTTCTTTAAAGCAAACCAGTGATCCACTAACTAAAGAGCTAAGTAGCTGTCTTGGCCTCAGCCCAGCTGGACCTCCTTCTTTTTTGCTTGCTTTTTGGGGGGAGAGGGAGAGATGGTGTGAGCAGCAGCAGCCAAAAAAGCCAATGCAATCCTAAATTGCATTAACAGAAGGATACAATCAAGATCAAGGGAGATACTACTACCATTCTATAAAGCCTTAGTAAGACCACACCTAGAGTACTGCATCCAGTTTGGTCACCACACTATTAAAAAAAGATGTTGAGACTTTGGAAAAATGCGGATAAGACCAACCAGGATGATGAGGGGACTGGAGACTACAACATATGAAGAACGGTTGCAGGAACTGGGCATGGCTAGTTTAATGAAAAAAAGAACTAGTGAATAATAGTGTTCCAATGTCTCAGGGGTAGCCACAAAGAAGAGGGAGTCAAGCTATTCTCCGAAGCACCAGAGGCCAGAAGAAGAAGCAATGGATGGAAACTTAATCAAGGAGAGAAGCAACCTAGAACTAAGGAGAGATTTCCTGACAGTTAGAACAATTGATTAATGGAACAACTTGCCTACAGAGGTTGTGAATGCTCCAACACTGGGAGATTTTAAGAAGATGTTGGATAACCATTTGTTTGAAATGGTATAGGGTTTCCCGTCTGAGCAGAGGGTTGGACTAGAAGACCTCTGAGGTCCCTTCCAACTCTGGAAGACCAGAGGAGACATGAGAGCAGTCTTCCAGTATTTGAGGGACTGCCACAGAAAGGAGAGTGGTCAAGCTGTTTTCCAAAGCACCCGAAGGCCAGACAAGGAATAATGGATGGAAACTGACCAAGGAGAGATTCAACCTAGAAATCAGGAGGAACTTTCTGGCAGTGAGAACAATCAACCAATGGATCTGAAGTTGCCTTCGGAAGTTGTGGGAGCTTCATCACTTGAGACTTTCAAGAAGAGATTGGACTGCCATTTGTCAGAAATGGTGTAGTGTCTCCTGCTTGTGTTGGACTGGATGACCTTCAAGGTCCCTTCCAACTCTGTTAATCTGATGATCAGACCAGATTTGAAAGAAAAGATTTGAAAGGTGTGAGGGAGTCCTTTCCATGGCAGTTTCTGGGGGTGTGAATCTTGGTCAATCTAAACAATTAGACAACTTTCTAGCAGGAAGTTAAAATCCAGAAGTCTGAAACACACTTTATCTGTGATTACATGGAGGCTACGATCAATCTGAAGACCCATCAAGTAAGCAGGTAGAAGGGGAAAATAATATTAAGCAGGAAAGGAAGCAGAATGAGAGCGGCCAGGGAGCCGTGAGGATCAAGAGTCAGACAGATGCCACACTGCCACGAGCAAAGGTTGCTGCCAATGTGCCCCTTTCCGAACGCAAGACTTGAGGCGGCTGCTGGGAAGGGACCTTGGACTTGGATTAATTCCACAGTGACATTACTTGGCAAATGCTTCAGAGGTCTCCCTCTTTCTCTGCACGCGTGATGGCAAATAATTGCATCCAGTCATCAAACTCAGACAAACTCTTCCAAAAGTGAAAAATAAAATAATGACACACAATTAGTCTTGCTTGGAGGAAACAGGATGGCATAATTTATGGAAAACAAGGACAACGGAGTCAGGCAGGGCCTTGTTTGCATCCTATTCTGGCCTGGGATTCTGCGAGGTCGCCACCTTTCTTATTTAAATCAACCCTGGAGGAAAAGTTGGTTGTACTTTAAATACCGGTTCTCAGTTCAAGCAGGAAAGCAGCAGTTTGCAAACAGTATTTTGCAATGCATTTATTTATTCAATCCATTGGCAGCTTTGAGGACACGGGAGGATGACGAATTATTTCCCCTTTTTTTTTCACGGAGATTAATATTCATCCTAGCATGTGTTTTTTCCTTGAGGAACAAGTAGGAGTAAAGGGCACACCTCTGCAGCTGCCACACTGGTATCACAACAGCCTCTTCTGTGTCTACTGTCCTTTGTTGTCCAGTTCACACAACCAGCTGGATTAAGCCATGTTGTGCTTGGGAAATCTGGGCTTCAGTGGATAGTTGGGAACCTTCTTTGGGCAAGTGCTGCTTTCATTTTTTTCCCCTGATCACGAAAAAGTCACTGAGGCAAAAAATGGCACAAGTGCTGCTCCCGGCCAGATGTTCCCACCCAGAGCCACTGTTGACAAGTTCATAGCCAGATTGTCTTCCCAAGCATAGTTGAAGCTCAGAGGTCTATGCAGACGTGATCAGAACCTTTTCAAGTCTGGAAGATAAGTTTCTGCTTCCTGCCATTTCCACTGTAACTAGCTCTCTCGATTGACCTTCTTGAAAGCATTTGGGTAAATATTAGAAGAAAAAGAAATGACCTTGCTATAGAATAGAATAGAATAGAATAGAATAGAATAGAATAGAATAAGGATAGAATAGAATAGAATAGAATTCTTTATTGGCCAAGTGTGATTGGACACACAAAGAATTTGTCTTTAGTACATATTAGAATAGAATAGAATAAAATAGAATTCTTTATTGGCCAAGTGTGATTGGACACACAAGGAATTTGTCTTTGGTGCATATGCTCTCAGTGTACATAAATATAAGATACATTCATCAAAAATCATAAGTGTTGAGGGAATTATTTGTTTAGCAGAGTGATGGTGTTTGGGGAAAAACTGTCCTTGTGTCTAATAGTTCTTTTTTTATTAATTTTTTATTAACAAACATGTAAAATACACACACACAAAACTTAGACATACACCACATTTACACATTACAATACGAACAGGAGCTTCCTGTTCTTTATAATAGCAATTATCAATCGATACTGCTCACCTTATATTATTTCCCCTTCTATTGTATTTTGTTTGGATTTTACCATTCTTAACCCTCTTATTTTACTCATAACTATTATTTTTTGAGTTATGTTATATTCCTTCATTGATTCTTGTTTCTTTCCTCCATCCACCTATACCATTTATCCCATATCTGGTAGAATTCTGATTCTTCTTTTCCCTCGATTTCTTTAGTTAGTTTGTCCATTTCAACACAATCCATAACCTTTCTTATTATTTCATCTTCGCTTGGAATTAATTAGTTTTTCCATTTCTGGGCAAAGGCAATCCTTGCCACCATAATTATATGTAGTATTAAATACTGGATTTCTTTTTTGTATTTCGCAGACATTATTCCTAATAAAAATACTTCAGGTTTCCATTCTATTTTAACCCCTGTTATTGCCTCCAGCCAATTTTTGATCCTTTTTCAAAAAAATTTAGCCTCCTCACAGGTCCACCATAAATGTAATATGTTCTTGATACATTTTATTTATTTCATTTCATTTTCATTTTATACAATCACTTATATACTGTGCGTAAAAAAAAGAGAAAAAAAAAAAACCCCAACATGACACTTCATTCCCCCATACACCCTCTCTTCTCCCCCTCCAACTTTCATTTCACCCCTCCAGCATTCCCCTCTTCTACTTCCCTTCCCCCTCAGACATCTCCCCCTCCCTCCATCTCACCCTCCTTACATTCCCTCTCACTCCCTCTTTACTTCTCCCTCCTCTTTCCCTCTTCTCCTCGCTTTGGTGTATCCATACATTTCAGTTTTTTTTTTTTTTTTAAATAAAAGAGAAAAAGAAAAAAAGAAAAAAGAAAAACGAGCCACAGTATACAAGTGAATTCTTATTGTTCTAAGAATTGAAACTGTAATTCCACCCTCCCCCCTCCCCCCTATAATCCCCCCTCCCTAACCCCCTTACGGCTTCGCAGGTCCCATACCCGGCATAATTCTTTAACAAGCATTTGAGTATAATAAGGCCAGCTAACTTTAAAATTAAAAAAATAAAATAAAAGTAAAGCCAAAAAAAAGAGAATAGTAAAAAATACAAAATAAAAAAAAAACACACACACACACACACAAAAAAGGGAGAAACAAGAAGGGTCAATAAACCCACTACGTTAACACAGCTTCCCATTATCTGTAAATCTTAAACAATGTAGCTCATTCCAAATTTCGGTTATTTTACTACTTGCAGGGTTTCAAACTGTATTAGAGCCAGGTAAGTTGATCAATTAGGATTCCCCAACTAAAAGTCTCATTGCTTTGTCTATCTATTCAGACCTTTAATTTATCTCTTTTTTATCCGAATATCCAAACCTTTCTATAAAACCATTAAACTCAAGTACTTCTTTCATTTTTCATTTCCAACACCTCCCTTTCTATCCTTACCCACCTCCACATGTAAATTTTTTTACCTTCCACCCTGCCTTTATCCATATCCACATATATATTTTATCCGCATCCATTGCTCCTCCCATATTTACTCCACTTTCCTGAAGACTCTCCGACCAATCTTTCTTGACCTTATATTGAAATAGCAACTCAAACAAACATCAGCTTGCATTCTAGCCCCAGGTAGTCTAATTAAGCTTTCGCTACCCTTCCCTCTCCCAACTCCGTTCGTCCCAGACCACAACTCAAAAAGATCGCAATCTCCGCTCTCCTCGCCTAGGAAAATAATTCATGTGCAATTTGAGTTAGAGTTCAGACAAATCTTATATACAATATGTGTCCACAATCAGCAACGCTTCTTTCAGTCTCCATGTCTCATCATCGATATACAACTTTCCCATTTTATCCCAGACGAAAATCATAAAGCTTTAAGAACATCACTAAGTCTTTATTCTTTAGTCTTCTGCCCTTCCGGAAGAGGAAAGCAACACCCTCCGCCTTGTAGCCACGTGTCTCGCTGTTTGTCTTCTCCTTCTCCTTGTCTCTCTCCAGGTCCGGATGAATCAGGAAGTCCCGCCTTCAGGGTCTCGTAGTAAAATTCTCGGGCTTCACAGACAGAATTAATGCGGTGTTTTTGGTTGCCAAATGTAACTGTAATACCAGCTGGGACTTCCCATTTGTATGGAATCTGAGAATTTCTGAGTTCTTCGGTTAAGAAAGCGTACTCTCTCCTTGTTCTTAATATTTGAGATGGTATCTCTTTAAAAACAATCAAGTCCTGTCCATCAATTCTCAACCTCTTGCTGTAAAGCCTCTGTATTATCTCATTTCTGGATTCCCTTGTGGTAAAGTATATAATTATGTCCCTCGGAAGCTGTCGCTGTTTTGCTACCCACGAATTCTGGCGGTAAATTCTTTGAATCTGCCAATCAAAGTTAAATCCCGGACTTCCCACCAAGCGGCTGATAGCCTCAAAGAAGATCTGTTTCAAATTCTCCTGTTGGTTTTCACGCAATCCTCTAACTCTAATTGCAAAGGCAGTCTTATTATAATTTATCATGACAAGTTGTTTTTGAGCATTTTCAATTTCCTGTTGTAACGTTTGAATTTTGGATATCAAATTAAGATTAGTTTCTTCCAAAAGTTCCAATTTGTCCTCCGTTTCAGCAATATAATCTGTCATGACTGTCATTACTCCGATCATATCCTTCTTTGCCTGAGCAATTTTAGCATCAAATTGATCATATAAATCCGATATCAGTTGATTAATTTCCTGTCTGAAATCATTAAGCGTTTTGAGAAGAAATTCTTGTGTTAACAAATCTCCCGTGGAGGGTGTAGGAGGCAAGGGTAGCGGCTTCATAGCAGTTTTTGGAGATATGTTATTAAGGAAGCGCTTCTGTTTAGATTTGGGAGCCATTCCAGAGTAAAAATAAAAGACAAGCAATCAAGCGAGCCAAAAATCAAAGTCTCTGCTCCCCTCAGTTAATCTTTTAGCAATTAGTACGGAGAAGCCTTCAGGAGGGTAGGGCTGACTAAGTACGTCACATCAAACACAAAAGCTACGAGATCGCCATCTTGTGACGCAGCTAAAAAAGAAAGGGAGCCTTTTGCGAAATTGAAGCTGGTATTTTAGATAGTAATAGAAGAAATTCCTCAGGAATGGTCCCCGCCCGGATTGACTTTTAAATAGCTTAGCTTTGTCCGGGGGGGGGGGGGGCAATCTGCCTAGGGCTGCAAAAAAGGCAGCGCGGAAAACTGGCCAGAGTAAAGGCTCAGCTAATGTTGAACCTCTTCTCCATTCACAGCAAAAAAAAGCTATGAATTACAAAGAGATCCTAACGACTGACCTTCTCCCTGCCCCTTTCTGCCAGAAAGGGGAGATATCTATAGATCTTATAAGATATACGAACCAGAATCCTGACAGGAGCTTCGTTGAGCTCCCGACGGCGGCAGGCTCCTCCCCCCGAAGCCAATGTAATATGTTCCATGTATTGCTTCGTATTTCCAACATTTTGGGGAGGTATTTGTTAAGATTTGTTAAGATTTTAGCCAACCTTGTTGGTGCCAGGTGCCATCTGTAAAATATTTTGTACTAGTTTTCCTTGTATGCAACTGATAGTGTCATTTTTAAGTTTGTTTCCCAAAATTTTTCCCATTTGTCTAATTCAATATTATAGCCAAAGTTCTGTGCCCATTTTATCATTTGTTCTTTCACAATTTCCTCTTCCATTTTATACTTCACGAGGAATTTATATATTCTCCCTATCATCTTTCTATCTGAGCTTTGAATAATTTTATCCAATTCGTGTAGTTCTGTTTCGATGTCATATAATTTAGTATCTTTATTGTATTTAGTTTTGATTTGGAGGTAAGTTAGCCAGTCAACTTTCATGTTCTGATCTGCCAATTCTTTAATTGTTTTTAAATTTCCCCGTCTATCAATTAAGTCTCTGTATCTTAGCATTTTGTTCAAATTGATAAAATTTGGGTGAGTCGTCCTTTTTGCAATAACGCTCTTCTGATTAAATGATTTTGAAAGTATTTGTGCGTTTTATTTTTATCATCCCATAGGAATGTATGCCAGCCTGCTTGCAGATCATGGCCTTCTAAGGTCAACATTCTTTTATTCTTTAGCTCTATCCAATCCTTCACCCATGTTATTGTTACTGCTGATGCGTATAAATCCCAATTTGGTAATGCTAAGCCTCCCCGCTCCTTGCTGTCTTGCATTGAATTTAGTGTAATCCTCACTTTTCGTTCCTGCCAAATGAACCTAGCGGTTATTTTGTTTAATTCTTGAAAGAATTTTTTACCCAGATTAATAGGTGCGGCTTGCAACAGGAATAGGATTCTTGGTAAAATATTCATTTTAATTGTCTCTATACTATATGTCTCATGAGTGATAACTAAATATTTTTCCAATTTTCTAAATCTTTCTTTATTTGTATCACTAATTTATTATAATTATCATCTTTAATTGTGGAACATTTTGCCGACACCCAGATCCCCAAGTATTTCACTTTCTTAGTTATTTGCATTATGGTTGCTACTTCCAGTTCCTCTTCTTGCTTTTTTGTCATGTTTTTGGTTATCATTTTTGTTTTGTCTTTATTGATCTTTAGTCCTGCCACTTCGCCATATTCCTCTAATTTTTGAATTAATTTCAAGCTGGATTCTAATGGGTCCTCTAGAACAAATACTAAGTCATCGGCATAGGCTTGGGCCTTATATTCTTCATTTTTGAGTCTTAAACCTTTTAGTCCCTGGTCCTTACGAATTTCATTTAATAAAATTTCCAAAATTAATAAAACAGCAAAGGAGAGAGGGGGCATCCCTGTCTGATTCCTTTTTTTATTTCAATCTTCTCTGTTAGATCTCCATTCATCAGAACTTTGGCTGTCTGAGTGTAATAAAATCCTTCTATCATTTTTATAAATTTTTCTCCGAATTTCATCTCGTCCAATAATGTTATTATAAATTTCCAGATTACGTTGTCAAATGCTTTTTGTGTATCTAGGAAAATCAGTACCATTTGCTTTTCTGGATGCACCTTGTAACACTCTGCTACGTCTAGGATGACTCTCGTATTATTTTTAATGTGTCTGTGAGGTAAAAATCCATTTTGGTCCGGGTGTATTCGTTCATTTAAAACCTGTTTAATTCTTCCTGCCATAATTGCTGCAAATATTTTATAATCAGAGTTTAGTAATGAAATTGGCCTGCAATTTTGAATTTCTTGTAGGTTGGTTTCTTCTTTAGGGATTAGCAATATTAGTAGTTCTAGTAGTTCTGGTATAGTGTCATTTTGAGGGTAGGAATTGAAACAATGTATGTCCAGGATGGGAGGGGTCTGTAAATATTTTCATGGCCCTCTTTTTGACTCGTGCAGTGTACAAGTCCTCAATGGAAGGCAGGTTGGTAGCCATTTTTTTCTGGTATGTTCTATACTACCTGTAGTACTATATGTATGTACTACAGTCCACCCAACCAACCAGAGGACATAGATGAACTCTTTGCTAATCGGTTAGCTGAGGTGTGCAGAAAACACACAAGGGTAGTAAAGGGGCACTTTAACTACTCCAACTTTAACTGGGAGACAAACTCTTCAGGCAGAAGGAGAGCAAGCAGATCCCTCCCGTGCCTAGCAGGCCACTTTGTCATACAAAAGGTAGAAGAGGGATCCAAAGGGACAGCCATACTGGATTTAACTGATACTAATAGAGTCAAAATAGCTGAGGGAGTAGACGTTAGAAAATCTTTGGGAAAAAGCAACCATGTCATACTTGAATTCACAATAATGCAACCATAGCAGTGGTGGATTCCTACTGGTTTGGACTGGTTTGGCCAAACTGGTAGTGGTTTGGTGGCCTGGGTCGTTGGAACCGGCAGCAACCCAGGCCTGCCATGCCCCCAAACCGATTCCTGTTGGCACCACCATCTTGTTTTTCAGTTCTGCGTATGCACGCACAATTTTAATTGCACTGCGCATGCACGCACAGCGCACATCAAGCACACACGCAAAGCATGCACACAAGGAAACCGGCAGTAGTGCTAGCCAGAACCCACCCCTGAATCATAGCTGACTACCCATAACACAAATCAGACCAATGTTTTAGATTTTAAGAGAGCTGACTTCAACAAGTTTAGAGAGACACTAGGAAGGATTCAATGGATGGCTATCCTAAAAGGAAAAACATTTTAAGATTCTTTGGAAATCTTGAAAAATTAGATAATGATGCCCCGACCAAAATCGAGGCTGCAGAGGAAGATCAGACAAGACAAGCATAGCTGCACAATGAGCTCGCCAATAAATTAAGGGACAAAAAAGGTCAAATAGAAAAAATGGAAAGAAGGGCTCATAACTAAAACAGAATATCAACAAATAGCCCAATGTGCAAGGAGGCAGGGAGGAAAACTAAGGCCCAGAATGAGCTAAGACTGGTAACTAATGCCCCCCCCAATCCACAAAAATTATTTCAATACATAAAGAAGAAGAAAATGAAATTAACAATATTAAAGGGAGCAGGTAACAAGAAAGTGATTGGCAGCAGGGAGAAGACAGAACTGCTTAATTAGGTAGAAGATAATTAATTAGATAGAAGGGGGACTCATCAAATTTGCAGACAATAGCAAATTTGGGAAGAAAGGCTCAAGAGCCAGTACGATCTTGACAGAGTTGAACAATGGGCTGTATGCAACAAATACGATTCAGTAGTGAGAAAAATCAGATTTTAGCAGTGGTGGGATTCAATTTTTTTTACTACCGGTTGTGTGGGTGTGGCTTGCTAGGTATGACATGACTTGGAGGCCCTGGCCTGGTGGGTGTGGCAGGGGAAGGATACTGTAAAATCCCCATTTCCTCCTGATCAACTAGAACTCTGGAGGTAGAGAATAGATGGGGGTGGGGCCAGTCAGAGGTGCTATTTACCGGTTCTCCGAACTACTCAAAATTTCCGCTGCCAGTTCTCCAGAATTGTTCAGAACCTGCTGAATACCACCTCTGGGTTTTACACTTAGGCAAGAAAAATCAAATGCACAGGTATGATATAGGCAGTACCTGGCTCCACCATAGTAATTGTGGGAGAGGTCTTGATGTCTAGTGGACCAGCACTGAAGTGTGAGCCAGCAGTGTGTTGCAGTTGCCAAAAAAGACAACTCTGTCCTAGGTTGCATCAACAGAAGGATAGCATTGAGATCACAAGATGTGATGGTAACACTTTACACCACACTAATGAGACCGTGCTTGGAATCTGGCATCCAGTTCTGGTCATCATAATATAGAAAAGAGGCCCTGGTAAGTATGCAGAGAAGAACAGCAAAAATGGTAAGGAGGTTAAATCATATTATGAACAGTTGAGAGACCTAGGAAAGTCTAGTCTGATAAAAGGATGACTAGGAGTGACATTATAGCAGTCTTACAATTTGTGAAAGACTATCAGAGAGAAGGCAGTTGGTGGGTATGACCTATTCTCCAAAGCGTCAGAAGGCAGGACAAAAAGCAATGGGTGGAAAGCAATCAAGGAGAGAAGCAACTTAGAACTAAGGAGAAATTTCCTGATAGTGAGAACAATTAACCAGTGGAACAGCTTGCCTCCAGAAGTTGTAGGTTCATCACTGGAGGTTTTCAAGAAGAGACTGGACAGCCACTTGTCCGGAATGGTATAGGGTCTCCTGCTAGAGGTTGGACTAGAAGACCTTCCTTCCCAGGCCTACAGTTCTATGATTCTATAATAATAAAAGCTGCAGCAGAGAATAGTGGCATTTCTGATTTCCTCCTTGTTGGTATTCTGCTTTAGCTATGTGTCCTTCTTTCCATTTTTGACTTTTCCCCCTCAATTTGTCAGAGACCTCTTATGTAAAATCATGCTCATCTCACCTGGTGTCTTTTTTTTCTGTGGTACTGTTTTTGTTTGGGTCTTTATGAAGCTCATTTTTCAGGCTTTCCCAAACATCTTGAACTGTTTTTCCTTTTAGGACAACTACATTTGGAATCCTTCCTAATCTCCCTTTCTCTCCCCCGCCCCCCCCACCTCTCTCTCCACGTTTGGAATCCGTCCTAATCTCAATCTCTCTCTCTCCCTCCCTCCCTCCTTTTACGTTTGGAATCCTTCCTAATCTCCCTCCTCCTTTCTCCCCCTCTCTCTACATTTGGAATTCTTCCTAATCTCTCTCCACATCCTCTCTCTCTCCCTCTCTCCCTCTCTCCTTCTCTAAAGTCCGTCTAAAATGCTAGTCTGACTCAGTAGGGGTGGTGTTTATATTTGCACTCACATGGATGATGCTAGGTGAAAAACTGATCCTAAAATAGAAATCAATCTGGAAGGGGCCTTGGAGGCCTTCTAGTTCAGCCCCCTGCTCAAGCAGGAGACTCTATACCATTTCAGACAAGTAGTTGTCCAGTCTGTTCTTAAAAACCTCCAGTAATGGAGTGCCTTCAACTTCTGAAGGCAAGCTAGTTAATGGTACTGGGAAGTTTCTCCTTATATCTTTCCTTGATTAGTTTCCATCCGTTGTTTCTTGCCTTGCCTTCTGCTGCTTTGGAAAATAAGTTGATCCCCTCTTCTTTGTGGCAGCCCCTAAATTACTGGAAGACTGCTATCATGTCATCCCTAGTTCTTCTTTTCTCTAAACTAGACATACCCAATTGCTGCAACCATTCTTCATATATTTTGGTCTCCAGGCCTTTAATCATCTTAGCTGCTCTTCTCTGCACTTTTTCCAAAGGCTGAACATTTTTTGTAGTGTGGTGACCAAAACGATGCAGTATTCCAGGTGTGGCCTTACTAAAGTTTGATAAGGCGATGCTATTTGCCTCACACAGGTATGATGCCTAGTGCAGAACTGGGCAGAATTGATTGCTTTGCTTTTCTTGAGCTATTTTCCTGAGCCTAAGTTTTGCTGTTCGTTTGTTTTCCTGGCGTACCATTGAAAGCCTGCCCTGCACTGGCTCCCCCACTTGGCAGTGCTCACAGGAGTAAAATCCTCCTAGTTCAGCCCGGTTGGCCAGACTGGTAGGAACAATTGTCCTTGGTTCTGCGAACCAATAGTAAAAAAAAAGGCTTCTGAAGATTGTGTGGCTCAGCTGTGAGCAGCGCAATCATCGGAAGCTTCTCCCCCACTTTTTAAAGCATTTATTTCCTGCCAGTTCAGGCGAATAGTCAGGGGAAAAATGCTTTAAACAGTGGGGAAGAAAAGCTTCCGGCGATCCTCAGGTTCCCCCACCTCACTTTTTAAAGCATTTTTTCTTGCCTATTCGCCCAAACCAGCAGGAAAAAAATGCTTTAAAAATTAAAAAAAAGTTGGCCACACCTACCCAATCACGACTCCCCCTGCCACCAAGCCACACCCACAGTGTGGCTTGGTGGGGAAAAATAGATTTTCCCAGTGAGTGCTCAGTCCTTTGCAGCATTTGCTCTTTGGAATGAAACTCTCCCATCCATCAGAAGTGATGAGAGGAAGAATAATGAATTGGTTAGAAAACAGCCATAAAAGAAATAATTCAGGAGAGAGAGAAAAAGAGCGTCAAATTTAAAAATTTTCAGTAAACCTGGGCAAAGGGCCCATGAAACTGCAAACCTCATCTTCTTTCCTTAAAGGGAACAGCTATATTTGGGCTTTTGCAGCTGAGGAATTATTTGACTCTTGACTCAAAGCATGCCTTCTCTAATTTGATTGGCGTCAGTGGGATGATTTTTCACATTTCTGAATTAGGCCTAAGACGAAGTTCATTGTTTGGCCCCGGTCCAGGCTTCCCCGAAAGGGAACAGGGAAACCTTCTGGCAGCCCCAAAGAATTTGAAAGGTTTAGGGAAGCTGCTTTTGCTGTGACAGAAAAAGGAGGAGAGCAGAAGGGATGCAGGGAGAACATGGGATGAGAAGACCAACACTTTCCTGTGCTCTACATTTGGAAAATCCCTTTTCCTCTGGTGGCCTAAGAATGGATCCAGAGTGATTTCTAGTTCTAGATTGAGTAGATGCTGCTTTTTACACACTGGTGGTTGCAGATGTGGCAGGCTCAAAAAAACCTAAAAGGACTTTGAGGTTTATCTACCTCGTCGATCATCAGGTCAGTGCTGCAGAGCACAAGTGGGGATCTCTTTGCACCCAGGTGGGAAGGCCTAAGGCAGAGGTCTTCAAACTTGGCAACTTGAAGACTTGTGGACTTCAATTCCCAGAATTCTCCAGCTTATAGCTAAATTCTCCAGCTCATAGCATAGCTGACTGGAGAATTCTGGGAGTTGAAGTCCACAAGTCTTCAAGTTGCCAAGTTTGAAGACCTCTGGCCTAAGTTCTGTCCTAAGACATCTTCCATCACCCCACATACACTCCACACACACATTGCACCCAGATGTATACAATGGGCTCAGTGTTCTTCAACATTTTCACAAATGACTGAGGGGATAAAATTAAAATTCACTGGTGACACTAAAGTGGGGGTGGGAGAAATGCCACTGCCAACATCTTAGAAAAAACATTTTTTTTTGTCCAAGACAACCAGCCGGTTGTCACTGGTTCGGCTAAGCCGGTTAACTTTGTGTGCAGTTCGGTGAACTGGCTGAATCACCACGCCCAGGCCCTCCTCACGCTCCTCCCCTCTCCTCCCAGCCACTTGAGAAAGTTGCCCCATGGCAAGTTGGCCACGGCAAATTCTTCAGCACCGAGTTGGCCACGGTGTATTGTTCCATTCCGTGGCTTTCTCCTGCAGGTCGTCATGCTTGGACAGTTCCTCAGAAATTAGTTGAGCCTTTAGCCGTTAGGTGAGTCTCGGCAGCAGCACCTGGGATTGTGCTAGGAAGCCAAACCACCCCAAGGAAGGTTGCTCACGAGCAACGAATGGATGCATTTCCTTGCATTCGCTTGACACCGGTTGTCGTTTCCAGGCAGTGGGGAAGGATGACGTGCTAAATGAGGCACAGAAGCCACAGGCTTGTTTTACAGGAATGATTTTCTTTCCTCAAGGACTTAAAGGGGGTGACAGAGCACACACACCCCAATCCAGGTAGGCCTATGTGCTGCCCGCCTGCACTTTCTGCCCTCGGACAGGCTCTGGTTGCTTCAGTTTGACTCTGTCCGAGCTCCGTTGATGTGTCAGCAATGCTGGGGAACTGTTGGTGAGAACTGAAAGCAGAGAGAATGGAGAGATTAGCAAGGGGGAAAGCTGCCATGCTGTTGCTGGTTTTCGTTCCTTTTTGAAGTAAAAATACATCAAGATTTCCTTAAAACCAGGCAAGATTTCCTTTCCTTCCAGTAAACATAAACCGCGATGAGGAGACATTTTGTCTGCCATAAGATGAAAAATGCCTTTTATCATTTAATGTGCAGATCGGGGTACCTCATGCTCTGTGTGCTATGAAACAACCTGTGTTCATGTGTTGCATGCATCATATTGCTTTCTCCTCAGTGACTGCTCTGTGGCAAAGGTGAGGTTTTTTTTTTTTTTTTCAAATCACCATGCTGGTGAAATATGTGCACAGGGCAGGGGGTGGGGGAGCTTGGCCAGTTGCTATCGGAGCTTCCATTGTGGCAGCTGGTTGAGCATCGAAGGGTCGGAGCAGACTCTCCGCAGGGGGGCTCGGCTCCCTCCGTCACCATGGTAACCTGTGGAAGAAAGCGACGGGGCCGTCTTTCAGCTCCCTATCAGATGCTGAGCCGGCGAGGGCCTTGCAGTCATGCAGATCCAAAAGGCCAGGGAAAGGGAATTTCCTGAGGGCTGCAGCGGAGAGCAAACGCACCCAGACTGTAAGCAGAGCAAAGATGCCTTTGGAGAATCCAGCTGCCGGCCCATCTCTTTCAGCTCGGTCCTCCGTTGCTGGAGAGACACTTGCTGGACTTCAGCTCCCATCTCCCCACCCTTGTCTAATGCTGGTGAGCGTGGGAAGCTGGAAGGTGCAAGTGTGTGCAAAGCTAAGTCACAATGGTTGGTTTTATGCATCACATGGACCAAAATGAACATCTATTTTATGGCTTAATGTGATGCATAAACTTTCTGTTTGCTTTTTTCTGGTGTAAGCACAAGTAGAATCTTTCCGATAAACAACAATTAATGGGGTCCTTCTGTTTTTTCCAAGGGGCATGTATGGCTTACCCCAATGTTGCTATGGAGTTTTGTTACCATTGATGCTACACAGTGGTGGGACTCAGCCAGTTTGCATCTATTCGAGAGAACTAGTTGTTAACTTCCTAAGCAGTTCGGAGAATCGGTTGTTGGAAGAAATCTCCTTTTGTTTTTTTCCCCACTTTACAGAATTAATCCTGTAAGGAAGGCAGGAAGGAAGGAAACATTCTGGTGTTGTTTCTAGCCTAATCTTTATTGACCTGCTTACAGAAACTGCCTTTCTGGTTAACCCTTATGACACTGTAACAGCTAAGGTGAAGTGCCCATTGACCTGAGTGATGTTGAGTTGGCCACGCCCACCCAGTCACATGACCACCAAGCCTCACCTACCAAGCTGGGTCATTAGGGCAAAGAACTGGTTGTTAAATTATTTGAATCTCACCACTTCTGCAAGCACTAGAGTTCAATAACTGGAGGCCGGCAGCCCATGGCCTGCCCTTAGGACCCATCAAGGTGTTATTCCCAACTTTCCCTGGAGAAGCCAGGCCAAGATGGCTGACCAAGGGTTGGTTGGAGCAGGAAGGACCCATTTTGCAATGGCTGCCCAGGCGCCTTTGCTTTGCTGTTCCCCATACAGGCTTCAGCTCAGCGGTGCAACCCAAATGCTGCCAATGCAGTCAGCTGATGGGTCTGAATGAAGCCCCTCCTCACTTTTGACCTAGTTACTTACTTACTTTACTTTATTGTCATTGGACATGGTACAACAAAATTAAATGCCGTCTTCAGTGTACATTATAACTATAAAAATAAAAACACAAACACACATCCTTTACTTTCTATATAATTGAAATTGAAAACTGATATTCTGCTATACCATAGAATCCAATATGGTTATTGCCCTGGGACAGAAGCTGTTTTTCAGCCTATTTGTTCTTGTTTTTATTATCCTGTACCGTCTGCCAGATGGTAATAGTTCAAAAAAAGGAGGGTGCCCAGGATGAGATGGGTCTTTAAGAATGTTTTGAACTTCCTTAAGGCAGCAGGATTTACTTATTTATTTATTTACTCATTTATTTACTTATATTTCGTACTTCTTAACCACCTGTTTCCCTCAGAGAGGGGCTTTGGTCTGTGTATAATTTAATCAATAAAATTACGCATTAAAAACAGAATAATTTATGATTTTTTTAAAAAAAATTATAAACATGATAAAATTTCAAAAGATGGAGAGTTCCAAGATGGAACTTTCTCCACATTTGGGAGCTTTCCTCACTTCTGTGGGCAGGAAGTTCCCCAATGCAGGGGCAGAAAGGCCCTCTCCCTAGACCCTACCAGTCGAAATTCCTTGGCTGGCAGGCTCTGCCACCTCCCCTTCCTGATCAAGTGGGAAGGGGGGATGTGATGGGGCAAAGCTGGCTCCATAGGTAGCCTGGTCCTATAGATAATAACCGATACCTTGAATTAGACCCGGAACCAAACTGGCACCCAGTGCAGTTCATGGAGCAGAGTGCTATATGTTCCCTTCTTTGGGCACCGAGTCTAGGTGGCACAGCTGCGTTCTGCAGAGGTTGAAGCTTCTGGATCCATTTCAAGGGTAGCCCCATGTAGACCGCATTGCAGGAGTCCAATCAGGAGATGCCCAGGGCACAGGTGACCAAGTAAAGGGCCTCCCTGTCCAGGAAGGGGCATAATTGGCATACAATGCAAAGTTGGGCAAAGACCATCCTGGCCATGGCTGCCATCTGCTTTTTCAGCAGGAGTCCTTAGACCAAGAGGTCCCCCAATTTATGCGCCAGGTCAGTCTGGGGTAGTACAACCCCATCCAGGAGCAAAGATGGTAAACTCCCAGACCCAGAGAGGCCCACCCACGGTCACTCCACGTTACCAGGCTCAGTTGAAGACAGCTGTTCCCCATCCAGACTCCCACTGCCTTCAGACACCATTAAAGGTGTCCACTGCATCTCTCCCTTCACCTGGGATCGAGATACATAGCTGGGTATCATTGGGTTATTGGTGATACCTTGCCTCATGCAGGTTCAGGTAGCTGTTAAAAGGGACTGGAGTAAAGAGCCCCGTGGCACCCCAGAAAGAAATAACCTTGCCTCTATTACCATCATTTGGGACTGGCCTCAGAGGGAGGTGACTGTGCCACCTGCCTCCAACTCCATAAGTCAATCCAAAAGGATACCACGGTTGATGGTATCAAAAGCCATCAACGACACAACAATGAATCTGAAAACAATATCAAGAGGGAAGAAAGTTATATAATTAGGAGCACAAGTGGTGTTTTCATCTATATTTCCATCAAAAGGCCAACATCCAATGAAGGAGCAAAGGATTTTAGAAACAAATCACTGGCTGCCGTCATCAACAGAACATGGCCCCCTGCAAATAGGTGGGCTTTTCATCCATGCCAACAAAGTGGTATGTCCGTATTAACTCCAAAGAAGAAAGTCATACAGGCCAGCTCCTCTAAAGGAACTCTAAAGCAAGTGGACTACAACCTTTTGTAACTCGTGTGCATGTGACCCTAACCCCAACTCTTGCAATGAGCAAGTGGTCTTCCTCCTCTGTCTAATGTTGGATGTGACCAGTCATGTTCTATTTTGCAAGCTGACTTTACTATTCTACGAATAAAGTTCACACAAGTTCAAAAACTACAGTCAAGAGTAATCAGGTGGATTTTTTTTAATCCATGGAAACGTTATAAACATTATTACAACTAATCTACTTCTTTTACCAGGCAAGTACACCAGGTGGAAATTACTTTAATTGCCTTTAAATTCACAAAACAGAGAGAGCTGAATTGCTGGACATCTTTAGCTTATGACAAAAGCAGGTTTGATGAGAGAGGTACCCATTTCACATGGAAGCACCACACAATCGTTTGGAAGCTGAGTACCCCCTCCCCCCTTACTGCAGAAAGAAATGGCAAACATTCAATTTCAGACCTTCCTTTCCTGTCTCAGCTTCTACTCTCTGGAATCGATCACATCTTGAATGCCTCCCCCCACCAGTCATTTCCCACAGTAGAAATCAATGGTATCGGCATAATCCATGAATGGATTCCTGGGAAACATAGATCGATACAGATTGACGTTCGCCCAACACCTGGACTTCCTGGAGGTCACTGTAACCTCTCACTACTCAATGTGCAAAGATCTGTGGCCCCAGGATTGGTCTGACAAGGCTACCAGGGAGACGTGGGTGTTTTCATATCCCTCAATCAATCTTCAGTTACTCTGTCCAACTTATACTGGTGGTTAAGAACTAAGACTTCGCAGGATGAACAATCTTCTGTATTTGATCAGCAACTTTGGGGAGTTCAAATGAGCGTTGGATGGCACCGGTAACAAAAACATAGGAAGAAAGCATATACATCACTTTCTTCACCCCTCAAGGCATGTTAAATATCAATATGGCATTTCCTGACGACTTCTGTGGAAATAATTATTTGTCTGGTGGTACATTGGGAGTGTGGTGGGTGGTACAAGTATCAAGCTTATTTCTAAAGAGAAATGAATGGGCCCGAAATCTGCCAATCCCGGGCCACTCTCAAAAGTTCATTTATTTCTTGCATCTGCAAAGCATGGCTAAAATGTGCTAGCTGGAGGGTTTCTACCCTGGTCCTCAGAGACATTTACAAGGTGAACTGAAATCTCTGGTGCAAAAGTATTCAGGTAAGTGCTTTATCCAAGTTTCTAGGAAAGAACCAATTGCCAGTTTGTGGAATGGGGAATCCTGGAGAGGGGCCTGTCCAGAGACTCTGCAGGGATCCAAAGTGGAGCTGCAGAAGCTGTCAGATGCCTGAGGCAGAGAGACGTGCACACAAGCACAAGCAGGCAGGCAGGCACACAACTACAACCACAGCATCTCTTTCTTCCTTTGGCTGCTGGTTGAATAAAAGCAGATCTAAATGCAGGCTCTCATCTCACTCTACGGCAAGCAGGAAGGGCCCTTTGGGGAGGAAATAGGTCAAGGTGGGAGAGCGGAATGTGGTCTGGCAAAAGATGAAACTACCTGGAATGTCCTGAAGGTGCTTTGGACTTTAAGGGAAACTAGCCTCACAGAGGGGCACCATTGGGGTTTCTACTTCCAATTTCGGTACCATTTCCCTTTGGGGGGCTGGAGCATCTGGCTTCAAAATCCTTCCTCCTGCCATTCACGCTCCGGAGTATTGGCTGGTTGTGCAAGCACAACCAATAAGAGGTGTGGAGGTCTTACTGGGAATGTTTTCAGCCTTTTATGAGTTAATAGCTAACCCCATGCCTGCCCTCCATGCGGCGGGGGCACAAAATCTCAGTCTTTGAAAAGAAAAAAATAACACAATGTGATACATTTGGAGCCACCCAGCCAGAAAACTTCTGAGGCACAGAAGCTGCTTGCAGCCCAGTTCCTAGATCCAGGTAGCAGCTCTTCAAGAGGGACCCCAAAAGAGGCCAGAGGTGGTGAATGGGCCTCCCCTCCCGATGGGCCCCTCTTTGGCTGCTCCAAGTCAGCTGCTACCAAACGCTTCATGGGGAAAGCAGCACTTTCTGAAGAGGAGGAGGAGAAGGAGCGGAAGGCCCGATTGTTGCTCTGTCTTTTTGAACTCTTACAGTAGCAGGTGGAACTATGGTCCCTCCCAAGGATGTCTCTGCTTCTCTTACAACAATGCAAGATGTTCACGACGGCATGCTGAAAGGCGGGGTTGGAAAGAGCTGATTTACAGAGCAACACGCCGTGTGTTGCAAATCCGTGATCCAGGCTCAGCCATGCAGAAGACTGGGAAGGAAAGAAACACAGGGAGTAAAACAAAAGTGAAGGATGTGAAAACACAACGCGCGCCAGTTGGCTTGCTGGAGCTGCAGCCAAGAGGGGAATCCCCCCCACAGGAGGTTTCTGCAACTGCCCCCCCCCCCCGAATATCCCCAGCATTCGGGTTCTTAAGAAATCAGAAAATAAATGGCAGGATTACCTGGGGCCTTTCATCCCTCCTCATTTGGGGATCTGCCCTGGGGACAGGAAGAACTGCAAAAGAAGTGAAGCAGTAAGGAAAACAACAAGGGATAAAGCAGGAGTGCAGCTGTATCTCTATCAGTCAGGCTGAACTGGAGTTACCGTATTTTTCAGAGTATAAGACACAGCGGAATATAAGACACTCCAAGATTTTGAAGAGGTAAAAGTTTTTAAACCTCCCAAACTCTCTGCATGCCTCATTTTTTGTGAAATTGCTCCTGGGGGCTGGGGGACTGTTGTTTGCTCATTTTTGTCCTCCCCAGCTCCCAGGAGCATGTTGCAGGCCTCCCAAAACCACTGCACATCCATTTTTGTGAAGGGGCGGAGTTTCAGGATGTCAAAAATGCTGTATTCAGTGTATAAGACACACCCAGATTTTCACCCTCTTTTTTGGGGGAAAAGGTGCATCTTATACGCCAAAAAAAAATGCAGTAACTAGAGGGCCGGTGTGGTGTGGTGGCTTAAGTGCTGGACTAGGAGTGGAGAGGCCCAGTTCTCATTTCCCCTCATTCACAGAGACCCCATCTCTGTCAGCTCAACCCACCCACAGGGACTGGTAATACAGCACCCTAATATATTCAATGCTGAAAAACAATGCCTGGAATTTTAGGATATTTGCAAAAGTCAGGATGCTGCAAGAGATTGGAGGCTCAAGCTTGCAAGATTCAGCAATTCCAATTGACTATCAAACAATTGATAAGAATTATTTTATAACTCATGATTAAAATACTGCTGACCCTGAGCCTGCAATGCCAACTTCAATGACTCTTCCTGCCCAGGAGATGAAGGATTTGGGCGATAGGAAAGGGGGGTTATGGCCGTTCAAGAGGCCAGCTGTCCAGCACAGGAAATCAGAAGCTGGAGCAATTCAAATGAACTCAAGCTTTGTTGCATGCTCACAGGATCTACAAGAATCTAACAATCAAAGCAAAGTGGCGGTGGATAAGGGTCAATGGAATTCAAGATGGGTTTGGACTTCGATCTTTTGTGGGCACAGAGGGACTCGAGACTGGCGAAGCACTTGACCCCCTCCCTCAAGCTCAGCTTGATCATTTCCTCTATCAGTCAGAAAGACAAAAAGAGCCCTGAAAAGAGTGGTGGGTTCCTACCGGTTCGGCCTGGTTCAGCCGAACAGGTAGTGGCATGCCGGCTTGGGTTGTAGAACTGGCAGAGACCCAGTCTGGCCACATCTCCGAACCAGTTCCCCAGTCACCGTTGCCATCTTGTTCTTGAGTTTTGCGCATGCACAGAACAATTTCTATTGAACTGCACATGGGCACGCAACACGCATCCAGCATGCCCACGAGCGAACCGACAGTAACACTGGCTAAAACCCACCCCTGTCTGAAAAGCTCTGCTATTGCCAAGCCAAGCAACCCTCAAGGCCCTCAGGGGCCAGTGGGACACTTTATGGGGCAGAATTTGGCAGGCCTTTTTTGTTTGTAATAGTAATTTTATTCCCAAGGTACCTAATAGTTGAAGAGTAATTAACAAGCCATTTCGAAAAATGATTAGGAAAGGAAGTATTTGAGGTGCCAACTGTGATTTGAGCAAGGTTCCCTCATTCCCCAGAGCTGTAAACGCACCGGAGACCTTGCAGTTTTACAGTCTCCTAGCTGGGAGCAACTGTCTGGAGCAATTGTGGGTAATCTCAAGGCCACTCCTTGTCCTACTAGCTGGCTCTTCATTCTTCTGCAGTCATCGGCTCCACTCTCAGCTGAGCCATCTTCAGTTCCCCATCTCTTCCCCAGAAATCTCACAAAACATCTGCCAGTCTTTTTTACTCTCAAGCATCTGGAAAGCACCTCTCTATGCAGAGGGGATGTATTTGGGATAAATGTCCCAACCATCCATGGCAGGGGTAAAATTCAGCAGGTTCTGGAGAACTGGTAGCAGAAACTTTGAGTAGTTTGGAGAACTGGCAAATGTCACCTCTGACTGGACTCTGACTGGAGGTCTGGAGTGGGGAGGGAATGGAGATTTTACAGTATCCTTCCCCTGGATGGGAAGGGAATGGGGAGTTTGCAGTATCCTTCCCCTGGAGTGGGAATGGAATGGTGATTTTGCAGTATCCTTCCCCTGAAGTGGGAAAGGAATGGGGATTTTGCAATATCCTTCACCTGGAGTGGGGAGGGAATGGAGATTTTATCGTATCCTTCCCCTACCGTGCCCATCAGGCTAGGCCCACAGAACCGGTAGTAAAAAAAAAAATTGAATTTCATCACTGATCCATGGGCAAAATCTGAAGACTGCATGATTCACCAGCTTTTCAGAATGCCAACCATGTGTCTCAAGGCAAACCTATCCTGCTCTTACCTTGTTCTCCTGAAGGAAGCTGTCTCAAAGAACTTTGCCCTGGACGCCACCCTGAAAAGCAAGCAGCACAAACAGCCTCTTTACTTTGTGGTAGCAATATAGCTGTTCAGTCAAAAAGAGCCTGAGATCAAGGAAACAAATTTCCATTAACTGAAGCTGGACAGATAGAAAGATATGAGAGAACACAAGTATGTATCTAGGTTTCTAGTCCTTATGACTGCCAAATTCTGCTTGGAAGTATAAAGGGCAGTGTTTAACAAGTCCTCAGAAGCTGTTGTATATAATCAGGGATAAAGATATACAAAACTCATGTAAGTCTCCACTATAATAACAGAAGTTGCAGTTCAGCTGACAGAAGTAGGAGAACTGGAGAGGACCAGTCTGTCCTCAGTTATAGAAACCTCTATAACCTTTATATAAACCTCTATTTATAGAAATTCCCGCTACCAGTTCTCTCTCATGGAGAACCGGTAGCAGAAATTTTGAGTAACTCAGAGAACCGGCAAATACCGCCTCTGGCTGATTCCAGAGTGGGGTGGGAATGGAGATTTTGCAGTATCCTTCCTCTGGATTGGGGAGGAAACGGGGATTTTGCAATATCCTTCCCCTGGAGTTCCCCAGCCAAAATGGCAATCATTGGGGGTTGGGGCAGGAAAGTTGCCATCTGACTCAGCTGGAGGGCTGGACCCTCTGCTCCTACTCACACTGAAGAGGGGGCTTCTGCTGCTGTTCCCACTGCCAGGTCTGCCTTGGCCTCCACCTTCTGTGGCACAGGAGCTTTGCAGGGAGGATCTGGGGGTCGCATTGGGGGTCGTGTGATGACTGGTTTCTCGCCAGGAAGCCGTGCTTTAGTGAAGCTTTCATATTCACCTGAGGTGAAAAAATATTAACCGAAATGCAGGAAATAAATATGCAGACAGCCATAAAAGAGCAGTCATCAATAGTTTCTAAAAAAGAGGCACAACCCAGTATCCTAGATTTCCCTAAGGAAAAAAAAGGTGAATATTGGTGATAAGGAGATTCAATTCTTAGGGGAACAGAAACTGTAGTCTGCAGAACAAACAGCCCATCTTGGGAGGAATACTGTCTCCCTGGAGCAAAAATCAAAGATGTAACTGAGAACCTTCCTAAAGGATTACTACCCCTTTCTTCCCCTACACATGGGGACTAATGGCACAACAACGAATCTGAAACAGTAACAAGAGATTACCAACAGCTAGGGAAGAAAGTTAAAGAATTAGGAGCTCAAATAGTGTTTTCAGCTATACTTCCAACAAAAGGTCAACTTCCAATGAGGGAGCAAAGGATTTTAGAAATGAACCACTGGCTTAAAAACAGCTGCTGTCAGGAGAACTTTTGCTTTCTAGACCCTGGTCTACACTACCTACATCAGGGGTGTCCAAACCTGGGAACTTGTGGACTTAAACTCCTAGAATTCCCCAACCAGCATGTTGTTGTCAGATGAGTTGAAGTCCACAAGTCTTAAAGTTCCCACCCCTGACCTACACGAAGGGCTACTGACAAGGGCTATTGTGAACCTCACAGGAACTGGAAAGAATATATTCGAATAACAATTGGTTTTTCTTATCAGAAGGGCTTTAAACTAAAATTGAGGGGGAACCCTAATTCCAAGCAAAAACTATTAGTTGACCATAAGGAGGTAGGGAGGAGGAGGAGGAGGAAGAAGAAGATGAGGAGGAGGAGAGGGGAAGGGGAAGAAGGAGAAGGAGAAGAAGAAGAAGAAGAAGAAGAAGAAGAAGAAGAAGAAGAAGAAGAAGAAGAAGAAGAGGAAGAGGAAGAGGAAGAGGAAGAGGAAGAGGAAGAGGAAGAGGAAGAGGAAGAGGAAGAAGAAAAAATGAAGTAGAGAGTGATGGGAAGGATGGAAATCCCAGTCACAAAGTGTGAGATATAAGAAACACACCCAAGGCCCATAAAGGACAAAAATGACACTCAAAGTTTAGTGAACCAACAGTGTAAACTTGAAGTATTAGTGCATGAAGGCAGAAATCATATAGTTGCCATTACTGAAACTTGGTGGGATGAATCTTTTAACTGGAATGTACTGATAGGATACAAACTGTTCAAAAGAAACAGACTTAACAAAAGAGGGGGTAGAGTTGCATTGTATATAAAAGATCATTACATTTCTACAGAAATTCATAAAACCAAGGATGTCTTTGCAGATTCTTAATCATCCAGGTCCTGGTTCTCCCAAAAGTGCTTTTTTCAAGAGGCAACTGGACTTTCTGGTTTATCTTTGAAGACATTTCACTTCTCATCCAAGAAGCTTCTTCAGCTCTGACTAGATGGTGGGGAATGGAAGGATTTATATTCCTTGCAGACAGTTGATCATTTGCATCCTTTTAGAGGGACGTTGAGGCCGTTTGGAGGTTTTCCTGTGTCCTCGGGGTCACCTGAGTGGTGCAAATGGGTGTGGAGATGCAAGGGCAGAAAACATCCAGCAAAAAGCACAGCTCCACAACACAGTCCTTTCAGCAGCTCCAAGAAGGATCCACACCCATAAAATCCTTCTATTCCCCAGCATCTGCAAGGAATATAAATCTATAAATATAACTTATCAAATTTGCAGATGACATTAAGCTGTCAGGAATAGCCAACACCCAGAAGACAAGAGCAGGATCCAAATAGACTTCAACAATGAGTCCTATCCAACAACATGGAATGGAATGTGGAAAAAAAACAAGGTTTTATACCTAGGCAGGAAAAACCAAAGGTATAAGTACAGATTAGGCGAAATCTGGCTCAAAACCAATAACTGTGAGAGGGACCTTGGAGTCTTAGTGGACAGTCACTTAAACAGGAGCCAGGCGTGTGCGGCGGCACTCCAAAAACACTAATACAATCCTTGGTTGTATAAACAGAGGCATAGAATCAAAATCACATGAAGTATTAGTACCGCTTTGTAAATCTTTAGTAAAACCACACCTGGAATGCTGCAACCAGTTTTGGAAAAAGTGCAAAGAGCAACTGTGATTATTAAAGTCCTAGAGACAAAAAACATATGAAGAACAGTTGCAGCAATTGGGTTTGGCTACTTTAGAGAAAAGAAGGACCAGGGGTGACATGATAGCAATATTCCAGTCTTTGAGGGTTTGCCACAAAGAGGAGGGGGTCAACCTATTCTTCAAAGCACCGGAGGGCAGGACAAGAAACAATGGTTGGAAACTAACCAAAAAGAGAAGCAGTCTCGTATTAAGGAGAAACTTCCTAACAATGAGGACAATTAACCAGTGGAACAGCTTGCCTCCAGAAGTTGTGGGTGCTCCATCACTGGGGGGTTTTAAGAAGAGACTGGATAGTCAATTGTCTGAAATGGTATAGGGTCATGATGGCAAACCTAGGCCACAGGGGGCACCCCGAACCCTCCCTGTGGGCACGCCAGGTGTCACTCCAGCCCAGCTCCACTGTGCATGTGTGTGTGCCTCCCGCCAACCAGCTGGTCTTTGGGTCTCTGATGGGCATGCGTAGGGGAAGCAGGGCACATGTGCAGGAGTGCTTGCATTGCATTTTGGGGGGCTGTGCGCTTGCGCATGCACCCCCCCCACATGTGTTTTGGCCCTGGAAGGCCTCCTGCACTACCCTGGAAGCCAAAACGGGACATGTGATGCCTTTCGTGCCCCATTGTGGATTTGGAAAGCATCCTGCATCAACCTGGAAGCCAAAGTGGATGGGTGGGGCGCATGAATGGGGGTAGGGTGCATGCACGGGGGGGGGGGGTGCTCATATTTTGGGGTTGCATGCACACTTTGAGCACTTAACCTGAAAAAGGTTAGCCATCACTGGTATAGGGTCTCCTGCTTGAGCAGGGGGTCAGACTAGAGGATCTCCAAGGTCCCTTCCAATTCTATTCGGATTCTAATGGGAAAAGCATAAGCCCCTCACTTAGAGCCATTTTCCAATCCTACATGTGACCCAAGGCAAGGAAGAAACCAAGGAGCAGCTGATCAAAAATTCCATTTTGAAAAGAACTCTTTAAATATTGTTTGAAATGTGCCAACTGACTGAAATGATGTCTCACTGCAGCTGCCTGAATTACTTGCCATCAGAAAGCAGAACGAGTTCTAATAACAATTGTACAGTGGCCGACAACAGAAAGATTGGGAATGCTACCAGGTACAAAATAAATCCTGTTGTGTGGCGGAGCTGCAGAATACAGAAATGCAAACAAACAAAATTAGTGCTGGAGCTACATTATATTCTCAATCCAAACTATGAACAATTTGCAATTGACTAACAGTTGAAAATAGATTGTGTGAATTTTTTTTAGTGCTCAGCATTTCAAGATAATTGAACAATTGTACATTGGAAGATTTTTAACTGTGGTAGAAATTCTACTCTGAGGAAGTTGAGAGGGCCACAAACATGCTCTCTATAGCTTTTCTTGACAATTTATCTTATGTTGGGGCATGATGACCATGGCTGTGGGTGGCTGTGATGAAACATCAAGATCTATGATGCAAATCATGTAGTTTACAACCACTTGATGAATGTGTGTGACTCCATCAGAGCTTGTATGAGATAAGCCATGTTCTGCTTAACCTACTTCTGCCATCTGTCTTAATGATGACACGCTGAGTTGGATGCTGTTTAATAGTTCCTACTTTGTTCTTCTTCACTGCTCCTGCTGTTTTTATGATATTTTTACAGTGCTTTTTTATAGTTTGCAGTGATTTTTGTACTTTTATTGTGCAATAATGATTTTGTGTTGGTACAATGGAAGTTTTCTGGTTATGGCTTTACCCTTGATGGCAGTTTGCACAGAATATTTGAAAGAAATAATGAAAATAAAAAAGAAGTAATTCTCCCCCCAAAAAAATCTCGTGGAGAATGAAAAAAATGGGATCTAGTTACAACCTGAGTGTGTAATGTGACTAGTAGTTCCGGTGAGATTGTGAGAAATGGTGGACAGCAGAGGTGGGTTCCTATTGGTTTGGACCGGTTCGGCCGAGTAGGTAGTAACTCAGCTGCCCACGCACCCAAACTGGTTCTATTGTTGGTGGCACTATCTTGATTTTTGCTTCTGCGCATGCGCAGAACAATCTTCATTGCAGAAATGTAATCCACCCCCCCCCCTTTTCTAACATTCTGTGCATGCACACAACTTTTTTGAGGTGGATGCACAAATACGCGGAGCTGGGCCCTATCTAATAAAATGAACTTCAATGTAGAGAAAAGTAAAATCCTACACTTAGGTAAGAAAAACCAAAAATACACATATAAGCCGGGTGAAACCAGGCTTAATAGCAGAGACTGTGAGAGGGATCTTGGAGTCTTAGTGGACAACCAGCTAAATAGGAGCCAGCAGTGTACAGCGGCAGCCGAAAAAGCCAAAACAGTTCTAGGCTACATTAACAGAGGGATACAATCAAGATCAAGGGAGGTACTACAACCACTCTATAAAGCACCTAGAATATTGCATCCAGTTTTGGTCAACACACTATAAAAAAGATGTTGAGACTCTAGAAAAAGTGCAGAGGAGAGCAACTAGGATGATGAGGGGACTGGAGACTAAAACATATGAAGAATGGTTGCAAGAACTGGGTCTGGCTAGTCTAGTGAAGAGTAGGACCAGGGGAGACATGAGAGCAGTCTTCCAATATTTGAGGGGCTGCCACAGAGAGGAGGGGGTCAAGCTATTTTCGAAAGCATCTGAAAGCCAGACAAGGAATCATGGATGGAAACTGACCTAGGAGAGATTCAACCTAGAAATAAGGAGAAATTTTCTGACAGAACAATCAACCCATGGAACAGAAGTTGCCTTCGAAAGTTGTGGGAGGTTCATCCCTTGAGGCTTTCAAGAAGAGATTGGACTGCCATTTGTCAGAAATGGTGTAGGGTCTCCTACTTGAGCAAGGGCGGGGTGGACTAGAGGACCTATAAGGTCCCTTCCAACTCTGATGATCTGTCTGACATTCATCCCTATGGCACAGACCAGCCATCATTTCACTGAAATTTCACACTGTAAAACACAAATACAAATGCAACCAAATTCTTGTGGGATTCATAAACTTGTAAAATTTATGCCATCTAAAATATGAACTCCGGTGTTGGAGCTTTTGCAATGTGGCGTAAAGGGTGAGGAAGATGACCTTGACTGAGATAGATGAAGTCATTTACCAAAGCGGTGAGGAGAAAAACGTGGCTTAAGTTCACAAGAGTCAGTCAGTCGTTGGAAGTGCTCCAGCCAGACACCTCCCTATTTCATTTGGGGGGGGGGGGCTGTACACAATTCATATGGGGAAGAGGCACAACACAATCATACCAGCAAGATTCTGTTACCGGAGTCATTTCAATAAAAGTAGTTTTAGCCTTCCTCTAGAGTTGATTTCCTGGTCTGGTCTAGTTATAAGGCAGGCAAGAAAGAGAAGGTGGCACACAACTATGTGAAAGACACATAACAAGGAATCTTATAGTTCTATCAGTATTTTCTGTGCATATTGTCATGCAACATGACCAGAGGTGTATTCAGCAGTTTCTGACCAGTTCTGGAAAACTGGTGGTGAAAATTTTGAGTAGTTCAGAGAATCAGCAAATACCACCTCTGGCTGGCCCTGCCCCCATCTATTCTCTGTCCCAGCTGATCGGGAGGGAATGGGGATTTTGTAGTAACCTTCCCCTGGAGTGGGGAGGGAATGGAGATTTTACAGTATCCTTCCCCTGGAGTGGGGAGGGAATAGAGATTTTGCAGTATCCTTCCCCTGGGGTGGGGAGGGAATGGAGATTTTGCAGTACCCTTCCCCTGGAGTGGGGAGGGAATGGAGATTTTACAGTATCCTTCCCCACCACGCCCACCAAGCCATGCCCACAGAACCAATAGTATAAATTTTTGAATCCCACTATTGAACATGACAGGTGGGCAGACTGGCTGGGAAACTGTAGTTGGACACCTCGAGAAATGAAGAGCACATGTTAAACAATTCAAGGTGTTGGTTATCACCTTGAAAGCTCTTCATGACAAGAGTCCAGGTTACTTCAGGAACCATCTCATTCCACTGGGAGTGGTCCACCCCACCCATGCTGGCAGAGGTGACATGCCCTGGGCTTCGTCAGATGGGGAATTCCAGCTGGTGTGCTCCAGAAGGGCCTTCTCTGCCACTACTCCTGCCCTTTGGAACATCTTGCCCCCCAGAATGAGGCCAGCACCCATCCTCCTGACTTTCTGCAATGGCCTGAAGTCCTGGCTTGGCTGGGCCTTCAGCGGGTGAGCATCATGCTGGAATTGGTCAATAGATTACCGTATTTTTCAGAGTATAAGATGCACAGTTGTATAAGACGCACCAAGGTTTTGAAGAGGCAAATAAAAGAGCCAAGGTGGCGCAGTGGTTAAATGCAGCACTGCAGGCTACTGCTAGATCAGCAGGTCAGCGGTTCAAATCTCACCGGCTCAGGGTTGACTCAGCCTTCCATCCTTCCGAGGTGGGTAAAATGAGGACCCAGATTGTTGGGGGCAATATGCTGACTCTCTGTAAACCGCTTAGAGAGGCCTGAAAGGCCTATGAAGCGGTATATAAGTCTACTGCTATTGCTATTGCTATAAAGAGGCAAATAAAAAAAAGTAGGTAGGTAGATAAAGGGATATATATATAGAGAGAGAAATAAAGATAGAGAGATACAGTAGGTAGGTAGGGAGAGAAAGAGAGAGTGTAGGTAGGTAGGTAGGTAAAGAGAAATAGAAAGAGAAATACAGTAGATAGGTAGGGAGAGAGAGTAGATAGTTGGTAGGTAGAGGGATAGAGAGAGAGAAATAGAGAGAGAGGGAAATACAGTAGATGCATAGGAAGAGAGAAATACAGTAGGTAGGTAGGGAGAGAGAGAGGGGGTAGGTAGGTAGATGTTTCCAAGTGCATTTATCCATGTGCTGGAGAAGAAAATCGCTGACAATCTGCAGCACCTAAGACTTTGTTTCTGCTGGCAAGGCACTTGAAAAATGTAATTCTCATCAATCAGTTAAAGAGCTTTCCAAAAGGGAAAAAAAAGTTTTTGCACTCTGCAAAACCTCCCCAAAACGGCCCATTTTTTTTTTGCGAAAACGGCCCCCTTCCCCCCCGCAAAAAAAGGCATGAATAACCTTTGAGGGGGGCTTGAAGTGTGCTCCTGGGGGTGAGGGGTCAAAAATGAGCAAAAAACGGGCCCGGATTTTGTCAAAAAAAATTGCATGCACAGCCTTTTGGAGGCTTATAGTGCTGCTGGGGGTGGGGGTGGGGGAAAACAGGCTGTTTTTTGCTCATTTCTGCCTTCCCCAGTCCCCAGGAGCTCTCTGAAAGCCTCCGTAAGGGTATGCATAGCGATTTTAGTGAAGGGGGTGGGGCTTCGGGAGGGAAAAATGCTGTATTCAGTGTATAAGATACACCCAGATTTTCAGCCTTTTTTTTGAGGAAAAAAGGTGCGTCTTATACTCCTAAAAATACGGTAGCTACAGATCCCACCTCCTTATTTTTTAGTTAAAGCTGACCATTTGTATTTCTATAGTGTTTTATTGAGGGACACGGTGGCTCAATGGCTAAGAAGCTGAGCTTGTCGATAGAAAGGTCAGCAGTTCGGCGGTTCGAATCCCTAGTGAGCTCCCATTATTTGTCCCAGCTTCTGCCAACCTAGCAGTTCAAAAGCACATAATAAATGCAAGTAGAAAAATAGTAACCACTTTTGTGAGAAGGTAACAGTGTTCCATGCGCCTTTGGCTTTGAGTCATGCCGGCCACATGACGGAGACGTCTTCAGACAGCGCTGGCTCTTTGGCTTTGAAAGAGAGATGAGTATCACTCCCTAGAGTTGGGAAAAACTAGCACATATGTGCAAGGGGAACCTTTACCTATGATTTTATTCTTATTATATAGTGTACGTGTTTTTGTACAATTCTATTCTTTTTAACATTGAAAGCGTCACCTTGGGGTGAGATGAGTGGCAAACAAATTGAATAAATAAGGAATTAGGAAAGGGCTTGGCAAAACTGCTCCCCATGTGAGAAAATGAAAGGAATCTACAAGAAAGGGCTTGTATCAATTCCATGATGAGAGTTTGAGGCTCAATATTGTCCAATTTATTTCCCCTCAAAATCTACATGAGCATAAAAAGGAGGCATCTGGAGGCTTCCAGCAGGGCATGCTTCAGGGATGTGTGTGTGTGTGTTGTGTGTGCGTGCTTGTGTTGCCATCTTGCAGATTATGAACAGTCCCTGGAGATACCTCTGGAGTTCTTCCTCTCCAACTCCAAGGAAACTCCCAGTGTCCTTGAATGTTGCCAGATGGAGAATCCCAAGTTAAATAGGAAAGGCATCTGCAAATTAAGGCTCAGCTGTACTCCCTTCCCCCTCAGCTGGGTGGGGCAGAGCAGCTTGGCTCTTCAGCCCCTGCGTTTGCACAGTGTTGCCACAGGCAGGCTGCTGTGCCACCCATGAACCTTCCCGAACCAGCTGGGACTGGTGACATTTACGGTAGTTCACATCTTGTCTTGATGATTGAAAGGAGATCCAGAAATTATAATTCGTACAAAATGCAATTGCTAAATTGTTAACTGGTGCAAAATACAAAGATTACAGCCTCTCAGCTTGGGAGAGGCTGGGAGAGAGGATGGGAGGGAGTGTACTGGGAGAGAGGAGTGGTAGAGGGGGAGAGGAAGTAGGGTAGAGGGGAATGTTGGAGGGAAGATGGAAAGTTGGAGGGGGGCGAAAGAAAGGGTGTATGGAGAGTCGAAGAGGTACATTGGGTTTCTATTTTGGGGGGTATTGTTGATAAGAGGAATGGCTGTGTTTATATTGTTTATTGTTATATGGCCCCGGTTATGCACAGTATATATGTGACTGTACGAAATGAAAATGGAAAATAAAAATACATTTACAAGAAAAAGAAAAGAAATAGATGATTAGAGATAGAGAAAATAGAGAAACAGAGAGAGAGAGACACACACACAGAAGAGAGATCACAGATATGGATGCATGGATGGATGGATGGATGGAGGGAGGGAGGGATGGAGGGAGGGAGGGATGGACGGATGAAATAGGAGGGTGGATGGATGGACAGAGAGAGATGATTAGAGAGAGGGGGGAGAGGGAGGGATATAGGGAGATGGACGGACAGATACTAGATATAGGTAAACTGGAGTAAGAAAGATATATACTTGACTGAACATATCACCTACTCTATGAGTTTTTCATACCCTGAATGAGCGCATTTTGTTCCAATTAAAACATGTTATCGTCAAGAAGACAGCCACATGACAATTACAATTCAACAGCTATTGTTACTCTCTCTGTCCAAATGCTATTAAACTGGATTTAATTCCAAAAAAAAAACAAAGATTACACAAAGCCTGTTCTGAAATACTTATGCCACTTCCAAATGCTTACTAAGCATTATTTTACATCTTTATCTTCAGAGTCCTAAATGCTAATGGGCTGTTTCTCCCAGAAGGAGCCTGTCCAGCTGTTAACATCTGCCGAGAAAGCTCTCTTGGAAAAGTCCTCTCTGTCCTTCCGGCGTGCAGGAACAGACCATCTCCCACGTTGCACCAAGGATGCAGATCATGTGCTCCTAAAAACAGCAGCAGGGCCCCATTTCCTCAGCAAAAACCCAGATGTTTAATTAAGATGATTCAGAACTTATCTTACTAAAAAAAAAAAAAGAACTTATCTTACTAATTTTGATATATGTTTGCAATGTTTTATTTTGTTTTCAATTTTATTACCGTAGCTTTCTTGAGTGCTCACCAAAGTAGAACGGTGCGGTACAAATTAAATGACAGAATAAGAGAGTTGGAAGGGACCTTGGAGGACTTCTAGTCCAACCCCCCTGGTCAAACAGGAAACCCTATACCATTTCAGACAAGTGGCTGTCCAGCCTCTTCTTAAAAACCTCAGTGTTGTGAGTACAGGTAGTCCTCGGCTTACCACCACAATGGAGCCCAACATTTCTGTTGTTAAATGAGACAATTGTTAAGTGAGTTCTGCCCCATTTTACAACCGTTTGCAAAAGTTTGCAAAATGGGATCACGTGACTTTGGGTCATAAATATGAGTCAGCTGTCAAGCATTTGAATTTGGATCACACAATCGTGGGGATGCTGCAAAAGTCATAACTAAAAAAGGGTCATAAATCGCTTTTTTTCAGTGCCGTTGTAACTGGGCAATCACTAAACGAATTGTTTTCAGTCAAGGACTACCTGTAAACTTCTGGAGGTAAGCTGTTCCACTGGTTAATTGTACTCATTGTCAGGAAATTCCTCCTTAATTCCAGATTGCTTCTCTCCTTCATTAGTTTCCCTCCATTGTTTATTGTCCTGCCTTCAGGTGCTTTGGAGAATACATTAACCCACCTCTTTTTTGTGGCAGCCCCTCAAATATTGGAAGGCTGCTATCCTGTCACTCTCTCCCTTTCCCTCTCCCTCTCTCACACACACATCCTTCTTTCCATTCATAAAGATGGTACCCCTGTTTGGTTTCATGGTCTTCTTATGGCTTTATATTTTCCAACTGCCCTAGGATTGCTCAGCCCTAAAAATAAGAGGTTCTCTTCTTTTTTCTTTCTTTTTTTTGAGCAAGGGCACATACTGTATAGCTACAATGCTTATTTGGGGGGATTTCAGACTTGAAATGAGGAATTATATTGTCGTTTTCCATATCCCATAATATTGTCTATATCCCTGCATTAAATAAAATGATCCTACCACAATGTGATTTCCTAACTCTCTTAAAAATAACTATATGCTAGAATTGAAACTAAACAAAATGATTGAAAAAGTGAACAAATAATTAATTAGTTAATCTCCCAGCTGTGATTCTAATTCAAAGGATGAAAGACTCACTGGGCAAACATTTCCATTATTTTCAGTGGGAAGCAAAGGTAATTCAGTTAGCATGAATGTAACCTATTAAGGTTATGTTTAAAAAAATATAAAAGAACTATATATTTAAAATGTGCCTGATTTGTAACTAAATCATTTATGTCCATCCTTTGATTTTTGCAGCAAACTGTACATTTTTGTTTTGATAAAGGAAAAGTGAATATTCATTGAGAATCAATCTGTTTCTTCAGAGTAGCTCCTCTCTCCCCTTCCTCTAAAGCTCTACTCCTTAACTGATTTTTCTTAATAATTAGTCTATTTAGAACAACATAACGGAAGCAGAAAAAAGGGCAACAGAATTCCTAAAGGAGCGAAATCCCTACAGCTATATAATTAATGGCCTCTAACGTGGTCTTATTATCACAGTAAAAAGCAGTAAAAACCAATGACTTTAAAATACAAAATATATACAGGTACTTGCTAAAATTGTAGAAGATACCTATGTTAACAGATAGCTGCTTCCATTAGCAGAAGAACAGATTCCAATATAGGGGGGGGGGGGGGGATAATCACAAATCCAGCAAGTTTTTATATTTGCTTGAGAATCTGTGAGAAACCTTTTGCTAATGTTAGAATGAGACTTCACTGAACAAAGTAATGCAGTTTTGTCATCTTATAGTTCTTGAAATCCATGTAATAGAATTCAACGTTTCAAAGGTACTCATATCATTTTAGACAATTTTGACATAAGATTGCCAGATTTAAAAATTCGGAGTGTTTAAACATTTCATGGAAAAGTCTTTTTATGATGCTACTATCAAGCATTGTACGTTAGGCTTGTTAAATTTCTTGTTTCTGATCAGGTTGCATTTCACAATGCTTCAAGTGCATAATGGCTTATTTAGTTATATTAACAGACTAGATATCAGTAAAAATTATACCATTACAGCAAGAAAAGGGAAAGTAATCCATGGGAAATGGAGTAGGAAGGACTAAATGGAATCTGAGATGTTAGCAAAGCAGGTCCAGTTTGTGGAGAGCCAGCGGGGAGGGGTGGGGTAAGCAATTGTGGAGACCCCAGGGGAGCATGAGGTATCTCAGTGGATTGGGGGAGGCCTTGGATCAGGGGTGGGTTCCTGCCAGTTCTAACCTCTTCTATAGAAGAGGTTCCACAAATCTACAGTGCCGTTTAGAATCAGTTCCAGCTCTCTCCCCCCGTCCGTCTGCACATCATCAAGATGAAGAGCGAAGGAGGAATTCTGGGAGTTGAAGTCCACAAGTCTTAAAGCTGTCAAGTTTGAACACCCCTGGGTTTTTTTTTCTAAAGGGTTAGGGGTGCAAGGGTCTTGTAACTTGACAGCTTTAAGACTTGCATGCTTCAATGCCAGAGTTTCTGAGCCAACATTTTGGTTGCTAAGCAAGAGCGTTGTTAAGTGAGTTTCACCACATTTTACAAGTTGGCCATGCCCACCCAGTCACATGGCTGGCAAGCCATTCCCACAAAGCAGGCCACACCTACAGAAGGGGTTCTAAAAAATTTGAAACCCACCACTGCCTTGGATGGTCTAGGCCCCACATGCTGTTCCCCAGCCTGAGATACCTCTTGTGCGTATTCGATTAACAAATGCATTGGGGAAAGCAGGGAGTGATCATGTTCATTTAATGTGATTCAATCAAACATATCGGGGTAGAAATGTAATTGGCAAACTCTATGACATTTGTATCTGGAGGACTACCTGTATAATGAGATTAAGGGAGCATTTCAGGGAAGTCCTGCCTTAGCACCACACGAGTCCCATGTCATGCCCACCCTGGACATTCCCACCCAATCACATGACCACCCAGCCGCACATTCCCAGATGGACATTAGGGCTGAGAACCAGTTGTTAAATGATTTGAATCCCACGACTAGGCTCACCTTCTTTGCAGCCAGCCCCAGGCCTTGGAGCAGGCTTCTTGGGGTGTAGGTTGGAGGCCTTCACGGAATTGGGAGTTGGCCCGAGGCTGTTGGCAGATTTACTGGAGAGTTTGGCTCCTCCTTCTTGGAGCCTGGACACCAGCCTTCCTACATCCACCTCTGCACAGGGTTCCCCAGTTCCACGGTTGTCTGGGCTGGGCCTTCCTGGATCAGGCTCTCCCGGCCTCTGCAGTTGGCTACGCTGGAGTGGTTTCGGAACATCAGGGCTGATGGCAGCTATTACGCCATTCGGGGTCCGGTCACAGCTATCCTCTTCTAGAGCAAAAACAACAGATGGTAAGTTCTTAGGGCTGTGATGGCGAACCTATGGCACGTGTGCCACAGGTGGCATGCAGAGTTCTCTCTGTGGGCACATGAGCCATTGCCCAGCTCAGCTCCACCATGCATGTGTATGCACCTCCCACCAGCAAGCTGATTTTTGGGTCTCTGCTGGCAAGTGGAAGATGCGTGCATGCACAGGGGGGTCAGGTGCACATGCGCAAGGGAGGGGGGTTGTGTGCACATACATGGGGGGGCAGGGGGAACATAGGGTGGGTGCAGCACTCCCCTCTGCATCCCATTTTTGGTTACAGGAGGCTTCAGGGAGGTCTGCTAGGCGCAAAACGGGGCACGGGAGGGAATCACGCACATGTGTGATGGGGTGGGGGAGCACAGGGGGTCATGCATGCATGCACAGGGGGCATTGCGTTATGGGTGTGGGCATGCACGCTTTTGGCACGCGTGGAGAAAAAGGTTAGCCAGCACCATCTTAGGGCATCCAGGCAAGTCAGAAATGGAGGGAAGCCTCTGCAAAGAAAACAATGGAAGCTGCACTTTCCCACACTGACATTATGAAATCCATCTGATAGTAAATTTCTTGATTTTTCATCCGATGTCTCTGCAACTGTATCTTATTAACCTGTCCATCTGTCCTGATTGCATCTGATATTTTCCACTGAACCTGGATAGTGACTCTCAGCTATTTGGCTGGCAAGTTGAAAGAGAAAACCCAACTCAAAGAATTCTGGCCACCAGGAACCTTTTCTGAGCCTACAGTTCATACATGAACAGTCTATTTCCAGGAGAAGAGGGCCAAGTCAGCAGGGGCAATAAAGATTTTGGGGAGGGCGGGGGGCTGAAAGAATGTCCACCTTTCAATCCCCTAAAATAAATCCACCCAAAAAACCTCTACACAAATATTGCCAGAGAAATAGATTTTCCTATAAAGTGTTAAAAAGGACTCCTTAAATATTTTCTCCAAATATATAAATCTCATAATTAGTATTAGTATAAGGAACAGCAAGAATGACTGTAATAGATAGGAAATTTAAGAGCCAAGGTGGCGCAGTGGTTAGAGGGCAGTACTGCAGGCTATTTCAGCTGACTGCTAACTGCAGTTCGGCATTGAAATCTCACCAGGCTCAAGGTTGACTCCGCCTTCCATCCTTTGGAGGGGGGTAAAATGAGGACCCAGATTGTTGGGGGCAATAGGCTGACTCTGTAAACTGCTTGGAGAGGGCTTTAAAAGCACTGTGAAGCAGTATATAAATGTAAGTGCTATTGGTAAATATATTTATAGGGCTTGGGGGCTTCAGGACATGCTTTCATTGAGCTCTCGGATGATGGCAATATGCCCTTTGCACTGTTAGAAAGATTGGAGGAGATGGTTTTCAGAAGCTGCTGCCAGGAAGGAAGAAGGTATGAGTTCAAATTCATTTCTGCCCAATTCAGTAGGCTGAAGGGAGAGCCATCACACTTCTGAAAAGCTGCCTCACCTCAACCCTAGGTTGTTCTGGGTGAGCTTACCTCAGCGAGCAGGATCATTGACTTCAATTACCCTCGGAGCCCATCCCAGAGTGCAGGTATTGCAATGCCCAACTCTTGCACGCGTGATGTTTAAGACGCTTGCATGTTCTGGCTCTCTTCCCTCTTCCGCTAGCAAAACTGCAGCACAAACCCATGCTGGCTGTCAGCGTGATTATTCCAAGCACCTCCCCAATTCACCCTGAGGACAATGTTCTCCTACAACTTCAAACTTCTGAAGGAGCTAATGGGCCTTTGAAATACTTGAGTGTTGGAAGAACAGAGAGTACGGGCTTGGTCAGGAAAAGAGGCTCAGATTGGAATTCTCCAGTTCCTTTTGCAAAGTGACAATTCAAGTGGTTACTGGTTGCTGCTGTATTTTCATGCTAGAGAATCCCAGAAGAACAGAACAATCCTCATACCAAGTGCTGGAAATTAACAAGGCGTTAAATCTGTTGTGGTCTGCTAGCGGCCTGCACAGCTGACAGCAGAGTCGGACAATGAGGAGGTTGGGGAGGAACATGGGCCAGTCCTGGAGTCTGGGGAAGGCTCGGACGAAGGCAGAGAGGGGGCCAGGGCCATCTGGGAGTTACGTGCTGCCTCTGGAGTCTCCAGAGTTGGACAGCAGCGAGGCAGAGAAACAGGCTCCTCCTGTTTCCAGTGCACACATGAACAGAGCTGCCAGAAGGCAAGAACAGTTAGGACAGAAGGGATGATTTGGGAGTAAGGCTTGGAGGTGATTGGCTCCTCCCATAGGACATAAAGGAGGAGCAAAGACACGTGAGCCTTTGCAGGAAGCAACTTGGTTCATGCTGGTCAGTTTACCAACTGAAGCTCCGTTTTGACTCTTTGCTCTATGTGGCCTTGCAAAGCTAATTGCCAATTAAGTCTTTGACAGCATTTCAAAGAAGATAAAGGTGGGTGCTTATCAGCCTTACCCCGAAGGACTTTGGCAGCCTACTGTAGGACTCTTTTCAATTATTTGGGACTCATTATGGGCTGTGAATGAACATAATTCACAGCCTTTGAAATAAAAAAGGGTTTTGGGGACTAAGCATGTGCTTTTTACTGCAAGGAAGTCTAGGTCAGAACAAAAACCCGGATCCCAGATCTCTTTGTTCCAAGTGCAAACCAAGACAACATAGGCGTCCAGGCATTCAGTTTCCCATCTCATCATTGCCACAAACCCAAAGTCTAGGCAAGCCAGCAAGATCAATGTCCTCTAGCCTTATGGTGAAATCATGGCAGCAACGGTTTTGATCTGTTGTGCGAGAAACCAGAGTTCATAACTGCTTCAAAGTTCCAAAAACTTTTTGTCAGGGAGACTGCGGTGACCATTTCCCTTTCAACAACTGTTGCAAATTAACACCAGGCTTAATTTCTCTTCTATTGCTCTAAAAATGCCAGACTTTGTTTGACACATCAGGAAAGATAATGGCATTCATCCCTTGGCCGAGCACCATTAGAACCTGACCCTAATGAAGCGCCAACCTCTACTGATGGGTTTGTGCTATGAGGAACAAGAGAACCCACCTTCGCTTTCTTCCATAGACCCTCCAAAGAAGAGGGGTCTCTCTCTCAGGGGGCGCTTGGAAATGGTGATGGGCTTATGCCTTCGAGTGGCTACCCGAGGAGGTGGGATAGGGGGTGCAGCATTGTCTTCAGGAGGCCCCGAATAGATCTATAAGGGAAAAAGTAATAAAAAAATGATTACTTTAACCTTTTTCCTGCTCTCTTATGCAGCAGAGAGATTACAAGCTACTATATACCCTGTTTCCCTAAAAAATAAGGCCTCCTCGGATAATAAGCCCAATTGGGCTTTTGAGTGCATGTGCTAAAATAAGCCCTCCCCTGAAAATAAGCCATCCCTGAAAATATTGCAACACAGCAGCAGCCATGAGGTGACCACGCTTGCTGCCTCCTGGATCCCAAAAATAATTAGACCTCCTCAAAAATAAGGTCAATCATGTATTTCAGGGGTCAAAAGAAAATAAGACCCTGTCTTATTTTCAGGGAAACATGGTACAGAAGTGTGTGAGAGACAACCCACATCTAATGATGTGATAACTGTTTCAGTGACTGAGCAGGATGATCTTGATGGGAGAATATGTTTAGAAGCAATGCAAAGTTTTCTGAAAGTGTCTGATGGATCAGAAAGAAGGTTCGTTCAGCTTGGACTCCTGCAGGGCCAATTCCCAAGAAGGCCACTAACAAGAAAATAGAGCTGTAACCCATTGCTGATCCCAGCAACTACCCTCACAGATTCGTTCAACCCCCCTTTAAAGCCATTTTAATTGGCAGCAAGGCTCAGTGGCTAAGACACTGAGCTTGTAGATCAGAAAGGTCAGTAATTCGGTGGTTTGAATCCCTAGTGCAGCATAATGGAGCTCCCATTACTTGTCCCAGCTTCTGCCAACCTAACAGTTCGAAAACATGTAAAAAATGCAAGTTGAAAAATAGGAACCACCTTTGGTGGGAAAGTATCAGCGTTCCATGCACCTTCGGCATTGAGTCATGCCGGCCACATGAACATGGAGATGTCTTCGGACAACGCAGGTTCTTAGGCTTTGAAACGGAGATGAGCACTGCCCCTTAAAGTCAGGAACGACTAGCACATATGTGTGAGGAGAACCTTTACCCTTAATCATCAGCACTTCTTCCAATTGGAATTCTTGGTATTGTGAGAAGGAATACAACATCTAGTGTCACATGAGGCATTAAACCTCTATCACTTTCCCCACCTGAGGCTTGATTTCATAAATATTCACAGTCATTATCACTGTCCAATTTCCTACTTTTCAGTGGCAAACTCCACCAGAGTCTTTGCCACAAATTCAAACCATACTAGTTTAGGTTGGGCAAATGACTTTGCACAGAAATTCTCTTTTGATTCTTGGGATAAGTTCCACAACCCACTACACACTTGGGAATCAAGACCATACATAAGGTACGTTATCACTCCAACTATAGAAGAACTGAATTCAGAACTGAAAGTTAGCAATCTGGGAAGCTGTCTCAAAACCTTCTGAACTGCCTCTTTGGATGAGACACAGGGAGTTTTCCCCTTCGACTGCAGGCCCTGTGCTCTCCACGAATCATAATCAACAAAGTAGCTGAGGATTATGGAACTCAAGCACCAACATATTTGGAAGATGCAAGATTGAAGAGCTCTGTCCCCGAATTGAGTTTCCTGGAGATTGCAGAAGATTGGATTAGGGGACCCTTGCAATTCTACGAGATAAGATTCTGAGGACCCTTGCAACTCTCTGCGAGATATGATTCTGGAGTTGCAGGAACAAAAGGAAGGGATCCTGTTGCAATCTGGTGTGCCCGAAAGCTACTGTCTACCTCTGTCCCCAGCAGCAAGAAGGGAGAGCAAATTGCTGCAAGAGTTGCGGTCCAGAGGTGGGTTCCTAACGGTTCGGCTGAGTAGGTAGTAACTTGGCCGGCCACACCCATGAACTGGTTCTATCGGCAGCGTCATAGATGGCGCCATCTTGTTTTTGCTTCTGCGCATGCGCAGAAGCAATTTTTTTTACTACTGCACATGAGCTCATTGTGCGCATTGCGCTCATCAAGCGTGAATGCGTATCAAGCGCATCCCTGAGTGAACCAGCAGTAACAGAAGCCGGAACCCAGTCTCAGGATGGAGGCACCAAGATGAGAACAACTTCACCTGCTGAACTTCTGCCAGATTACACAATTGTGAGACTGCAACCCAGATGGGAAAAAGATGCCCAAGGCACAGCCAGCCAAAGGAAACTCTTTAGAACTCCCAGCCAGGAAGAACCAACCTCCCTTTTATTCTTTTTTTTTTGGGGGGGGGGAAGTGTTTGAGTCTTTGTCAGCTGGCCTTTCCCATACATTTTGAAAACCCACCCTTTACAACAACAACAAAAGACTGCAAATGAGGGAGTTATGCAGGCAGATGATCCCAAAAAAAACATTACTGTTGTTAAATTACGCAAAAAAAGTACATTTATTATTTTTGATGTGACATCCAAGCTAAAATGACTGTCAACAAAATCTTTTAATTATACATTACTAGCCTTTTGCAGATCTATCCAGTCTGATGAAGTCATGATGAACAGTTAGAAAACACTTGAGAAACACTTTGATTTGCAGAAAGCAGCATTTGGAATTGGTGTATTTTTGTTTACTTTGTTTCAGTATTTAAATCCCTTTATATATCTCAGGTATGCTCAGGCAGAACATCAAATTTCAGTTTGCCCTTTTCCTTCCTGCTTTCTTGCCTGCCTTCCTTCCTTCCCCTCCTCCCTCTCATCTTCTGCTTCTGAGTCAGTATTGATTTCTGACAATTGTCTGAACAAGTCCATCCAATTTTCTCCGCACATTTTCTTTTGATAGAGACTTCCCTCCTTCTCCGAGGGCTGCAAGAAAAGGATTAGCCCAAAGTGATCCATTAGGCTTTATGCTTAAGCAAGACTTAGAATAGAATAGAATAACAGAGTTGGAAGGGACTTTAGAGGTCTTCTAGTCCAACCCCCTGCTCAGGCAGGAAATCCTACACCACTTCAGACAAATGGTTATCCAACATCTTAAAAACTTCCAGTGTTGGAGCATTCACAACTTCTGGAGGAAAGCCATTCCATGGCTTAATTGTTCTGTCAGGAAATTTCTCAGTTCTAGGTTAGTTTTCTCCTTGATTAGTTTCCTCCCATTGCTTCTAGTTCTGCCGTCAGGTGCTTCGGAAAATAGTTTAACTCCCTCTTCTTTGTGGCTACCCTGAGATATTGGAACACTGCTATCATGTCTCCCCTAGTCCTTCTTTTCATTAAACTAGACATACCTAGTTCCTGCAACTGTTCTTCATATGTTTTATCCTCCAGTCCCCTTATCATCTTTGTTGCTCTTCTCTGTGCAATTTCTAGAGTCTTAACATCTTTTTTACATCGTGGTGACCAAAACTGAATGACCATACTTGACTACATGGTATTCTGGTTTCTAATCCGGTGTTTTTAATCACAGTGTTGAGGGAACTCTCTAGTTTGGCATTTTTATTTGGGTTCCTTGCAGCTTGGCAATATTCTGGAAATTTGTTTGCCATTGCCTTCTCCTTCCTAGGGCTGAGAGAGAATGGCTGGTCCAAGGCCTCCCAGCTGGCTTTGTGTCTAAGGCAGGATTAGAGCTCATGGTCTCCTGGTTTACGATGCTTTGACCTCCAATGGCTCCCTTAATTTGGCATTGTATGCATTAAATGTTTTGGTGGCTCTCCATGCTTCTTTTTGGTGCTGCAGAAGAGGAGGAGAATTCTGGGGTGTGGCCATCTGTGGTTTGCCATTTCCCTCAAAATGTGACCTCACAAATTAGAATAGAAAAGTATTGTTGGATGGTTGATACATTTAAAAATAGCCATTGTCTGGAAAATGCATTAAAATGACATTAAAGTTTTGTTCCAGGTTAGCGAGAAAGACTTTTGCAATACCAGATTACTTAGTTTTGTCGGCCAACTTTCAATTTGTCATAAAACAAATAAAATGGTACCCAGGAATTTTTCCCCCAATCTGGATATCTGACCTTTCAGTAAAAGAAAGAGAGAAAACTTCCACCACGTTCTGCTCTAATTTAAACTGGAGAAGTGAAAAATATATTGTGTAAACGTGATGTGATGATTTTTAAAATCTTCTCTCATGGAAAGAAACAACTAAGATTGTTTCCAAAACAATTTTCAAGAGTTTGTGGTCCAGCCACATTAATTAAGTACATATATTTGTGTCTTTCAGTAGTGTTGCTTCTGATTGGTGCAGAACATTTATTCTATACAATAACAATGTGGGATAGACAGACAGACCTCAGATGGATTTGTAACTGGCTGACCAGCCATACCCAGTGTGTAGTCTTCAACAGAACAACATCAACATGTAGGGAAGCATGAAATGGGGTACCACAGGGTTCTGTCTTAGGCCCAATACTCCTCAACAACTTCATAAATGACTTAGATGACAGGATAGAAGGGGAGCTCATCAAATTTGCAGGTGGCAATAAGCTGGGAGAAAGCGCTAAGATTTAGAAGATAAGATCAAGATATAAACTTAGGAAAGAAACGCCAAATTCACAGGTACAAAATAGGTGTCACCTGGCTCAACAGTATTAACTGTGAGAGGGATCCTGGAGTCCAATAGACAATCACTTAACCTACTGGATAATCACTTAATCACTGCAGCTGCCAAAAAAACCAATGCAGTCCTAAGCTGCATCACTATAGGGATAGCATCCAGATCACGAGAAGTGAAAGTACCACTCTGTGCTGGACTACTGAGGCCACACTTGGAATACTGCATCTCATTCTGGCCACCACAATACCCAAAAATGTGCTAAGGAAAAGTTAAGGGAATTTAGCTTGTCCAGCTTAACAAAAAGAAGAATGAAGGGGTGACATGATAGTTGTCCTCCAGTACATGAAGGGTTGCCACAAAGAAATGGTGGCTGACTCATTCTCCAAAAGCACCTGAGGGTAGGACAAGAAGCAATGTGTGGAAGCTATCAGAGGAAACCCAACCTGGAATTAAGGAGAAGCTTCTTGACATGAACATAAACTTACAAGAACTCCAAGGTCCCCTCCATCTCTGTTATTCTGATAGTGAGAACAATTTAAAAATGAGACCCTTTGTCTCCTGGAGTCATAGGTGCTCCATTGCTGGTGGTTTTAAAGAAAAGACTGGACAACCATTTGTCTTATATGTATAAGGTTCCCTGCCATGGGCAGGGAGTTGGACTAGAAGACCTCCAAGGTCCCTTCCAGCCCTAGGATTCTATTACTTTTGTATCCCCAATGGAAACAATGAACCCAGATGCCCTTTCTCCCGGAGGAATGAATCTTCCACATGGTTCAGGGACTGAATAAATGTGGAATTCTGTAGAGGACTTCCTGCATCTTTCATATCTTCTTTTTCTCACATGTGAAAAAGCCCTTGGCTGTTCACATGGATCCCTAGGAAGCCCCTGGACACAAAGAAGAACAGGTTCTAATAACAGAAAAATGTCCCGTGCTGGTTGCTTCTGGATAGTTCCTTCATTCAACTACCTTTAGGCATGTTGACAGGTAGCTTTTCTGAAATCATCTGGTTGGACAGGGCAAGGGTCCTAACTTTTACAGCCAGGTTGAAGCAGATACACCCAGGGGTGGGTTTCAAATTTTTTTACTACTGGTTCTGTGGGTGAGGCTTATTTTGTGGGCGTGGCTTGGCAAATTTATGTTTCAGATTGGAGATGGGAAATAAAATATGTTGTAATTTTTTTTTTAAAAGGCCAAAGAAAGCAGCAACCCGCACTGAGCTGAACACAGGAGAGCTGGAGGATCCGAAGAGTGTGTGGTTTTGTTCGCTGCCTGTGAGCTCGAGGGGGGGGAGCAGCCAAGCACCCTGCGCATGAGTAAACTTGCTCATGAGTAAACTGCAGATTAGAGGCAGTTGGCAGGTCCTGGAATGCTTGTTGGCTGCTCACCCACCCGCCCGGAGCTCACAAATAAAACTACTGCCTCCTGCCTCCGTGCATTGAGGAGGTGGGGAGGCTCAATCCCACTTAGGAGAAGATGGTTGTGAAGCCTTGGGGCTCCCTGAGCAGCCAATGCTGCTTACCTGTGTGTAGGATCTAGGAGGCAGTTGTGTGGTTGCACGTGGTGAAGACGAGGCAGGTTGAGCATCAGAGCGAGTCAGTTTGGGAGCGTGGCCAGCCAGCCCTCACTACTGGTTCGGCGATCCATGCCGGATTACCACTAACGGATATATCCCAGGAGGCAGCTGATGAGGACTTTTCTCCGGGTAATGAGAGTGGTCCCTTGCTCCCCTCCAAAGAGGTTTGAAGCATGTCAAATCAGGCAACTTCTAATAAATCAATTAGTTCACCCCCCCCTTTTTTTTTTAAAGATATCACCAAAAGGGACAGTCCATGGAACCAAACAGACCAAATGAATGCGATCCACTTTTTCCATGGATCATGATGGCCTGCCAGGCTATCCAGAAGTGATGACAGATGGCAAATATGTTCTCACTTTTGAGGGTCATTTTAAGGATGAGACATCTGGACCATAAAGACACAGGGGGCCCCTCATGCCATCCATTAAGCAAATGCTCACTGTATGCATCCTGCCCTCTTTTTACTGCCACTTTGGTGTCCAAGACTGCAATGGATACGTACAAGCTGTCAACACGGATCTTGGGGTCGGCTGTTCCTCCCCTTTCTCCAGCCAAAATTAAATACCTTCCGTGTCTGGCAAAAACACAAAGTTTTCTTTCAGAATTACTGGGCAGCCAGAGCATTTTAATAATACTGCCCAAATTTCATTTGCTCCAAATTTTTGAGCACCAAATCCAAATATAGTAAAGCAGCTGCTAAATCTCTAATTGGTTCTGACACCAGGAATGCTGCATTTGGGACAAAGAAGCGATTTGGTTTTCCATGCTGGGCACCTTCCCCACCCAGAAGTCTCAAACTTTTTGACTTGCAAAAAGAAGAAAATTATCTATTGCCATTGAATGATTGGATGGCTGAAGAAAGCCCCTCCTTTATTTGATTTACTTCCCACCTCTTTTCTCTTTATATAACATCCACAATAGGAATACTACAACTTATTCATCATGTATTTATTCTATTCTATTCAATGCCACTTGATTCCAAACAACCCGGAGCACCTCGAAATATTATGCAAGTATAATACAGTGACCAACAAAACCAAACTATAGAGAACAGTATCAACAGTAGAGACCTTCAAATTTCTAGGTTCTACCATATCCCAAGACCTAAAATGGACACCTAACATTAAAAACATCATCAAAAAAGCACAACAAAGAATGTTCTTTCTGCGCCAACTCGGGAAGCTCAAACTGCCCAAGGAGCTGCTGATTCAGTTCTACAGAGGAATCATTGAGTCTGTCATCTGCACCTCCATAACTGTCTGGTTTGACTCTGCAACCCACCAAGACAGACACAGTCTTCAGAGGAGAATCAGAACTGCAGAAAAGACAATGACTGCCAACCTGCCTTCCATTGAGGACCTGCACACTGCACGAGTCAAAAAGAGGGCTGTGAAAATATTTACAGACCCCTCACATCCTGGACATAAATTGTTACAACTCCTACCCTCAAAATGATGCCATAGGGCACTGCACACCAAGACAACTAGACACAAGAACAGTTTTTTTCCCCAACGCCACATCACTCTACTAAACAAATAATTCCCTCACCACTGTCAAAATTATTCACTAAGGCTGCATTACTATTTCTCATCATCCCTATCACCCATCTCCTCCCACTTATGACTGCAGGACTGTAACTTCGTTGCTTGTATCCTGATTGCTTATTTGTACCATATGACTATCATTAAGTGTTGTACCTTAGGATTCTTGATGAATGTATCTTGTCTTTTTATGTACACTGAGAGCAACAAATTCATTGTGTGTCCAATCACACTTGGCCAATAAAGAATTCAATTCAACTCAATTCAATTCTATTCTAATATGCACCGAAGATAAATTCCTTGTGTGTCCAATCACACTTGGCCAATAAAGAATTCTATTCTATTCTAAAAAAAAAGAAGAAGAAAAAGAAGGAAGAACAATACTGAGAACCTCTTAGATGCCTGAAAGCATCCTACCAAGATTTGATGTTTAGTGGAGCAAGCCCCATCCAGCCTCACAGAGATTCTGGGGAGGGGGACGACTCATTCCAGAGGGCAAACGCTGGGGCAGAAGGGGCATTTCCTGAGTTCCAGTAGAGGACAGGCCTTAATGGAAGGGAGCCAGGTCTGGTTCTAGCTGATTAGAAGCCACTCAGAGCTTTGGATGATAATTAGCACCTTGACTCCCTTCAGGAAACAAACTGGCAACCAGTGCAGCTTGCAACTCAGGAATTGTTAACCCTTTCTAGTTTAGTAAATCAATAACATTTTATCACAGTTCTCTGATTCAGAGATAATAGGGTGCTGTGATTTAAATGACTGAACTCTACATCTGTTGGACTTGCAGTCGCTGAACCAACATTTGACATTCCCACAAATTTCTGTTACTGTTATTTCAGATCCCCTTCAGCTCGAATATTTAAATACTGCAATACAGGTAATAAAGGCAACGGTTTCTAAATGTGTGCATGCAGTGCTGGAATTCAAATAAGTTTAGTTTACTAAACTTAGTTTACCTATAGTTCAAACCAAATCCGTTGTTCCCTTATAGAAACTCACTTGAAACCATGGTTTACACTTAACCGTGATGTAGCATCAGTGGTGGGATTCAAATAACTTAACAAGTTTGCTGCCCTAAAGACCAGCTGGGTAGGCGGGACTCTGTGGTCATGTGAACGTTTGGGAGTGGCCAACTGAATGCCACTCAGCCTGATGGATGCTTCGCCTTAGCTGGTACAATGTCATAAGTGTTAACCGGAGAGGCAGTATCTGTAAGCAGGGCAATAAAAATTAGGCTAGAAACAACACCAGAATGTTTCCTTCTTGCCTTCCTTACAGGATTAGCCCTGTAAAGTGGAAAAAAACAAAAGGAGATTTCTTCCAACCACCGGTTCTCCAAACTGCTTAGAAAGTTAACAACTGGTTCTCCTGAATAGGTGCCAACTGGCTGAATCCACCACTGTGTGCATGGATGCATGGATAGGTTTCATACTAATTGGGCTCCAAAAATATAGTATTATGGAGATCAGCAGGACATGCAAAAAATAGTGCCATTTATTGAACCAAGATACTTCCAGTATAGAACCAAAGAAATCTACAAAGAATTCTGCTTCCCTGGATACTAATGAGAATCCAAATGACCAAGATCACAAAGACTTTTCCAGCTTGAAATCCAGACTGACAAGGGACAACCATTCATGTGACATCTCACCACCACCACCCCCTCAGACACAGACATTTTGAATTTGCAGCACAAAGTCATATTTATATTAAAAGTTATATTTATATGATTCATAAGAGAGGTGATATTGATCTAATCTCCACTTTCCAGGGCCAGGTCTGTGTAACGCCAGATACTGTTTCCTGTGGGATTAGTTTTTAAATTTTAATTTTAGTGTACATGTTTAAAGCTGCCAGAGCAATAATTATCCATACCAGGGAACATTTTCCTCCGTCCTTTGAGTCTTCATAATTCACATACAAGTTATATACCGTCCCTGCTTAAAAATTCATTTGGAATGTTTGCTTAGGTGCCGGCTGAAACATCAACCTCAGAAGTACATTTAACAATCACCCAGCCTAATAAAATGTTACTAGCTTAACCTTATCATAGCAGAAATTGAAGGCCAAAAAGACACAGTCTCTTTTTTTAATTAAAAGTCTTCACTCTGGAGATCAGATACACGATTTTCTTCTCCCTCTGCTGGCTAGAATCTCCTGTGAAACAGAGAAATCGTGGAAAACCTTTCCAAGCCAAAGCTTGGCCCTCTTATCTGAAAATAAAGCACTTTGCTGTTATAGCTGTTTTGGAGTTATTTTAATTCAGTGGAAAATTGTGTCACCCACCCTGCTTGGCCTTGAACGCCATTTATGGTCCCTGCATCCCATCAAGGACTTCCAGTTACAGCTCAACTCCAGCCTCCCTCTATAAAACCAAGACTGCAGCTGGCAGCCTCAGCAGACCAGCTGTTGGTCTCCTCCTTGTTCCATGTTTTCTGAAGTCCACAAATCTGAAATGAATGTCCAGTTTTTGAATTAGAAATAACTCAAATCAATTTTTCTCTTTTTGATAGCAACAGATGCTTCTAAATGAAGAGCCAGAAGTGAAACAGAATAGATGTGCTGATCTGTGAGAAAATACCCATATGCTTGGGGAGATCCTTTGTTAGAGCCAACTAAATGGGAACAGAAATGTGGATAACTATCTTAAAGCTCTGGACATATTGTTGAAAGCAGTGGTGAAATTCATTTTTTTTTTACTACCGGTACTATGGGCGTGGGCTTGGTGGGTGTGGTGTGGCTTGGTGGGCGTGGCTTGGTGAGCGTGGCAAGGGACATATACTGCAAAATCTCCATTCCTACCACACTATGGGGGCCATTCACAGGTGGCATTTGCCAGTTCTCAAACTATTCACAATTTCTGCTACCGGTTCTCCGAATTATTCAAAATTTCTGCTACCGGAAATACCATCGCAAGGAAACATAAACTGAGATTTGAAAGAGACACCTACAACAATAGTAAAAGAAAGGGAGAGGAGGAGAGAATGAGAGGAAGACAGGGGAAAGAAGAAAGCGGTAAGGAAAGGAGGATGGAAGGGAGAGAAAGAGAAGGAGAGAGGGTAGGAAGGGGAAGAGGAAGAGTAGGAGTATAAGAAAGGGAAGGGAAGAAGGAAGGGGACGGAGAGGAGGAAGAAAGAATGTAGAGAAGGGAGGGAGGAGAAAAGAAAGGGAAAATAAGGGGGTGTTACAACAGGCGGAAGGGATGGTAAATAAAGCAACCCAAACTGTATATTATAACCTATTAAATGAAATAACAAATGTATAAGAATGACAAATGTAAAGAAGAATAACAATATGTGAATGTATACTTAAAAAGGTATGCAAGAGAATGAAAAAAAAAATTTTTTAAAAAATTCTGCTACTAATCCTCCAGAACCTGTCAGAACCTGCTGGATTTCACCCCTGGTTGAAAGTACGCAAAATAAGAGGGAAGAGAGAGAATGGTTTGAAAGCGGAAATTGTGGAAGGAAATAGTTAAAATCAGCCTCATTAAGATAATACTAAAGTAACTGTACCCTTGGCACGCCATTCGGGAGCAGAAGCCATCCGCCTGCAAGAAATGTTACCTAAGGTAACTCACAAGATAAATCTGTATGTCCACTTGGGGGAACTTGTCTTTTTGCTTTCATATTCATTGCGTGTGCATTCTACCAATTAATCTTTGGAAAATTCAAATTCATAATACTATATTTTATTCTCTTACAAGCAAATCAGGAATCTCTTCATTTGGAATATATATCTATATCTATATCTATATCTATATCTATCTATCTATCTATCTATCTATCTATCTATCTATCATCTATCTATCTATCATCTATCTATCTATCGATATATAGATATCCATAATTACCAGCCCTTTTTTATGGTTAGAAAATTAAAACATAATGCAATTATGACATAGATGTCATAATTATCTACTACATACCCCTACAGCAATCATATTATAATAAAAGTATCATCTAAAACTATGCAATTTAACTAAGACAAAATAAAGGCTTTGTCAAATTTCAAGCCAGTCAGGTTCTGGCTAGGAGAGTTATTGTTCCATGATCTTAATTTTAAAAACTGGACCCTCATGAAACACAGGATGCCAGGAGTGGGAAGCCAGAAGCGTTGCAAGGAAACACCAAGAGAAATTACAGGCAAGAGAAGTCCAAGGCTTCTGCTCCCTGGTTCACGCCCGAGCCCTCCAAACAGGAAGAAGGATCCTGGGGCCCCCCGGCTGCCCATCCCCTGAAGGTCTATTGAAAGCACCCTGTCGAGGTGCTAAAAAATCCCCAAGTGTCAGGTTTCCTAAAAATGCCCTAATTGGTTCATGAGTATCGAGACAAGTTTCAATACAAAACTAATCATTTATTAGGAGCACCATTAGTCAAGGCATTTCGCAGTCAGATCTAAGTTTTGTTTGAGTTATAGCTGAACTTTACCCCTGTTCCTTCCCTCCCCTTAGTCTGTGTCATAAATCACATTCCGCAATGAGGTGCACTCCTCCCAAGCCTACTGCAGTAATCTGAGATCCAACTTTACCTGAAAGTATATGTGGAATGTGCTCCCCTCCCCTTCTCTCACTATGGCAACATTAGGAGTTGACACTCAAGTGTATTTCAACAGTTTTCAGAAGGAAATTGATTACAATTGGTGGGTTGAGAACAGGGGTGGGTTTTAAAAATGTTTACTACCGGTTTGGTGGGTGTGGCTAGAGCGGGGATATGACTGGGTGGGTGTGGACAACTTGATGTGTTTTTTCCCTTCCTTCAGCCCTGCTGAAGCCTGAAGAGTACTTCTGGCGGCTAGGGGAAGGCAAAAACGCCTCCATTTTTGCCAAAAATGGCCCATCTCTAGGACCTCTCTGGGACTGGCATGTGTACACCATTAAAAAAGGGGGGGAAATTACATTTTTTCAATGAAGATTATTCTGCACATGTGCAAAACAAAAAATAATGATGGCGACTCCCCGGATAGAACTGGTACGGTCATGTTTCCGGCTGAGTTACTATCTATTCAGCCAAACCGGTCCGAACCGGTAGGAACCCACCTCTGGTTGAGAACACTGCAAAGACAGGTATGGTCCCCTTTGAATGCCATTTTGAAAATCCCTCCCCATAATCACTGCTTGCAGAGAGGTCCCCAAGTGGATCAGATTCTGCTGGTTCAGACAGAGCAAAAGCCTGGTACTGAGGCTGGATTCCCAGCACTCCTCCTGGCAGCTGCATTCAGCCTGGGAGCGTCTGGCAAGGCAACACACAACTACTGTTGCCTAAAATAGAGACATAAGAAAGGCCAAAGTCACCTGGGTCTTTCCTTCTGAAAAAAATGTATGTCGAGGGAAGGGGATTATTTTCAGGCAGCATCTACCGTATTTTTCAGAGTATAAGATGCACCTTTTCCCCCCTAAAAGAAGGTAAAAAATTGAGTGTGTCTTATATACTGAATGTAGCCTCACCCACCCACTGGCCCCAACCCTTTGGCCTCTGCCTCCTTGCAGCAAACGGGGAAAATGGGGCTTGCGGAGGCTGTAATAGGCTATGGCAATCCCTGCAGCCTGAAACAGATGATCATCGAGAGGCGCCTGCTGAAATTGAAAGTGAAACTTGCTATTTGCTGCATGAGGCAAACTACTGGGAGGCAGAGGCAGATTTTTTTTTGTGCTAATCAGGCTGTCTGCTGTTTGCTGCAAGGAAGTAAGTCAAAAACTGTAAATGCCTATAGAATGTTCAAAATATTAGACTTATTTAGACTGCTTTATTATTGTTCTAGACAATTTAACAAAATGAAGAGCCTTTTTAAAATAAATGCTTGATCTGAAGAGGCCCAGTGCTATTGTATCTTCTTTTAAATAGCAGAGAATAATGTATACTTCCAGAAAGCCACATCAATTTTAACAGCATCTGTACAAGTATAGTCTGAAATGTAACACCACAGTGTATACCGTCTGTACAGTTTGCTGTTTGTTGCAAGGAGGCAAATTGCTGGGAGGCAGAGGCAGATTTTTTCCCCTTGTTTTCCTCCCCAAAAGCTAGGTGCGTCTTATACTTTGGAGCGTCCTATACTCCAAAAAATATGGTAGAGGCATCGTGTAGGTATTCCAGCAAGGCTGAGCTTGCTTGCCCAAAAAGAGCGCCCCTGTTTCTCCTCTGCTTCCAGCCACTTTGTCTTGAGCCAATGGCTTCACCCAAGTTCCTTTCCAGTTGGGTCTGCTTGCCACCTCTTCCTTCCTTCCCCAAATGCAGTTGACTCCCCTCTGGCTCTGGAGCCATCTCTGCTAGCTCAGCCACGTTTCCCAGGCTTTGTTTGCCTTTTTTTCCTAATTCTGTTTATGTTCTGGGGAGGCCCTGCAAGCATCCCTGAGAAGCTGTCCTGTACCTTGTTAAAGTGCTCGATGAGAATCTCCACCACGATGTTCTGGAACTTAATATTCATCATCGCCGCAACCGTGTCCTCTTGTGCACGCATGAGGGTGGGGCCAAAGATCACCCCCATGTTGGAGGGGGACATGAGATTCTCCCTGCTGTGTTCACACACACTGTCGGGAGAAGGAGAGAAAACAGAGAGTGGTTCAGCAAAGGGAAGGGCAGAAGAGACAGAGAGCAGGCAGGGGGGAACTCCTTGAAGGAGGACTTGGAACTGCCCGCTACAAGCTGAAGAGGGTGCAAAGTCAGAACCAGGGAAGTGCCAGATGCCCGGTCTCCTGGCTGCCCTGGCTAGTTGACAGAGGATGGAGGCTCTTCTCTGACCCAGCTGACCTGGAGGGCCCAGGAGAGAACAAGTCAGCAGGGCTTGTCTGGATCTTAGAGCAGCACTTGATGTTGTTCAGGGGAAATGAATTCAGCCATTTAATTTCTTCCATATACCGTATTTTTCAGAGTATAAGACGCACCCTTTTCCCTCAAAAAAGAGGCTGAAAATCTGGGTGCATCTTATACACTGAATACAGCAATTTTTTGCCTCCAGAAACCCTGTCCCCTTCACCAAAATGGCCATGCATAGCCATATGGAGGCTTTCAGAGTGCTCCTGGGGGCTGGGGAGACCGTTTTTTGCTCAGTTTTGCCCCCCCCCCAGGAGTATTCTATAAACCTCCTAAAGGGTAAGCATGCCCTTTTTTTGAAAAAAAAAAGGGGGGGGCATTTTTTGCTCATCCCCCCTCCCCCCCCCCCGGAGCACTCTACAAGCCTCCTAAAGGCTATTCATGGCCTTTTTTGGGGGGGAAAAAACAGGGCCATTTTTGGGAGATCTGCAGAGTGCAAAAACTTTTTTTTAATTTGCCTCTTCAAAATTTGGTGCGTCTTATACTCCAGTGTGTCTTATGCTCCGAAAAATACGGTAAGTCTACGTAAGCAGGAAATATTTTCCACTGCAGCTGAAGGCAACGGGAAGCACAAATATGTACTCAGAAGGCAAAACTGCGGCAGCCCGAGTACCTGACCACTGAGGGCCCCAACTCACTCTTCCACTGTCTGCTCACGTAAAAACACACAAAGATTTTGTAATGATCTATGTCTGTGATGGTGAACCTATGGAGGTGAGCAGTGTGGTGCGCATCAGGGAGGAGTATGGTGTGTGTGTTTGTGCACGCATGTGTATGTAGGTGGGCGCTTTGCATTATGGGTGCCAGCATATGTGTGTGCTATCACACACATGCACTTGCATTTTTGGCACCCAATAACAAAAAAGTTAGCCATCACTGATCTATGTCATTAAAGCCCCACTCGTCTGGATCAGAAAACATCCCCTCTCATTTGAGAAATTGTAAGCAGCCACATCTCCGTGTGTGCCAGTGGTGGGTTCCGGCTGGTACGGCTGTAACGGTAGTAGCCGGGAGCAGCTGACAGCATACCGGTATGGTGGTTTGTTTGGTCCACCCGCCTGCCCGTGTTTATACCGGTTTTTAAAGCAACTGGCCAATTGCGCACATGTGCATAGTGTGTGGCGCCTGTGCGAGCTCCAACAAGCAGCTGGGTGTGGCAGGGGTGGTGGAGTGCACATGCGTGCACAGCATGTGTACACGAAAGGACGTGCAGCCACATGAGCACTGTACCGGTAGCAACGAGGAGAGGAACCCACCACTGGTGTGTGAGTGCGTGTGCACATGTGCATGCAAAACAAAATTGCTCATAACTGCAAAATGGCAGTTATGAGCAAATTGTCAAGAGGACAGAGGGAGGGCAGCAGCATCATTTCCCCTTCTGTGGCCTTTCCGGTCCCCTGTAATTCAAAGCATGACTTCTTTGCAAAACAAGAGCATTCACAAAGTGCTTTGCAAATAAAGCTAAGAAAGAGAATCAGAGCAGACAGACAAAGAATTTTATTTCAGTCATTGACCAGTAAAAATGCAATCAATAGAATGAACAAGACAAAACTATCCCTGAGCAACAAGAACTACTGGCAACCATTTATGGGTGAAGCTTACCCATAATGTAGCAAACATTTGCTGCTTTTAAGAGAAATATTTTTTTTTCTTGATTGTTAAGCAGACGGCAAATAAAAATGATCAGAATACCCCAGAAAATTTAAATAAAAGAGCGGTATTGAACTGGTGGAAAATGCCCCCGTAGTACTGGCAGTATAGAAGAACATGAACTGTGGTTTCTATGGCACCCATATCATAGGGGCGTCATCGGGTTTCATGTGGGGGTTTTCTATATTTTCCCTTCCAGGACAGTTGGGGGAGAACATTCAATCAAGCTAAAGATGAGGTTCTGCAGAATTTGAGAAGCAGAGCATATTTTAGAAAGTTCGCTGTCTCTCTTGTGTCAGATCCGGGCTGGCTACAAAGCCACCTCTCGGTCACCATTTCTTTCCCATGCCAAGCCAAACACATACGAATACATAAACGGCCAGTTTTGTTCTCTTTGGTAAACGAGCCTTGCAGGCACACACACTTGAAGTCTACAGACACATTTCCCCTCAGAGTTCAGCAAGTTTGGCTTACAAGAGTTTCCAATCAAAGCAGCATGCTGTCAGTTTCCTCCAGCTCCGGCTTGGCGCCTTGCCGCCGTTCTGTCATCAACCGGGGAAGTTGGGGGGGACGACAAATGGGCAATTTGCTGTATACCTTTATGGCAGGATATTGGGAGGGGGGAAATTGACGGTTCAGGAAAGAAACTGAGCTGTTTGGAACCAGGTTCATCCTGATGCACTGGCACCTTCAAGGCCGCTTGCCCGGATGGTGGAAATTCACCAGTCCAAACACCTCGAAGTTTCCCATAGAAACTCAGCCGGGGTTGGATTGGCTACACAGAGACGGACCATACAGAAGGGCCAGAGAAAAACCAGGTGTTTAGTCCTGCATGGGCACACGGGAATTCTCCTTGACTTTACTGCAATCAGCATCTCTTAGTAAAAGGGCCTTTTCACATCAATCAAATGAGATTTGAGAAGTTTATTTATATGCCGCCCTTTTCCCTGGGGGGACTCAGGGCGGCTTACAACTTGAAAAGGGGGGGGGGGAAACAAACATTTAACACGTAGGACAGTACGTCATTAAAAACACAACATTCATACCATTCGGGTGGGTTACAGTCTTTAGCCCCAGGCCTGACGGGATAGCCAGATTTTGAGGGCTGTGCGGAAGGTCTGGAGGGTGGTGAGGGTGCGAATCTCCACGGGGAGATCGTTCCATAGGGTCGGAGCTGCCACCGAGAAGGCTCTCCTCCGCGTGGTTGCCAGTCGACATTGACTGGCAGATGGGACTCGGAGGAGGCCTAATCTATGGGATCTAATAGGTCGAGTGGAGGTGATTGGCAGTAGGCGGTCTCTCAAGTACCCAGATCCACTACCATGAAGGGCTTTATGGGTGACAAGTAGCACCTTGAAGCGTACCCGGAGATCGACAGGTAGCCAGTGCAGCTCGCGGAGGATAGGTGTTATGTGGGTGAAGCGAGGTGCACCCACAATCGCTCTTAGGGAAATGAGTTCTATTTCCCTAAGGGATCAGACTGGGGCTGGTCTGACACATGCAGGTGAGAAGCCAGGTGGAATTGGAGGGATTAGGCTTGTAGCAGATTCGTCAAGTTCACAAGTCAAGGAGCACAGAGTGGGGATGAGTGAGCTACTGTTACCAACACAGAACGGGTGCCAGCTGCTCCCCTGAGTAAGGCAGCGCCCAGGTAATTCATTTAGTGGTGTGAGAGCCCTTCCGTGAAAGTAGTCTCCCAGAGCACCTCAGCTCTACTATCGTGGTGCAGCTCTTGTGTGGGGAGAGGGTAGTACTCCCACCCCTTATCCTCAGAGAGCAACAACAGTTGTGTTGCCGTTTAACGTTTTGCCCTGCCTTCTTTGCCTGCTCAGACAGCAGCCTCTCGGGGGAGGGGAGGGTGGCTGGAGTGGGCTGCTTCTAGAATTCCCTCTGAACACAAATCAGACCAAGAATCAATTCCCATAGCAAGAATAGGGAAGTGTTTTGCCCCCACCTCCTCTGGGATGCTTCCGTTGATTCCCCTCCCAACTCACAGAGGTAAGGTTCCCTGGTGGCCTCTCACCCAAGTATTAGCCAGTTCTATTTCTGCTTAACCGTATAGTTGGATCCAGCAGGGGAAGAGGGACTTTTATGGTTTTGCTGGAAGTGGCAAAGAACTGCAGAATCAGCAGGAGGAACATGGGCCAGTCCTGGAGTCTGGGGAAGGCTTGGATGAGGGCTCTGCATTGGAGGAAGAGAGGGGGCCAGGGCCATTTGGGAGTTATGTGCTGCCTCCGGAGCCTCCCAAGTTGGACAGCAACAAGGCAGAGGAACAGACTCCGCCTGTTCCCAGTGTGCGCATGGACAGAGCTGCCAGAAAGCAAGAACAATTAAAACAGAAGGGACGACTCAGGAGTAAGGTTTGGAGGTGATCGGCCCCTGCCATAGGACATAAAGGAGGAGCAAAGGCACATGAGCATTTGCAGGAAGCAACTTGGTTCATGATGGTCAGTTTACCTTATAAAACTCTGTTTGGACACTGCTCCATATGGCCTTGCCAAGCTAATTGCCAATTAAGTCTTCGGCAGCGTGTCAAGGAAGATAAAGGTGGGTGCTTATCAGCCTTATTCCAAAGGACTTTGGCAGCCTACTGTAGGACTCTTTACAACTATTTGGGACTCATTACAGGCTGTGAATGAACATAATTCACAGCCTTTGAAATAACAAAAGGGGTTTTGGATCTAATCGTGTGCTTTTTATTGTATCAGGAAGCCTAGGTCAGAACACATGACAGAAGAGAGATGGGAAAAGGAACATCCCAGAATAAAGAGAAGAACTGGATTGGGTTCACCTGGGGGACAAAGGAGAGTCCCGCCTGAGATGTCCACTCTCCAGGATGCCCCACCTTGGCTTCTCAATGAACTCAGGGGCTCAATTGCCAGGAGACTCTCCGGACCCAACAGCTCAGAGAAGAACTGGCCAAACAGTTTTGGAACAAGGAGACCAAGGGTGAAAGGATCCCTACAGAGATGTGATGGAACTGGAGAGCATCATCCAAGGTTCCAAGACGAAAGTCCAACCTGCCAAAAGCAGTTTCCTCTGCAAGCAGTCAGCTCCAGATTTTATTGGAACAGAAAATGTTTTTCTAAAACTAACTTTTCTAAAGAGAGGCTCCCGCACCTTCTCCAGGGTTTTGCTGGGATGACAACCTCATCTATTGCAGATGTTTATCGCAATAGGCTGGGATCGGGCACAGTGTAAAGTTTTCTGAATAATTCCTTGTGCCTTCAGCCTCACACTTACTCCCCACCTTGATGAAAGCAAGAAAGCCATGTAATGCAAAGCACAGCCACTCGGTACAACTGAAAATTGGCAACATTTACCAAGAGAGGAGCAACACAAGGCATTAGGAAGGCGTGCCCAATGGAAATCCTGCACAGGCTCCAAAACTAGCTTGCACCAAAGAAATCAGAGCCACTAATTGCTGAGCAATCACAGAACCTGGAGGGTGAGAGATGAGGGCTGGACTTCCCTCCCCTTCCAGCAGGAGAGACACAGACAAGCAAAACCAAAGGAAACTAGGTTGGAAAAGAAACCTCTCAAAGAAACCTTGGCTAAACAGATGGGCAATTTAGTTTTCCAGAAAACGTGTTGTAAAGCTGTCCTGTGGGCAGTTGGAAAATAGCTAGAATTGCATGTAATTTGCTTGGTTTTGGATGTGCCAGCTGCATGGAGTCAGACCATGAAGATCTTAACCATGATTTACTGCTTAATGTTAAGTGAGAAAAACCAAGCCAATTGTGATTCCTTCAAAGGAAGGAAGGAATCCTGCTTCAAAAGATTGGTTCCAATCTTCAAAAAGGAGGGAAACACCACAGATGCAGAAAACTACTGACCAATCTTCCTGACATCAATACCTGGGAAGATCCTGGAACAAATAATCAAACAATAGATCTATGAACATCTAGAAATAAGCAAAGATATAACCAGAAGCCAACATGGGTTTGTCAACAACAGATCATCATGCCAAACAAATCTTATTTCATTCTTTTACAAACTGACAAAATTAGTGGAGCAGAGAAATGCTTTTGACAAGTATACTTGAATTTCAGTAAGGTATTTGACAAAGTAGATCCCAACCAGGGTAGGGCTGAGGATTATGCTCAATTCTTGGCGGACAAAGTAGCTCGGTTTCGATCGGACTTGGACTCCACCGCAGTAGATCCAGCTGAGACACAGGAGGATCATTTGCCACATCAGTTCTGGGTTGAGTTCCAGGAAGTTGCCTCTGGGGATGTGGACAAGGCCATCCGAGCTGTAAGTGCCTCCACTTGTATTCTGGACCCGTGTCCCTCCTGGCTGGTGGCCAACAGCAGGGAGGTGACACATGGCTGGATCCAGGCGGTTGTCACCGCCTCCCTTCGGGAGGGGCACTTCCCCGCCGCGCTCAAAACGGCGGTGGTGAGACCCCTCCTAAAGAAACCATCGTTAGATCCAGCCATCTTAAACAACTTTCGTCCTGTCTCCAACCTTCCCTTTATCGGGAAGGTTGTTGAGAAGGTGGTGGCCTTTCAGCTTCGACGGGCCTTGGAGGAAGCTAGTTATCTTGACCCCTTCCAGTCCGGCTTCAGACCTGGTTACAGCACAGAAACCGCTTTGGTCGCATTGACCGATGATCTCTGGAGGGCCAGAGATGGAGGCTATGCGTCCATCCTGGTTCTCCTTGACCTCTCAGCGGCTTTCGATACCATCGACCATGGTATCCTTCTGCGACGACTGCGGGAGGTGGGAGTGGGAGGCACTGTTTTGCGGTGGTTCTCCTCCTACCTCTCGGACAGGTCGCAGTCGGTGTTAGTAGGGGGGCAGAGATCGTCCCTGAGGCCCCTAACATGTGGAGTACCTCAGGGTTCGGTCCTATCCCCCCTACTATTTAACATATACATGAAACCGCTGGGCGAGATCATTCGGAGGCACGGGATAAAATACCATCAATATGCGGACGATACGCAATTGTATCTGTCCGCCCCGTGCCAACTCAATGAAGCGGTGGACGTGATGAACCGGGGTCTGGAGGCCGTTAAGAACTGGATGAGTGCTAACAAACTGGTGCTCAACCCGGATAAGACCGAGTGGCTGTTGTGTTTCCCCCCCAATAATTTGGCTAATACACCAACGCTTAGGCTGGGGGGTCAAATTTTATACCCCTCAGATAGGGTCCGCAACTTAGGAGTCCTCCTGGATCCACAGCTGACTTTTGACCATCAGCTGTCAGCTGTGACCAGGGGGGCATTTGCCCAGGTTCGCCTGGTCCGCCAGTTGCGGCCCTACCTAGATCGGGGGGCCCTCACAACAGTCACTCGAGCCCTTGTGATCTCTAGACTGGAATACTGCAATGGGCTCTACATGGGGTTGCCCCTGAAGTGCATCCGGCGACTACAGCTAGTCCAAAATGCAGCCGCGCGAGTGATAGTGGGCGCACCTCGGTTCGCCCACGTTACACCTGTCCTCCGCGAGCTGCACTGGCTGCCTGTTGGTCTCCGGGTGCGCTTCAGGATAATGATGACCATCTTTAAAGCACTCCATGGTAGTGGATCTGGGTACTTGAGAGACCGCCTTCTGCCGATTACCTCCCTAAATCGACCAATCAGATCGCACAGACTGGGCCTCCTCCGAATTCCATCTGCCAGTCAATGTCGACTGGCGACCACACGGAGGAGAGCCTTTTCTGTTGCTGCCCCGACCCTATGGAACGAGCTCCCCATGGAGATCCGCACCCTCACCACGATCCAGACCTTCCGCGCAGCCCTCAAGATCTGGCTCTCCCAGCAGGCCTGGGGATAGGCTTCCAATTACCCGCCCGAGTGTTTGATTGCTGAATGAAAGTTGTGTTTTATTATTTTTCTTTTGTTCACAAAGTGTTTGTTTTGACCTTGCACTTCCCCTCCCCTGTGGTTGTAAGCCGCCCTGAGTCCCCTCAGGGAAAAGGGCGGCATATAAATCCCAATAAAACCAAACCAAACCAAACCAAACCAACTTCTTAGTAAATTAGTAAGAGGAGAGGAGAGAAGAGAAGAGAAGAGAAGAGAAGAGAAGAAGAGAAGGGAAAGATACATTTTTGGACTAATCTTTGCCAAGCCATTTCAGAGAGAGAGAGAGAGAGAGAGAGATCTTAGGCAAGGAAGGGACAAATCAATGGCCAGGGCCAATTAAGAATGCCAGTTAATTTTGGCTGAGTCACAGTCTGAAGTGGGTGACTCAGGTCTGTGTCTGGTCAGCATCTTGCTGGTATAGAGCAGCTGTTTAGAAATATGTGGGTGCTGTGTAAGGAAAATGAGAACCAGGCAAATCCAACCAACCTTCTTGGTTTGGGACTTTTTCTTTTCTTTTACAGTGTCAGATAAGTACTTATTTCTTTAAATAAACAAGGCATGGGATACTGTAATGTAAAAATCAGCCTGTTTAGTGTAGCGGTTAAGGAGCTGGCCTAGAAACCGGGAGGTGTTTTTCAGGAGGCAACTAGACTTCTTTTTAAGCACCTTTGGGATAACCATGACTTGGATGACGGGTGGCACACAGAGCCATATTTGGTAGCACGCCAGCTGTCAGTTCTGGCGCGCTTGCATATGCCAGCCAGCTGATTTTTTGCCTTCTGGAGGGCAAAGGGAGGCCATTTTCACCCTCCCCAGGCAAATGACCAGCTGTCTGCAAGGAATATAAGTCCTTCCCTTCCCCGCTATCCTGTCAGAGCTGAAGAAGCTTCTTGGATGATTTCAGGCAGCCCACCGAGAGGAGCCGGAGCTGAAATCCCAGTAGAGTGGAGACGCAGCACAATAAGGGGAGGAGTCGGGGTGCCTCTGGTGGGTGGGGGAGGCCCTTGAAGGTCCGGCACATCCCAGGGATCTTTGTTGCTCAGGGGCTGAAAATCCTGCTTGGATTTCAACAGAGGCGATTTTCAGTTCCTGAGTAAAAATTCCCAGGGTCTCCAGCAGGGGTGGGTTCTGGCTTCTTCTACTGTCGGTTTGCTCAGGGATGTGATTCGGGCGCACATGTGCTTGATGTGCATGTGCAGTAGGTTAAAAAATGCTTCTGCACATGCACAGAATCCAAAAAACAAGATCGCCGCGCTAGAATCGGTTCGGGGATGTGGCCGGCCGAGTTACTGCCTACTCGGCTGAACTAGGCTGAACCGGTAGGAATCCACCTCAGGTCTCCACCAGTGCCCAAGGAACCCCACGCTCCTTCTGTCTGCTTAACGACCAAAGCTAGGAGTGCCACAATTGCAGTAGCTGAGGATTGCATGGCCTGGGCAGCCATGGGATGTCTCGCTTAACTGCTTCGCTCAATGACTCAGTTGGGGTTAAAGTTGAATTGTGGTTGTAAATCGAGGACTACATGTAAGAAGGGCTGCTAGCTGCTTGGAAATGGATGGAACCTCAGCGTTGACAATTTAATATTTAGCTTTTTTTTAAACAGGTAAGAGATGCATATACACACACGATGCCTCTGAGCAACTTCAGCTGTTTTTCCCAATAACCCATCGTGCCCTGCTGTCTTTGATAATAAAACGTTTCTGCATTTTTCTGTAAATGTATTTCAGATGTACCGTATTTTTCGGAGTATAAGACACCCCGGAGTATAAGACGCCCCAAGATTTTAAAGAGGTAATTTAAAAAAAAAAAAAAGTTTTTGCACTCTGAAGGCCTCCCAACCCTTCTGCACACCTATTTTTTTTTTAAATGGGCCATGCAGAGAGTTTGAGAGGCCTGCAAAGTATTCCTGAGTGCCAGGGGCCAAAAACGAGTTAAAAATGCACCATTTTTCATGAAAACGGGCCTGTTTTTTTCCAAAAAAAAGGGTCATGCATGGGCCTTTTTTCGCTCGTTTTTGCCCTTCCCAGTCCTCAGACCTCCCAAACCCTCTGCATGTCCATTTTTTGAGAAAAATGAGATGAGGTGGGGGCGGGGTTTCAGAATGCCAAAAATGTGGTATTTAGTGTATAAGATGCACCCAGATTTTCACCCTCTTTTGGGGGGGGAAAAGGTACATCTTATATTCCGAAAAATAGAGTACTTAAAAGGTTTGATGCTCTTCTTGGAATGAGACACATCGCTCTTACAACCTAACCTGGCCCTGCTATGGGAATCCTAGGCTGTGTTGCCTTACAATACCCAGCACCCCCAGCTCAGAGGGGTCGGAGCTCAGCAAAGCATGAAGAGCTATGTGGCCCAAGAAGAATGGCTCAACGGGCTGGCTGGAATGACTCATCGAGGAAAGAAACAAGTGAGTCAGGAAGGAGAGTCCAGGCCAAAAAGGGGGCCTCTCAGTGTATAAAACACAACTTCACAAAAGGGGTTGTTAGTTGCGAAGTCGTGTCTGACCCATTGTGACCCCCATGGACAATGTTCCTCCAGGCCTTCCTGTCCTCTACCATCCTCTGCAGTCCATTTAAGCTCATGCTGACTGCTTCTGTGACTCCATCCAGCCACCTCCTTCTCTGTCGTCTCATTCTTCTTTTGCCCTCCGTCGTTCCCATTTGACTCTTCTCCAGGGAGTCAAAAGGGGAGGGGTCCTCTATAAGTGATTTCGGGAGAGAGGAGAGGACAGGGAGCCCAGCATGCTGTGGTCCATAAGGGTTGCAAAAGGCAGACATGAATTAGAAACTCAACAACAACAACAACCTCTACAAATATCACTAGTGCCAAAAAAAAAAAGGCCTCCAAATGGAAATGTGCTTACTTCATCCCCAATTCCAGCATGCTTTATCTGGAAGACAAGGTGGCCATGTCACGCCTCCTCGTTTCTGGAATAGCTACTAAGTACATTCACCACTCAAGCTGCTTAGACACCATCGGCTCCTACTCCACTTCCCTCCCCTCCAGCAAAAGAGGTCAAAACTCCAGAAGAACTTGTTGCTGAGGTTTCAGATCAGCCCCCACTTACTGGACCAGGTGCCTGATGAGCAGCTCGGACATCTCTCGGTTCTTCTCTGGGAGTTTATAAACCAGGGAATGAATGGCTCCCAGCCTGTAATCCAGGTTCTCAGACTCTGCAAGGGGGGAAAAAAATCATCATCATCATCAGGTCCACGGGGGCTTCCTTCCTTGCATGGAGGGCAATTTGACCAGGCTCGGGTTAGACTCCTTCCTAACTTGGTGTCGCCTCCCTTTCTATTAACAAATCTGGGAAATTATGTAACTGGGATGAGGCCCTGTGGCGCTGGAGGAAAACGGGGGAATTGGGGTAGGTCGGTTTCCAGTATAGTTAGACTATATGCCCTGGAGCTATATAGTCTATATGTTTTTAAAACCTGGAATTCATTGTTGTTTCAATCAATCAGAATAGAGCTGGAAATGACCTTGGAGGACTTCTAGTCCAACCCCCTGCACAAGCAGGACACCCTATACCTGTGAAGAGCTGAGGTGGCGCAGTGGTTAGGGTGCAGTACTGCAGAACACTTCAGCTGACTGTTATCTGCAGTTCAGCGGTTCTAATCTCACCGGCTCAAGGTTGACTCAGCATTCCATCCTTCCGAAGTGGGTAAAATGAGGACCCAGACTGTGGGGGCAATATGCTGACTCTGTAAACCGCTTAGAGAGGGCTGAAAGCCCTATGAAGCGGTATATAAGTCTAGCTGCTATTGCTATTGCTATTGATGGCAAACCTATGGCACGCGTGCCACAAGGGGCACACGGAACCATTTGTTAGGGCACACGAGGCATTGCCCTTACAGCTCCAGTGCGCATGCATGCGCTGGCCAGCTAACTTCGGCCTTCTTTTAAGGCTGTTTTTCACCTTCTGGAGGCTTCAGGATGCACTGGAGCTGCCAGGGAAACAGCTTTCCCACCACCTTCCCTAAGTCAGGCCAATGGACGAAATTGGGGTCAAGCGATGGTTTCTTTAGGGAGGGAGCACTGTGAAAGGCCGGCAACAGCATTGCTTCCCCTCCTGCAGTGAAGAGTTGATCAGTGCTTGCACCCATTTGAATGGCTGGAGATGGGTTCCCAAGTGAATTGTAAAAGAAACTCTGGATTGCCCAGCAATGTTTTCACTCCCCAGATGCCTCCAGCTCCTAACTCCATTTTTCTCAAGGGGTTCCTGGGACAACAGACAGCAGAGCAAAACCCTTTTTCCAGAAGGCCCCCAAAATGTCCCCCTTGCTTGGGGACAGAAGCAGCGTCTGATAGCTGGCTGAAAGAGCACTGATGGGGGGGGGGCTTATTCTGAAGGGCTTGGAGTGACAGCTGCTTCCTATCCATCAACCTAACATTATTTTCATTTATTAAACCCTCCCATACTACCACCTCTTACAATACTAGACACCACAGTATCCACGGTATCCACACCTTCAAATTTCTATGTTCTATCATATCTGAAGACCTGAAATGGACACCTAACATCAAAAATGTCATCAAAAAAGCGCCAACTCAGGAAACTCAAACTGCCCAAGTAGCTGTTGATTCTGTTCTACAGAATCATTGAGTCTGTCATCTGCACCTCCATAACTGTCTGGTTTGGCTCTGCAACCCAACAAGGCAGACACAGACTTCAGAGAAGAATCAGAACTGCAGAAAAAAACAATTACTGCCAATCTGCCTTCCATGGAGGATCTGTGCACTGCACGAGTCAAAAAGAGGGCTGTGAAAATATTTACAGACCCCTCGCATCCTGGACATAAATCAACTCCTACCCTCAAAATGACGCTATAGAGCCCTGCACACCAGGACAACTAGACACAAGAACAGTTTTTCCCCAAATGCCATCACTCTGCAATACAAATAATTCCCTCACCACTGTCAAACCCTTCACTAAGGCTGCATTACTATTACTATTAGTCTTCTCATCGTTCCTATCACCCACCTCCTACTTATGACTACAGGACTGTAACTTTGTTGTTTGCATCTGTACAATTTATACTGATTGTTTCCTGACTGCTTATTTGTACCCTATGACTATCATTAAGTGTTGTACCTTAGGATTCTTGATGAATGTATCTTGTCTTTTTATGTACACTGAGAGCATCTGCACCAAAGACAAATTCCTTGTGTATCCAATCACACTTGGCCAATAAAGAATTCTATTCTATTCTGTATTCTGTTCTGTTCTATTCTATTCTAAACACATTCTTATGCTGCTGCAATTGGAAACAATTTTCAGTGGGCATATGAATATAAATGTAAACATTAAAGACCCAGGCCCTTCTCAGAGAGCAGCACAGGGTATCAAACTTCCCAGCTGTGGAGAAAGATCCTCCACAGCCAAAGTATCAGAGGGAAACTGGGAAATAAAATCCCATAAAACAGCAACTCCGAGGCGGGAAGCCTTGGGGAGCTCATTAGAGCTGAAGCTCAAGCCAAGCCAGACAACATGATTAGCGATTACCAGACTCAACGTATTCGATTACAGCTTGGTAATTCAATGCAAATGAGGATGGTCAGAATGGCTGGGAGATTTCATGGTGCATTATCTGAACTGCTCTAAGAGGGCACAGAACAATCCATTTATCAATTTGGAAAATAACTCCGTCAGTCTCCAAGTGTCAGCACATTCATTCTAGAAAAAGGCCTCGTAGTTTTTTAAAACAAAAAGTCAAAATGCCCAGGACTGCAATTTCTCCATCTAAGATTGATCCCTCCCGCTGCATAATTAAAGCAGAGATTGTAAGAAGGAAGGGAGAGTAATGGGAAAAAAGAGAGCCGTGAAAATATCTACAGACCCCTCGCATCCTCGATATAAATTGTTTCAACTCCTACCCTCAAAATGACACTATAGGATACTGCACACCAGAACAACTAAACACAAGGACAGTTTTCCCCCAAATGCCATCACTCTGCTTAACAACTAATTCCCACAACACTGTCAAACTACTTACTAGGACTGTATTACTATTATTCTTCTCTTCCTTCCTAGAATCTATCTATCCCCACTTATGACTATAACCATGTTACTTGTATCTTTCAATTTATATTGTTTTTATTTGTTTCCTAGTATGATTTGATAGCTTATTAGTAACCTTGACTAAGTGTTGTATCTTTTTATTCTTGATGAATGTATTTTATTCTCCTTACGTAACCTGAGAGCATCTGCACCAAAGACAAATTCCTTGTGTGTCCAATCACACTTGGCCAATAAAGAATTTTATTCTATCCCATAAATAATCTCATACATGGGGACTAAGTCCAGGAGGCAAGAAACCTGGGGAAAAAAACAATTCAAGAGCCTCCACTTGAATTAACTGATTAACAAATGAGGAATAAGAAGACCATCTGCAATTTCTCAGAGTCTTATATTTATCTCTTAACATTGATCTTCCCGAAGTCTATTCCCACCATGGGAAATAATATTTACAGTTCAGAAACACTCTCTCCTCCCCCTGTCCCCCCGCCATTCCTACCCCCAGAAATCTGCCTGTGGTTTCAATGAGGAGAGGAAAACACAGCCAAAGCACAGCCGTCTGGCTCTGTAAATCGCCCCCTCCCTCCCCCCCTGGACACTTTCCAATTTTGGCCTTTTACTTCTCTCATCAATATTCTGAAACGGACTACTGCCCACCGCTTTTACGGATTTCACCACTAATTAACTTACACTGCTATTTTATGTTGGCATTTTAAGGTTTTATTATATATGTTTCCATTTCATTTTTGTCACTGCCTTGAGCACCATTTTGAAGAGAGGCAAGACCCAACAAGACACAAAGAAACAGCTAAAGGCAAAGGAAAGCCAATTTATTTTAATGGTAAGTTGTGGTTAAGCACTTAGTTTACTTACAGTTCAAACCAAATCTGTTGTTCCCGTATAGAAACTCACTAAAAACCATGGTTTACACTTAACCGTGATGTAGCATCAGTGGTGGGATTCAAATAATTTAACCGGTTCTCTGCCCTAATGACCAGCTGGGTAGGCGGGGCTTGCTGGTGATGTGACCGTGTGGGCGTGGCCAACTCAGATTGATGGGCATTTTGTCTTAGCTATTACAATGTAATCAGGGTTAACCGGAGAGTTTCTGTAAGCAGGGTAATAAAGATCAGGCTAGAAACAAAACCAGAATGTTTCCTTCCTGCCTTCCTTAGGATTAGCCTTGTAAAGTGGAAAGAAACAAAAGGAGATTTCTTCCAACCACTGGTTCTCCAAACTGCTTAGAAAGTTAACAACCGGTTCTCCTGAATAGGTGCCGACTGGCTGAATCCCACCATTGTGTAGCATCAATGGCAACAAAACTCCATAGCTACATTGGGGTGGGCCATACGTGCTCCATGCAAAAAAACAAAAGGACCCTGTTAATTGTTGTTTATTGGAAAGATTCTACTTGTGCTTATACCAGAAAAAAAAAGCAACCAGAAAGTTTATGCATCACATTAAGCCACAAAGTCGATGTTTATTTTGGTCCACGTGATGCATAAAGCCAACCAATATGACTTAGCTTTGCACCCACTTGCACCTTCTAGCTTTTTTTAATGGACCGTGGCTTGAAAATCCTGGTTTGGCATTTGGTGCAAGCAGAGCCGTTAACGGGAACGGCTGTTCCTGCTTTTTGTGAGCCAAAGTGTGTGTCCCACCCCCACCCCTCCACCCCCGGTTACTGAAGAGAGGAGCAGCATGGCATTTGTTCACAGCATCAGACAAAGATCTCACATTCCAGAAATGTATTTTTTCACGCCATCAGGAAAACAAACAACAACATCAGGAAACCCTCCAAAACAGCCTCCTGTTCCCCTCCCCCCCCTTCTTGGAGACTTACTGGCAGCTAAGACCAATTCTTTGTGAAGCTTGTATGTCATGACAGGTTCAGAGAGGTTCCTGAAAAGAGAAGGAAGCAACAGTGCCAAAATCAGCAACAATCAAGTGCCTTCAACACTGTGAAGGATTCTGTACTGGGGGAGGGGAGGTTATGACTCAACTGGTTGCACTGAGATTGCTCATCAGGTACCCTTTACGCTCTCATTCCCTAAGATGCCTAGGAAATTGTTCTGACCCAGGCTTCCTTAGAAAGCAAGAAGCAAAGGCTTGGTCCCTACAAAACCTCTTTTATTTACATGACTGTGAATTTCTTTCATTCACAGTCAGCAAGGCTTTAGCTTCTTTCAGTCTTTCAAAGGAATGTTTATCCACACACACCTTATCTCGTTTGGAGCGCTGACAGCTAACTAGTGCCCAAACGTAGGGCAAGGCAAACTTGGCGCACGGTCTCTTAAAAGTCACAAACAAAACTTACCACTTTTGAACCCACCAAATGAATGAATGGTTTCCTCCAAAAGCCCACTCCCTGTTCATTCCTCTTTTGTTTCTATCGGAGGGGTCAATCACCTCCAAGGTGTGGCTTTACTCCTAAGTCGACCCTGCTCTCTTAGTTGTTATTGTCTTTTGGCAGCTCTGTGGGAGCGCACACTGGGAACAGGCTCCAGCTGTTCTTCTGCCTCACTGCTGTCTAGCTCCCTCTCTGCCTCCGATGAAGAGTTCTCGTCTGAGCTTTCCTCAAACCCCAGGACTGGCCCATGTTCCTCCCCAACCTCCTCACTGTCCAACTCTGCTGTCAGCTCCGCTAGCCGCCGGCGGGCCACAACAGAAATGATGCCTTATGTATTTTTTTAAAAAAAGCACCATCCTGTTTAAATACTTGATAGAAGCATCAAACTGGCTTGATAAATGACAGGGGAGTGAATTTGCCCATCTTGTACCAATTTATGCAGCCTCATTCCCAAGCTATTAACAGCACGGCACTTCCTGTGTTCCTTCAATTTTGCCAAAGTTTTCACTACTCCACTATTCTGCTCCCATCACATGCCCAATGCATGCCAGTTGCTCTTTGCCGATGGGTGCCTCTGGCAGCAGCCACTGACTTGACTAAGTGCTGATGCACGGGTCCCCTGATGTGCTTAGCTGTGGTGAGAATAGTGGGTTTAACTACCTCTCGCCTATCTTGAGAGCAAAGGGAGAGCTTTGTTTCTATGGCTTTTAGTTTTCGATAGTCTTCTGGGATGACCAGTCTAAAATGACCATACAGGGGCAGATCTAAGACCCATATATCCCGGAAATTCAATGAAGGCACAGTCCCAATCACACCAATGTAGATTATTAAAATTTTATTTTATTTTGCTCCAATGTCTTAAAAAAAAAGGAAGTGAGGCAGAAAACAAAGCTTCCAGGCTAAATCTGCCCACTGCCAGGAGTGCGATCCTGACTGGCTCAAGGTTGACTCTCCCATCCCTCTGAGATAGGCAAAATAAAGAGCCAGGTTGTTGTGGTCAATATGCGGACACTGTAAACAACTCAGAGACGGCTGTAAAGCACTATGGAGTGGTAAGGTAAAAGGTAAAGGTTCCCCTCACACATATGTGTGACTCTAGGGGGTGGTGTTCATCTGTTTCAAAGCCGAAGAGCCAGCGCTGTCCAAAGACGTCTCCGTGGTCATATGGCCGGCATGACTAAATGCCGAAGGCACACAGAACACTGTTACCTTCCCACCAAAGTGGTTCCTATTTTTCTACTTGCATTTTTTATGTGCTTTCGAACTGCTAGATTAGCAGAAGCTGGGACAAGTAACGGGAGCTCACTCCATGACACGGGGCTAGGGATTCAAAGCGCCGAACTGCCAACCTTTTTGATCTACAAGCTCAGCGTCTTAGCGACTGAGCCACCGTGTCCCCTTGGGATGGTCTAAATGCTATTGCTATTTCCCCACCCTCTACAAAGGACAATTGTCAAATGGCAGTTGCACCTCTATTCTCCTCTTGTGCTGCTGGCACTCAACAGCCTTTCTTCCTTACAGGAAGAACCCTGGGTAACCAGCATTGTGAACAGAAGGCCACCATTTGCTGGTTTTAGGCAACTCTGGCGCAAAGCAGCGGATTCAGAGGTCACTGGCTAACTAGGCAGTATCAGGAGAGCATCGTCCACCTGGGCAATGAGATGCATCTAGGATCTGGAACACGGGCAGTTATTTGGTAGACACAAACAAGTTTTGGCAGTACCTCAGGTAGAACTTCAAGGAGCTAGTAATAGTCTTGATGTCCCAGTCATTGCTCTGGAAATCCACATCCCCTGGGCACTTAGGATCTTGAGAAGGAGAGGTAAGTGGAAAAGGTAAGTTAGCTTAATTATGCATGCATGTATATTTAACATTTGCCATGTTTCCCTGAAAATAAGACAGGGTCTTATTTTCTTTTGACCCCCAAAATAAGCACTTGGCATTTTCATGGAGGTATTACTATTTTTGAGGTGCAGGAAGCAGTGAGCATGGTAACCTCATGGCTGCTCCTGTGTTGCAATATTTTTGTGGGGGGCTTATTTTGGGGGGAAGGGCTTATTTTAGTGCATGCGCTCAAAAGCCTGATTGGGCTTATTATCTGGGGAGGTCTTATTTTCAGGGAAACAGGGTAGCCTTAGGGAAATATAGGAACATTTTTATAAAATCAACAATACAGAAGGCAAATCCCAAAGCATTACTGAGGCAGTCCACAACCTGCAGCCAAAGTTCCCACCTGAAGGGTACTTACGCCCAATTCAAAGTTGTGACAGTAGTCTCTTCCCCACCGCGAGATCACGTGACTGCACTTGGGGTGCTTGGCAAAGCTGCTGCAAAATGGGGTCACGTGACTGCAGGACGCAGCCAATGGCTGTAAATGCTAAACGCCGGAGGGCTCCCGGAAGCTCAGATGCAGGTCCCTGGTACCCCAGGGGCAGCAGTTGCTAAGCAGCCCGTCTTAAAGGCTACCTGTCAGCCTAGAATCAAGAGTAGGATGGAGGCCAAACAATGACTGAAAACAATGCAGTGCTTTCCAGAAGCCACTATGGATTTGTCTGGAATTATTCTCACCCCATCTTCTTCCCGTTAATTTGATTTATTTCTCAATAAATTGCCAAGGATGCTATAGATCCGTGATGACGAACCTACAGCATGCGTGCCACAGACGGCACACAGAGCCATATCTGCCGGCACGTGAGCCGTCAGCTCCAGCGTGCGCATGCCTTCTAGAGGGCAGGGGGAGGGCGTTTTCACCCTCCCCAGGCTTCAGGAAAGCCTCGGGAACCTGGGGAGAGCAGGTTGTGGGCTGCCTTGTTTCCAAACGTCTAGTTGGCCTGTTGGGGCCATTTTTTGCACTCCCCAGGCATTGTAGGCTTTCCTGGAGCCTGGGAAGGGTGAAAACGGCCTCCCACAGCCCCCTGGAGGAAACCGGCCCACGGTGCCTCTGCCAAAGGAAATGGAGCTTGAGAGAGCCGCATATGGCCCTGTTTTTGCTGGCAGAGGGTTGCAGGAGGTCATTGCAGCTGAAAACAGAGATCGGGAGCCAGTTTTCGCTGGCAGAGTACTCGGACAACCACAAATACCCCCGACACAAGTGATGTCAAACTACTCCCCGCCCCCCGGTTAAACACAATCCTGATGCAGCCCTCAATAAAATCGAGTTTAATACCCTTGCTATAGGTGTATTTTGACATCTAATAAAATCATCTTATAAAATACCCTATTTCTGATTTTAGCAAATCGTTTAAGCCTGTTAATTAAGGGGGTACATAGATTATGAAAATGGAAGTTCATGGATGAGGGCCACAAAGTTTAAGCATTGACTCCATTTGCTTCGACGTTTTGATGGATCAGGTGGATGAAACTGAACGGACATTTATCAGATTTGCCTTTTTCCATCCTTACTGAATGATACAAAACATGGTAGAAAGGTAGCCCCCCTAGACCAGCAGTTCTCAAAGGATAACCATGAAGTTAAATAAATGTATATTTTAAAACTTCTCTGTTTTATTTTCTAATACAGGAAAGATTGACAGACATAACCCACATAAGCCAGAGCTCATTAGGGTCCTCAGCCATTTTTAAAAATGTAAAAGGGTTCTGAGATCAGGATGTTTTATCTGCCTTAAGATTACTGAAATAAAATTTAAAATGACATTGACAAGTTCTAGGGCCGTGATGGTGAACCTATCGCACGCATGCCACAGGTCTCTGCCACGTATGTGTGGGGCGCATGCAAGGGGGCATTTTGGGACCTCGTGCAGCACCCCCATGCCCCATTTTGCCTTCCAGGTTGGTGCAGGAGGCCTTCCAGGCCCAATATGAGGAGCAGGGGGGCGGGCCCATGCATGTGTGGGGGTGGGGTGCATGCACAGGGGGATGGAGCACACAAGGGGGTGGGGGTTACATGCTTTTGGCACACAACAACAAAAGGGTTAGCCATCACTGTTCTAGGGAAAATGAATGAATGAAACCAAGGATGCCGTGAGACAAGCAGAGCACTTGAAATGTGGTCTCCATCTTATTACCGTATTTTTCAGACTATAAGACGCACCGGTGTATAAGACGGACCAAGATTTCAAAGGGTTAAGTAAGAAAAAAAGGGTTTTGCCTTCCCTCAGCCCCCAGAAGCCCTCTGCAAGCTTCAGCAGGGCTAGGACAAGGCAAAAACGCCCCCGTTTTTGCCTTGCCCCAGCCCTGCTGAAGCCTGCAGACAGCTGCTGGGGGCTGAGGGAAGGCAGAAAAAGCCTCTGTTTTGGTGAAAAACAGACAGTTTTTTGCAAAAATGGGATGAGGGGGCGGGGCTTCGGGAGGCCAAAAATGGCTGTATTCGGTGTATAAGTTGCACCAACATTTCCATGCTCTTTTATGGGGGGGAGGTGCGTCTTATACTCTAAAAAATACAGTAAGTCCCAAGTAAGATGGGAAGAATCGCCAGCCAAAATCCAGCCGGCCAGCCTCTCACTGGCGCTGCCTCTAGGGGAGACAGGAATGCTTGCTCCAGCCTGTCCTCCCACTGACCCAAAGAGATGGAAGCCGCTGCAAGTCTCATTCAGGGAGGCGGGTCACCCTCCCTTTCTATCCTGGCCATGCAGGGACCTCTTCTGCAGAAGAGATTTGAGCCTGAAACCAAACGTCCCCACTGGATGCTGGCTCCTTCCAATAGATCTCTTTCCTAAGGGAAGGAGACATTCAAATGGCACATAAAATGTTTAATTTGTCTGTGGTTCTTTTACCGGTTGGTGACCCTTTCATTGACTGAACTTGCAATGTCTCTGAAGCTCTTCCTGAAACGTACCTCCATTTCCTCTCTTGACATTGTTACAGCTGAACCTGCCTTCAAGTTATTCATTCTTCTTTATGAAGGGACCTATAATTTACTAATGACTTTAATCGCTGCTAACCCCCCCCCCACCACCACCAGAGTAGAGACTTGGCCCTGACCTTCCCACTCTCTCCTTCATCTTCATGCCTTCCTTTTTTTAACTAGGGAGGGAAATCTATCATTTTTCTTTTTTAACTCCTCTGGCAGTATTTCTGTTTTTGTTGCCTGCCCAACTGTCAGCGGCCTTTCATCATTTTTACTAGCTTTCCCCTCGGTCCCAGAAATCTAACACTGGCCCCCTTTCCTGCAAGCCTGAGCAGCTGTGATTGCTAGCTGCAATTTTTCACATTTATATACTTGTCCAATCAACCATCAGCTATTTTCCAGCTATTTAATCTTTACCAAACTCTCCTCTCCCGAACTGTTTTTGTTCCCTCTCTGTGGCTTGTGTTTCTACTTCTCTTGCCCCAGATTGTAAATCTCCATATTCAACCTAAAAAAAAAAACACATCCAAGCCCTGTGGATTTATTTTCATTTGGCAAATTGTTCTGGTTGTACTGGCAAGTAATGGGGATAGTTCCCAATTGCAGCTCAATCGCTGAAATGAGTGGAAAGTTGGAAGGTCTGGATTTACATATTTCAGATTTTCCATCAGCTTCTGCAAAATTCAAAGCTAATCAATACATTTCTGCAAACACGAATCCTCACTCTTTTATGCAAATCCTAATTCTCCAGGGGAAGCATTGAAAGGTTGAACATGGGCAGGGAGGCGGGATGGTAGAGTAGCAGATCTCTCCCTTCCCTCCCTCTCTGCAAGTTAAATCATGATGTAGTCGGGTAATGAAACATCTGCAGGAAGCAACCAAGGGCTCCGCAGTTCAACCCCTGAGCTCTGCCTATTCTCTTCTCTTGAAACTGGTTCCTCTCCACAAGTTTGTGAGCTTATTCAAGGGGCAAAATGTGTCCTGAAGATGTTACATCCAACTGCAAACATTGAGGCATTAGACTGCACCTCTTTCTAGTAACGCCCGCCATCGAACAATGGTGGAAAGGAAGCTCTTGAAGGGCCCGATCCTGTCAATGCCTCAAAAACCATCCCAGATGTTGCCAGATGATGTGGACCAAACATCTGGAGCGCCTCAGCTTGTATGGCCCCCAGTGGCACACGGGTAGCCACAACTGGAACCAGAATTTTCATTCGTATGCGAGGATATAGTTAAGTGAGTCATGCCCAATTTTATGACTGCTTGCCATGGTTGTTAAGCAAATCACTATGAATCATGCAGTCATTAAGTGAATCGGGCTTTTCCCATTAATTGTGCTGATCGCAAGTCGGCTGGGAAGGTGGCAGGTGGCGACCCCGGTGAAGGAAATAAATAATAAGTTACTCTTTTATAAAAGTTTTTAATGTATCAATAAAAGCTATGAAGTGCTTCCTGTTGCAACTTAACCACCACATGTGCTCAGTAAAACAGTAGGTGATGACTTGCTAAAAAACTAACTTCCTTTGAAAACAGAAACATACACCCGAGGCAAGGCCACCATTTGGTGAGATAGGAACATCCGCCAAACAACCTTTGACTTGTTTCTGTATTGTGAGAATTAAATTAATTGGATCTTACATCTCCCACTGGGACCCTACCGCCCTCAAAAACACAAAAGCCAATTGCCAGGCGCCTAGATTTTAAGGCTGCTGCAACGGTCAAATGTGTGAGGACCAGTCATGAGTCACTTTCTTCAGGGCCATTGCAACTTCAAACGGTCACTAAACAAATGATTGGGTTGAGAAGTGCCTATTTGCAGTAAAACACCACCAGGTTTGTCCTTCCTTCCCCTCCCTCCCTCCCCCGAGTCCAGTTTTCTATGATCTGGAAAGCAGCATGCAAATAAAAGCCATTCTACTATAACTATTATGTTAATTTAATTCCCATGAAAAAGATGATCAGAGATTAATCAGCAAACTAAAAGAGAGAGAAAGCAGTGAAATGCTGAGGCAGCGTTCAGAATGAAAAGTGGCAGTTGGGTTTCCTCAGTTCAGTGGTGGGTTCCAGGCGGTATGGGTGTACCAGCAGTAGCCGGGAACTGTGACCACCGTACTAGTACGGTAGCTCTTTTGGCCCACCTGCCTGCCCAAGTTCCAGACCTGCTTTTAAGGCAACTGGCCAATTGCGCAAGTGTGCACAGCGTGTGGTGCCTGCGCAACCTCCGACAAGCAGCTGGGTGTCGCAGGGGCGGTGGAGTGCGCAGGGGCGTGCAACACACATGCACGGCCAGGATGCCAGGGCCCCATGCAGAGTGTACCGGTAGTGACGGGGAGAGGAACCCACCACTGCCTCAGTTCCTCTCCTCTCTGGCCATTCCTTTCGGGCAGCTTCTGATCAAGACCTGTTTCTTACCAAAGAAGGCATTCAAGAGCTTCTGGACTTGGATATTGCTCCCAACGGTGCGATAGATCCCTTCCGTGGCAATTCCTGAACGGGAAGAAAAAACAAGAAACCACCCAAATAATTCATCCAAGAAAAACAAAGATCTTTATTGGGATTTGAGGAAGCTCACTAGTGCCACCATATGCCATCATTAAGGGGGGGAAAACATTTTTCAAAGGCATTTTGTAACAAACTCTGGAATAATAATTTAAAACGGAAAAGAATCCAGGAACCGCAGGCCTCTTTAAAATGATTTATTAGAACGCAGTAATTCTGAAAGAAAGAAAAAAAGCCTTTGGGGTAAATTGCCTGCAGATGTGCCATGCGAGCTCAGGCAGGTAGGACGGCCTTGTGGAGAAGCCAAAGTGAGGACTGTCCCACTCCAAGAAGTTGCACATCTGAGGAAAAATGGTCCCCAGCACTTCCAAAGTGGCTTGCAGCATCTCCTCCCTTGCAGACATTTACCACCTGAAGTAATTAGACATTGTCCCAAAACTTAAGAGCCACGAACCCTGCGAGAATCCTTCATAAAGTCCATCCTTTGTGGCCAATGACCCTCATCCACATGGGGGTCTCAGAATGCATGCAGTCTTCCATGTTCAACCATGAGATGCTGTGTGGCCGCACCAAACACAATCTATGCTGTCTTCTAATTGAATGTCCCCAGATTATCCTAGCCAAAGAATTTACAAGAATACTCAAAGAAAACAATGACAACATCTACAGCAAACTGATACTGCTGAAGTTATTGCCTTCATTTTGTTCTCTTTTTGGCCACTTGTTTAAGTTTTCTGCCAGAAACACTCTACTGTCTGGGATTTTGAGTGTTGTCTGAAGAAAGGAGCTGAACAAAACCCATTTATTTCTGTGGCACTTTTATGATGCGGCTTCTTAAAGCCAGAAACAAGAGACGCACCCATTCCTTCTGCTCTCTTTTTATTGTTTCATTCTGGAATATTAGCCATCCTGAATTTTCCTCTGAGCAATTCAGAAGTATATTCAATTCCCTTCCCAGTTCTTTTGAAATTGTATAAAATGTCACCCTTACAAAGTTTTCCGCTCTTATTTACAGCAGGTATCAAATATTTGCTTTATTTTAATGCTTCTAAAATTGCATGTCATCTTTTCAACTGATGTTTACAAGCGATAACAAACATTTGTCTCTCCACTAATTGCAACTTGCTGTTGACAGGCTGGCTTAATTCAGTGATTTGAGAATGAAGTTAAGACTACTTTAGGGCGTAACTTGCAAACTCCGCAACACTGTCCTAGAACCAAAGAATTCTTCAGATCCCACCCACTCAAATTAGAGGAATTGTCTTTGGAAGCACAAAATTATTCCTTCAGACCACTACCTCCCTCCCTATTGAGTCAGTCATCTGCGCCTCCATAACTGTCTGGTTTGGCTCTGCAACCCTTCAAGACAGACACAGACTTCAGAGGAGAATCAGAACTGCAGAAAAAACAATGACTGCCAACCTGCCTTCCATTGAGGACCTGCACACTGCACGAGTCAAAAAGAGGGCTGTGAAAATATTTATAGACCCTCTCGCATCCTGGACATAAACTGTTTCAACTCCTACTCTCAAAACGATGCTATAGGGCACTGCACACCAAGACAACTAGATACAAGAACAGTTTTTTCCTCAATGCCATCACTCTGCTAAACAAATGATTCCCTCACCACTGTCAAACTATTCACTAAGTCTGCATTACTATTACTATTAGTCTTAGTCTTCTCATCGTTCCTATTACCCATCTCCTCCCACTTATGACTGCAGGACTGTAACTTTTTGCTTGTATCCTTATGATTTATATTGATGTTGATTGTTTCCTGATTGCTTATTTGTACCCTATGACTCTCATATAAGTGTTGTACCTTATGATTCTGGACAAATGTATCTTGTCTTTTTATGTCCACTGACAGCATCTGCACCAAAGACAAATTCCTGGTATGTCCAGTCACACTTGGCCCATAAAGAATTCTATTCTATATTCCATTCCATTCCATTCTCTATTCTATTCTATTCTATATTCCATTTCATTCTCTATTCTATTCTATTTCTTATTCTATTCCATATTCTATTGTATTCTAATTTCATTCCATTCCTATTCTTATTCCTATTCCTATTCCTATTCTATTCTGGGCTCTCTCACTGGCTTTTCTGAAAATATACCCTGCTCACCCAAAGCCTCCATCAGAATAACCTGAGGAAAGGAGGACAGGAGAAGGTTGGATGCCTTTCTAACCTTTTGCCAGAACCTCTACAGGTTGTTGGGGGGGGGGGGTGTCTCAAAAGCGAGCTGATTGACCTTAAACAGCGTTTCTCAACTCCGGCAACTTTAAAAGGTCGTTTAGACTATTTCCCCTCCCCTGGGCGAGATCATTCGGAGGCACGGGATTAAGTACCACCAATATGCGGATGATACGCAGTTGTATCTGTCCGCCCCGTGCCAACTCAATGAAGCGGTGGACGTGATGAACCGGGGCCTTGAGGCTGTTAAAGACTGGATGAGAGCTAACAAACTGGTGCTCAACCCGGAAAAGACCGAGTGGTTGTTGTGTTTTCCTCCCAAAAATTCGGCTAGCGTTCCATCAATCAGGCTGGGGGGACAAAATTTATACCCCTCAGACAGGGTCCGCAACTTGGGAGTCCTCCTGGACCCACAGCTGAGTTTCGACCATCACTTGTCAGCTGTGACCAGGGGGGCATTTGCCCAGGTTCGCCCAGGTTCGCCTGGTGCGCCAGTTGCGGCCCTACCTGAACCGGGAGGCTCTCACAACAGTCACTCGAGCCCTTGTGATCTCTAGGCTGGAATACTGCAATGTGCTCTACATGGGGCTGCCCTTGAAGAGCATCCGACGACTTCAGCTAGTTCAGAACGCGGCCGCGCGAGTGATCATGGGCGCACCACGGTTCGCCCATATAACACCGATCCTCCGTGAGCTGCGCTGGCTACCTGTCGATCGTCGGGTGCACTTCAAGGTTTTACTTACCACCTATAAAGCGCTCCATGGTAGTGGATCTGGCTATCTGAGAGACCGCCTCCTGCCAATTACCTCCCTGCGTCCCATCAGATCGCACAGAGTAGGCCTCCTCCGAATTCCATCCGCCAGTCAGTGCCGACTGGTGACTACCCGGAGGAGAGCCTTCTCAGTTGCAGCTCCAACACTATGGAACAACCTCCCCGTGGAGATCCGTACCCTCACCACCGTCCAGGCCTTCCGCACAGCCCTCAAGAACTGGCTATCCCGTCAGGCCTGGGGATAGGATTACTCTCACCCCGCCCGAATGTTGAGTGAATGGTGTGTTTTTATGGTTAATTTCTTTTATTCACGTTTCTTTTTCTTTTTAAGTCTTGTCTTGCACTCCCTTCCCTCCATTGTTGTAAGCCGCCCTGAGTCCCCTCAGGGAAAAGGGCGGCATATAAATGTTTAATAAAATCCTAAAAAAAAAAAAAAATCCTAAATCCCTAACTTTGACAACTTTGCTGGACATCTGGGAGAATTCTGGGAGTTGAAATCCAGAGATCTTAAAAGTTGTCCAGGTTGGGGGGGGGAGAGAGAGAATGACCCAAACAGCTTTTTAAAGCTGGGGGCAGAAGGGAATCTCTCTTTTGCGTCCCCTGGGGAAAGGTGCAACGGCAAGAGACAAATTGAGGATGCTCCATCCTGTAGGGTCTGCGATTCCAGACCACCACTGCTCAGGCAGTCATGCCTCCCCCATCGCTGAACTCCAGTGTCTTGCTCTAGTTTAATAAAATGTGCCTTGTGCAATCCTTACCATTTGTCTCTACTGCATTGATGCATTTCCGGACAAATCTGAAGCCAATCTCGTTCAGTTCCACTGTTGCAAAACAAAAACAAAAGGCAGAGAAAATTATCCCTCGGCAACCTCCAGAAAAGCAAGTAAGAGCATGTTTATTTTGCTCCCCCTGAAGACGCGATGCTGCTTTTATGCAGCCAGCATCTGCTTGCACATGTAGGCAAGGACGAAACAGGGGAATTCCTTCCAACTGAGGGTGAATTATGGAACAGCTCTGATATCCAATGAGGCAGGAGCTCTGAATAAGGTCAGGTCAAGAGGCAAGAAGAGGCCTCGGGTTTAATCCTGTCCTTCTACAGGTATGGCCAGGCCCAAATCTGTGGGGAAAAAACTCCTGCCAGTCAGAGCGAGCAATGTAAAACATGCTGGGCTAAGAACCTGACTTATTCTAAGTCCTGGTGGTTATGCTAGGAGAAAGCAGGTGATTCCAGATCCCATGAGACAAAATGACTGTTAGGAACTTTTTTGTGCAGCGGCAGCCAAAAAAGCCAATTCAATCCTAAATTGCATTAACAGAGGGATACAATCAAGATCAAGGGAGGTACTAATACCACTCTATAAAGCCTTAGTAAGACCACACCTAGAGTATTGCATCCAGTTTTGGTCACCACTCTATTAAAAACATGTTGACCCTCTAGAAAAAGTGTATAGAAGAGCAACCAGGATGATTAGGGGACTGGAGACTAACACCTATGAAGAACAGTTGCAGGAACTGGGCATGGCTAGTCTAGTGAAGAGAAGGACCAGGGGAGACATGATAGTAGTCTTCCAATATTTGAGGGGCTGCCACAGAGAGAAGGGGGTCAGGCTATTTTCCAAAGCACCTGAAAGCCAGACAAGGAACAATGGATGGAAACTGATCAAGGAGAGATTCAAACTGGAAATAAGGAGGAACATTCTGACAGTGAGAACAATCAACCCATGGAATAGAAGTTGCCTTCAGAAGTTGTGGGAGCTTCATCACTTGAGACTTTCAAGACCCTGGATTTAATCCTGCCATTCTCCAGGTATGGCCAGGCCTAAATGTGTGGCATGTTAAAAAACTGCTGCTAGTCCGAGCAAGCAATGTAAAGCATGCTGGGCTCAGAACCATTATAAGTCCTGGTGGTTATGCAAGGAGAAAGCAGGTGATTCCAGATCCCATGAGACAAAATGACTTTTAGGGACTTCAAAGAAATGAAGTCCCTAAATGAACCAAATTCAGTACAGCGGTCAGGGAAGTCTGCCCTATATATTAGATTTAAGGTACAGCTGTTTTATATCAGCCTTTTGGTATGCCCACAGGGGTCAAACTCCAATTCCTTTAAGTCCTCAAAGATGTGGCCTGGGGAGGAGGTGGGCAGAAGACTGGCGAACAAGTAGGGAGGGGTCAGGCAGAACCATGAGAATTCAGAAAAACTATTTTTCCCCATAAAGCCCCATCCTTACTGAAGTGAGTTTGGATTCAATGTATCACATGCAGAAATATATATGCTAATTAGAATATTCCTAAGCAGATATTAATGATGTTGAATGGCAGGGTTAACAGATTGGGACTGAAACCCTCTACAGCAGTGGTTCCCAACGTGGGGCCCAAGCCCCACAGAGGGACAATTCTATGTTTAATGGGGACAATTTGAAGCTTATTTAAACCAAGTTAATGGCCTTTTAGGCTTCCTCCGCGTGAGTAGAGTTCACTTTTGGAGTAAAGTAAGAATTATATGTCACCGGTGGCGGGGAGGCATCAGGATTTTGAAGATGCTTAGGTGGGGCATGGCCAAAAAAAGGTTGGGAACCACTGCCCTACAGCAAGGAGGCTGAGATATCTGGCTTGGCTGGGATGCACTGAGTGATGAGGAATCGACTTGGGCCGCATATAAAAATATATAAAGGAGTCAATGCATATAAATCACAGGTAGGACACACCTATTCCAGAGGGCAGCAAAAGTCCTCTAGTGGCTTTGCGCCCTCTCCTGGCTATCTAGATTTTTCCAGCCCTCATCTGGTGGCTGTAATGAACATTTCTAATTACCCGTATTTTTTGGACTATAAGACGCACTGGAGTTTTAAGACACACCAAAATTTTGAAGAGGTAAATTTTAAAAAAAGGTTTTGCACTCTGCAGGCCTTCCAAACCCTCTGCATGCCTCATTTTTTGCAAAAAAAACCAAGTTGTGCAGAGATTTTGGGAGGCTTGTAGAGTGCTCCTGAGGGCTGGAAGGAGGGAAAATGAGCAAAAAAACCAGCCTGTTTTTCACTCAATTGTGCCCTCCTCGGACACCAGGAGTACTTTGCAGGCCTCCCAAACCCTCTGCATGTCCATTTTTGTGTGGAGGGGGGGGGGAATATTTCAGGTGGCCAAAAAGGCTGTATTCAGTATATAAGACACAGTCAGATTTTCACCCCCTTTTTTGAGAGAAAAAGATGAGTCTTATACTCCAAAAAATATGGTAACTATTCCTTAAATTTTTTTTATTTTAAAAACACATTTTAAGCTAAATCCATTCAAGGCACGGATCCTGCAGGAAGAAAGGAGGTGGGCATACCCATGCTGCACTCTTACTACCTCCTTGCATTTTACTACTGCAAGTCACATGGGTGGAGAAAAGGGAAATGGCTTCCTGGGATGGAGCAAGGCTGGATTTGAAACTTCAAGTTAAAAAGAGCAACTGGTGCCCTTCCTCTTTTCTAAGGCTACCCTGCGGCCAAGTAATGACTGACATTTTCAAAAACATCAGCAAGTCTTAACAGAGGAACTGGGCCGCTACTGATCAAAAAGCTACTAAGCTGCTGAAGAAAACCCCAAGGTATTTGTAGCTACAACTTGATGGTGCAAGACAGAGGTCTTCAAACTTGGCAACTTTTAAGACTGGTGGACTTCAACTCCCAGAATAGCTGGCTGGAGAATTCTGGGAATTGAAGTCCACCAGTCTTAAAGTTGCCAAGTTTGAAGACCCCTGGTGCAAGACAATGTTACCCTTTCAGAAAACAAAGACTGTGAATTGCCTGCAGTTGGATAGACTCTGGAAGCCTACCTCTGTTTTCCCCAAAATAAGACCTCCCAGGATAATAAGCCCAATCAGGGTTTTGAGCATATGTGCTAAAATAAGCCCTCCCCCAAAAATAAGCCCTCCCCGAAAATATTGCAACACAGCAGCAGCCATGAGGTGACCACTTCAAAAACAATAAGACCTCCCCGAAAATAAGGCCAAGTGCTTATTTCAGGGGTCAAAAGAAAATAAGACCCTGACTTATTTTCGGGGAAACACAGTATTCAAAAAGTTGACACTGAAGTCAGAGCAATATTGAAGAACATTAAAGGAAGACTCTTTCCAAGACAAAATGCAAATTTTTTTTTAAAGGAGTTTCATTGACTTGAATTTTTTTAATTTCCTGACCCTAGCAACGTCGCTGATTTCTATTTTAAAGCCTGATGACAAAACCTGGACATGCCACCAGCAGAGGGCAGCAAGGGGCTCTCTTTGAAACAGCAACTCCCTTTGGCATCCCCAATGCTGGGAAAAGTCACATACTCACTTTCTTCCTGCTTGGTGATGGGACTGTGGTAGATCTAAACAGCAAAGGGGAGGGAGGGTGAGGGGAGGGATCAATTAAAAGCAGGACAGGACAAAGGAATTGGAGGGGAGAGAGACAAAGAAACAGAGAAAACGTCATTGGAAAATAAGCACTTGGGTTAGTTTTCATCTTCGCAGTCTTTGCCAAGCTGCACATTATAGTGGAAGACTTTAAACGCTTAAGATAGAAAACAGGCACCCTGGATTTGTGTGTGTGTGTGTGTGTGTGTGTGTGTGTGTTTTGTTGGTTTATTTTTGTTTCTAACTTGCTAAAAACAATATTGGGAAGGGCCTGTTTCTAATATGAATCGACACAGCTCTGTCTTCCAAATTTTAGCTGTCTAGCCAAGTGTGGAGGGACATCCTACTGCCGTGATGGAGAACCTATGCCACGGGTGCCACAGGTGGCATGCAGAGCCCTCTTTGTGGGCATGCGCACCGTCACCAGCTGCTCTTCTGGTTTCCAGGCAGCCAGCTGGTCTTCGCGGGTGCCAGAGCACCAGAAAAAGGCTCAAAAAACAAGCCAAAAATGGCCAGGAAAACGGCCCCAAAATGGTAAAAAAAACAGGCATGCATGTGCCGACCAGCTGGTTTCTGGTGCTCCAGCATGTGCACATGCATGCATATACATGTGCATGCCGGTTTGGGCACTTGGTGCTGAAAAGGTTCTTCATCACTGTCCTACTGCTACCAGTCAATGCTATGGCTCCCTCTTGAGGACATCCACCATTTCATGTCTTCTATTCCATTCCTCCTTCTGCAGCCTTCTCCATGCGGCTGCTCCAACCTCCCCTGCCCAGGGCACCCCCAGACGAAGTGCCATCGCTCCCCAAATCAGTGCTTGCTTCTGGCAACAGCAACTCAGGTGGGCAGCTCCACACAGAAGCAGAGGCTTCTTCTCCTGCCCTGCAAGTGGGCCTTCTCCTCCCCACCATCCCTGGCAGCATCTACCATCCTCTGTTCAACAGCAGGATGAGATACGCCGAGGGACACACACATACACACAGGCCCACACCCAGCCTTCGCCTACTCCAAAACATCTGGAGGACATAAAACTGCAACAGGGAAAAGTAATTGATGGGTGGATGATGAATAAGGTATAAATAAGATATAAACCCTCATTAAAGAGACGTGATGGCTCAGTGGTTAGAATGCAGCACTGCAGGATACTTCTGCTGACAGCCAGCAGTTCAAATCTCACCAGGCTCAAGGTTGACTCAGCCTTCCATCCTTCCGAGGTGGGTAAAATGAGGACCCAAATTGTTGGGGGCAAATAGACTGATTCTGTAAACCACTTAGAGGGCTACAAAAGCACTGTGAAGCGGTATATAAGTCTAAGTGCTATTACTATTGCTAGTAAAACCCACCTACACCAACTCATGAAGAATCTAACAACCAACAAACAGAACTAATTTTTCAAGGCCCCTCCCATAAGCAATGGGGGGGGGGGGGAGTTTAAAGGTCAGCCTGTGGCCCTGCTACCAGGTTTGCAGCACACTTTGGACAGGTTATTCTCCGGGGGTGCCAGAGAAATTCCCCAGGTGCTTTGCTGGCCTGCTCTTTCTTTCCCTTTCAGTTTTCCACCTATTCAGCCCTCCCCCCATGTCCCCCCCCCAGACCTGCTGCTTTCCAAGTGTCAGAAACAGAAGATCCGACCGAAGGAGGAGACGGTCCCTCTCGTTTCCAAGAACGCTCTGCTGTAGCTGCCATATGTAGAATTCACCACACCTGAGAAGAGACTGCAAACCAGCCAGGGTCTCCTCTTAAATGGGAGGTGCAGATGATGGACATGATGAACAAAAATGAAGATGCTTCCAAGTTTATTTATTAATTATGAATTTTAGCCCAGTTTCCATCAATAGCCCAAAACAAAGCAATATAATAAAACCAAATGTCTAAAGTCACCAAGTTCCTGCAAAAACAACCAGAAGAGTGAATTTCTCAGCAAACCCAGCCACCAGGAGAGGTGGGGGGGCTTAAGGTGATGTAGAACCCCCTCCAGCGCCAATAGCCTTTGCCACAACACACCTCAGGGGGTTTCTTGGGGTAAATGGGGTCTGCGTAGGGGGCAAACATGCTCTGTCCCACTCTGGCTGAAACTCCAAACAATTATTATTATTATCCTAGTTGAGGTTCCTTTGATTTCTTCCCTGCACCTACGATCAGAGTGCTAATGGCCAGGCAGGCCAGGTAAAGAGGGGTGGGGAAACTGCGGCTATCTGGGGAGGAGCAGGAGACGAGGGGTAGCTGTGCTGTGATGCTGGGCATTCAAAGGGCCGCTCAGACCTGGCAGGCTGAATAGTTGAGCCCGAGAAGCGACAGGGAAGAGAAGAGAAATGGGACTTCGGTTTATTTTTCTAATGCTCCCAACAGGCTCAGCTGGAAGTCATGCGACCCTTTTCCTCTAGGGGCCTAAAGCGATGCCCGGAATTTGATATAATACTGTAATAAGGTAAAGGTTCCCCTCGTACATATGTGCTAATCGTTCCTGACTCTAGGGGGCGGTGCTCATCTCAGTTTCAAAGCCGAAGAGTCATCTGAAGACATTTCCATGGTCATGCGGCCAGCATGACTCAATGCTGAAGGTGCACGGGATGCCGTTACCTTCCCATCAAAGGTGGTTCCTATTTTTCTACTTGCATTTTTTACATGCTTTCGAACTGCTAGGTTGGCAGAAGCTGCGACAAGTATCACAAGCTCACTCCATTATGAAGCACTAGGGATTCAAACTGCTGAACTGCCAACCTTTCTGATCGACAAGCTCAGCATCTTAGCCACTGAGCCACCGCATCCCTAATACCATAATACAAAGACTAAAAAAATAAAATGTGGAAAATTTCCAGGGCATTAATTTCTTAAAAGGTCTCAACAACTCAACTGCTCTGCCAGGTGCTCCGTTGACAACACCAACCTTAAGTGATGTCCAGTTACATTCAGAAGGACTTCACTGAATGACACCGACGCCTCCAGACTGAAAATTAATCCCAAGGCAGCCTTTTAACTATGCCAAGGCATACTTTTTATTAAAATAAAATCAGCTCAAACCCTTTTTGTGGAGTTTGCCAATCCAAAACCACTCTTGGAAAATCCCATTCAATGAAGAGGAAAATGACCAGCCGATGCTCTGCTTCAGCCAGGGGCAGCCCTCCAGAGGTGGTATTCAGCAGGTTCTGACCAGCTCTGGAGAACCGTTAGAGGACATTTTGAGTAGTTCAGACAACCAGTAAATGCCACCTCTGGCTGGCCTTGCCCCCATCTATTCTCTGCCTCTTGAGCCCCAGCTGATCGGGAGGGAATAGGGATTTTGCAGTATCCTTCCCCTGGAGTGGGGAGGGAATGGGGATTTCGCAGTATCCTTCCCCTGGAGTGGGGAGGGAATGGGGATTTCGCAGTATCCTTCCCCTGGAGTGGGGAGGGAATGGGGATTTCGCAGTATCCTTCCCCTGGAGTGGGGAGGGAATGGGGATTTCACAGTAACCTTCCCTGGAGTGGGGAGGGAATGGGGATTTCGCAGTATCCTTCCCTTGGAGTGGGGAGGAAATGCGGATTTCGCAGTAACCTTCCCTGGAGTGGGGTGGGAAGGGGATTTTGCAGTATCCTTCCCGTGGAGTGGGGAGGGGAATGGGGATTTTGCTATAACCTTCCCCTGGAGTGTGAAGGGAATGGTGATTTTGCAGTAACCTTCCCCTGGAGTGGGGAGGGAATGTGGATTTTGCAGTATCCTTCCCCTGGAGTGTGGGGGGGGGATGGGGATTTTGCAGTAACCTTCCCCTGGAGTGGGGAGGAAATGGGGATTTTGCAGTAACCCTCCCCTGGAGTGTGGGGAGGGGATTTTGCAGTATCCTTCCCCTGGAGTGGGGAGGCAATGTGGATTTTGCAGTATCCTTCCCTTGGAGTGGGGAGGAAATGCGGATTTTGCAGTATCCTTCTCCTACCATGCCCACCAAGCCATGCCCAGAGAAACGGTAGTAAAACATTTTGAGTGCCACCACTGCAGCCCTCCATACCTACCGGCTCCTTCCCATCCATGGCCTCCATCCAGAGCCGTCGGTTAGCTTCCGAGGGAGCTTGTAAGGTGATGGGACCAGACCTGCATAAAATTCAGCGGGGGGGGGGGGGGGGCACAAGAAAGAAAAATTAACAGTCAATTCCAATGTAGCTTTTATTTTTTTTGTTACAACTCCCAAAACAAAACTGAAAAATATGAGGAAGGGCTCACGCTGAGAAAAGGAGTCAGGCTTCTCTCCGGAACGACTCCTCAGTATATTAATGCTTCAAAGTTTAGCAATTGGAGGTAAGTACCATATTTTTTGGAGTATAAGATGCACTGGAGTGTAAGACGTATCTTAGTTTAGGGGAAGGAAAATAGGGAAAAAAATCTGCCTACCAGGTATTCATCTGGCTAGCCTCCTTTGTCAGCTTCAGCACATAGGTTTGTTAGTTTTGAATGTGTCTACACCAATGTTCCCTCTAATTTTTTTTCAGTGTGTGTGGAAAAGTATAGTGTTTGAATGGCACATTTTCAAGCCCGAGCACCTGAATTTTTTTCACAGATGTTTCACAGAGCAATTGATTTATAGGATCCGAATTGGAATTGAGAAAAATGGTTTTGTGTGTGCGTGAGTATGTGTGTGTGTGTGTGTGTGTGCGTGTGTGTGTTTGAGTGAGCGAGGGATCCGCTAAGGGAACTGCGCCTATTTAGAAAAGGTAAATTATTGCAAAAATGATCAGTCGAAGATAAGTATGGGGACAGGTTGGGCGGTAGAGAGAAAGTGATAAAAGAGTGGGAGAGAGGAAGAGAGAAAAAGAGAGAAGAGAGACAGAAAGAGACAGAAAAGGAGAGAGAAAGTGACAGAAGAGTTGGAAAGAAGGAGAAAGAGAGACAAAGTGAGAGGGTGAGAGAAACAGAAAGAGACAAAGAGGAGAGAGAAGGGAGAAGGAGAGAGAGACAGAAGAATGGAAAAGAAGGAGAGAGAGAAGAGAGACAGAGAAAGAGGATGAGAGAGACAGAAAAAGACAAAGAGGAGAAGGGAGGAGGAGAGAGAAAGTGAAGGAAGAATGGAAAAGAAGGAGAAAGAGAAGAGAGACAATGAGAAAGAGGATGAGAGAGACAGAGAGAGAAGAGAGGAAAAGGAAAGAGTAAGAGGGAACATATCATTTCAACCCTGAGGTGCAAATATTCTCTTTGATTGGTAATTTTATTTGTCCATTTACTATCCAATACTCTCATTTCTCCTTAAGTTCATCTAGAATTCCCTTCTTTTTATTGACTTTATCACAATACCTTGAGAACAACTTTTTCAGCATAGCTTTACAGCTATTTAAAATATATAGTAATTCAGGTCAGGTTTTCAGAACATTAGTCTCTTTATGTCACTAAGTGCAAAGAAACAGAATTCAGAAAGTTGGCTTTTCTTTTTGTAATTGCCTATTGTCTGCTTAATTTTCTACATTTTTGATAACTGATATTCACTGTTGACCCAAGAAGCCCATCGTAAAAAGAAACTCTCCCTATGAACTTTGTTGCATTTCCATGGAATGAGGTTTGATCTTTTTCTCAACCATACAGTAGCATATTTTTTCTAAGGAGGATATAATCAAGATAGTCCATAATTGCCTATCAATCTAACAGCATGGCAATTGACAATCTCTTTATATTTCAACCCTAACTCTTTCAGTCTTAAAGGTTTGGTGAGGAGAAATCCAAAAATTCTTTTAAAGAGGAAAAAAAATGCTTGCACAATTGCATCCAAGGTGTATATATATATATACACAATACACAGAGAAACAAACTTAACAAAGTGCTAAATCTGCCCACCAACTAACTCACTCATTCTCTCTCCCAATGCGAGAGAGAGAGAGAGAGAGAGAGAGAGAAAGGGAGGGAGGGAGGGAGGGAGAGGGAGAGGGAGAGAGAAAGAGAGAGAAAGAGAAAGAGAAAGAAAGAGAGAGAGAATCCCTCCTTCCTTCAGCCCAACACTCTCACTGGCATCCCTGCCAGATGAGAGGGACTACGGAGGGTCTCCCCGAGTCTAGTCTATTGCCTCTTGGAAGGAATGACCCGGCTTGGCTCCCGCTTTCGATCTGCTGCCCAACGACCGAATGGAGAAGCGAAGAGGCAGGAGAGACGAGGCAGGAGAGACGAAGCGGGAATGACTCACTCCCCTAGACTCGAGGAGGCCCTCTGCAGTCCCTCTCATCTGGCTGGGATGCCAGCGAGAGTGTTGGGCTGAAGGAAGGAGGGATACACATGCTCATGCTCTCCTTCCCCCCCCCTCACAAATGGCAAATCCGAGCAGCTGCTGCTGGGAGCCCGTCCCATGTCTTCTCCCAACCCCGACACCCCTTTTCTCAGCTACTTTCTGCCTTGTGGACCTAGAACCGATTGCTGTCTCCAGGCTGGCTCTCCTCTCCTATTATCGTGGAAGGCATCTCACAAAAACTACTGCGTGGCAGTTGGAAACTGCTGCGCGGTGTTTTGTTGCCACGTGCGTGGCCACGCACCCACGCAGCTTAGAGGGAACATTGGTCTGCACATGCTTTTTATCCCCTGGTTGGAGATAAAAAACAGCTTCTAAAGCACAGCTGATCATTGGAGAGAGAAGCAATGAGAAAAGCAGACAAAGCAGGGAAGATCACTTCACTCATTAGGGCTGAAAAACAGCTTCTAAAAGCACAGCTAATAGTTGGAGAGAGAAGCAATGAGAAAAGCAGGCAAAGTAGGGAAGATCGCTTCACTCATTAGCGCCTCATTAGGGCTGAAAAAAAGCTTCAAAGTGTATAAGATGTACCCACATTTTCAGCTTCTTTGGGGGGGGGGAGTGCGTCTTATACTCTGAAAAATATTGTATTTGTTCATTCTGACGAATGATTTTTCTCCTGTTACAGTAGATCAGTGCTTCTCCAATTGAGCAACTTCTCGATATGTGGATTTTATCTCTCAAAATTTCAGCAACGACCATAGTGGCTAGGAAACTTTGGAGGCTGAAATCCACAAATGTGGAAGCTGCTCAGCTGCAAATGAAACCAGAGGAAATAGACTCTTATTTTAGCTCAATCCGAAACTGAAAACAAATGCATATGAAATTTATTCTATTCAAAGAAATGTACCAAAGTTATCAAATCATTTCTACATTTTTCTCTCTGTATTTAACCCATTTTTCCATCAATCTCCCCTTTTTTCTTTCAGCATATTTTATTAAGTCAAGTGTCTCATCATCAACACTGCCATGACTTCATCGAGCAGCTCTGGATTTTTAACCAGCATCCAATCTGGATGTCAACAGAAGCCAACCACAGCTCACAGGGAACAGAAATCCCCACTAATATTATATCTGAGCAGAGTTGCTTCCTCTTGAAATTCTCCATCATCGCTGCAAGGAAGAAAGCACCAAAATTCTCATTTCAAAGATTTTAGGAAACCCTTCCAAAAAAGTAAGAGCAGACCAGGGGTGAAATTCAGCAGGTTCTGACAGGTTCTGAAAAATAGGTAGCAGAAATTTTGAGTAGTTCAGAGAACTGGCAAATGCCACTTCTGGCTGGCCCCAGAGTGGGGAGAGAATGGAGATTTTGCAGTAACCTTCCCTTGCCACGACCACCATGCCACGCCCACAGAAACGGTAGTAAAAAAAAAATGAATTTCACCACTGGAGCAGACCCAGAGAAATTACAGCATTCACTGGATGTGTTGAAACAGAAAAAGGGGAGACATTGGTCAAGAAAGCTTTAATCTCCATTTATCCATTGGGGGAGGGGAGAGGGAGATCCCTACAGCCCCTCCAACTCTCTCAAACAGAATAACATTCCCACTCATCTGAGTGAGGAAAAGCTTTCACCCTTCATTATGGTTTATTTTTATCTGCACACTTAGTTTAGTTTACTTTACTTTACTTTATTGTCATTGCACATGGTACAACAAAATTAGATGCCGTCCACTATAGAAATAAAAACACAAACATACATCCTTTATTTTTTATATAATTGAAATTGAAAACCCGATATTGCACTATATACCGTAGAATTCCATATAGTTACTGCCCTGGGACAGAAGCTGTTTTTCAGCATATCTGTCCTTGTTTTTATTATCCTGTACCGTCTGCCAGATGATAAAAGTTAAAAAAAAAGAGGGGGTGCCCAGGGTGAGATGAATCTTTAAGAACATTTTGAAATTTTTATAGAGTTTTATTATTTTTCAATTACAAAAATAAACATTCCATCTTTCCTTATGCAGTGTGTCATCTGGGTACAAAATCTCTGTGCAACATCATTTCTTTTTTGCCACATCTTTCACATTCATATTAACATTATTTCCCTACGTTTAGTATTATAACACATTGAGCATTTAAACGTTATGAAATTCTCCATTTTTCTTCTTGATATCTTCTAGTAGTAATATCATATTAACATTAAACATCATTATTCTCATCATACACATAACTACACACACACACACACTTTTGAACTTTCTTAAGGCAGCGGGAGCTACAAAGTTCTTCCAAAGAGGGGAGAGGGCAATCAGTGATCCTCTGGGCAATGATGTTGACCCTCTGGGGCGCTGTCCTATCTGCACCTGGGCAACTGGCAAACCAGACACAGATGCAATAAGTAAAAATACTTTCTATGGTGCAGCGGTAGGTCACCAGCAGTTTTCCATTCAGTTGTTGTTTCCTGAGAAGTCTCAGGTGGTATAATCTCTGCTGGGCCCTTTTGAACAGGGCTGCAATGTGAGCGCCCCAATCTTTAAAGAGGAACTGCCCAATATTTCACTGGGACCGAAGCCGCCAAAGGTTTAAGCTCACCTTTCAACTGTCTCAATGTCAAAACAAAACCGTTTGTCTATGGAGTCCGTCTTCCTTCGCACGCAGGATTTCAGAATCAAATGTACAGTGGCGCCCTGAGAGAAACAGAATGTTACATTTAAAAGAAGCACCAACACAGGGTAGGTGGCGTTTTAAGACGCATGCGCCAAAATAAGGAAAGTCCTAGAGCCGGGGTGGTGAACCTATGGCATGTGTGCCACAGGTAGCATGTGGAGCCATTTGTCAGGGCATGCGAGGCGTTGCCCTGTCAGCTGGCCACAGCGCATGGACATGCTGTTTTCGCCCTCCCCAGGCTCCTATAAAGCCTCTGGAGCCTAGGGAGGGTGAAAAAAGCATGCAAAAAATGGGGGGGTCGCGCCTATCATGCCCCCACACATGCTGGGGGTGTCATACATTGCATTATGGGTGCAACACACCTGCACATGACCCCCCTGCACTCCCCCCTTTTCGCATGCAAGCCAAAAAAGGTTTGCCATCGCTGTCCTAGAGGGTGCAGAGATGGATAGCCTCACCAAAGAGATCAAAGATAAAGGAGAAACAGATTATTATAAGGTATGGAATGAATGATATCAATGGTTAGAAGGCAGGTGTGAAGCTTACGGAAAGATTAAACAAAGGAGATACAAGAGTTAGACATTAGTAATAAATATGTATAAATGGAAATGACATACAATGAATGACTGTAACTCAAGAGATGAATATATTTGGATGTATAAAAACACTGGAATTACATGTATAGGTAATGGCATATTGGAGTTGGGGGGGAGAAATGCACATATAATGGATGTATATCGATATGGAATGTTATATAGAAGTAAACGGTTAACGTTGTTTCTTTTTTGTTTAAAAAAACTGTGTAATAAAAAAATATTTTAAAAAAGAAGCATTCACCAAGAGTAATAGCCAACCCACCAATCAAGGCAAATTGAAAGCGGTCTTAATCTCGTTCTGATCTCGACCAATAAAAGCACAAGACCAGGAGTCAACATTTCCTCATTACAGGAAAGCTTGTGGGCCAGGGGGCCAAACAATGTTCCCTCTAATTTTTTTTCAGTGTGAGCAGAAAAGTATAGTGATTGAGCGGCATATTTTCATGCCTGAGCACCTGAATTTTTTTCACAGATGTCACCCAAGACAACAACGAAATCAGTATTATTTGAAACTCAAAGTTATGTTTATTCAAGGTACCCGCTTAATTAAAAGTGTTATATAATATCAGTATCACTTAACAAGGGTCCTGCTTAGCAACCAAAATGTTGGCTCAGGAACTCTGGCATTGAAGTGTGCAAGTCTTAAAGCTATCAAGTTACAAGACCTTTGCACCCCTAACCCTTTAGGAAAAAAAAACCCAGGGGTCTTCAAACCTGACAGCTTTAAGCCTTGTGGACTTCAACTCCCAGAATTCCTCCTCCAGTCATGTTGCAACAACGTCATCTGCGTGGATCTGCTCCATCTTCGGTTTTTTTCACAGGGGGCAGGGCTGCCACTGAAGATGCCAACGAGCCCCCGCCGCCACTAAATAGCTGCTGCTGCCTCCTCCTCCTCCTCCTCCTCTTCCAACAGCACCAACATATTTGCTGCCCAGCGCTGCAGCCGAGGTGAAGCCTCCAAAGCTCCCTCAGGCGCCCCCGCCCATGGCAGCGGCGGCGGTGCCTCCCCCTCCGCTCGGAGCACCTCAGCTGGGCTCTGGGTTACCCCTGCCGCCGCCTCCACCTCCGGGGTTTTTCAGAAGCCATGAGGCCTTTTTCCCTGCTCCCCCCCTCCGCCACCTTCCTACTAGCTCCTGTGGCCAAATGGCTCCTCAAAAGCACGGCGGAGGAGGAAGGGGGAGGGATAACACGGGGGCCAGCTCAGGTGCTCTGCGTGGAGGCTAAGTCAAGGACTGGCTGTATTGCAGAGGAGCTGGGAGCCACCCAAGAATTTCACGGAGCTACGAGGAGGAGAGCGAGCCTCTGAGCAGCTGCGGGGAGCCTGCCTGGCCAGGAGCAACCTTCGGCTGGACGGAGGGGCGAGGGCTGCCTGGAGAAACAGCGAGGGCCCTTTTGAGCTAGTGAGCAGGAACGTTTGTGGAGCACACCGGTTGTGTGTGGAGGCTCCATGCAGAGCACCTGAGCTGGCCCCCGTGTTATCCCTCCCCCTTCCTCCTCCGCCATGCTTTTGAGGAGCCATTTGGCCACGGGAGCTAGTAGGAAGGCGGCGGAGGGGGGGGGAGCAGGGAAAAAGGCCTGATGGCTTCTGAAAAACCGCGGAGGTGGAGGCGGCAGCAGGAGTAACCCAGAGCCCAGCTGAGGTGCTCCGAGCGGAGGGGGAGGCACCGCCGCCGCTGCCATGGGCGTGGGCGCCTGCGGGAGCTTTGGAGGCTTCGCCTCGGCTGCAGCGTTGGCGGCAAATCTGGCAGTGCTGTTGGAGGAGGAGGAGGCGGCAGCAGCTATTCCCCTCATCTTCCAGAACCTGTGGCAGAAATCACTGCACGCAGTTAAAAACGGCTGCACGGTGTTTTCTTGCCACGTGCGCGGCCGCGCAGCCGCGCACCTTAGAGGGAACAGTGGGGCCAAAGCAGGAACAGCCTGGCAGATGTGCCTGTCAGGCCTGCAGCCATCTTTTCTTGTGGATCTTTGGCCTGCCATACTTTCTATTATTCTGCTATGCATTTTCTATTGTGGGAAAATGGGAGGGGGGATTGTAAGGAGTAGCCATAACAAAATTCTTTCTAGAAAGCCAAGGTCATCCTTTGTCATTGCACCTCTGCAAATGACCGGAACAGGATGGGTGGAACTGCCAGCATAGCAGTGGAAGATTGGACCGTGTGATGGACTTGTGGGTGTGGGGGCAAGATCTTGAACTTTCCACTAGGAGGGGAAAACCGGGAAGCTTTCAGATTCAGGTTTTCCCAGATATGCCAACATGGCTCTCTTAATAAATTGGAACTTTGAGCAATACTTTGCCTTGGACTCTAATTTACTTTTGGATTCTATTTGGAACCCTGATAGTGCCCTTTTCAACTGGACTCCTGGCCAGGCTTCCTTCTTCTGCCAGGAGCCCCCAACTATCACTGCGGGGTCTTATGCAAGCCTTGGCGCGGCCACTGGCTTGAAGGAGCAACCTCTCTTCTACTTGCACTTCAGAGCCAAGGCTGCTGGAGACCCCCCAGGACTGGGCTGGGCTGCTCGTAAGCTGGGCAGACTTTTGAGAAAGCACCCCACGCAGGCCCAAAGGCAGGGAGTGGGATCCAAATGGGGGACACAATGCAGCGGCACTTGGGGAAGGGGTGGAACCTGACAGAAGGGGAATGGAGGAGGCAGTTCGGGCAGCATCCAGCTTGCTGGGCCAGGAGGGTTACTCTGCAGCTACAGTGAGCATCTTCACTTCTTTTCTTAGCTATGAGTAATATCAAGTGGATCTGCAAAACTATACATAAGAGGGGAAAGGAAGACCTGGATGGGAGCAAGTGGGTGGAGGATGTCTGGGTGGCCCTGGGCTCTGGCAATGATGGTGATGGATCCAGTGGTGGGTTCCTACCGGTAGTGGTTTGGCGGCCTGAGTCGCTGGAACCAGCAGCGACCCAGACCTGCCATGCCCCTGAACTGGTTCTCTGGGCACTGCCGTAGGTGCTGCCATCTTGCTTTTTGCTTCTGTGCATGTGCTGAACAATTTTTATTGTACTGTGCATGTTTGCGCAGCGCACATCAAGCACGCGCGCAGCATGCCCACAAGCGAACCGGGAGTAGTGCCTGCTGAAACCCACTCCTGGCTAGATCTCCTGACACCACCTTGCCATTCTCCTTCCAAAAGCCCAAATCCTAGAAGCAGAAATTGAGGAGGTAAAATGCACCAAGATCCCAAGATGTGGGCAAGAGGCATGAGATGGAAAGTGACAGGAGGGGGGGGGGGTTCCCCTTGCAGTCTTTGGCTTGGCTTTGCCGTCTCCCTTCCGGGAGAACTGTGACTTGAACCGGGAGGCCTACAGCTTCTTCTGGCCAGACCACAGGTTCATTCACAGCTGCTGACTGTGTAGAACAGCACCTGTCCACTCTGGAGGGCTGGAGCCAGGGGTCACATGCCCAGGCAAGAGCCCTCTGAGGATTGTGGCTGATTGTGGCCACATGGCTGCCGGGACTCGGTCCTGCTCTGCCTGGATGAGCCAGCAAGACAAAAATTGGCCTTTGCCTGGTCACAGAGAACATGGAATGGAGCCCAGTGGATTCTCAACGGGCAGCTGGCACACTCAATCCAACTGGAAGGAGCTCATCCGTTCTACTCACCATGAGGAACTCCCACCCACATCCCCATTCTGTGGAACCACCAGAGGGTCAGAAGATGTGGGGCTGGTGTTGTGGTCCACCGGCAGCCTGCGGAGCTGGCAGCAGTCAGACAGTGAGGAGGCTGGGGAGGAACATGGGCCAGTCTCAGAGTCTGGGGAAAGCTTGGATGAGGGTTCCGCGTTGGAGGCAGAGAGGGGGCCAAGGCCATCTGGTAGTTATGCACTGCCTCCGGAGCTTCCGGAGTCTGACATCAGTGAGGCAGAGGAACAAGGGGAGCCTGTTTCCAGTGCCTGCATGTGCAGAGCTGCCAGAAGGCAAGAACAATTAAGAAAAAAGGGGTGACTCAGGAGTAAGGCTCGGAGATTATTGGCTCCTCTCATACGACATAAAAGAGAAGGGAAATAAAGGTGGGGGGTTATCAAAATTACCCTGAAAGACTTTGGCAATTTGAGCAGACATCTGTCGGACTCTTCACAGACTGTTTGTGAATCATTAACGGCTATGAATGACTATAATTCACAGCCATTTAAATAAAAGAGTTTTTGGGACTAAGTGTGATTTATGCTTTCTCGGGAAGCCTGGGTCAGAACAGCTGGAAAGTAGCTGATCATGCTGATGGGATCTTCCTTATTCTAAGCCATTTTAGAATGTCTTCAGGCATCATGATATCACTATTGTGTTATTGTTGTTTGTTTTTACGTTTGTTGCTTTCAGATTTTTAATGCTGCACCCTCCCCAGCTGCATTTGCATGATGGGCAGCTATATAAATGAAAGGGGATAAAAGTTTAGCCACTACCTGGGGTACAATTTGTGGAGAGAATTAAATATTTGCTCCCCATACAAAAATACTCATTATTTTTCATTTCTTTCCAGTAAGTCTCATTCCATTTGATGAGAATTTGCTTTTGAGCTTTCTTTCAAAAGAGAAGAAAAAGTTGACAAAGGCACTACCACATTCTTTAGTTAGCCAACACTCTGCTTTCTTTTGTGGCAATGTATATCCCAGTCTGTAGCATTCCTGGTCTGCCACACTTCCCATTTAATATGATAGACAGAGATCAGAAAGGAAGTCCTGCATGGGACCCCTTCAGACAGGGAAGCGGTGAAGCCAAGAGGGTACAGCACACTGGAAAGACAATCAGCAGCTGCCCCTGCCTCCACCATTCCCAAACGGTAAGATTAGTTGGGACAGGCAATGCAGAGAAATCCAAAGGAAATGCTCAAAACTTCCCCAGGAAGAAGTAGAATATCAGAATGTCTCTTTGGCAGGAGAAGAACATTTTCAGGAACTTTATATTTCTTCCTTTGCTGGCAATGTAACCAGGTGAAACAAAGCTTCCTTTTGTTTCATTAGAAATATTTTTCCAAACCTGATTGATAAATCTGCCTTCCATTGAGGACCTGTACACTACATGAGTCAAAAAGAGGACCGTGAAAATATTTACAGACCCCTCACATCCTGGACATACATTGTTTCAACTCCTGCCCTCAAAATGACGCTATAGAGCACTGCACACCAAGAAAACTAGACACAAGAACAGTTTTTCCCCGAATGCCATCACTCTGTTAAACAAATAATCCCCTCACCACTGTCAAACCATTCATTAAGGCTGCATTACTATTACGCTTAGTCTTCTCATCGTTCCTATCACCCATCTCCTCCCACTTATGACTGCAGGACTGTAACTTTGTTGCTTGTATCCTTACAATTTATATTGATATTGATATTGTTTCCTGATTGCTTATTTGTACCCTATGACTATCTTTAAGTGTTGCATCTTATGATTCCTGATGAATGTATCTTGTCCTTTTATGTCCACTGAGAGCATCTGCATCAAAGACAAATTCCTTGTGTGTCCAATAAAGAATTCTATTCTATTCTATTCTATTCTATTCTATTAAGATGCAAATAGGGAATAGCGAGTAAAAAGAGGTCTTAGACATGCAAAATTTTGCCTGTATCAAAGGATATTTAATAACAGAAATGCTGCTCCTTTAAGAATGGCTACACTGAGAAAAAGTCTACAATGAACTACTTTTTGCTTGATAAAAAGGCATTTTGGAGGAACAATAAAGCTTAGCGAGATGAAAGAGTTTGGTATGATTCCGAGGCAGTGTCATCAGCTTGAGAATCCTAGATAGAAGTCTTGGGGAAATGCCGAAGGTTTTCTCTTGCCCAGACAGCTGACCTGAACCTTGCAGGTTATTAGAAGATCAGCTGTGCGGTTTGTGATTCTTCTGACAAATGACACAAATGCAAATCTGACATGTCAAAGAATTTCCATTCTGTTAAGAGGAAGTTTCCCCAAACTAATGTCTCGTAACTCTTACAATTGCCAACCTGCAAGGTTTTGCCTCTAAACAGTCTAAAATTAGTTGGTGGAACAAAGCGTTGTCTGAGTCAATATATTTTACTATAGACAACATATATCTTCTAATTCAATTTAAACATAGAGAGCATTTCTTTCAATTTTTCTACAATTAACAATATACTATAATTTATTTATTTCTTAATTAAATACATAACGATAACAATCTTACTACTATCCTCTTTGGTCTACTAATGTAACTCTTTTCCCCTTTCTTTCTCTCTTAACCATTTTCTCTTGGGGTCTCAAAAATTCCACTTTTAATTCTTTTTCTTCTTCTCCCCCTTTCTCCTAACTTCCTTTTCCAATTTTGTGGTTATTGTATCTTTTCTTCAGAGCATTTATTTTTGTTATTCTAGAAACTTTCTCCAGGGTTTTCCCTGTTCTCCTCCCTTCCTTATTGTTTTGTGGTTTCTTTTTTTTGGGGGGGGGGGGATCTCCCCCTTTGTCTGCTTTTTCTTTGTGACTGTAAATCCCAATGAAATTTTATACCTGCATTTTATTTTCATTTTTCTTTCTTCCACGTTATCTTCCTGTACCTCATGTGTGCCCTCTTTCACCCCCTCTTCTCCTATTTCTTGTCCTGTATAATATGTATGATACATTTTGTATGTATCCTATAATATGCATAATTTGTATTAAAAAATAAAAAAATCTTGAATTATAAAATTAATTGGTTAAGATTACAAACTGGAGACCAGAAAGTTAAGAGAGGACGGGAGAAGCCACAAGTTGCCGCTTGAGCCCAGCATTCCTTAAGGGGTGTAGAGGTTCTCTCTGGCTTCCCACCATTGATGCAAGAAGCTACTCAAGGTAGTCAAGGAGAGAAGCAACTTAGAACTCAGGAGAAATTTCCTGACAGTTAGAACAATTAATCAGTGGAAGGAACTTGCCTCCAGAAGTTGTGAATGCCCCAACACTGGAAGTCTTTAAGAAGATGTTGGATAGCCATTTGTCTGGAACGGTATAGGGTTTCCTGCCTAGGCAGGGGGTTGGACTAGAAGACCTCCAAGGTCCCTTCCAACTCTGCTATTGTATTGTATTGTACTCACTTGTTTTGCTCCTGGTTTCTGTTCCATGGGCGTCATTCTTAACATCTTTGTTTCCTTCTCATACTGGCAATAGTATTTGACCCAGGAGATTCCCAGTGCCCCTACATCAAGTCAAGAGATGAATTAATACCTAAGACACACACAGAGACATACCATTCTCCATGTTCAGAGACCTGCAGTATCTAATACAACCATCTCAAACACTGCCTGGGTCTCCAGGCCCCCCCAAAAGACAAATGGCAGGCAGACCCCTCTCACTTCTCCGTGTTGTAGATTAAAAAACCCGATGCCACAGGCTAGCTATCACATCCTGACCCTTACTGACTTTTCTTGATTCAATATATGTGAGAACTTGACTCAATTCCTTGATATTCTCATGTCTAAAATCCAGTTGCACAAAATTGACTGCACCCAGTTTTGGTCATCACATTACAAAAAAGACGTTGAGACTTTGGAAAAAGTGCAAAGAAGAGTAACTACGATGATTAAAGGCCTGGAGACTAAAATATATGAAGAACGGTTGCAGGAACTAAATATAGCTAGCCTAGAGAAAAGAAGGACTAGGGTGGGACATGACAGAAGCATTATAGTATTTGAGGGGCTGCCACAAAGAGGAGGGTGTCAACTTATTCTCCAAAGCACCAGAAGGCAGGACAAGAGCCAATGGGTGGAAACTAATCAAGGAGAGAAGCAACCTGGAATTAAGGAGAAACTTCCTAACAGTGAGGATAATTAACCAGTGGAACTGCTTGCACCTCAGAAGTTGTGGGTGCTTCATCACTGGAAGCTTTTAACGAGAGACTGGACAATCACTTCTCTGAAATAGTATAGGGTCTCCTGGTTGAGCAGGGAGCTGGACTAGAAGACCTCCAAAATCCCTTCCAGCTCTGATTGATCGATTGATTGATTGATTGATTGATTGATTGACTGGTTACAAGGTTGAATTTAACTAACTACATGGCCTCTGCTTTCATTGATTAAATGATATTTTCATTCGCAGAATCGGGAAAGCTGGTTTAGATGATGCCACTATCAGACAACCCCATAGTAAAATGACTACAATGCCTAAAGAGTGCTTGTTAATGGCTCCATTCAGCTTGGAATAAAGGGCCATACCTTTTCTAACGATTTACTAATAAATCATTTTATTAATGACCAGGGTGGGAGTTGATGTGTAACATGGACAATGACGAAGTCCTGTGTCTTAGGAGGAAAAAAAGGATAAGACACAGGTGTAGAATGGGGGCGTCCTGGCTGGAAAACGATGCACCCGCAAAAGATCTAGTTATTCCAAGACACCACAGTGGTGAAGTTGCCAAGCAGTAAATACTACTTTGAATGAACAAGATGGTGGTGTGCAGGTTCTGGGAAATGATTTTCACTCTCTATTCTGCCTTGGCCATGGCCCACGTAGAGGAGGGATCCCTATTCCAAGCGTCACAATCTGGAAGAAAGAAAGAAAAAGACAAATTGGACTACCTCAGAAGAGGCCTAAATGACCTAGGAATGGAAATTGTCCAGTGAGGAAATTTAATGGAAGCGGGTATATTCAGCTTACAAAAGAGACAATCGAGGGGAGGGAAAAAAACAATCAATCAGAATAGAGTTGGAAGAGACCTTGGAGGTCTTCTAGTCCAACCCCTTGCTTAAGCAGGAGACCCTCTACTGTTTCAGAAAAATGACTGTCCAGTCTCTTAAAAACGCTCCAGGAATGAAGGACCTACAACTTCTGACAGCAAGCTGTTCCACTGGTTAATAGCAGCCTGTAAAAATCCAAAGTTGTAGGGAGTAAGGACATTTGTTCTCTGTTGCCCCAGAAGCTGAAATGTAAAGAAATAAATCCAGGCAGGAAATTGGGAAGAGCTTCCTGAAAATGAGAGCTGTCAAAGAGCGGGACAGATCTACCTTGTACATCCCCCTTTACTGGAAGATTTTGAAATGAAGCTGAATGCACCAAATAAGGGTGGGGGTCAGATGAGGCATTTTCCAATTGTGTGGTTCTATAGCAGTGAGGGCGAACCTTTTGGGCACCAAGTGCCCAAACCGGAGCACGCATACATGCGTTGAGCATCCGCGTGTGCCAGAAACCTGAAGACCAGCTGGCCGGTGTGCGCATGCCTGTTTTTTGGCCGTTTATCAGGCCATTTTGGGGGCTGTTTTTGAGCAGTTTTCAAACTGCTTTTTGGGCTGTTTTCACACCATTTTGGACCGTTTTCCAGGTCTTTTTGGGTCCATTATAAGACTGATTTTCAGGCTTTTTAAGGCCATTTTTTGGGCTGAAACAGCCTGAAAACAGCCCGAAAAAGGCCCGAAAAACAGTCTGTTTTTTAAACCACAAGAGTAGCTGGCGACGGCACATGTGCCCATAGAGAAGGCTCTGACTGCCACCTCTGGCATGTATGCCACAGGTTCACCATCACGGTTTATAGAAAACTACTAGGGGGAGGGGGATTAAATTCAGGACACGTCTATTTCTTCAAAAAGGGAACTAGCAGAGTTGCTACCGTTTCCCTGAAAATAAGACCTCCCTGGATAATAAGCCGAATCGGGCTTTTGAGTGCATGTGCCAAAATAAACCCTCCCCGAAAATATTGCAACACAGAAACAGCCATGAGGTGACCACGCTCCCCACCCCCTGCACCTCAAAAATAATAATACCTCCCCGAAAATAAGGCCAAGTGCTTATTTCAGGGGTCAAAAGAAAATAAGACCCTGTCTGAAAAACAGCCTTAAAATGGCCCGAAAAAGACCTGGAAAACAGCCCAAAAATGGTGTGAAATAAGACCCAGTCTTATTTTCGGGGAAACAAGTTATGATCCTGGGAACTCTTTCTGCAAAGATGAGCGCAGTTATATATAGCTCACAGAGCAGCATTTCTAAATTCATCTGTCTTGAGTTTTTCTAGTCAACTCATATGAATACTTCACATGAATACGAGTGTAGCCTCAGACTTATACACAGAACAAAACTGAAACTTCCACACATATCTATTAATGGTCTTGCTATAAAGTGGTCTCTCTGAGGAGCTGCTTTAAAGGGTCTGTTATGGGGATTCCACAGTGATCAGCTTGGCTTAAGAGATCCAAGAATAGCTCAACCCTTGTGATGCCATTAATTATCTCACATTCCTGCAAGGTGCCATTTGATGTCATCATCATGGCTTGAAGGATTGAATTGGGCAAGTGAAGGCCCCAACCTCCCAGGTTCATTTACAATTGTTTTAGCCTCCCCACCCCTGATCTTTCATCGTCATTTCAATTAATTTTAGGTCAAGACTTGATCAAAAGATGAATTCTGGTAAGATCAGTGGATCTTCATTTGTCTACAAGGACGCAAGCTGAAGAGCAAAGCTCACTTATTTCCAGGATCTTCAATCAAAGGGCTGTTTTAGCCATAGCCACAAGGAGTGTTTCTTCTCTTTCAGGATCCCACTCTGTATAACCTCGTTCCAAAAATTAAGTCTGCCTCTTACATTTTTCTTGTGAATAGAGGTATCCCTCAATGGTTGGTTTGCCAGGTAATTTGCAAGTCAGTGGGGCTTCTTTCATTCTTTTCTTGAGGTCTTCCAGCTCTTCACGCGTACTGTTGAAATGATTCCTTGTCTATTGAGCAATTGGAAAAAAGCAAGGGTGAAATTCAGCAGGTTCTGGCCAGTTCTGGAGAATCAGTAGCAGGCATTTCGAATTGTTCAGATAAGCGGTAAATACCACCTCTGACTGGCCCTGCCCTCATCTATTCTATGCCTTCTGAATCCCACCTGATCAGAAAGAAATGGATATTTTGCAGTATCCTCCCCTGGTGTGTGGAGGAAATGGAGATCTTACAGTATCCTTCCCCTGGAGTGGGAAGGGAATGGAAATTCTACAGTATCCTTCCCCTGGAGTGGGAAGGGAAGGGAAATTCTACAGTATCCTTCCCCTGGAGTGGGAAGGGAATGGAAATTCTACAGTATCCTTCCCCTGGAGAGGGGAAAGAATGGGAATTTTACAGTATCCTTCCCCTGGAGTGGGGAGGGAATGGGAATTTTACAGTATCCTTCCCCTGCCATACCCTCCAAGCCACACCAACAGAACTGGTAGCAAAAACAATTGAATTTCACCACTGGAGAAAAGACTCAATTTGTATTTGGGAGGTAAAATCCTTACATTCAGATGGCCAATGGGATACTTCAATGGTCTTCTATGGAAGAGCCAGAGAAGGAGGCTAATCTTGGTGGACCAGCCTAACAATCATTTCAAGCAGAGGGTGGCCAGATGACCCTGGGGACTTGGCAGAGATATGCAAGAAGTCAAGGTGTGTAAAACATTCTAAGATCAGTAGGGCTGTTTTGAGAATGTGCCTCCACAGAGAACATTGGAAGAGTTGATTTCCCACCCTGGAGTTTTAATATAAATGGATGGTAATCACAGAGGCTCTTATCAAAAGTTTAGCCAAAGGAATAATTTTTAAATATTTTTAAAAAGGCTCCCCTTGCACATACTGTATGTGCTAGTCGTTCCCGACTCTAAAGGGGCGGTGTTCATCTCCATTTCAAAGCTGAAAAGCCAGCACCGTCCAAAGACATCTCCATGGTCATGTGGCTGGCATAACTAGACACTGAAGGCGCACGGAACACTGTTACCTTCCCACCAAAGATGGTTTCTATTTTTCTACTTGCATTTTACATGCTTTTGAACTGCTAGGTTGATGGGAGCTGGGACAAGTAACAGGAGCTCACTCCGTTACACGGCGCTAGGGATTGGAACTGCCGAACTGCCGACCTTTCTGATCGACAAGCTCAGCATCTTAGCCACTGAACCACCCTTAAAATGTACATGCCTAAGCCTAAAAGTCAGTGTTGAGAATAAGAGGGTCACTAAGAATTGCTGCTTCTCCACTTAAAAAGAAGAGGTAGGAAGACACTGGGAATATTGAAAATTCACTTACATTTTGCAAACTGAGCTGAAGCTGTTGCTTGTATGGAAGGAAATCTTGTGTGAGCTCCACAGTCAGGTTGTTGTAAGTGAAGAGGCTATGAAGAAAAGCCAATACCTGCGCAGGGAAGAATGATAATATTTTAAAAATTGTACAGGCAAAAGCTACAGACTATGCCAGAAATGGAACTGGGCTTCTGCAGGAGGAACAGGCTGCAAAATCAGAAGTGGTATTCAGCAGGTTCTGACCAGTTCTGGAGAACCGATAGCAGAAATTTTGAGTAGTTCTGAGAATCGGTAAATACCACCTCTGGCTGGCCCCACCCCATCTATTCTCTGCCTCCCAAGTCCCAGCTGATCGGGAGGGAATGGGCATTTTGCAGTAGCCTTCCCCTGCCATGCCCACCAAGCCACAGCACGCCCACCATATCACAGAACCGGTATTAAAAAAAATTTGAATCCCACCAATGTGCCAAATGACACTGCAACAAATTAGAGCCGATTTCAACACAGGCCAAACAGGGCTGACGGGCATCACAGTTGCCTTTCTGACCAAGTTCACACCAGAAGAAGAAACATAAGCAACTAATGTTCACCTGCCCATCCCCACTGAGGCCTCAACCTGTGTGCATCTACGATTGTGTGGAATAGGTTTTTCCCTTTAATTCTGCATAATTTATTATATATTTTCTCTAAGTCAAGAACAACAATGTTTGAATATAAGAGTAGTGGTAGATACAGTCCAAAAACTTTTAAGCTCTATTTTGCAATTTTGAGGGTTAACTGGTATAGGCAACCTTCTTATGCAGACCAAGTTTATGAAGTTTATAGAGAGTACAGAACCAATTTCCACCACTTTTAAATGGAATGGAACTATTTATTTCTGTGTGAAACTCTGCACATTTCAGTTTCCTGCTTTACAACCAAAAGAAACCCTCAATTTCTACTTATAGCAAAATGAAATAAAAATAAAAGAAAATGCAAATGACTATTGAGGATCAATTTCACCTTCATGAAAATTTGTATTTACTTTTTTTACCTTTTGAAACAAAATTGTAAAGGCTTACACTAAAGAGTACACAGTAGTCTTCTACATATGACCAGCCACTTAGTGACTGTTCAAAATTATGTCAGACCACCCAAAAGGTATTTACTACCCAGTTCTAAAGTTCAAATACAACTTTTAAAAGGTTGTAAAATCTAGTCGGTCAGTCTAGGCGAGGGGAGGAATCAGACTTACAGGCTCCACAATACTGAATTTCTTGCTCTCCTGCACTTCTTGGATTTGATAAACATATTCCAGGGAAGATTCAAAAAAAACATGTCGCTCTTTATCAACCAGCAAATCAGCCTGAAGAGAAAAAAAGAAAGAAAATAAATACTACACCATCTTTCTGCTGCAATTAAGGAAGCTATAAATCTATGAGCAGTTGAACACTATTTCTAAAAGTAGAAAGAGTGAGAGGGGGGAAGGAAAATACCCCAGAACAGAAAACACCATGTGTTTTGAATTGTTTCTTAAGAACAAACTGTATTGGCCAGAATTCCTATTTGAAACTTGCATTCATTTCAAAATGTCCATTAAAGTGGGCAAATCAACAATAGTTTACATCAGTGTTTTTCAACCACTGTGCCGCGGCACACTAGTGTGCCGTGACATAGTGTAAGGTGTGCCGTGGGAAAAACACTTTATATATAGTCAATATAGGCACAGAGTTAAATTTTTTAACATTTTCTAATGGTGGTGTGCCTCGTGATTTTTTTCATGAAAAAAGTGTGCCTTTGCACAAAAAAGGTTGAAAAACACTGCTTTACATAACAAATAGGGGGGGAATGAATTGAAAAGTTCAACTAATTCTCTCTAATACCCATCACACAATTTTGCCAGTTTGTGAATTTTTATTTATATTCCACCTTTATTACATTTACAAATAACTCAAGGCGGCGAACGTATCCAACACATCTTCTTCCTCATCCTATTTTCCTCTGGCTTTCATGCCTAAGGCAGGACTTGAACTCACCGCTTTCCGCCTCAACCACCAGACCAAACTGGTTCTCCAAACCATCTTCATGAAGAGACTCATTTACAACTTGGGTCCACCTCTAAGCCCTGTTCACGGATGCGGAAGCAAGGCCAGGGTGGGGGGTTGGGGGCAAAATCCAGGCTTGGTCCCCTCTTAGCCAGCAGAACTGATTGGCTGACCTAGTGTTCTGACCTAGGTTTCCTGAGAAAGCATAAATCACAATCTTAATCCCCAAAACCCTCTTTTATTTATGCGACTGTAAATTATGGTCATTAACAGTCCCCAAGGCTTCACAAACAGTCTGTGAAGATTCCAACAGATGTCTGCTCCAGTTGCCACATTCTTTCAGAGGAATGTTGACATGCACCCACCTTTTCTCCCTGGCAATGCTGCCAGAGACCTAATTGCCAAATGCAGAGCAAGGCCAAACTTAGCACAGAGTCAAACAGAACTTTACAAAGCTTGAACCGACCAGATGAACTAATTGCTTCCTGCAAAGGCTCACCTCCGTTCACTCCTCTTTTATGTCTTATGGGCTGGGCCAATCATCTTCAAGCCTTACTCCCAAGTCGACCCTATTTTCTTAATTGTTCTTGCCTTCTAGCAGCCCTGCGCATGAGCACACTGGGAACAGACTCCCACTGTTCTTCTGCCTCGCTGATATTAGATTCCGGAGGCAGCATATAACTACTAGTTGGCCTTGGCCCCTCTCTGCCTCCGATGCAGAGCCCTCGTCCGAGCCTTCCCCAAACTCCAGGACTGGCCCATGTTCCTCCCCAACCTCCTCACTGTCTGAATCTGCTGCCAGCTCTGCTGGCTGCTGGCAAGCCACAACACCTAGGTCCAAGGACCACTTTCTTGGACCAACCTAACTAACAAAAGTTGTTGCAGGGGTGGCTCTTGTTCCTTCTTGGCCCACCACTGGGGATAAAATGTAAAGCCCAGAATGCTTTTGCTTGCCAGAGAAGTGCCAAACTAAGCAGATGTAATGAGTGCAACATCTGTATGACTGTGGCCTGTTAAATCAGTTCAGAGAGGTAACTGTCAATCATTGATTGGTAACCTTAGTGCCAATCCATTTGCTTGGGGGGCAGTGGGGGAGTCAGTGGGTTGGATCCACTGATGGGAGAACTCAGGGGTGGGGAAAAAACTTTCTGGCAGGCAGAAAAGGAATAAGAAGCATGGGAAAAATGCAGAGCAACATATTTGATATTCTGAAGAAATGGCCGGACATAAATAAACAACAGACGGCCAACAGAGTTCTCTGACCATCACCCAAACATCAGCCTCTCCATTACCTCTTGAAGTTGAGACTCCTTTTTCTTGGAAGATAAATGCAGGTGGCGGTCCAGCATGGAGTAAAACTTCTCCCCATCCTTCTCAAACTTCTTCTTCCTTTCCTACGGAGAGAGAATTTGCACAAACCTCTACTGAGCACAAATGGAAGAGCCAAAATCACAATTCACGTGAAAGGTTAAAACTTGAATGTTCGGAGAGGAAGGAAAATTGTTTTGATTCTGCTCAAAAACTGCTAATATTATTTTTATATAACCCCAATTTCTGGCTGGGGAATGCCTCCTCAAGACCAAAATGTAAGTGTTTTGGTTTACACACACACTTATGTTTGAACTTAGCCAATGAGTACTATGAACAGAGGATTCTCAGATTAGTTTTTCCTGTGATTTGTCCAGAATATTCATGAGCCAATCTGAACTGAATGCCCATCATCTGTATCTCACCTTTGTTTATTCTGCTGTGCAGAAAAAGTTTATTTCAAACACAGACCTTCTCTAAAATGTTAAATTGCACTCAGTCCAGGAATAATTAAAGTAATAGAACAACAGATTAATAACAAAAGTATGCAGATTGTTAACTACAAATGAACTTTTAAACCCTTAGACTTTACTACTATATATGAATTGTACTTTGTATTAATATTAAAAGTATAGTTCATAGACATTACAGACTATGACAGTGACAGCTAACCTTTCTGTCATCAAGTGTCAGCACCCATAATGCAATGCGCACATGACAAACACCCCCGCACCCTGCTCCCCTGCGCATGCACACACTCCCCCCGCGCTCCCCCTGCTTCTTCTTATCTGTGTGTGTGATCCCCTGAACCCTATTTTGAGTGTAGCAAGCCTCCCTGAAGCCTCCTGGGACCAAAGATGGGATGTTGGGGTGTGTGTTGTATCCCCCCCATTCCCCCCCACATGCGTACATGTCTCCCAAATGTGCGGCAGAGACCCAAAAATCAGCTGGCTGGCGGGAGGGGTGAGCGCATGCGCTGTGGAGCTGAGCTGGGGCAGCAGTTCACATGCCCACAGAGAGGGCTCCATGTGCCACCTCTGGCATGCATACCATAGGTTCACCATCACGGGACTATGATATGAGACCCACTTTAGTGTAGTGGTTAAAGTACTGGCCTAGGAACCAGGAGTCTAGCAAACAAGTGTGACAATTTACTAACTAATTCGATATGCTAAATGAAGAGAACAAAATTTTATTCTATGATATAATAAAATGTGTGCCATGGTAACAAATATTAAGATAAATGTTCCCCTTGTGCATATGTGCTAGTCGTTCCTGACTCCAGGGGGCGTTGCTCATGTCTGTTTCAAAGTCGAAGAGCCAGCGCTGTCCAAAGACATCTCCGTAGTCATGTGGCTGGCATGACTCAAAACCAAAGGCGCACAGAAGGCTGTTACCTTCTCATCAAAGGTGGTTCCTATTTTGCTACTTGCATTTTTTACATGCTTTCGAACTGCTAGGTTGGCAGAAGCTGGAACAAGTAACAGGAGCTCACTCTGTTATGCGGCCATAGGGATTCGAACCACCGCTGACATTTCTGATCGACAAGCTCAGCGTCTTAGCCACTGAGCCACCTTTAACAAATATTAACTATTGTAGAATATGCTGCCTTTTCCAAAACAGATCCATCACACATTTCCAATAACCATTCCTTGACATCTGGAATATCACATTACCAATTTCTTAATATGATCCTTCTTGACACCCTATGTTCAATACAATCATATTCCAAAGCTTTGCTATATAACATCTGTTAACACAAAGATTTCCCCACAAATCTGCTTCTATACATGAATATGCTATCCCAAAAAGGTGCTAACTGATCACTGTATCATGTGAGTCAAGGAACCTGCATTTTTAAATATATCTTCAGGATAGAAAATCTGATGTCCATCTTTTCAAACCTGTTCTTCATGGACTCCAATCCACTCTAAATACAACTTTTTGATGAATCAACCTGAATCTTAGATCTGTAGACAACATTTTACCATTTTTAAGGCCATAAATCCACTACAGGACTTTTGAGAATACTATTTCTTTAGTCTATCCTTGAAATATTCCAGAAATGTCCACTTTAAAAGTATTTTTGAGCTTTTGATAAAAATACATTACATGTTTTTAATTCTGCCATGAATTCCATCAAGTAAAAATGCATAGACACAGCCAATTTAAAGTCATGATCTCAGCTTTTGTGCAAACTTTGCAATTTACCACCAATTTTCATAGTAGAAGTTTTTCCAAAGAAAAATGAGTGTTATTATCACGCATGACTCTGATGAACAAAACTCTATTGGTGTCCCAAAATGGCCCAAAGATTTTTCACCACTCCTTCAAATAAAATATATTTTCTGCTACAGGTTATACTAGCCATAACCACAAAGGAAATATGTGTAATATGTGATTATATTTTCATTTTACAAGCAGCTATCTGATAAGGCCATTTATTTTTTAAAAATCACAGAGATAAATGTTGCCATCTTATAAAGAATATGTAGGTTTTAATCTGATATAGGGACATGGTGGCTCGATTGCTCAGTGGCTAAGATGCTGAGATCAGAAAGGTCGGCAGTTCAGTGGTTCAAACTCCTAGTGCCGCATAATGGACTGAGCTCCCATTACTTCCCCCAGCTTCTGCCAACCTAGCAGTTCGAAAGCACGTAAAAAATGCAAGTAGAAAAACAGGAACCACCTTTGGTGGGAAGGTAACAGCGTTCTGTGAGCCTTTGGCGTTTAGTCATGCCGGCCACATGACCACAGAGACGTCTTTGGACAGCGCTGGCTCTTCAGCTTTGAAATGGAGATGAGCACCACCCCCTAGAATCTGGAATGACTAACACATATGTGCGAGGGGAACCTTTACCTTTAATCTGATAAAAGGAGGTCTACCTCAGTACTGGCTTAAAAGAAGAGTTGTGAATCAGAGAGAGCCATGCTGGTCTGTGGTAGCCAAGAATCAGCAGTCTACTCCTCTGAAACCCAGCCCCTTCACCAAAATGGCCATGCAGAGCCTGTAGAAGGCTTTCAGAGTGCTCCTGGGGGCTGGGGAAGGCAGAAATGAGTGAAAAACAGATCGTTTTTGCTCATTTTTGTCCCCCCAGCCCCCAGGAGTACTCTATAAGCCTCATAAAGGCTATGCATGCCATTTTTGACAGAAAACAATTTTTGCTTGTTTTTTGTGGGGGCACCCCCCAGGAGCACTCTATAAGCCCCCTAAAGGCTATTCAAGCCTCTTTTTTAAAAAATGGGCCCATTTTTGTGAAAAACATGCCGTTTTTGGGAGGTTTGCAGAATGCAAAACCTTTTTTTAAAATTTGCCTCTTCAAAATCTTGGTGCGTCTTATATTTCAGTGTGTCTTATACTCCAAAAAATATGGTAGTTTTGTGACTTTCCAGAAGGCCGATTGAAAGATGTTTGTATTTCTTCGGCTGTTTTACAATATTCGTAGACTTTGCACAGGAGACTATTTCGTAGCTCACAATATGGAAAGAGCAAAATCAGAACATCCTAATTTTTGAAATTATTAAAAAAAACCATAGCTACTGTATTTAGCTACATAGCTAAATGTAGCCATCTGAGACCCTACTCTGCAATTTATTTCTTTTTAGGAACTGGCTAGAGATACTTCGAATGAGCATTGAGAATCATGCAAAAAGAATGCCATCAGTCTCTTCTTAATACAGCTATATTACAAATAAAATGGGATTACAGAGAGGAACTTACTTTGGTGAATCCAATTTGCTCCTTACGGAATTTTTCAAGAGGTTTGATTAACAAATTACTGGCATTTTGCACCTATGAAGAAAAATGTAGCTAAATAATAAATAGGCAACAACACTGAACCTTTTAAATCTGCATGATTTGGTCTTCCATTGTACTCCAGAACTAATTTTAAAGTACCGTGTTTCCATTTGCCCATGAGGCTGTGCCCGGCTCTTTGGGAACCCGCTTGCAAGAGAGCAGCCACCCAGCAACCCCAAAACAATAAACCCTCCCCTCATAATAAGGCCCAAGCCATATTTTGTGGGTAAAAAGAAAATAAGAACCCGTCTTATTTTCGGGGAAAACACAGTAACTAATTTGAAACGCTGCAGAACTCTCTTCTCACCTCAAACTAAGTTTTCTTCCGGATTAGTGTGTTATGTGAGACCACCCAGTTTGGTCTTTTTAAGAAACCATAATTAAAAGCTAATCATGGAAAGGAGTAACCGAAATCATGATATGGTATAATAGGGTTTGTGTAATGTGATGTTTGCTTTCAGGAAATCTTCCTCTTCCAAAAATTTGGAGCTCTCAAATAACCTCAGCTGCCAAGAGCTCTATAACATATCAAGCATTTCTTAGAACAGTGATGGCTAACCTTTTACGTCACCATGTGCTGACCTGCATGCTGGAAATGGCACGCAAAACCATCCTGCCTGGACTGCATGGCTTTGCTGGCCTGCGCGCACATGGGAGCGCCAAAATCTGGAGGAGCAGCATTCTGGCACGCACACCCAAGCTTTTGGTTTCTGCTGTGAGTGTGTGCCCAACAAACAACTGGCCACCGTACATGCATGCGATGGAAATCCAGAAGTTTGGGTGCTGACACACGCTGCTCTTCCGGGTTTCAGCACTCCTGCATGCGTAAAGCCCAGCTGACTGATGTGCATGAGTGCACATGAATGCAGAAGAGGAGCCAGTGGGGCCGTGCGTGCAGCAAGGCTGCGCTGCCTGTGCGGAATGGCTGTGCGTGCCATAGGTTTGCCGCCCTGGTCTTAGAACCTCCAAGATCTTGGACCGATCAGTCCTGGAAGGGAATTTTTAAAAGTTTTTAGCCCTGAACTGAATTGAAGTGAAAGAAGAGTGGAAATATCTGAAAGAAAGAGGATATACAGTTTTGCAAGAGAAATGAATATATTTAGCATGCACCAGAAATGCAACTGCTTGGTTTAAACCCTCCATAAGAAATACCCACAGTAATTAAGATGTTTTAATTAAGGAATCCAATAATTAGGAGTCAAATGCACAGAATCCCAGAAAACCCCCAGAAAGAAGGTAACTTGTTAAAACTGGATAGATCCATATTGACTCCTTTCAGCCAGGGAATTCTGCAAGGGCACTCTGTCAGAAGTTGTATTACTATAGCTATTACTAATCTTATTTTGGCTGGGTTTAGACATCAAATATGGATCATGCACCCTATTAAGTTATGGTTTAAGTTGGTCAAATAAACCACAACTGCGCAGATTATGTTGCTGTTGTTGTTGTTAGTTGAGAAGTTGTGTCCGACCCATCGTGACCCCATGGACAATGTTCCTGCAGGACTTTCTGTCCACCATAAGCCAAGATTTAGAGTTCCCAAGATCCAACACTGATACAACATGCTGGGCCCAAGTTAAACATCCTTTGGGTCATGCAATGATGAGGCTGTGTCCCATTTACTGAATCTTCAACCTGACTAAGGAGGAAGGAGAAATGTCCTTACCATCATGGATCTCTCAAGTTCCACCTCTTGGAGCAGCTCAGCAAATTCCTTAAAGGATTCAGCTGAAAAGGAGAAAAAATACTGTAATGAGAAAACATTAATTGAGAAATTAAATCAGTGGTGAAATTCAAAATTATTTACTACCGGTTCTGTTGATGTGGCTTGGTGGTAGTGGCAGGGGAAGGATATTGCAAAATTCCCATTCCCTCTCCACTCCAGGGGAAGGATACTGTAAAATCTTCATTCCCTCCCCACTCCAGGGGAAGGATACTGCAAAGGCTCCATTCCCACCTCACTCCAGGGGAAGGATACTGCAAAATCCCCATTCCCTCCCCACTCCAGGTGGAAGGATACTGCAAAATTCCCATTCCCTCCCCACTCCAGGTGGAAGGATACTGCAAAATTCCCATTCCCTCCCCACTCCAGGGGAAGGAGACTGCAAAATCCCTATTCCCTCCTCACTCCAGGGGAAGGATACTGTAAAATCTTCCTCCCCACTCCAGGGGAAGGAGACTGCAAAATCTCCATTCCTTCCCTACTCCAGGGGAAGGATACTGTAAAATCTCCATTCCCTCCTCACTCCAGGGGAAGGATACTGCAAAATCCCCATTCCTTCCCACTCCAGGGAAAGGTTACTGCAAAATCCCCATTCCCTCCCCACTCCAGGGGAAGGAGACTGCAAAATTCCTATTCCTTCCTCACTCCAGGGGAAGGAGACTATAAAATCTTCCTCCCCACTCCAGGGGAAGGATACTGCAAAATCTCCATTCCTTTCCTACTCCAGGGGAAGGATACTGCAAAATCCCCATTCCCCATTCGAACTACTGAAAATTTCCGCTATCAGTTCTCCAGAACTGGTCACAACCTGCTGAATTTCACCCCTGGATTAAATAATTGAGAAGTTAACAGCCAGCCAGTTTGGTGTAATGGTAAAGGCACCAGATTGGAAAGCAGGAGGCTGTGAGGCCCACCTTACCTATGAAAGCCAGCTCGGTGCCTTTGGGCCAGTCACTCTCTCTCAATCCAACCCACCTCACAGGGTTGTGGGGAAAATAGGAAGAGGGGCGGTTATGGGATATGCTTCTTGCCTTGAGTTATTTGTAAAACTAATAAAGGTGGGATACAAACAAAGACTGACTCTAAGAGATGGGAATGTGTACAGTGCTTCCTATTTTCCCCACCTTGCCTGTAGTATCCTCATAGTAGATGAATACCCTGAGGGTGTAGCCTTCTTGGCCGATTATCATATCAATCTGTCAGGGGGAGATTATTCAGCTGTGACCAAGGAGAAATCTTCTGAGCAAACAAGAGGGGTGTCCCCAGTCCCCCACGTCCAAAGCAACCGCCTGCTGGAACCAAACGAAGCGTTTCCACATGACAATTTTATTACTGTCTCAAATCTGGGTCAAACCACAGATGGCTTCTGACCCAGAGCCTGCCGTCTTGCCTCAGTGTTTTGCTTTCATTCAAAAATGCACAAGGAGGTTGAGCTTTCCTGCCCCAGCAAAATGCTCACAAGTTCTTCCCTTTCCTTATAGGGCCGTGATGGCGAACCTATGGCTCTCTGTGGGCATATGAGCCATAGCCCCAGCTCAGCGCGTGTCAGATCCCTAAAAAGTGATACTGCTATTCAATTGGGAGGAGGGGGCCTTGGAGTCAATTTATTGGCAACGCCTGTGACCACTGATATTTTACAACTGGTTTCCTGGCACCTTTCAGGCCGGAGATCCCACCACCTTTTGGGGAATGTTTATGATGACTGTGTGGGGGTTTTTACTTTAATGCCTAATGGAAGATGTTATATATGCAAATGTTCCCCAACAACACATGTAACAGAAGATAGCCAAGGGAATGTATGTTTATTTGGCTCTCAGGACAGTTGATAAAGGAAACATCTTCACACTTGTGTATTGGTTAGAATTTGCATGGGAGGGGTCACGACTGCTTTAATTCTACCTGCATTGCCTAAGGGGATTCAGATGTTGCTTCGCCTCTAATGGTTTCCATCCTTCTTAATTAAAGGTTCCTTTTGAAATAATGTTTCAAGAGTCTTCACTTTCTTAAGTTAGGAGAGGAGCCATTGCAGCGTGCCTCCAACCGGCCAGCTAATTTTGCAGTCCCTGCTGTGAATGTGTATGGGGCAGTGCGCATGCAGAAGACACGTGCGCAGGGGGGGGGGCAGGGGTTTTTTGGATCCATGCAGGGGGACAGGGGGAGCATGAGGTGTGCAGCAGCATCCCCCCCAAAGCCCATTTTTGGTCTCAAGGGGCTGCAGGGAGTCTACTAGGCCCAAAATGGGGCACGGGAGGGGGGAGCGCGGGGGGTTGTGCATGCATGCGAAGGGGGCAGGGCGTGGAGGGCTGTCTCACACACACACATTTCATTATGGGTGCAGGCACACTTTTGGCATACAACGATGAAAAGGTTGATTGTTAAAGGGTAACATGAAATCATCGATTGGATTTTTTTAAAAAATAGTTTTAAATTTTATTTACAAACATGTAAAATATACACACACAAAACTTAGATGTACACCACATTTACACAATACAATACGAAGAGGAGCTTCCTGTTCTTTCTAATAGCAATTGCCAATCGATATCGCTCACCTTATATTGTTTCCCCTTCTATTGTATTTGTATTTCACCATTCTTAACCCTCTTATCTTACTCCTCTGTCTGCTATATTGACTGATTACCTCTAGTAAGTTTAAACCACTTGGATACATATATATGTGTTAATTCTCCTTAACTACTATTTTTGGGCTTTGTTGTCTTCCTTCATTGATTCTTGTTTCTTTCCTCCATCCACCTATACCATTTATCCCATATCTGTATTCTGTTTCTTCTTTTCCCTGGATTTCTTTCGTTGATTTGTCCATTTCAGCAGTCCACAACCTTTCTTATTATTTCATCTTCGCTTGGAGTTAATTTGTTTTTCCATTTCTGGGCAAAGGCAATCCATGCCACCGTAATTATATGTAATATTAAATACTGAATTTCTTTTTTATATTTCACAGTCATTATACTTAATTAAAAAAAACTTCAGGTTTCCATTCTATTTTAACACCTGTTATTACCTCTAGCCACTTTTTGATCCTTTTCCAAAATCCATCGATTGGATATTTATGCTGTGCCAAATCTATTTTGCAACTGATCAAACTTTTCTCTCCTTCAGGTTTTCTGTCTTCTCCTCAGGGTGGACACCTTCACTTGTTCTACTTATTCTTCTCCCAAATCTAAATTCTGCATGATTTTACAATCATTTCCTATATACTGCAATTTAAAAAAAAAACCTAATCTGACGTTTGCATCTATCAATCCATCCAGCAATGCATCCATCTCAAATATTAATAGGCAAAGTAATCTTTTAAAACTGGGTTGTTTGTTTATCAGCTAAGAAATGTGAATAGTAAGCACATTGTTAGAAAAGCATTCTCAAAAGAAGAACTCCAGTTCATTTCCTTGCCATGGAAATAAGTAGAAGCCCACTTTCTGATCAGGACAGAATATTATACAACTCCTTTTTCTAAAAAAAATAAAAAAAAATAAAAAAAGGAGTGGGAGAATGAACACACTTTTTTCAAGAGAAGGAAGTTGCATTGTGTTAAGGGCCTCCCAAGTCATCCCGGGAAGGAGAAACCAAAGGCGGGAGGATCCCATTCTTGGAAACACATATTCCAGCTGTTGCTGGGTTCCCTAGGCTGCTACATGGATCCCTGGGCCAGGGGAAAACAAGACATAAATCTAATAGACATATCAACAAGGCCAGATATAATTTGTATTTTTAAACTTAACAACTTGCACTTTTCAATGAAACTTCAGCTGCCCTAATACATGGCTCCTGCTCTGGATCTGAGGTGTTTAACAGATTTAACAGATTAACAGAGTTGGAAGGGACCTTATAGGTCATCTAGTCCAACCCCCTGCTCAAGCAGGAGACCCTACACCATTTCTGACAAATGGCAGTTCAGTCTCTTCTTGAAAGTCTCAAGTGATGAAGCTCCCACAACTTCCGAAGGCAACTTCTGTTCCATTGCTTGATTGTTCTCTGTCAGAAAGTTCCTCCTTATTTCTAGGTTGAATCTCTCCTTGTTCAGTTTTGACCCATTGTTCCTTGTCTGGCCTTCAGGTGCTTTGGAAAATAGTTTGACCCCCTCCTCTCTGTGGCAGCCCCTCAGATATTGGAACACTGCTATCATGTCTCCCCTGGTCCTTCTCTTCACTAGACTAGCCATGCCCAGTTCCTGTAACCGTTCTTCATATGTTATAGTCTCCAGTCCTCTAATCATCTTGATTGCTCTTCTCTGTATTTTTTCTAGAGTCTCAATGACTTTTTTTATAGTTTGATGACCAAAACTGGATAAAGTATTCTAGGTGAGGTCTTACTAAGGCTTTATAGAGTGGTATTAGTATCTCTCTAAGTTGATCCCCTCCTCAAATATTGGAAGACTGCTATCATATCTCCCCTGGTCCTTCTCTTCAGTAGACTAGCCATGCCCAGTTCTTGTAACCATTCATCGTATGTTTTAGTCTCCAGTCCCCTAATCATCCTAAGTACTGATCTGCCCATCACAAGAGGGCTAATATGGCAGTTATGGAGAGGTCGTTAAGTATGCCGGAGAGGTTTGATGCAAGATATTCAAAATGAATTTGCAACCAAGAATTTTATTACTCAAGCAGGACATGAAACGGACTTCTAGTGCCTAGCCCTGACAAGGCAAAAGAGGCAGCTGGCCAAAAAAGCACTTACCAATGTTGATTTCATCATCTGTCAGAGTGTCCCCAATGAAGTCAAACTGGAAGGACTGGAGTGTCAAGGAGAATTTCTGGACAGCCAAGGAATAATCTGGGAAAGTTTAAACGGGAGAATATCACACGTGAGTATATAAGAGAGCAATTCAATTTGCAGAAACCTCATAGCTGAAGCAGAGCACCGATTCTGAACCTTGGCCCCCGGGGACTTCTGAATGAAAGCTGGGCTCCCCCCAAGCATCACCTGCTTACAAAGAGGCAACTACCCCCTAGCGGCTGGCTTGCCTGCTTTATCCTGGCTCCTCCCACTTCACTCCCGGCCCTGCCCATGGCTGGCCTCTGCAGCTTCCACAGAGCGCCCTGGATGCAGCTCCTGACTTCTGCCTGCCAAAAATGCCTTTGGGTCCAACAAAATATTCTTGGAAATAAATCTTACGTTGAAGGCTGGCACTCTATTTTATAGCATGGCAGCTTCTCAATGTTTTTTTTAATGAAAACTATCTGCAACGGAATCAGGAATCTGAGAGCAGCAGCAGAATAAATGTTTACCAACTCGCTGCTCTCCATGGCTATTAAACTGCCTTCACTAGTTTTAAAATAAACATGCAGAAGAGAGGCTTTATGTGCATTAAAAATAATTTCCATGCTGGAGTCAACATAGTTCTGTCTATGAAGGAAGGAAAGAAGGAAGGAAAACATTGGCAGAGCTGCTCTAAATTTGATTCTTCTGCAGAACAGTCCTCCGCCTGAACGGCTCTGCAAAACTGTCAGACAGCAACACCAGCCCTGCAAGAGCCCTGCCTTTGCCCACCTTTGAGACCTTCACTGGAGATATTGCACCTTATAAGGCAAAATGTGCTTTGATTTATACACACACACACACACACACACACACACACACACATATATATATATATATAAGCGAAAGGCTACTCATGAGTCATCACAAAATCTCCAGAACTGTAAAGCCTACAAACTTGAAATTTGGCACCTATGTTCCTCTTGGCTTCTAGGTGCTTGCTAAGAAAGGATTTTTTTTAAATGACCATCAGATCATTAGTATTTCTTATATTATTATTATTATTATTATTATTATTATTATTATTATTATTATTATTGTACAATTGTATCACAGCGGCCAGTTGTTTCGCCGGATTTGGCATTGGTTACTAGTCGGGCCCCACCCAGGGGCCTAGGACGTCGTAACGTATTTTCGTAATATGCGTGCAGATCCAAGCAGTGTGGCTTTTTGCATTTGACTGATGGTGATTTTGTCAATTTTTAACTGTTTTAAATGTAATTCCAGTGCTTTTGGAATAGCACCCAGTGTGCCAATTACCACTGGAATTACCACTGCTGGTTTGTGCCATAGTCGTTGAATTTCGATTTTTAAGTCCTGGTATCTTGCGATTTTTTCATGTTCCTTCTCGGCGACCCTGCTATCACCTGGTATTGCGATGTCTATGATTGTGACCTTATTTTTCTCAACCAGTGTGATGTCTGGTGTATTATGCGCCAGTATTTTGTCGGTTTGTATACGGAAATCCCACAAGATCTTGAGCATCTGATTTTCGGTGACTTTTTCAGGCTGATGTTCCCACCAGTTTGTTGCTGTTTTAATATTATAATTTTTGCACAAATTCCAATGGATCATTTGTGCTACTGAATTGTGCCGCAATTTATAATCAGTCTGCGTGATTTTTTTACAGCAGCTGAGTATGTGATCAACAGTTTCATCAGCTTCTTTGCAAAGTCTGCATTTGGCATCATCAGAGGATTTTTCGATTTTGGCCTTAATGGCATTTGTGCGGATAGCTTGTTCTTGCGCAGCCAGGATTAGTGACTCTGTTTCTTTCTTTAATGTACCTGTTTTTAACCATAACCAAGTTTGTTCACTGTCCACTTTATCTTTTATTTTTTCCAGAAATTGACCATGCAGTGCTTTGTTCTGCCAACTCTCCATTCTTGATTTTATCACGTCTTTTCTGTATTCTTGTTTTGTCTGTTGGGCCTTCAGTAGATTTTTGTTCTTTACTTCAATTAATAGATGTTCTTGAGTGTCTTTTAAATAATCAGCCAGTGCATGTTTTTCTTCTTCAACTGTTTGCTTCACTTGTAATAATCCTCTGCCACCTGATTTTCGGGGCAGATATAGTCTATCAGTATCACCACGTGGATGTAAACTGTAGTGTATTGTCATTAGTTTCCTGGTTTTTCGGTCCAAAAGGTCCAAATCAGCTTGTGTCCAGTTAACTATGCCAGCTGTGTATCTTATAACTGGTATTGCCCAGGTATTTATGGCCTTGATTGTATTTCCACCATTCAATTTAGATTTTAAAATTTTCCTAACTCTGTTGGTGTACTCTCGCCTGACAATAGTTTTTACTTCTCCATGCTTGATGTTATCCAACTGCAGAATGCCTAAGTATTTGTAGGCTTCATTTTCTTTGCATTTAATTAGTTGGCCATTGGGCATTTCAATTCCCTCAGATGCAGTGATTTTGCCCCTTTTTATGGATACAGTGGCGCATTTTTCCATGCCAAACTGCATTGAAATATCGGTGCTGAATACTCGGACTGTATTTGTCAATGATTGGATTTCTATTTCTGACTTTCCATAGAGTTTCAAATCATCCATATATAGTAAATGCGAAATTTTTTCAGCTTTTTTGGCTGTTTGGTAGCCTAATTTCATTTTTTTTAAGATTACTGATAGTGGGATCATTGCGATGATGAAGAGAAGAGGTGAAAGTGAATCACCCTGGAAAATTCCTCGCTTGATATTAACCATTCCGTAGCTCTCATTCCCTACTGCCAACTCAGTTCTCCATTGTTTCATTGCCTTTTCAGTAAAGGATGTAATATTTTTGCTAATGCCAGTTGTTTCTAAGCATTTTATGATCCAACTATGTGGCAGTGAGTCAAATGCCTTTTTGTAATCAATCCAGACCATATTCAAGTTCGTTTTTCTGTTCTTACAATTTTCTAATATCATTTTATCAATTAGAAGCTGATCTTTTGTGCCCCTGCTCCTTCTTTTGTTGCCTTTTTGCTCTACTGGCAAGATGTTGTTTGTTTCCAAATAATCCATCATGTTATCTGCAATAATGCCTGTGAGTAATTTGAAGGTTGTTGGTAAGCATGTTATTGGTCTATAGTTTTCAGATGTTGTTCCTTTAGTTGGATCTTTCTGAATCAAGTATGTTTTTCCAGTTGTCAACCATTCATCAATTTGGCCCTTTTGTAAAATTTCATTCAGTTGCCTGGCCAATATTGCATGTAAACTGGTCAGATATTTGAGCCAGAGGCTTTTAAAATGGCGCCGAGCAGGCTGGTTTCTCCGGTAATAACGAACACTTTTTGCTAATTCTCACAAGACTTCAAAAGAATTCAAAACAAAAGAGATAGCTTATCACATGTTTTGGTTTCACAATAGAAGAATTTTACTCCTTCATTAACTTTGCTTATTTGGAAGTTAAATGGTGATGAATCTGTTGAACGGTTTTGTTACAATGTTTACTCACTGAAACTTTTGCCAAGCCTTAAATTTCAAAATAAAAGCCTCTTTACTTAAAGCTGCATATTTAGGCAATAGAGTTTTATTAACTGCAGGCAGACAAATTTTGAAATGGCCTCAAAACCAAATATTAACTTGAAGACGTCACCCTCTACTTCCAGGGGCACATCCTCAGTGCCTGGTACAAAGCTGCAGCCTCCGCTTCCTACGCCCCCTGCTGGGGATGTGTTAACGAAAGAATTTTTTCTGAGTAATCTAAGCGAGGCTTTTAATGCACAGACAATTAAAATGGAAGATAAATTTAGAGATAATAGAGAGGAGAGAAAAGAGGAAATAAAAGAAATGAAAGAAGAAATTAAAAGTGAAATTAAAAGTGAAATAAAAGGACTTAAACAGGAGTTGTATGAGAAATTTGAGGCTAAGGTTGATAAAATTAGAGACGACATGCTGAGTCTTGTAACTGTATTAACAGAACATATTTCTGGAGTGGAAGATACTCTAGAGGTTCTTAATGATGCCAATGCTAACTTGACATTGAAAACAGAGGTGGTGGAACAAAAAGTGGAAAATGCTGAAAAAGAAATTATTATGATACAGTACCGACAAATGGAGTTCGCATTAAGAGTAAGGGGGCTGCGTGAGGAGAAACAGGAGAACCTGAAACAGATCCTATCGGAAGCTTTTGACCGCCTGATGGGAAGACCAGGGACCAACCAAGGCTGGCAAATTGACAAAGCTTACCGCGTTAACTCCTGGCTGGCAAAGCAGAAGCAGCTTCCTCGAGACATCGTTATATATTTTACTACAAGAGAGTTCAGAAATATGGTACTGCAAGCGTCTTATAACACTAAGCTTCAAATTGGCGGTCAAGACCTGGCTGTTTTGAAAGAGATACCACCTCAAATGTTAAGAGCCAGAAGAGACTACGCTTTTTTGGTCGAAGAACTCAGAAATCGTCAGATACAGTATAGATGGGATGCACCATTTGGCATCATATTTACATTTGATAAGCAAAGGTACCGCCTCAACTCTGTATGGAAAGCCCGAGATTTTTATTATAATATATTGAAGGCCGGACACCCTGCACCATCTGGACCTAGAGAAAGACCACAAGAAGGACAGGATAGACAGCAAACTACACAACCACCAGACAAGATGGAGCATCTCTCTTCTCTAGAAGTGCAAGGTGCTATGGAACCAAGACCTAGCCGCATGACTACTAGACGTATGGAGAAACAAGCTAAGAGGCAACAGCATCAACAATCATCGGCCATCGATCAAGGAACTACAACAACAAATCTGGAAGCAGTGGGAGGAGCTAGACCTAAGGTTAAACAGGCCGTGCAGGAAGCTCTAAAAATGCTTCAACCAACCAAAGATGACAACTAAGATTTTAACATGGAATGTCAACGGACTGAACTCTCCACAGAAGAGGAAGAAAATATTTCATTATCTTAAACAGTTTAAGAACGATGTAATTTGTTTGCAAGAAACTCATATCAAGTCAACTGATCAAAAATATTTGATCAACTCAAAACTTGGTCAACATTTTGCAGCTTCTGCTATGGAAAAGAAGAATGGTATAGTTGTATACTTAAGAAAAGATATGAAAGCTGAATTAATAGAAGCAGATCCCTTCGGAAGATATATTGCTTTAGACTTAATCTTAGAAGGGAAAAAGACATTACTTTTGGGAATTTATGCTCCCAATCAACAGCAAGATAGATTCTATAGAAATCTTCATGCTAAATTAGTACAGTGGGACTATAGTTCCTGTATACTATTGGGTGACTGGAATGGAGTGATAGATACTAAGAGAGATAAGAAGATTTCCCGCCTAAATACCAAGATGCGAGCAAAGTTACCCAAATCTTTCTTTGACATTATGGATGATTTTGAATTGAGAGATATCTGGCGAGAAAGAAATGCAGAGGAATATGACTTCACTTTCTTCTCGGACAGGCATCAATCCCTTTCAAGGATCGATTTTATTCTAACCACTAATGATTTGCTTTCTAGGGTCAAGAAAACAAAGATTGCAGCTAGAGTCCTTTCGGACCATAACCCAGTTTGGATGGAGTTGGGAAGGGTAGTGCAGGCAAGAAGGTTTTGGAGACTGAATGAAAATTTATTTAGATATGAAAACTATATTAATGATTGTAAAAAATTACTATCTGAATATTTTGTTTTGAATATGAATAAGGGTACATCTATGGAATTTGTATGGGATGCAAGCAAAGCGTATATGAGAGGAGTTTTGATGAATATAAATAAAACACATAGAAATAAGCAAGGGCTAAAACGAACAGAACTGGAAGAGGAAATTAAGAGAAAAGAGCTGGAGTTAACAAGGAAACCAGACGATACAAAGGTTAAGGAAGCTATTAACATATTAAAATCTCAATTTGACATGTTGATCTCTGACCAGGTAGCTACTAATTTATTATATGCAAAACACAATACTTTTTGTAATGCAAACAAACCTGGCAGATGGTTAGCTTATCAGATTAGGAAAAAAAGGAAAACTCGAAATATATCTAAACTGATTTACAGAGGGAAGGAGGTGTTCCAACAGGAAGAGATTCAAAAGGCTTTCTGGGAATTTTTTATAGAACTGTATAAAGGGGATAAAATTAATGGTTTAGACATAGACAAATATTTAGACAAGGAGAAAATACCTTCAGTTAGAGAAGAGCACAGGCAAAAATTGAATCAACCAATAACCTCGGGGGAAATCCTGCAGGTAATTAAGCAATTAAAGCCAGGGAAAGCACCAGGTACAGATGGCTTGACAGCGGTTTACTACAAAAACTTACAGTTAGAAATGGTAGAACCTCTTAGAGAATTATTTAATACGATTCAAACGGAAGGTAAAGTCCCTCCATCTTGGAAGACAGCGTTTATATCTTTGATACCCAAAGAAGATCAAGATACTACTCAACCCAAAAATTATAGACCCATTTCATTACTGAATGTAGATTATAAAATTTTTACTAAAATATTAGCAAATAGGTTAATGTTGGTCATTCAACAATTGATACATACGGACCAAACAGGTTTTATACAAGGGAGACAGATGAAAAGTAATGTCAGATTAATTATTAATGCATTAGAATATTTGGGAAAGAACAACCAGATCCCTGCTGCGTTTATATTTTTGGATGCTGAGAAGGCCTTTGATCGAGTTAACTGGCAATTTCTGCTGAAGATATTGCAAAAAATGCAGATAGGAGATAATTTTTTACAGTCAATTAAAGCAATATACCAACAGCAAACAGCACAAATCATAGTCAATGGAAGTTTAACAGACTCTTTTCAAATTGGAAAAGGTACAAGACAGGGTTGTCCTTTGTCCCCATTATTGTTTATTATAACTTTGGAAGTATTGTTGAATAAAATACGGGGCTTGGATGGTTTAAAAGGGATCAAGATTAGGCAGCAAGAATATAGAGTCCGCGCTTTTGCGGATGATTTGGTCATAATATTGGAACAACCGCAGGAATCCAGTATGGTTTTAATGAATACGATTAATCAATATGGTCAAGTGTCTGGCTTTAAAATAAACTTAGGAAAAACCAAAATATTAGCTATAAATATGAATATTAAACAAAAGGAAGAATTAGGAGTGATGCTAGGATGTGAGGTAGTTAAAAAAGTCAAATATCTTGGAGTTAACATTTTAACTTCAAATGGGAAATTATATAAGCATAATTATGAACCACTTTGGCATAGCATACAGACAGAGATGAAAAAATGGGAGAAATTGCACTTATCTTTGCTGGGCAGGATAGCGGCAGTGAAAATGAACATTTTACCAAAATTTTTATTTCTTTTCCAAATGTTACCTATACTTAAAAAAGATGCGAACCTTTTAGAATGGCAGAAGGGTATCAACAAATTTGTGTGGGCAGGAAAGAAGCCGAGGGTAAAGATGAAAATAATGCAAGATGTACGTGAGAGAGGAGGATTGAAACTACCTAATTTAAAACTATATTATGATGCAGTGGCATTATCTGTAATTAGTGATTGGATTCATTTAACCAATGATAGAATATTGAACATTGAGGGACACGATCTGGTATTTGGTTGGCATGCTTACCTGTTATTCAACAAAAAATTGGATAAGAACTTTAAAAGTCATATTTTGAGAAATGCTTTATTGCGGGTTTGGAAGAAATACCAATATAAATTAAATGACAAGATACCCATGTGGGCAATTCCTAGACATGCAATTGAAAATATGAATACAGCACAAAAACAGGATAGATTTACTTACAGACAGCTTCTTACCTCGGAAAGGGGGGTATTACAATTAAAATCTTTAGAGGTATTAAAAGAGGAGAAGGTAGTTCAAACATGGTTCCAGTATGGGCAATTACAGGCTAGGTGGAAAATAGATCAAAAAATTGGCTTTATTCAAGTTGAGGATAATCTGTTTAAACAAATAAGAGATCAAAGCTTAATGCATATAAAGAGGATATATAATGTATTAATACAGATGGATTCGGAAACAGAATTAGTTAAAGATTGTATGATAAAATGGGCTCAAAATATTGAGGAACCAATAATGTTGGATACATGGGAAAGAATTTGGGTAAGAAATGTGAAATTTACACAAGCTCAAAATCTGAGAGAAAATTTTTACAAGATGTTTTATAGATGGCATTTAGATCCTAAAAAGTTGGCTTCTATGTATCCGAATGTACAGCCTAAATGTTGGAGGTGTGGTTCTCTCGATGCTACATATTATCATATATGGTGGACCTGCCAAAAGGTTAAGGCATTTTGGATAAAAATATGGTGGGTCATGCAAAATGTTTTTAAAAAAAGGATAAAGTTTATTCCTCAGTTATTTTTACTAGGTATATGTACTGATTTTACAGTGGTAGAGACCAATTTGATTCTGCACCTGATAACTGCAGCAAGACTGTTGGTGGCGCAATATTGGAAGAAGGAAGACTTGCCTACAATCCAAGAATGGACATTGAAAGTAACAAACTTAGCTGAAATGGCTAAAATATCGGCATATCTCAAAGATCATTCAAATGAGAGATATAAACGAGACTGGAAAAAATGGATTGACTATATACAAAATAAATACGGGACTAAGAAATTCCAGTTAGCCTATGCTTAAGATCAGAAATGATTTAAACTGTTAAAAGTTAGTTCAGTAAGAAGAAGCTAAGTTCAATCTAGAATGTCATTAATTTCTTTATTTCTTTTTTCTCAATAGATTTTAGACTGTGTTAGTTAAAAATCCATACCGTGTACGGGTTCTGGGAAGTCGGGGGGGGAAGGAGGAGGGGGGATGGGGGGGGTGGAGGGAGGGAGGGGTACACACAACAAAAAAAATTGTATTTCAATGTCTTAATGATTGACAAATGATGACATATTTGTGTTTGTTTTTTTTTTAAAGAAAAATAAAAAAGTTCTCTTAAGATATTTGAGCCAGAAACCATGTAATTGGTCCTTTCCAGGTGATGTCCAATTCTTTACCTTTTTAACTCGATTTTTGATCATCTCAGTTGTTATTTCTAATACTTGCATTTGTTTGTTGCCAATGCTTTTCTCAAAGTCATGTATCCACTTTGCTTCCTTGTTGTAGTCCTTTGCATTTTCCCACAATTCTTTCCAGAATTCAACTGTGGCCTGCTTTTCTGGTTTTTCACTTTTGGTGTCACCATTCACATTAAGACTTTGATAAAAACGCCGTTGGTCTGATCGAAATTGCTGATTTTGTTTATATTGGATGATTCGTGCCTCATATCTTTCAATTTTTCTAGCTGTTGCTGTTATCTGCTGTTTTACAATCTCTACAGCTTCATTGATGTTTCTTGTATCCAATCTATATCTTCTGATTAGCCGATCTATGATTTTGTTGTTTTTAAGCCGTTGCTCATGCATGTTCTTTAAGTTACTAGCATCTGCCCTTAATTTTTTGATTTTTTGTTCTAGACGGATTTTCCACTTTGGCTTTGATGCTTTTTCTGTTGTGTGACTAGGTACTTTAATTTTAATGCCTAGTTCGTTAGTGACTATTACAGCTGCGCTGTACATTAACTGGTTTGTTTCCAAGATGGATCCCGGTTCAATTGTTGAAAACACTGCATTAACCATTTTCATGATAGGGGCCAAAATTTTCTTAGGCACAGTTTTAAACGTTGCCTTTCCTCATTAAGCAGAAAATGCTCCATGATCTTATCCTTCAATTCTTTTTGTTTTTGAGTTAGTTCATCAGTTGGTTCAGTGATAACTGGTTCTAGTGGTGGTGATGTTATTTCCTCCCTGAGAGCTTCTTCTGGGAGTTCTACTATAGTGTCTTTAGTTGTGTCTTGAATATCAGTTATTTCCGCTTGTGATATTGTTTTTTGGGTTTTGCAATTTGCCTGAATTTCCTCATGTTCAACTTCACTAAACACTTTATTCCGTATAATAAATCGCCTTTGATCTGCTAGTCGTTGTTCACTAACATTTGAATCTGGATATTGTTGTTTCCATAATTCATACATTCGCTTTAAATATCCTCTTTTTTCTGGCTCTGAGTTGTAGTAACAGGCCATTATGGCACGGTTTTCATCTGCACTATATTTTTGTCGTTTCGTTGGCTGGTCCACTTGTAGCCCACTTGTCGACGGATGTCCAGGGACCCCAACATCCGCCGCGGCCCTTGTTAACCCGCGCGACGACCGATGCGGTATGGAATTCTTATTCGTTTTTTTCACCATATTGTATGGGTTGGCGGGGGTTTTTTTACGGGACCAGATGCCAACCTGATCCCAACCTTCCTCCTTTCTCATCCGGGCTTGGGACCGGCAACGGCGGAGTTGTTATTATTATTATTATTATTATTATTATTATTATTATTACCATGCTCTCATGCTAAGGAGTTAGACGTTCTACTCCCCCTCCCCACCTGAAAATAACTCTATTCCAACTGCCACTTGGGCATGGTCCTGAGAGAGAAGGGGAGAGGAGAGGCCAATCGTAACTATTGATTAATGTTCAAGCTTTAACTGTCAATTTATCAAGTCCAATCACATAGTTCTGTAGTGAAGCGGAATGTGTATCCAACTGACTAATTGCATATAAATTATACTTCCATTCAAAACCACATTTTTTTCAGGATGGCTATTATCACTGAACCTTTCATGTTCATATTCATTGATCAGGTTTTCAAGCCATTAATTGTTATTATTTATTAGTATTTATTTTATTTGTATCCCACCATTATTACTTTTTATAAACAACTCAAAGGGGTAAAACATAAGAATATAGAGTCACGGGGCTGGAAGGGACCTTTATCATCTTTTTTGCTCTTCTCTTCACTTTCCAGGGTCTCAACATTCTTTTTGTATCTTAGTGACCAGAACTGGACTCGATGTTCCACGTGTGGCATAATCACTTCTTGTGATCTTGATACTGTCCCTTCCTACATGAGTAATCATGAATTTGATGCTTCCTCTTCCTGTGCTATTTTTCCCTCTCAATGCAACTGAATTTGCAGGCAGCATATATGAATCAATTTACCTTATTTTTCTGAATATAAGATGCACCTTTTTCTCTCAAAAAAAGAGGGTAAAAATCTGGGTGCATCTTATACACTGAATACAGCATTTTTGGCCTCCTGAAACCTGGCCCCCTTTGCAAAAATGGTTGTGCATAGCCTTTAAGAGACTTCTAGAGTGCTCCTGGGGGCTGAGGAGGGTTTTTGCCCACCCCCCAGGTCCCTCTACAAGCCTCCTAAAGTCTGTGCATATTGTTGACAAAAAATGGGCCTGTTTTTCATGAAAACGGGCCTTTTTTGCTTATTTTTGCCCCACCCCAATTCCCCAGGACCATTCTATAAGCCTCCTAAAGGCTGTGTATGCCCCTTTTTTGACAAAAAATGGGACATTTTTGGGAGGTCTGCAGATTGCAAACCCCTTTTTTTTAATTTGCCTCTTTAAAATCTTGGTGTGTCTTATACTCCGGTGCGTCTTATATGCCAAAAAATATGGTACTTTTGAGTCACAATCTCTAAAATGCCTTAAAAGCTCATCTGCTTTCTTTTTCTATGCATTCTGGAATTTGGAAATTTAAAAAATACTTGCATAACCAAAAGCAACTCGGTCTTAAACACCAAGGTAACTGTTTTGACCAGCTCTCCAGAATTGCATATGAAGTCAGCATTCAACAGAGTTGCTTGGTGGCATATGAATTGATTTGAAGGGCAGGCAGCAAAACTCTCAGGAAAAAGACTCTGATTGCCATGCTTGGCTCATGGACTAGAATCCGAAAAAGAGCCATTTAGGCTCTTGAGCCTGGTTTAAAGGCCAACAAACCACAAAGAAGCAAAGGGCCAGGTAGGCAAGCTGCAGATAAACCAGGCTGATAATGCTGGTAACGCAATGGGACGCGATGTCTCAGTGGCTAAGATGCTCAGCTTGTTGATCAGAAAGGTTGGCAATTCAGTGGTTCAAATCCCTAGTGCCGCGCATGCGCAGAAGGCCAACTGGTGGTGGAACTGGGCTGGGGCGACAGCTGGCGTGCCCGCAGAGAGGGCTCTGGTGTCACCTGTGGCATGCGTGCCATAGGTTTGCCATCACGGTGCTAGGCACAAAAGAGAAGGGTTCTCCAGAAAGCCCAACTAGAAGGTGGGAGTTTCTTTTCATCTTATTTTCTGAACCTTCAGACAGCCAATGTTTTTTTTCCAATGTTCAGGAGATGACTGGGCCGTTCTTCAGGTTTATTATGTTTGATCATGGCACTGAGACGTCGTGTGTTGCAATTGATAATGCATGAAGATTGGGGTTGGGCAAGCATTCTATTCTTGTTTACTTCCTCAAACTCTCTATGCTGCTGGAATCTTTGGAGACCAGGGGTGTCAAACTCGATTTCATTGGGGGCCGCATCAGGGTTGTGCTTGACCTCGGGAGGGGGGGGGCAGGGGGGCATGTCACTTGTGTTGGGAATGCCTGTGGCATCCTGAGTGCTTTGCCAGTGAAAATGAGCTCCCAATCTTCAGTCACATTATTAATCAATGCACACTTGCAAAATGCTTTGCTATAACCAATAAACACAACAGCCAACACGACATCTGGTGGTTCCACATGCTAATCAAGTTTTGTGTAAAGAACAGTTTGAACTAAGCCATCATTTGGTGATACGAGCAGCAACCCTCCTGAATCGTTGGTTTCCACACTCTCTTCCATGCCCCTGTGCCTGCAGGAGTTGGCACTTTTACTTCAGTTTTAGATCAAGTACAGACTACATATCACTGACAAGCAGTTCTTAATTTGAAATAGAAGGCAACTGCCACAAGACATAAATAAAGCATAGTTTATAGGGCTGTCCTGAGCCAATTAAAGAGAATTGGGTTTAATTCACTTTAGGAAGCAAAGATCTTCCGTATGCTCATATTAAGCTACCATTAATCTAGAAGAGTGGGACGCGGTGGCTCAGTGGCTGAGACGCTGAGCTTGTCGATCAGTATGTCGGCAATTCAGAGGTTCGAATCCCTAGTGCTCTGTAATGGAGTGAGCTCCCATTACTTGTCCCAACTTCGGCCAACCTAGCAGTTCAAAAGCATGTAAAAATGCAAGTAGAAAAATAGGAACCACCTTTGGTGGGAAGGGAACAGCGCTCTGTGCGCCTTCTGTATTTAGTCATGCTGGCCACATGTCTTTGGACAGAACTGGGTCTTCGGCTTTGAAACAGAGATGAGCACCGCCCCCTAGAGTCAGGAACCACTAGCACATATGTGTGAGGGGAACCTGTACCTTTTCAAATAGTATAAAAAAGGATGCAAAGAAGAACAGGTCCTTCAAAGACCTGTTGCTGAGAATTGGACATGTATGCGTGTGTGAGAGAGAGAGGGGGGGGTGGAGGGGGGAGCTTTCCTGGCAAGATCCCTTGTGCCAAGATCTCTTTCTTGGTTGATCCCTTATGCCAAATTCTTTTCCTTCTGGAGAAGAGTGAGCCAAACACTCAGTAGACCAGGGGTATCAATCCTTGGCAATTTAGGACCTATGGACTTCAACTCCCAGAATTCTTCAGTCAGATGGCTGAGGAATTCTGGGAATTGAAGTCCACAGGTCTTAAAGTTGCCAAGGGTGGACACCCCTGTCCTAGACAGCTCTGTGCAGGCTTGGCCTGCAGGCAAACCCTGAATGCTGAAGAGCCGAGGTGGCATAGTGGTTAAATGCAGCACTGCAGGCTACTTCAGCTGACTGCAGTTCGGCTGTTCAAATCTCACCGGCTCAGGGTTGACTCAGCCTTCCATCCTTCCGAGGTGGGCAAAATGAGGACCCGGATTCTTGTTGGGGGCAATATGCTGACTCTGTAAACCGCTTAGAGAGGGCTGAAAGCCCTATGAAGCGATATATAAGTCTAACTGCTATTGCTATTGCTATGCTGAAGTGGGGCACAACGTTTGAATCCTGCAGATGGAAATTTTTAAAACGCCATTCCTCCCCCTCCCCCTCCTCCCCTTCCCCACCACACAAAGGGGAAGGAAGAGAGCTTGAGATGAATCCTGTGAATCAGAGAAGCCCCGCACTTATTTCTACCCTTCCTCTCTGCAAAAAAAAAAAAAAGCCTCTTTCAGCATTTTCTGCCCACAAAGATCTGCTTGCCAACTCTGGCAGGAGGAAGCGCTCAGCTGCTACCAGCCTCTTGAGAGCCGTTCAAAGAAACTCAGAATTACCTCCTCCATTTTGCGCAAAGCCTGAAGCCTCTGTGGCTCTTTTGAGGCCATTCCTCAGAAATGCAGCTATAGGGGGAAGACTCACCAGGTGGATGGAGCTTTCCACCCTTTGCCAGAAATGCATGATCGAGAAATTAAAACTTCAGCTGAAGACACTGAAAAGCCTTGGAAAGAATGCCCAATGAATACAATGCTGGTGCTGGGCAAGCCCCCATGGAGGGAGACCCCTTAGAGATCCTGACAGAGAAAATATTCTCTCTCAGATCACAACATGCTTCCCCACTGCTAGCAGCAAAACCCGTCTTCTGACCTAGGCTTCCTGAGACAGTAAAAATCACACGCTTAGTCCCCAAACCCTCTTTTTATTTCAATGTCTGTAAATTGTGGTCATTCAAGCCCATAATGAGAGCCACAGTTTGTGAAGAGTCCGACAGAAGTCTGCCACAGTCTTTCAGGATAAGGCTGATAAGCACCCACCTCACCTCTCTTGAAATGCTGCCACAGACCTAATTGCCAATTAGCTTTGCAAGGCCAAACGGAACACAGTCAAAACGGAGCTTCAGAGTTTAAACCGACCAGAATGAAAAAAGTTGCTTCCTGCAAAAGCTCACGTCCGTTTGCTCCTCTTTTATGTCTTATGAGAGGGGCCAATCATCTCCAAGCCTTACTGAGTCACCCCTTTTGGCGTAACTGTTCTTGCTTTCTGGCAGTTCTGTCCATGTGCCCACTGGGAACAGGCTCACACTGTTCTTCTGCCTCACTGATGTCAGACTCTGAAGGCAGCACATAACTCCCAGATGGTCCTGGCCCCCTCTCTGCCTCTGATGCAGAGCCTTCGTCCAGGTCTTACCCAGACTCCAGGACTGGCCCATGTTCCTCCCCAACCTCCTCACTGTCTGACTCTGCCGCTAGCTCCACAGGCCGCTGGTGGACCACAACATCTGACAGGCAGCTCTGTTGGGCTCTTTCCTTCTGGGATTCTCCTCTACCTCCCTGATATTTATCCTCCGAGGTTTAATCTTGAAGCCCTCAGTCTCAAAGCTCAGCCCAGAGAGCTGGATAACTCTTCCTTGGACCAAATCACCGTCGTGCCACAAGCTCAGCAGGTGACTCTGCCAGGTGCCTTTTGTAGTAAGCAACCTCTCAGGAGGAAAACTGGATGGGGCCCCAATTCTCCATCAAAAGCTGCTGGCCACCCAGGTGACCATTGTTCTAAGGTGGCTTAAGAAATCTCCATGCAACAAAATCAGGAAGATTCAAGTACTTAAGAGATAAAAATTAAATTCAAGCGATCCAAATTATCAAGTTAGCAGGACTATTCCTAGGCAGCAGATTTGTAAATGCCTTCTTTGTTTGCTCCTCATACCACATTTCCCTGAAAATAAGACATGGTCTTATTTTCTTTTGACCCCTGAAATAAGCGTTTGGCCTTATTTTCGGGGAGGTCTTATTATTTTTGAGGTGCAGGAGGGGGCAAGCGTGGTCACCTCATGGCTGCTGCTGTGTTGCTATATTTTTGGGGGAGGTCTTATTTTCAGGGTAGGGATTATTTTAGTGCATGCACTCAAAGCTCAATTGGGCTTATTATCCAGAGAGGTCTTATTTTCTGGGGAAAGGGGCAAGTTCCCTGCACCAAGAGGCCAATGGGGGAAAGAGGAAGCTGACTTTTGGCTAGATTACCAGTCTCTCTGCAATCTGCCTCCAACAAACCACCAGAGTTCCAACGTCAAGAGCCAGGTGAAAAAAAAAAACTCTTGCCCTTAGAAAAGACAAGGAAATGGGAAAGGAGGCAGATGGGGGTATAAATCATACAGGAATTATGGCAAGACAATGTAAGGATGGGATAATAATACACCCATTAACTTCAATCTCACCAATCCAGTACAACCGGCATGAAGCAGAAATGAGCAGAATTGGGATGCTGCAGTTAAGGTGCTGAACTAGGACAAAGGAAAGCCGAGCTCTGGTCCATGCATAGGTATGGAAGCTCTCGGAGTGACCTTGGGCCAATCTCAGCCACTCAATCCATCCTATTGTGAAATTCTGTTGTGGAAGGGCAGGAAGGCAGGACAGAAGCTGCCCTGGATGCAACCTAGCAAATCAATTCTGAATTAATCATGTCTCATCCAGTCCGTGAAAAGCCAAAAGGTCTCCTCCTGGCTCCCTGCCCTTCATTCTAAAGGTTGGGACGGAAAAGCAATTTCCCCTTATTGTATCATTCTGGAGAAGACAATAGTGATGGGCATAACTGAGAGCTAAACTGCCTGGACGGCATCCTAATTGGTATCCAAATTGGCTTAGGAAGACTTAAGCTCATAATAATAAATGCATTATGGTTTATTGGTTTGTTTTTGACTTCTAGAGAAAGAGAGAGAGGCAGATTGGAGGGCGATGGTGCACAGTTCCAATGACCACAAAGCAAACAAAACTTAAATCCAGCATAAACGGTGTCATCTCCCATTGCCACCTTGTCCTGTGCAAAATATTTTTGTGGATCAAGTAAAGCCCACCATGAGGCATGTCCAAGGCAAGGGTTACTTTGGGGAAAAGGGCGAGTGGAGAAATTAATCCAAGCAGTGGAGTGGGGGCGGTGATTCAGATTCTTGCAGTATCTCTTGAGGCCAGAATTTATTTAATGGAAAACAGATTCAAGGCTGAGCCAATGAGATTGCACTACAATATTCGGGAGGCAAAGCAGGACTTTTGTTTAGGTCACTTTTCAAATAAAATCAGATGTGCCAAAGTAGAAAAAAGGGATCATGGAAATTGTTCAAGCTGGTAACTCCCCTCCGCAACTCTGGTCAGCTGATTTAACAGGAGGGAACTGTAGCTTTGTACTTCAGACTAACAGGAGGAAAAGAAATGCACAGACTGAATTAAAAGTTAAAATAGGGAGGGGGTGGAGGTAAGTAATTGACTTCACTTTTGTATGGAAGAGGGGTATGGGAAGCTGTTTATGGAGAGCAGAGACAGATTTCAGAGATTCACAGCTTATCGTAATAAGAGGGAGGCACCTGAAGCAGAGGGGGTATTCAGCAGGTTCTGAGAAGTAGCAGAAATTTTGAGTAGTTTGTAGAACCAGTAAATATCACCTCTGGCTGGCCTCGCCCCCATCTATTCTCTGCCTCCTGAGTCTCAGCTGATTGGGAGGGAATGGGGATTTTGCAGTAATCTTCCCCTGGAGTGGGGAGGAAATGGGGATTTTATAGTATCCTTTTCCTGCTACACCCACCAAGCCATGCCCACCATGCCATGCCACACCCACCAAGCCATGCCCACAGAACCGGTAGTAAAAAAATTGAATCCCACCACTGGTCTGAATTCTGGCTTTCTGCTATACACAAACAGCATCAGTTTGAAAACACGTCCTGCCTGTACTTTAACTCCCATCTTATTTGAACCTATTTCCCATAGGGAGACAGGTGAGTCTCTTTCTTGGTCTTGTTCCATTTTGCCCGCATGCCCTCCGCATGCTCAGCATGTCTTCCCCTTGCAGAAAATGACAGGGCTTGAACCACTGAACACCGGATGGTCATACAGCAAGCCAACCGCTCAGCACACAACACCAGTGGAGAAACCAAACAACATTGGAACAAAAATAAACTTCAGTTTGAATCTCTTGAGAGCTGCTGCTCATTTTCTTTCTGTTACCCATAGTCAGTGTAAGTAATCGGCTTAAGAATGCAAATGCAGGATAGGAGAAAGAGCTTAAATAAAGCTGGTGGCATAATCTGCTCAGCAGGACTAATTACAAGTTGAATATACAGAAGCATACAATCCTATGGGCACTTCACATAAAGCACGCCTGCTGCCAACTTACCCAAATGTTTCCCTCTACCAAAGGGAACATACGCATTGCCACCCAACTGTGTTTGGTAGATCCCCACCCACGACTTTTAAGGCTGTGTTTAGTGCACCTTGTTGAAATACGTCACTCCTTCAGATTTCTGTCCCCTCCCAACAAGAGGTGTCCAGTAGCCAGTGATGGGATTCAGCCGGTTCTCACAGGTTCGGTAGAACCGGTAGCTAACTTTTTGTGCAGTTCGGCAAACCGGCTGAATAGCATGCCTCCCCACATCTGGCCCCATCTCACCCTTCCCCTCCCAGCCAGTCCTCGCCTCGCTGCCCAGCTGCTCATCTGTCTACCCAGCTTAGCGGCAGGGCCAGTAGCTTGGTGTGATAAGGACTGCTGGGAGGGGAGGGGTTAGGTATGGCCGGGCATGGCGAAGGGAAGCTGGGCATGGCAAGGTGCCCCTCAATGTGAGTGATGTTGAGTTAGCCACACCCACCCAGTCACATGATCACCCAGACATGCCTACCCAGCCAGTCATTAGGGCAGAGAACCGGTTGTTAAATTATTTGAATCCCACCACTACCAGAAGCTCTGTCTGAATAGGGCCAAATATGCCGATGCCCCTGTTAATTCATCTATCTAAAGGCCAGATCTGGACTGTTCTGCAACTGGCCTAATCACAGGCTAGAAAATCAAGACACAAGTTAGTACTAGAAAGAGGTCAAGATGAAGAGCACTTTCTAGGAGCTGAACAGACTCCATGATATCTTTTTGGTTCTATTCAATAGTGTTCGGTTCTCAGAGACGGCTGTTTTCTTAGCAGGGTTTTTCAGAAGTGGTTTGCTTTGCCTCCTTCCTGGGACAAAGACAAAGTGACCAGCCAAGATTACCAGGCAGCTTTGTGCCTAACATGGGTCTGACACAGTGGTGGGATTCAAAAGAATTTACTACCAGTTCTGTGGGTGTGGCTTGGTGGGCATGGCAGGGGAAGGTTACTGCAAAATCCCCATTCCCTCCCCATCAGCTGGGACTCAGGAGGCAGAGAATAGATGTGGGCAGGGCCCCACTTTCTAATTTGGGGCTTTAACCACTACATCAAATAGGCTTTTTATTTAATTTGAGATAAATACTGACAGTTGCAAAGGCAGCAATCCATAGCCTTTTCTCACTAACTTCTCCTCACTTGGTTAAGCACATTTTCATGTCTTATTACCAGATGCAGCCTTGGTCCAACCTGATTTTTCCTTCTGCTGCCAGTTCAGCTTGGGGTGGAACTAGCAGGTCCTGGGATTAAGCCACTGATCAAAATGTAATTTATTTTTTTCTTCATCAACAAAGATTACAGCTTGCTTACTCACCATACACAGGTACTGAATAACCAAGAGTAGGCCTTTATTATAGATTACCTTTATGATAAATGTCTTGAAAAACAGACATTTAACATTATAAGACTAAATAAACACAATGACTAGGAAACAAAGCAGAAAACATGAAAAGGCACTGAGTGTAGGGGAAGAGAAGAACAGTAAAAAGGTAAAGGTTCTCCTTGCACATATGTGTTATTGTTCCTGACTCTAGGGGGGCGATGCTCATCTCCATTTCAAAGCCGAAGAGCCAGCACTGTCCAAAGATGTCTCCGTGGTAATGTGGCTGGCATGACGCAATGCCCAAGGTGCACAGAACACTGTTACCTTCCCACCTAAGGTGGTTCCTATTTTTCTACTTGCATTTTTATATGCTTTCAAACTGCTAGGTTGACAGAAGCTGGGACACGAAACGGGAGCTCACTCCATTATGTGGCGCTACAGATTTGAACCGCTGAACTGCCAACCTTTCTGATCGACAAGCTTAGTGTCTTAGCCACTGAGCCACCCTAATTTGAGAACCCTAATTTGGAGATGTGGTGACGTCCAGCAGCTCGCTTTCTCTAAGTGGCTGCCACGAGGAGGAAAGGGTTGGTAAAAAACAGATTTGAGGCAGAGCCAAGGCTGAGCCTCCCCTGAAAACTCCTCCAGTGCCCTCTTTCCTGTTGAAAATGGCTCCTGTTCAAGGAGGAAAGCTGCCCCCCCCCTTCAGACTGGTGGTGAACCCCAAAGTGTGTGTTATTTGCAACAAACCAGCAGGACAATTCTGCTCCGAGAGAATAAGAGCCAAAGCCAAACTGTTTTACGAGCCTGTCACAAAATAAGAGCAATAAACCACGAACACCGGGATTGTGTTCTTATAAGGACATTAAAAGAGTTGACATGCTTGCCAGAAAAAACGGGCCCAAAATACAACTTCCTAAACCCTCTATTAAAAATTTGATTTGAGCCGCTTCAAATATTAATCTCTGTCCTCTATGGCAACGTCTCCCAAACTTGGCAGCTTTCAGAGGGGAGGCCTCCAACTCCCTGAGTTCCTCCGCTGGCTGGGGAATTCTGGGAAATCGAGTCCACTCATCTTAAAATGGCCAAGGTTGAGAAATGCTGGGTGACGAATAGGAAGAGAATGACTATCCAAGGAGAAGTCCATCTCCTTGGATAGCAAAGCCCAAGTCTTTGATCTGTGGAAAGGAGAAGGCCAATATCTGGCCTTTGGCTCACAGGGTTTGGGCCAGTGGTGAAATTCATTTTTTTTTACAACCGGTTCTGTGGGCATGGCTTGGCGGACATGGCAGGGGAAGGTTACTGCAAAATCCCCATTTCCTCCCGATCAGCTGGGACTCAAGAGGCAGAGATAGATGGGGGCGGGGCCAGCCAGAGGTTACATTTGCCAGTTCTCCGAACTACTCAAACCTTTCGCTACCAGTTATCCAGAACCTGACAGAACTTTCGGGAGTTCACCCTTGGTTTGGGCCCTCTTCAAATGGGAGCAGAAGACAGCTGATTCAAAACAGCTCCTGAAATGTCTACCTGGGTCTTGCACAACTGTGCCTACCTTTCAGCATCACCATTTTTGGGGAAAAATTGGTTATTTTTGATTTTTAAAACACAAATACTTTGCAGTGAGATTGTCTTCCAATGAATTATTTATGGAGGAGGAGTGGCTTAGATTCAGCCATTCAGTCATTATCATACCAAAATGCAACAGATATAAAGGATTCAAGCTTGAACACAAGGAAGAGTGCTTACAGATTTACAGTTAAAGTAATAGAGTTGGAAGGGACCTTGGAGGTCATCTGGTCCAACCCCCTGCTCACGCAGGAGACCTGTACTAGAGATTCGAACCACCAAACTGTCGACCTTTCTGATCAACAAGCTCAGCGTCTTAGCCACGGAACCACCTAGTCAGTACCAAGAGCATAATAAAATGATGGGACTCAGGAATGGATCTTGATGATAAAGATTTTCTACTTACTACAATCTCTCTTTAGGCCACCCAGGTAACAGATCGCTTCTGCGCTCCGATCAATGCATTTTAGGATTTTTGAGGCTTATTTTGTGGGCATCCCGTGTAAATTCTCAGAGAATTCATGAGCATCATTTCCCTTCCTCTTTCCCGTTCCTTCAGTCCAGTGGTGGGTTTTAAAAACTTTTGAACTTCTTCTGTAGGTGTGGCCTGGGCGTGGCCAACTTGCAAAATGTGGTGAAACTCACTTAACAACGCTCTTGCTTAGCAACCAAAATGTTGGCTCAGAAACTCTGGCATTTGAAGCATGCAAGTCTTAAAGCTATCAAGTTACAAGACCCTTGCACCCTTAACCCTTTAGAAAAAAAACCCAGGGGTGTTCAAACTTGACAGCTTTAAGACTTGTGGACTTCAACTCCCAGAATTCCTCCTCCAGTCATGTTGGCTCAGGAACTCTGGCATTGAAGTGTGCAAGTCTTAAAGCTGCCAAGTTACAAGACCTTTGCACCCCTAACCCTTTAGGGAAAAACACCCCAGGGGTGTTCAAACTTGACAGCTTTAAGACTTTAAGATTTAGATAGGACTCTTAGAGGCGGGCGGGGCGATTGGTGAGCCAGCCAATCAGTGAGCGGGGGGGGGCAAGCGTGGTGTGGACGGGCAGGAGAAGGGAGCTGGAACTGGTTCTAAACGGCATGGTAGATTTATGGAACCTCTTCTATAGAAGAGGTTAGAACTGGCAGGAACCCACCTCTGCTTCAGTCCCACCTGACATCACTTAGCATGGACATGATTTATACTATGGGCCCTTTGCAAACCATCACAAATTATAGTTTGAGCAGTTTTAAATTTTGGGGATCGGGCAAAATCTAGAGTCAAACAAGACTCTTGCATAAAACAGATATTTTGTGCCAGTTTCCTTTCTATGGTTCTTCTGATTTCTAGACACTGAGGTCTTAAGGCCTGTCAGGCTGGACAATGACATACTATCTCTTAAAAAATCAATCATTACACTTAATTTCCTTACTATCTCTTATGGACAGATTCCCCCTCCCTCGACTGGCATAGACTGTACTTACTGAAAAAGGAAGCCTGACCACATAGGTGTGTGTGTGTGTGTGTGTGCGTGTGTGTGTCTGTGTGCGTGCGCGCGCGCCTGCAGACGCAATTTATCATGCTAGCCTCTTCTGCCCTCAACGATGTTTCTTGGGCAGGGGTGAAATTCAGCAGGATCTGACAGGTTCTGGAGAACCGGTAGCGGAAATTTTGAGTAGTTTGGAGGAAATGAGGATTTTGCAATATCCTTCCCCCAGGAGTGAGCTAGGAATGAGGATTTTGCAGTAACCTTCCCCTGCCACCCCCACCATGCCACGCCCACAGAACCAGTAGTAAAGAAAATTGAATTTCACCCCTGTTCTTGGGATCTATTAGGTTGTTTTTTATGGAAATAGAGCCACTCCTGTGGTCATGTTTGCATCTCAGAAAGCTTTATGCAAAAGAAAAGCCCTTTCCATAGGCAGGCGGGGTGGGTGGGTAGATGAGGAGTTGCTGTCAGTGACAGGGCTGCAATTCCCAGCTGGGTGCTGGGTGGGGCTTGGAAAGAGGGAGGGGAACTCGTGCATGCCTGCAGTTGTTGCTTTGGTCTTGCCTTTGCGTTGCCTGGAGGAGAAACAGCGAGCTTTTCAGCCACAATGCTTTATATAGTTCGTCAATCCCAGCAAAAACTGCTCTCTTTGGAAAGCCTACCTGTTCAAAACCACAGATAAAAGAGCATTATTTTTTTTAGAAAAAATATTTATTTATATACTGCCTTTATTATTTTTACAATTACTCAAGGCAGCAAAGATAACCTGCATGTGTTTACCAATGTTACAAAGGCTGTGGATATATTGCGTAATGCCAGAAGACACCAGTCAGTGCCAAAGGGAGACATCTTGGCAGACGCCGAGACCCCCGGATTTGCCCCTAACAAAACTCATTCTGATCAAGGCTGCTCCAGGCTTGCCCCCCCCCCCTCCCAGCAAAACCGAAATCATCCGGACATCATCTCCACAAACTGCCTGGCCCAGCCTCATCTGCTTTAATGCCAATGCTGGGACTCCCCTCTGGGAGGGCCACCATCTCCCCAAGAACTCACACCCGCCAGTCAGACGACTTCTGGGTTCAGAAGAGGGCCAAGCCAAGCCAAGCCCAGCTGCAAGTTTTATTACTAAAGGTGGCAGCAGCTGCTGCTAATTTTGTATCCCAAAAATGAGTGTGCCTGCTCTGGATTAAGGGAGTGCCTGGTACTGCTGCACTCGGAGGGGCGAATTTCAGAAAAAATGGCTTGTGTACCTGCTGCTTTCCCCAAGAATTCATTGGCATCGCACAGTTGGTCTCCTCTAGTTGCACGACCAGTTTAACTGGTCTTTGTAATCCACTCTGTTATCACTCTGAGTGCACGTCTCCAGAAGTGGCTCTGCCAGCACTGGAAGAGAGTGTGCACCGTTCATGCTGGCAAGATGTTGCGGAAGACAAAAGACTCCTCCGTCCACCTGTCTTGATTCCATTCAAAAGACAGGCAGCTTCAACCTGGGCACATTTGTTCTGACCTAGGCTTCCTACTGAGTCACCTTGCTCATCAGTCACTTGCCACTTATGAGAGGGAAGCAGAAGCTTCTCTAAGAAAGATTTGATTTGACAGGGAAATTAAAATGCCGGTGCTAAAATACAGAACCACCTGAATGTCTCAGAAGCTAGAAATATAGAGCGAAAAGGAATGGGAATACTCCACCACCTTTTGAACGCCCAGGCACAATCCAAGGGCTCACCTGTTGGTGCTTTCCGGTCACCCCTAAATATTTAAATTCATCCAGAAGAATTTCAAAAGACAAGGAAAAGCAGCAGCAGGATGGAAGTTCAGAGCATGTTCTACAACTAAAATGTCTGGGGATTCCTCACCGGTGGCCTTATGCAAAGGAAGGCTAACTCTGACTTTTCTCCTTTGCAAAAAACTATTCACAGCAGGCTTGTCACCTGAGGGGAGGGGGCACGGGGTGGGTTGCTCCCGGCATTACTGCCGGTTCAGTGTGCACAAAAATTTTGGCCGCTTGCACTAGTTTTGCTCATGTGCATGCGTGCACATTTGCACAAAAACAGATCTGCACATGTGCAAAACGTTAAAAAGGTAAAAAATTAAATTTGTGCAATTACAATTGTTCTGCGCATGCACAGAACCGAAAATCAAGATGGCAGCCCCATAGGAGAACCAGTTTGGGGGCATGGCAGGCCTGGGTCGCTGCCGGTTCCAGCGACCCAGGCTACCAAATCACTACCGGTTCGGACGAACCAATCCGAACCGGTAGGAACTCACTTCTGGCAGGGAGGGAGGGAAAAGAGAGAAGCTTTCTCAAAGAAACCAGCAGATCTGTCTCCTTTTTCTACAGAACCAACTGCTGGAGAACTGCTAAGGGTCTTTGCTTACTCTGCTTCCTTCAGGAAAGGACAGGTGGGGGCTGTGGGGGCTTCTGAGGTCCAACAAGGGATGCCAGGAAAGGCCACCTGGCCCGGAGGGAAACGTGTGGGAGCCACGTGCCCAAAGAGCTGTCCTCCTTCCTGCTTGTGCAGACCAAAAAGGGGCCACCTAGCTAAGCTCCCGTGTCTTCATCTCCAAGTTGATGGAAAAGAGTTGGCCAGGAGCCACTTGTGCACCACAGGAGTAGCTGCACCTTCTTGAAGTGCTCCCCTTTGCAAAGGTTCAGCAGCAACGGCTCTCCTGCTCCTACAACCTCTCTACATCTGGATTTCCACAGAAAGATTTGCAACGTCCCATAAGGGTGTGATCAGTGGTGAAATTCTTTTTTTTTTTAACTACCAGTTCTGTGGGTGTGGCTTGGTGAGCCTGGCAGGGGAAGGAGACTGCAAAATCTCCATACCCTCCCTACTCTGGGGCCAGCCAGAGGTGGTATTTGCTGGTTCTCCAAACTACTGAAAATTTCCGCTACCGGTTCTCTGAACTACTCAAAATGCCCACTACCGGTTCTCCAGAACCTGTCAGAACCTGATGGATTTCACCCCGGGTGAGATGTGATGGTTTGATTCCCATCAAAAGTGAAAACCATCACCAAAGTCCCACAATGCATTGCTCTACAAGCCGTTCCATCTCATTTGAGTCTGGAGAGCGTTTTGTGTGAATTCAACCAGCATCTCTCGGTTGTCATGGCTGCAAATGAGAGCTTGATGATCCCATCCATCATCAACAACAACAAGAGGAAGATTCTTAGTAGGCAGATTCTGTTCACCTCCAGAATTTGCCTGGCCCAGCAAACTGTGTAATCAGATCGGCCAGACACCTTCATATGTACAGTATGTCCACTGACCATTTAGACAAGCGATGCAGCCTCCCTGCTTGTTTACAGGGAGAAGAGAGGGCGGAGGTTTATCTGCGACGATTCTTACAGCATTGTAAAAATTTGATGAACAAGATAAATCAAATGAACACCCACAGCAGCTAGACAAAAAGCAAAATCAAGAAAATATATGGTTAATCTATCCAGCCCTGTGGGCTGTGATTTATAACCTGGTGCAATGCCCAAATAGCAACTGCATAATAGATATCTTCTGATTGGGGGTCTCCTACACTGAAGAGATGGGGAGGGGGCTCCTGCCTCCTTCCAGACTCTTTTACAAGACTACAGGAAAGGTGTAGCCCACCAATAAGACATAGGAAGGATGGACTTATAGGCCAATACATATGGAAGACATCAGTTTGAAGAAACTTTATCACCTCTCAAACAAATTATCCAAAATATATTCCTGGCCCTTAAAATGAAGATCAATGGAAAAAATTGAAAAGAGGTGACACGGGACCATCAGCCTTTACTTCTAAGAGTCCTTAGACTGGAGTAGAATGTAAGTTTAACAAGCTAATAAAAACCCAGGCAGCAAAAGCCCACTTCCTGGTCAGATTGTGGAGAGCGGCTGATTTCAGCATTTCCAACCTTGGCAGGAAGCCAAAGGACTCACAAAATCTTCCTCGTGATCTATGAGCCATCCAAGGAAGCGGGGGTGGGGGGTGGGGTGAGAGGGAGAAGTCCTCTGAGCATGAGCCACACTGGCTGACCTGAGTGCACAACTGCAGCTTGGAAAGGCACTCGCAGCTGAATGGGAGGAGAAACAGGGGTCTCTCCCTTTTCCTGAAAGATCATCCAGCTCAGCCGACAAGGCCACCATTCAAGGGATGCCCCAAGCCAGGAACAGCTGGCATTCATCCCACTATAGACCCCGAAGGTTGCCTCTGGAGACTAAGACTGCAGGGCAGTCATGAGTATTTTTTTTTACTACCAGTTCTGGTGGGCGTGGCAGGGGAAGGACATGGCAAAATCCCCATTCCCTCCCCACTCCAGGGGAAGGATATTGCAAATTCACCATTCCCTCCCCACTCCAGAGGAAGGATACTACAAAATCCCCATTCCCTCCCCACTCCAGGGGAAGGATACTACAAAATCCTCATTCCCTCCCCACTCCAAGGGAAGGATACTGCAAAATCTCCATTCCCTCCGCACTTTGGGTCCAGCCAGAGGTGGTATGTGCCGGTTGTCCAAACTACTCAAAAATTCTGCTACCAGTTCTCCAGAACCGGTCAGAACCTGCTGAATTTCATCCCTGTTGCAGGGGCCCTAAAGCCTCTTTAGATCTCTAGGGCCAACATAGCCAGCCTAAACCTCAAGCTTTGAGAAGTTCTGTTTGACTCTGTGCTAAGTTTGGCCTTGCTCTGCATTTGGCAATTAGGTCTCTGGCCACATTCTAAGGGAGATAAGGTGGGTGTTTAGCAACATTCCCCTGAAAGACTGTGGCAACTCAAGCAGACATCTGTTGGAATCTTCACAGACTGTTTGTGAAATCTTGTGGACTGTTAATGACCATAACTTACAGCCATATAAATACAAGAGGGTTTGGGGGACTAAGATTGTGATTTATGCTTTCTCAGGAAGCCTAGGTAAGAACAATCTTGCTTGCTCTGCCAGTGTTGATCGGGTAGAGCTTCTCCTTGGAGATTCCTTGATTAAATTCTGCTGTAGAAAAGAATGCTCTAATCAAGGAAATGCCAAGGAAAAACTGCTCCTACCTTCACTAGGGATGGGGATTTCATCAATACTGAGCAAACCCCACACTCGTTTACACTGATGAGGTTACCTATTGGGGTAATGAAATGTCTGCAACCAAGCTGAGAGAGCACCAAGGACCCAACAGTTCAAATCCCTGACCTACGGATGTTCTCTTCTATTGATGGAGGAATCTGTATTTGCAATTTAATCTTTTTTACTTAGTTCCAAGGCAGTTTCAATATGGTCTTTCTATTACCTTCATCTGAAATCTATTCATGGGACAGCATTCAAGCACTATGTGCTAACTGGGCAAACCATTTCAATGCATTCAGGAGTACCCATAAGTATGAAACTCATTATTTAAAATACCCAAGTCATTGGAACACTCATCTGCAACAATTCAGTGCATGGACAACCAGTCTATTAACCAAGGATGCTACAGACGAGAAGATTTAAAATGGAAGGATTTAAAAAAAAACATTTTCAAGCAAAATTAAAAATACGGTAATAGACAGCAGCTAAGAAGAAACTCAGCCTGTTCATCAAAGATCTCTTTCTTTGGATGCCAGCAAGAGGGCAGCTGATAAGGAACCAGCTGAACTTCCTTTGCAGCCAGTTCCACAGATGGCAGCAGTCAAGCAACCCTTTCCAACATCCCTGGCCAAGGCGCTTTCACTGGGCCTCCAAACAGGCTAGTAGTCAAGGGCAAGTAGTCATTATTTGGAGAAGCATTCTGACCAGATGAGACTTGTACAGATTTTTCAAAAGTTCCCAGGATGCTGTAATAAAAGGAGATGCTTCTGTTTGAAAGCATCTCCTAAGAGGATCAAAGGTCTATAGATCATTGGCAACACCTGGAATTAAGCTCAGACCAGAGGGGGTATTCAGTAGGTTCTGAGCAGTTCTGGAGAACTGATAGTGGAAATTTTGAGTAGTTTGGAGAACCGGTAAATACCGCATCTGACTGGCCCCGCCCCCATCTATTCTCTGCCTCCTGAGTCCCAGTTGATTGGGAGGGAATGGGGATTTTACTCCAACTCTCTGCTTAGGCAGGAAACCCTACACCACTTCAGACACATGAATATCCTACATCTTCTTAAAAACGTCCTGTGTTGGAACATTCACAACTTCTGGAGGCAAGTTGTTCCACTGATTAATTATTCTCACTGTCAGGAAATTTCTTATTAGTTCTAAGTTGCTTCTCTTGCTGGAATCCAGTAGGATAAATCTCCAACTGAAGGATGCACAAAATATTACAGCTATTGCAATATTTCTTTCCAGATGAGAAATCTCATCTGCTGTGTCTTAGATCACCACATCTGTTTTCAATTTGCAATAACCTAGGAGGTAGCTTTTGGGGGGAAAGCACAACACAACAGTCTTAAAGAAGAGGGTGCCCAATGGCATTCTAAGCCAAACTTACTTGCCCAAGCCCAACTGCTGAGGAAGCAGCGAGGATGGGGATGTCTTCTTCCAGTGGGGTCTACACAAGAATGGCTGGGAGGAATGAACTTCACAAATAAGAGAACCTGGGGCCATTTACTCAGGTGAGCAGAAGGTTTAGTCCAATGCTGCCTTTCCCAACCAGGTACCCTACACCTGTGCTGGACAACAACTCCTATTAACTTAGCTCACAGGGGATTTGGGGATTTGTAGCCTGAAGACCCCCAACACAAAACAATGTGAAGCAGTGGTTAAATTCTTTTTTTTTTTTAACTACTGGTTCTGTGGGCGTGGCTTGGTGGGCGTCAAATGTGTACAAGATAGCAGGGAAGGATACTGCAAAATCCCCATTCCTTCCCCACTCCAGGGGAAGGATACTGCAAAATCTCCATTCCCGTCCCCACTCTGGGACCAGCCAAAGGTGGCATTTGCCAGTTCTCCGAACTACTCAAAATGTCCGCTACCGGTTCTCCAGAACCTGGCAGAAGCTGCTGGATTTCACCCCTGATGTGAAGGTGCCCTTAAAGAATCTATAAGAAGTCTTCGTTGTGATTCCCACCCCTTTTGCCACTGGTATCTTCCCTAAAAGAACTCTATAGGGTCTGAAAATGTTACTAAAAATTCCCTGTTAATGAGTTCTTTGATTTCTTGACTAGAAGCCGCTGAAGTCAGGCATGAGAACTGTCTGAAATATGAATTCAGTAATAGGAGTTCTGTGAGAACAAAGGCTTTGCAAAAGGCGGAATGTAGATACAAATTCTTATGTATACTAGGCCTGTTAAATACATAATACTGTACCCAGGAAAACTGCATCCAGTTTTGGTCACCACGATATAAAAAAAGATGTGGAGACTCTAGAAAGAGTGCAGAAAAGAGCAACCAAGATGATTAAAGGACTGGAGGCTCAAACATATGAAGAACAGTTGCAGGAACTGGGTATGTCTAGTTTAATGGAAAGAAGGACTAGGGGAGACATGGTAGCAGTGTTCTGACATTTCAAGGGCTGAAACAAAGAAGAGAGAGTCAAACTATTCTCCAAAGCACCTGAGGGTAGGACAAGAAGCAATGGGTGGAAACTAATCAAGGAGAGAAGCAAACTGGAACTGAGGAGAAATTCCTGACAGTTAGAACAATTAATCAGTGGAACAACTTGCCTCCAGAAATTGTGAATGCCCCAACACTGGAAGTCTTTAAGAAGATGTTGGATAGCCATTCGTCTGAAACGGTATAAGGTTTCCTGCCTAGGCAGGGGGTTGGACTAGAAGACCTCCAAGGTCCCTTCCAGCTCTGTTATTCTATTCTATAAACACACATACACATAGATACAGCAGAATATCTCGGGACCAGGCTTGAAATGGTGGTTTCTGATAATGTTACCTAGTTTGGGTAATGGAATCTCTCAGGAAAACCACCCAAGCTCAGGAGTACCAAGGACACAGCAATTTTCAAGCCACCATCTCCCAGCTAGCAAAGATCTCTAAGAAAACCTCCTCGGTGCTATAAAGACCCCAAGAAAGGCAGGGTCCCTACTCCCACACATGGTCCCCACCACATGGTTTTCCTCAGCAACCCCACACTCCAGGGAAGCTTCAGAAACACCCCTGGACACAGGACCTAAAGAGCAGGAGGCGTCCTCAGACCAAAACACGCTCAGCAAATTAGACCACAACATTTATTTTAGACTTCAGATGTTTACTGGAAAGAATATTTTGCTATTTGTCAAGCACAACTTTCAAGAATACGTCAGCCTCTGAGAGCAACAGGCACCTCTCGGTCACGGAAAAGGGTGGTTGTTTTTTCTAAGTGGTTGGCATTAGACTAGCCATGGAAATTCTATAAATAATTTTAAAAAAACAAAGGCAGTTCCATTCTTGTGTATCTCCAAGTTAATTACCCCGTTTCCCTGAAAATGCCTCCCTGGATAATAAGCCCAATTGGGCTTTTGAGTGCATGCTCTAAAATAAGCCCTCCCCCTGAAAATAAGCCCTCCCAGAAAATATTTAACTACACATGCAGCCGGTCCCCACCATTTCTTGGGGGGAACATACCCCATGCGCCCCACATGCACCTGCCATCTACGCAGAATGGCCTTGCGGAGGCCACTCCCGCAAACCCTAGCTACTGCACCCCTTCTCTTAGTGGCAGACGCAAAAAGAGTGGCAGGCCCAGCAATGCTAGGGCTGGCAAGAGTGTGCCAGAAACAGAGACAGAACTTCTGGCCCTCTCTGGATCAGTTGATCTGTGGGCCGGGGTTAAGGGGCCTGCTGCATCTCAAAAATAAGACCTCCCCAAAAATAAGGCCAAGAGCTTATTTCAGGGGTCAAAAGAAAATAAGACCCTGTCTTCTTTTGGGGGAAACACAGTATTTCTTACCCTAAAAGAGGCGGAATTCTCATGTAAAGCTCAGCTACACAATCCGCTGATCTCCTACCCACCCTCAGACCCCATTTCCGTCTGAAGCATCAAGCCCTCCCGTGCCCTTCCGCGACATGTTAGACCCAAATGGACAAAGTCTACGAACTCTGCTCTTTTGTTCTGCTCCAACAAATAAATCATATAGAAGTTCAGTGCTCGAAATCTCTTCACATTGCACACGGAGACAGGCTGAACTCCCACTCCACACAAACCATCAGCCTACCAGCAGCTGCCAAAAAGGCCAACACTGTTCTAGGCTGTATAAACAGAGGGATAGAATCAAGATCACGTGAAGTCCTTCGGGAGTGGGCGGCATACAAAACCAATAAACTCTAAACTCACTCTAAGTGTTAATACCACTTTATAATGCCTTGATAAGGCCACACTTGGAATACAGCATTCAGTTTTGGTCACCACAATGTAGAAAAGATGTGGAGACTCTAGAAAGAGTGCAGAGAAGAGCAGCAAAGGTGATTAGGGGACTGGAGACTAAAACATATGAAGAACGGTTGCAGGAACTGGATATGTCTAGTTTAATGAAAAGAGAGACTAGGGGAGACATGATAGCCGTGTTCCAATATCTCAGGGGCTGCCCCAAAGAAGAGGGAGTCAAGCTATTCTCCAAAGCACCTGAAGGCAGGACAAGAAGCAATGGGTGGAAACTAATCAAGGAGAGAAGCAACTTAGAACTGAGGAGAAATTTCCTGACAGTGAGAACAATTCATCCGTGGAACAGCTTGCCTCCAGAAGTTCTGAATGCTCCAACACTGGAAGTTTTTAAGAAGATGCTGGATAACCATTTGTCTGAAGTGGTGTAGGGTTTCCAGCCTAAGCAGGGGGGTTGGACTAGAAGACCTTCAAGGTCCTTTCCAACTCTGTTCTATATATGTTCTATATATCTTAGTTTAGTCTGGTGCAGTAAATGAAACAGGGAGTGCATAAAAAGATCCATTACTCACGCTTGGTTTGCAGAATTGGCTGGATTTACTCCATAACTAAACCCGGAAGTGTGCTTTGCTGCCGCAACTTGCTAATCCAGTTCTAATCACACTCGGTGACAGTTGAGCATGAAAGCTCTTTCTACCCTTACAAAAGCTACTCTGGCCAGCGATGCTGAACATCAGGCAGCTGTTGGATGGATGTTGCTGCAAAACTTTAGAGATTAATTTTTCTGGAATGTCTCCACTTGCCCCTTCCCCATTGCAAGAGCACCAGCTGAGCACAAATGCAAGGGAATATTAGGCAGGCAAAAAAATGCTCATTTGACAAATCCCATTCTGTTCTGTTTCACTATGATTACAACACTGTTGTGCAAGCCCAGAGAAATACCCCCCCCCCAAAAAAACAAAGAATGATTTGATTTCAATTTAGCACATTGTGTAAACTTTGTAGGTTTTAAACTAGCCAGGACAAGAAGTAATAGGTGAGGTCTAACCTAGAAGTAAGGAGATTCATTACTCTCTGACAGTGAGAACAACCAAGGGGACAGGTTCCCTCCCAGAGTTGTGGGAGCTCCATCACTGGAGGTTTTCAAAAACAGACTGGACAACAACTTGATCAGCTGGTATAGGGGAGTGATGGTGAACCTATGCCACGCATGCCATAGTGGCACACAGAGCCATCTCTCCAGGCACGCCAGCCGTCACTCTTCCAGGTTCCAGCACATACATGCGCAGTGGCCAACCGGTCTTTGTGCATGTGGGAGCACCAGAAACTTGAAGAGCATCTCCCTGGCACGCATGCATGCACCGGAAAGCTTAGCTTCTGGTTTCTGGCGCATGCATGCGCACCAGCCATCTGGCCCGTGCGTGCATTTGCACCAGAAACAGGAAGATCATGTGACCGGTGTATATGCGCATGCTGGGAAGCTGCTCTTCTGGTTCCAGTGCTCCCGCCCATCCGCACGCTCCCGTTTCGGCACTCGGTGCCAAAAAGGTTTGCCAACACTGGTATAGGGTCTCCTGCCTTGAACAGGGGGTTAGACTAGACCACCTCCAGGGTACCTTCCAGCCTTATGATTCCATGTTCTAAACTATGGTATAAGGCACAATATCATGCAAATCCACTCAGGGTAGTAAACTTTAGAGCAGTTCCACACAGCCTTCATTTTCACCCACCCAAACCTGCTTAATTGTATCTCACTCTTGTGAGGGACTGAAGAGACAAACCAAATGATATTTGTACCTTGCGCTACATTTCTACTGGAGTGTCCAAGCTACCTTTGCGCAATCTAAAAGGGCTGTGAGATAGTGGGTGGCAAGGCACCCTTTACCAGCAATCGGAAAGCCCGGAGGCAGAAAAATGGCCTGGGGTGCACCCTATCCCAGCCCCAGCAGAGCCAGAAGTTAAACTCAGAAGAACAGTCTGAGGATGGCACTGAAAGCACCTTAAAGGTAAAGATAAAGGTTCCCCTCGCACATATGTGCTAGTCATTCCAGATTCTAGGGGGCGGTGCTAATCTCCATTTCAAAGCCAAAGAGCCAGCACTGTCCGAAGACGTCTCTGTGGTGATGTGGCCGGCATGACTAAACACCAAAGGCTCACAGAACGCTGTTACCTTCCCACCAAAGGTGGTTCCTATTTTTCTACTTGCATTTTTTACGTGCTTTCAAACTGCTAGGTTGGCAGAAACTGGGACAACTAATAAAAATCTAGCACATACCGTGTTTTCCCAAAAATAAGACAGGCTCTTATTTTCTTTTGACACCCCCCAAATAACCGCTTATTTTCCGGGAGGTCTTATTATTTTTGAGGTGCAGGAGGCGGCAAGCGTGGTCACTTCATGGCTGCTGCTGTGTTGCAATATTTTTGGGGAGGGTTTATTTTCGGGGGAGGTTTATTTTAGCGCACGCATAAGCCCCATTGGGCTTATTATCCGAGCAGCTCTTATTTTTGGGAAAACAGGGTAGCCTTGCATTGGTTAGTCTTTGCCAGATTTTGCAATGGTCAGGCGATGTTCTTGGAATGCACTCACCACCTGACAGATGTTCTGAGAGTCACGTCAGAGAAGCTGCGCCAACAGCTGCAGCTCAACCACCTGTCCTTGAGACCCCATGTCTCGGCTCATAGAGCAGAGAAGCTGAGCACCGTCTCAAATGAGGGCCAAGCTACCGCCAAGGTCTCCTTTCCTTCTTTACAAAGAGACGCTTCTTGGTCCGGATGCATCAAGAGAGGAGCTGCTTCCTTCTACCTCCTGGCCTTGAGCTCGCTGCAGAAAGGCAAAGCTAATAGCCCAAGGACTGCAGTCATGGGGAAAAACTCACGTAAGGAGCCCAGCCCTAAAGCAAAGGCAGCTTTCAACCAAGTTTTCCTTTAGGACAGAAGTCTTCAAACTTGGCAACTTTAAGACGTGTGAACTTCCACTCCAGAGCTGACTGGAGAATTCTAGGAGTTGAAGTCCACACGTCTTAATGTTGCCAAATTTGGGGACCCCTGCTTTAGGAGCTAAGAGGCTCCTTCTGCCATGGAGGACAGTCAAGGAATACTTCTCTTCTTTGGGTAATTAAAAGCAGTTTTCTCATTTTCCTGGCTTCTTTTATTTACCTCTGGGAGAGAAATTGATGTTTGCAAAGGAAAGTAAAACATCCTTCTTCTTAGCCCAAGGAGCAAACCATCCCAGTCGGTCATCAACCCCCACTGCAAATCAGCGGTGCTTGCAGGATGCAGAGAAAGCAGAGAAGACCCCCCAACAGATCCCCTGGGGAATCTTCCCTCTTGGAAACAAAGCCCCCCTCAATAGGAAGGACCTTTGCCAAGCCTCAGCATCCTTCAGAGCAGGGGTCAGCAACCAGCGGCTCTGGAGATGCATGTGGCTCTTTCATCCCTCTACTACCGCTCCCTGTTGATGATCGGCGCTACAATTTTGAGAGGAGCTTCCAGTTGAGGTAGGGAAAGCATGACATGCCAGGAGGAGACTCTATGGCAAGGGATGGGTTTTCTGGTCGGCTCCACATCTGATAGGGCTTTCAGTTAGGACAGGTAGGGGGGAAAGGATACCGTGCTAGGAGGAGACTCTATGATGGGGGAACCGGACTTCTGGTCGGCTCCAGAATTGAACAGGGGGCTTCCAGTTAGGACATTTGTGGCTCTTTGAGTGTTTGAGGTTGCCGACCCCTGCTTTAGCGGCTTCCTTCTGCTACAAGGCACAAATGAGCAGCTTTGCAGCCTCCTCTTCATTACTCAACAATACAAGCTTGGAGGAGACTCTCCCATTTACAGCATCGCAGGCAGAAGAAACTGAACTCGTACCTTCAGTGGAGGAACATCGGCCTCCTCGTCACAGGAACAGCCACCGAGGAGGAGGTGATTAAGAGCAAAGAGATGAGGAAGACATTCATGGTCCACACACAAAGGGCAACTTCATATTATGAAGCCTTCCTGGTGCTGGAATTTTACTGGGAGAGAAGGGCAGCAAATCTAACAGCCCCTTTTAACTCCCATCTTCAGAGCAGATGTTGCTGTATAAACTCCCGGGGACTGAACCCCCTCAGATGCCGATTCAAACATGTGACACTGAACAAGCTATGGGCTGCGTTCACACATATCGCTAAACTTTACAGTTTGCAAACCCCAATCAGGGGTGAAATCCTCCCGGTTTGGCTGAACCGGTAGGGAAAATTGTCCTTGGTTCTGCGAACCAGTAGTTTAAAAAAAAGCTTCCAAGGATCGCGCAGCTCCATGGGATTGTTAGAAGCTTCCCCCCTGCCACATCTTTTTAAAGCATTTTTTCCCTGCCGGCTCAGGCGAATATGCAGGAAAAAATGCTTTAAAAAGTGGGGGGGGGGGGATGCTGCAAAAGAGACAGGGAGGGAGGGAGGGAAAAAGGAGAGTGAGGGAGGCCCATAAACCTGGCATTAGACGCAGCTTCAGAGTATACCTTGAAAGAGCACACAGCAATCCAGTGCTGGAACGGACCTGAAGGTCATCTAGTCCAACCCCCTGCTCCAGAAGGTCATTGCTAAAGTGAGGTTCTGTCTTTTGACACCCCCCCCCAGTCACATAACTACATAGCCACACCCACCCAATCACATGACACCCCACCACTACCAAGCCACCCTAACCCACAGAACCAGTAGGAAAAAATTTTAGATTTCACCACTGACCCCAACCAACAGGTAACACTCGATCTCATTAGGATTTAGTCTATCTGGTGAACCAAACCAGGGATACACCAGCTGTAGCTTGGTGTGATGTGCCTATGCAGTCACACCATAGAAAACAACTCTCCCTCCAGAGTGTGACACCAACAGATAATGCAACGTGGAGGCCAAAGCAAACACAAACAGCAGGTAGGGCTAGGGCTAGGGGAGTGGGGAGAAGCACCTGCTGCAATCCAGGAAGCCAGAGAGGACCAAAAATGCCTCCGGGGCCAACTCAGGCAGGCTGGAAACAGGAACAACAGGAAGGAACATTTCACCATGCTTGGTGGAAGTGTAAAAAAGCTTTAAAATGAATTCAAATGTATAAGAGAGAGATAGAGAGGATTTTAAAGATTAATGTTCAATCGAAGCCAGAACTTTTCCCTTTAGGACTGATGGATAAACAGAAAAACCTCACGGAAGCTTATTTCCATAAATGATTACTGTGGTTAAGATTATTAAATGCAAAAGATGGAAGATTTAGCATTAGCCACCGTGGAGGAGTAACTGGTGAAAGGAACTCACTGATATGGAGAAACTGATTGGGAAAAAAAGGCCATTATTAGCATTCACTAATGCACAAAACTGATTTTATGACTGATGATTTTGATGATTAACAAGTTATGGAAATAAGATAAATATGACAAAATCTTAATTTGGATTATAAAAGATTGGAAGCCACTTCTTTATACACACACATTGTTCTTTTATTTTCTTTTTTCTATCTTGTTTTTCTTTTTCTATCTCTTTCTTTCTTTCTCACATTTACTTGACTACAGTTTTCTCTCTGAATTTATTTCTTATTACTGTTTATACTTAAACATGTTTGATAAAAACTGTTTACAAGAAAAACGTCTTTGCTGCTTGCAATTCTCCTATCTCCTACTGGCCGCATGCCTGCGAATCCTCCCGGGGGGATCCGGATTTTGTGCTTTCCTATCTGGGGTGCCATACTTCCTTCCCCCCACAGACCACTTCTAATCTGAAGTGGCCAGGAGACACATTCTGGGACAGGAAGCTTTCCAATGGCAATTCGCACACAGACACAAACACACACACAGTGTGGCTATCTATTTACCGTGTTTCCCAAAAATAAGACAGGGTCTTATTTTCTTTTGACCCCTGAAATAAGTACTTCGCCTTATTTTCGGGGAGGTCATTTTTTTTAGGTGCAGGAGGCGGCAAGTGTGGTCACCTCATGGCTGCTGCTGTGTTGCAATATTTTCAGGGAGGGCTTATTTGGGGGGGGGGCTTATTTTAGCACATACGCTCAAAAGCCCAATTGGGCTTATTATCCAGGAAAGTCTTGTTTTCAAGAAAACAAGGTACTGCTGAAACTCTCTATCCTTCAGTTGGGTGTAATCATGCGTCCGAGGGCAGCATTATTTTAATCAAAAGCCCTTAAGTGGGTTAACTTAAAAGAAGGCAGCCAAACTCTGGGGCCCAGGATTCCTGCGGGATGGAAATTTAGCAAAAACTGTTTACTGATTCCCTGACCGTCATTTCCAACCCTCTCTGCCAGCTTCCCATAAGGGAAATCAATGGGGAAACAGGCAGGAAGTCAGAAGCCGCTGCCCCTCAACCTGACTTTTATTCCCAACCTTGGTTGTTCTGTTCCTCCCATAAGGAAATATCTCTGTTAATGTTATCTTAGAAGAATCAAAGAGGAATAAACAAAACACTCTAGGCCTCTTTCTAAAGCTCCACCATGCTAAAAGGGAAGTCTGCTTTTTCAGTTCCATCAGCAGCTGGGAGAGGCTTTGGTCCCTGGACAATTGTTGAAGGAAACTTGTCAGAATCTACATAAACAGAGGGATAGAATCAAGATCACGTGAAGTGTTAATACCACTTTATAATGCCTTGGTAAGGCCACATTTGGAATACTGCATTCAGTTTTGGTCGCCACGAAGCAGAAAAGATGTGGAGACTCTAGAAAGAGTGCAGAGAAGAGCAACAAAGACGGTTAGAGGACTGGAGGCTAAAACATATGAGGAACGGTTGCAGGAACTGGGTATGAAAAGTGTAATGAAAAGAAGGACTAGGGGAGACATGATAGCAGTGTTCCAATATCTCAGGGGCTGCCCCAAAGAAGAGGGAGTCAAACTACTCTCCAAGGCACCTGAGGGTAGAAGAAGCAATGGGTGGAAACTAATCAAGGAGAGAAGCAACTTTGAACCGAGGAAAAATTTCCTGACAGTTAGAACAATTAATCAGTGGAACAACTTTCCTCCAGAAGTTGTGAATGCCCCAAAACTGGAAGTCTTTAAGAAGATGTTGGATAGCCATTTGTCTGAAATGGTATAAGGTTTCCTGCCTATGCAGGGGGTTGGACTAGAAGACCTCCAAGGTCCCTTGCAACTCTGTTATTGTATTTGTATTTGTATCATGGCTGTAAAATCTTTGACTTGCGACCAGTCTAAAGTCCTCATCCTATGACCAGCCGCAAGTCCTCAACTGATGAATGACAGCCCGACAACCAAAGGCTCGCGCCTATTGGTTAAGACGGGCCTGGCTGGAAGCGGGCTTTTTACTGTTACCATTGGCCGCTCTGCTTGACAGCACCAGTATAAATAGCTGTCAAGCAGAGCGGGGTGCTGAAGTTGTTGAGTTGCCATTGTCTGCAGTTCTGTGACACTGAAAGTTGTCAAGGTTGCGTCAACGAATCTGTAGCCTCTTATCGGTCCAGTCGTCAATAGTGGCCCTTCGCCCTGCAGCTACTCACCAAGGGCACAAACCCTCTGAACGGAGGCAGAGTAGCTGCCCACATCAGGGGCAGCCTTGGCATGTCACTATTGGACCAGCCTCCACAGCAGATGCCAACCACACCTCAGCCAGAAACACAAACACAAACTAGAGAGAGGGAGGGAGGGAGAGAGATGGAGACAGAGGCAGGAACACCTGCACTCCCTTGGGAAGTGGACTCACCATGCTCTGGCCTTCATCTGGCCCCTTTAAGCAACCCGAAAGAGTTGCCTCCAAGAAAAAACACTGGCTTCATGGCACTTGGTGGTGGGGTGGGTTCCGGCAGTCACTACTGCCATTTTGCTCATGGCTGCGACACACACACATGCGCAGTGCAATAAAAATTTCTCTGCGCATTCGCAGAAGTAAAAAACAAGATGGCAGCACTTATGGCGCCACTGGGAGAACCAGTTCAGGGGCATGGCAGGTCTGGGTCACTGCCGGTTCCAGCGACCCAGGCCACCAAACCACTACCATTTTGGTCGAACCGGTCCAAACCAGTAGGAACCTACCTCTGGCTTGGTGTGATCCCAGCCAAGTAAGAAGCAGAAGCCTCTTTGAGGCCAGGCTTGGGTTTCCAACTCCTGGTGCCACTTCACACTTCTGCCTGCCAGTTGTGCCTTGATTTAGCCAACATCTCCTGCAGCCCTCCAAGTTCAGACCTTGGGCTAAGAAGGATGTTTTACTTTTTCTTTGCAAAAATCCATTTCTCTCCTAGACAGAGGCAAATAAAAGCAGCAAGGGGAATGAGGAAACCACTGTTAATTACTCAAAGAAGAGAAGTATTTAAAAATGAAACTGAAAATATAGCTCTTATCCTCTGGAAGGCCACCACACAGCCCACCGCAAGCATTTGGCCCCTCTCTTCCCATTTCGTAAAAAACGCTTTCATCCAAGTGATGCTTATCCGGGGTACCGTATTTTTCGGAGTATAAGATGCACCGTTTTCCCTTAAAAAAGAGGCTGAAAATCTGGGTGTGTCTTATACACTGAATATATTTTTTGCTGCCCGAATCCCTGCCCCCTTCACCGAAATGGCCATACATAGCCTTTAGAAGGTTTATAGAGTGCTCCTGGGGACTGGGGAGGGCAGAAATGAGTGAAAAACAGTCCATTTTTGCCCTCCCAGCTCCCAGCAGCACTCTATAAGCTTCCTAAAGGCTATCCATGCCCTTTTTTTTAACAAAAAAGGGCCGTTTTTTGCTCGTTTTTGGGACCTCCACCCCCAGGAGCACTCTACAAGCCTCCTAAGGACTATTCATGCACTTTTTGGGGGGGAAAACGGGCCAGTTTTTGTGAAAAATGGGCTCTTTTTGGGAGGTTTGCGGAGTGCAAAAACTTTTTTTAAATTTTCCTCTTCAAAACCTTGGTGCGTCTTATACTCCGGTGTGTCTTATACTCCGAAAAATACTGTGACTGCAATCCATTTATTGTTATCTTCCTCTCATGAGGTTCGTGTGTCTCCCACCAGGGAGCATTCACGCAACTGCTTTCCCAGGCCTTGGGGATGGCGTAACTGTGAAGTCCCCTTTTAGATTTTGCTTTGCTTGCTTTTCTTTGTTTTAGTTTTAATTTTTATACTTTGTAATGAGTAGGTTTCGTTATAAGCCACCCAGAGTCATGTGGTAGTTGGACAGCCTTTAAATTAAATAAAAAGCTTAAATGTTTACTTTTTGTTGGTCACTGAGCCCTGGCTGGGGTAATTAACAAATACTGAAAATAAATGAAAATATCCACAAATAATTTCTGAGCTACTTTTAAGGGTTACCCATACCAAAATAACCAGCAAGAGTAGTTACTAATGCAACAATCAGCTACTTTGCCCTATGACTATCATTAAGTGTTGTACCTTAGGATTCTTGATGAATGTATCTTGTCTTTTTATACCCACTGAGAGCATCTGCACCAAAGACAAATTCCTTGTGTGTCCAATCACACTTGGCCAATAAAGAATTCTATTCTATTCTAGTTTAGTCTATTCTAGTCTAGTCTAGTCTAGTCTAGTCTAATCTAGTTTATAAGATGAAGCTTTTGCATGGAAATCTAGGACTGCTATGCAATGCTCCAGAAACAATTCTGAAAAGATTCTTAGAAGTGTTCAGGAGAAGGAACAAACATAACATCAGCAACTATATAAAGCAGCCCCAGTTTTCTTGAGATAATATCATGGGCTGGAAGGGATCTTAAAGTCAGACCTCCTGTCCAAGGCAGGAGTCCTTACTCCATTCCGGACCAATGGCTGTCCAATGTCTTGTTGGAAACCTCCAGTGATGGAGCAGCTACAACTCCGGGAAGCAAATCGTGCAATGGATTAATTGCTCACACTGTCAGAAAATTCCTCCTAATTTCTGAGTAAAATTTCCTCCTCTGGCAAGCTTCCACCCATAGCTTCTTGTCTGCCCTCAGGTGCTGGAGAATAAATCAACACCCTCTTCCTTGTGACAGCCCTTCAAGTAGACAGTCCTCAACTTACAATGGTTCAAAGAGCCGAGGTGGCGCAGTGGTTAAATGCAGCACTGCAGGCTACTTCAGCTGACTGCAGTTCAGCAGTTCGGCTGTTCAAATCTCACCGGTTCAGGGTTGACTCAGTCTTCCATCCTTCCGAGGTGGGTAAAATGAGGACCCGGACTGTTGGGGGCAATATGCTGACTTTGTAAACCGCTTAGAGAGGGCTGAAAGCCCTATGAAGCGGTATATAAGTCTAACTGCTATTGCTATTTAGTGACTGTTAAAAGTTACAACACGATTGAAAAAAGTGACATGTTCATTTTTTCACACTTATGACTTTTGCAGCATCTCCATGGCCATGTGATCAAAATTGAGGTGTGTGGCAGCTGGCTCATATTTATGATGGTCGCAGTGTCCCCCGGGGTCATGTGATTTCCTTTTGTGACCTATAGGCAAGCAAAGTTAATGTGGAAGCCACACTCACTTAACAACCGTGTTATTAAGTTCACAGTTTCAATGATTCACTTCATTCTGGCAACAAAAATCCTAAAACGGGGCAAAACTCACTTAACATGTGTTTTACTTAACGTGTGTTTTACCTCAGAAATATGTCCATTGCTGGAAATGTGACCAAATACTGGGCACCTACTACCACATGTGGTGGACATGTAGAAAGACAAAAGGCTACTGGTGAAAGATTCAAATGTGGCTGGAAGAAATGACCGGACAGAAATTGAAATTTTAACCAGAACTATTCTTATTAGGAATTATTTAAAAAAGGTCAAAGTAAAGGGTTAACATATTTAACATTACATATCATAACAGCAGCAAGAATAGTTTATGCCCAACAATGGAAGAATTAGAACATACCTCTAGAAAGGGAAATAATAAAGAAAATATTAGATTGTGCAGAATGTGATAGATTAACACTGGAATTAAGAAATAAAGGAGAGACAAGATACTATGAGATTTGGAATAGATTTTACCAATGGTTGGATTTGAGGAATAGAAGTCAGAACGCAAAGGAACAAAGATGTATAGATCGAAAGAAGATGTAATATATATTATGTAAATGTAATGTTGATAAGGGGTTGCATAAGATATTTGTGTTATCTTTTAGTTTTGTATGGCAGTGATAACGCCAGCATGGTTCTACCATGTCCAACTTTTATTTTTAACAATAAAGTATTTTTAAAAAAAAGAAGTAATGTGTAATTTTGATTTGATGGAAACTTAGGCAATTATTATTTCCGCTTATTCCACAGACTGTCCTGGCAGCAGATTGTCTCTAAGGAGGCATTTTCCTCTATTAATGACAATTTGATCTACCAGAATAAAATGTATTTGGAATCTGCAATCCTCTTAAATGAAGATAAACAGTGGAACAACTTGCCTCCCAAAGTTGTGAATGCTCCAACACTGGACGTTTTTAGAAAGATGTTGGATAACCATTCATCTGAAGTGGTGTAGGGTTTCTTGCCTAGGCAGAGGGCTGGACTAAAAGACCTCCAAGGTCCCTTCCAACTCTGTTATTCTAGTCTAAAAGCCTTGTGCCTCAATTATAGGCCATGCCGGGAGAAGTTAAAAGAGCTCTTTGGCAGCCAGCCCTAACTTATCCTGCAATGTGTATTTTGCCCTCTATAATAAAGACATAGGTAATTGCACACCCCACTTGTTATTTATCACAGATATGTTGTGATTACAGATTCTGTCAGGCTATGCATAGGCATCTTTCAAAAGACACCCAACAAAGACACAATACTGGTGAAACAGCATAAATTAAATTGTGGGTGAGTATTTTCTACCACCCCACCCATCTTCTGAGACTCTTGTTGGAATGGACAACAGTTGGGAGGCTGAAATCAAAGGCAGGTATTTATTAACTTGGCAAAAGGGGAGGGGGGCTTAAGCCTTTTCTTCTTGTAGTGTCTTTGCAGTCTTCTGCCTATTAATTAGTAGTGCAATGCTTACAGCTGATGCAATTTAAATGACATACTGCTGGTTTCATTGCATCTGGAGGGTTCCAAAATCCATCACTGTTTTTAAATATTTCAGCAACAGAAATGGCTCTCCTAGATCCGTGATGGTGAACCTATGGCATGTGTGCCGCAAGCGGAGCCATGTTTGGTGGCACACCAGCCATCAGCTCGGGCATGCATGCGCATTCTAGCCAGCTGATTTTTTGCCTTCCCCCAACTTCAGGGAAGCCTCCGGAGACTTGGGAAGCTGAAAAACAGCCCCAATGGACCAACCGGACGTTCGAGAACAATCCATTTCCGAATTCCAGAGGGCCTTGCGGGGGGGGGGGGGGGCAGTGCAGGCCGTTTTCGCCCTCCCCAGGCTTCAAGAAAACCTCCGGAGCCTGGTGAGGGTTTGCATGTGAATGTAAGGGGGGGGGGGGTCACATATGCATGTGGAGGTGGGCGGGGAGATTGAGTGGGCACGCATGTGCGATAGTGCACAATGTTGACACATCATAAGAAAAAGGTTCGCCATCAGGGTCCAAGATAAAGTACTGTATAACTCCTGGCTTTTTCAGCCCAAGCATTCTGTGGAGATGTTTCTGAGAAGTGAAATTACACCTCTGAAAGTCGAATTTCTCTTGCAGGGAAGTGGGTGGGTGGAGCTGATTTAACATCTCTTTTAATACTATGGTGCTCAGAATCCAGGCTTCTCAACTTCCTAATGTCCCATCTAGCCCACCATAGCCAGCTACGTTAGGTCACCGAGAGGTAAATGGCCATCAACAATTGCAATCAAAGAATACATTTGCCTTTATACAACCTGATCTGGGTGGAGCCCATCGCCCAGCCAAGCCACTGAGTTTCAGCTCAGCTGTGAATGACAACGCCCCTCCTGCAATCTGCACACTTCACCTCGTCTCCAGATGGCTGTACAGAAGGAGCGTGGCTACTTTTCAAAGACGCCGTTGAGGTCATGGCTGTCAAGAGATGACCTGGTTCTCGCCAAGATCCTGTTCTCCCCCTCACTGCCTTCCCAGCTTTGGCATCCTTCAGGTGAATGGACTTCAACTCCCAGAATGCCTCAGCCAGCACAGCACATGACACGGCGTGCTCACTGCCTTTCCAGAAAGCTGCGTTTCCAAAGAGCCTCTGCAGCGACAGCAGCCAAATTTCGCAACCGTCTTGGAGAACAAACTTTGAACTCCCAAGTTGATGCTCCTACCTGGCTGGTGGCAAACAAAATGCCAGCAAATCTACACACCTTCCCTCATATTTTCTTGGGGTTTATCTGGTTCAAATGTCTTGCACAAATCTTTCCTGGAGATGGCACAACTGGCCATGAAGCTCTGACTCTAAGGTGCATCTTCCACCCAGAAGCTGCCACATTTACGATGTCAAAAAGGAGATTGTAACTACCTGCTCAGCCCATAAGGAAAAACACTGCCAGCCCCACATCTGTGGGAGTTGGGAGCCAGAGCTGCTCAGGCAGCAAGGCCAAGTCAGCTGAGATCTCATGCCAGGAAAGGGAAATTTTAACCTCCTGTGTCTCTCTCAAAGCAAAGCAGCCAAGGCGCCCCCAAGACGGGTGACTTCCAAGGGTGGGTTGCTACCAGCATTAATGACAGTTCAGTGCAAAAAATATTTTTGTGTTTGTGCACGCGCTCGCTTCACTCACGTGCATGCCAGACATACACTCCATGTGCGTGCACATTTACCCCCAAAAAATTATGTGCATGCGCAGAACGTTAGAAAATGGGGAAACATTTACATTTCTGCAATGGAGATTGCATGCGCAGAACCAAAAATCAAGATGGCACTGCCGACCATACAACCGGTTTAGGTGCGTGGGCAGCCGAGTTACTACCTATTTGGCCAAACTGGGCCAAACCGGTAGGAACCCACCTCTGGTGACTTCTTCTCCAAGGCCACCCAAGGGCAGCCCTTAGTGGCTCTGAGTCACTTCCACCTCCCTGGGACTGGCCACGCAGAAAAGTCAAGGGAGAGGAAGAGAAACCTTGAGAGTGGAAAGGGGGGATGGGAAGCAAGCTGCCTTCCCATCGACCCACCGACTATAGCAGGGGTCAGCAAACTTAAACACTCAAAGAGCCATTTGAACCAGTTTCCACAGAAAAGAAAACACCGGGAGCCACAAAGGTCCTAACCTGAAGCCCCCTGTTCAATCCTGGAGCTGACCGGAAGTTCAGTTCCTCCACCTTAGAGTGTCCTCCTAGAGCGGCATACTTTTTCCTCTAACTGTCATAACTGAAAGCCCTATCAATTGTGGAGACAACTGAAAAATTCTCCCCTTGCCATAGAGTCTTCTCCTGGCACACTGTGCTTCTCTTCCCCACCCCCTCCCCGGAAGCTCCTCTCAAAACTGTGGCACCGACCGGTGACGGAGCCGCAGCAGAGGAAGGAAAGAGCCACATGCAGCTCCAGAGCCGCAGTTTGCTGACCCCTGGACTATAGGGTTGGCCTTGCATAAACAAACCCTCGTTTATCTAGCCATGGTTTACAGAATAAGTTACAAATGGCTGGGTCTATACCAGGGATGGTAAACTTGTTCGGCACCGAGTGCCCAAATTGGAACGTGCGCGCATGCATGAGCACTGGAAACTTGGAAGACCAACTGGCTGGTGCGCATGCGTATGCCGGCCAGCTGGTCTCTGGATTTCCGGCGCGGGCATGTGCACCGGCCAGCTGGTCTTCCAAGTTTCCAGTGCTCATGCATGTGCGCACGTTCCAATTTGCACCAGAAACCCAATGAACAGGTGGCCTGCAGGTGCAAGCGCTGGTCTTCAGGTTACTGGCCCTTCGGCATTCACAAAGACCAGCTGGTTCACCGAAAACCAGAAGAGCAGATGCCGATGGCACGCATGCCCACAGAGAGGGTTCTGGGTGCCACGTCTGGCATGCATGCCATAGGTTCACCATCATGGATCTATACATTGTGTTAAATCAGGGGTCCTCAAACTTGGAACTTTAAGACTTGTGGACTTCAACTCCCAGAATTCTCCAGCCAGCATAATTTACTCTCTTGCAATCCCTTCCTCTGCAATCTCTCCACTTAGATCAGAGGTCTTCAAACTTGGGAATTTTAAGACTTGTGGACTTCAACTCCCAGAATTCTCCAGCCAGCAGAGTTGAAGCCCACACAGCTTCAAGTTGCCAAGTTTGAAGACCTCTGTGTTCAATCATACACTGTGTTTTACAGACTGTGGTGCTAGGACTATAGGAGACTTCCGGCCATAAGCAAATGATCCAGATTAGAGCTTAGCCCAGGTTTGAACCCAGGCCTGAGGGTTGCCTCCGCAAAACCAGCGTTTCGCTTTCACCTGCATCCGGGTGAAGAGAAGCAGGTTAAAAATGTTCTTGGCATCCTGACAAGGCTTCTCTTTGTCCCCCACTTCCCCAACCAGAAATCTGCAGGCAGCTCATTCTGAAGGAGTGTAAGATAAGCAGTCATCCTTCCCTGGAGAGGAGTCCCATTACCCTCACTGCAGAAATGTAGCTGAAAGGAGTCACTCCCCAACAGACCTCTCACCTCTTCTGCAAGGCAACTCCTGGGGCTGCTTCCCAGGAAGGGCCCATCCTGCCTAGAAATCTCTTTTCACAAGCTTTTGTTATTCAGGAGCGAGAACCGTGCCATGCAATCTGGTTCTCGCACAAACGTTTGAATAAAATACGCTGCCTATTATACATCATGTATAAATGGCATTTTCCTCTAAAATCTTCACTTTCTCCGAGGAAAAGGTAAAGCCACGCTCGGAGAATAATAGGTATTCCAGAAAAAATGCCGTCCTGGAATTCAACCCATGCAAGAATGTCTGCCTCTATGTCAGTGATGGCAACCCTTTTTCTTATGGCGTGCCAAAATTGCATGCTCACTATCACATGCGCCCACGTGCCCTTTCAATCTCCCTGCCTAACTGCACATGCACACACGACCAACCCATCCCCTGTGCATGAACGTGTGATGCACACACCCCACATACGCGCGTGCAACCCTGCTTTCCTAAAACCTGGGAAGGGTGAAAAATGGGCCCAACGGCCCAACCGGAAGTTTGGAAACGATCCATTTACAGCTTCCGGGGGGCTTCCGGAGGGCCTGTGCATGCACGCAAGAGCTGACAGCTGGTGTGCCACCCAATATGGCTCCGTGTGCCACCTGTGGCATGCGTGCCATATGGTTTGCCATCACAGCTCTACGTCCTTCCTGCCGACAACTTTGGATTTCTACAGGCTGCTAATAACCAGTGGAACAGCTTGCTGTTGGAAGTGGTGGGCGCTCCATCACTGGAGCGTTTTTAAGAAGAGACTGGACAGTCACTTGTCTGAAATAGTAGAAGGTCTCCTGCTTGAGCAATGGGTTTGACTAGAAGACCTCCAAGGTCCCCTTCCAGCTCTATTCTGATGAATTGATTGTTCCCCAAAACAGTGCAGAGAACAGCCCAAGCTGAAGTCCTGGGAGCCTTAAGGTTGGCGCCACCAACTAAGGATGCATCTCTGCAGACCAGACCTTGCCTTCCTGGGCACCTGCGTCTCAGTCTCCCCACCTGAGAAAAGGGGAGGTAGGGAAACCCTTTGAGAAGCCTCTGGGGCTTCTGGGGCTGTCTTAAGCCTTTCCCAGTGGAAGACAAGCCAAGGTAGCCCAACGTCCAAGAGGGAACCCCACTGATCTCCCACACAACAAACCTCCTAGCCACCTTTTCTCACTCTCGGAAATCCTGGCCTCTGCCCAGGAGCCAGAGAAAGCCGCATCTCATGAAGTTATCACCCAAATTACCTATCTCCAGAACTATCAACAACCTCAGATATGCAGATGATACCACTCTAATGGCAGAAAGTGAAGAGGAACTAAAGAGCCTTGTGATGCGGGTGAAGAAGGAGAATGCAAAAGTTGGTTTGAAACTCAACATTAAGACAACTAAGATCATGGCATCTGGCCCTCTCAATTCCTGACAAATAGATGGGGAAGAAATGGAGGTAGTGACAGATTTTACTTTCACGGGCTCCAAGATCACCGCAGATAGGGACTGCAGCCAAGAACTTAAAAGATGCTTGCTCCTGGGGAGGAAAGCTATGGCAGATCTAGACAGCAGACTAAAAAGCAGAGACATCACCCTGCCAACAAAAGGGCACAAAGTCAAGGCTATGATTTTGCCAGTTGCAATGTGTGGCTGTGAAGGTTGGACCATAAGGAAGGCTGAGCACCAAAGAATGGAGGCCTTTGAACTCTGGTGCTGGAGAAGACTCCTGTGAGTCCCTTGGACTGCAAGGCGATCAAACCGGTCAGTCATAGAGGAGATCAACCTTGACTGCTGTTTAGAAGGCCAGATCCTGAAGAGGACTCTGGCCACCTAATGAGAAGGAAGGACTCCCTGGAGAAGAGCCTGATGCTGGGAAAGATTGAGAGCAAAAGAAGAACGGGATGACAGGAAGGAGGCATGAGCTTAAATGGACTCCAGGGGATGGTAGACTAGAGGACAGGAAGGCCTGGAGGAACATTGTCCATGGGGTTGTAACAGGTCAGACACGCAACTAACAGCAACAAGTCAAGAACCATCAAGGCCATGACGTCCCTTGGCCTCAGGACCTCCACTGTCCACGTTGGTGTCATCCAGCCATGGGGTCACAACACTTGCCACGCTTGGTGCCTTAAGTGAAGTCAGCAAAGGAGGCATTTTTAAATACGCAAAAGCAACGTTTTACCAGACGCCCCAAAGCGCCAAAATTTTGGTTTCACCCCCGCAAGGGCCAGGTTCAGGAGAACCCGACAAGCAGGGCAAAGAAGCCCCCGGGGGAACGGCCAGCGCAGCCCCTCCCGAGGTCTCCCCCTCGGCTCAGGCAGGCCCGGGAGGACCCTCGCCTTTCCTGGCCAGGGATGGAGATGCCCCTCCGATGGCTGCCCGGGGCGTGGAGGGGGGGGGGGGGGTCTTTGCAGTCCGGCATTTCCTCGTGGCCTCCCATCCAAGCGCCACCCGGACCCAGCCCGCGAGGAGGAACTAAGGCGACCGCAAGAAGGCAACCGAGCGCCGCTCCATCGCCATCTTCGAAGGGGAGGCGGCGTCCCCCTAAGCCCGGCCGAGCTCCCCAGCCGCGGCGGCCGAGCGAGCTAGCGAGCGGGGGATGGGATGGGATTGGGGGGGCGGTCTGTGCGCCACTTACTTTTGATGGCCGCGATGAGCGCGTTGCCGTCCTTGACCACGTCCTTCAGGAACCGGTTGGTGCGCTCCAGCTCCTGCTCGGAGCACCGGAGCCGCTCGCGGAAGGCCGGGCTGTCCAGGTAGCAGTCGCTGAACTCCAGCGCCGGCAGCCCCATGGCCGCCCACCCACCCTCCACCCCCGCAGCCTCAGCCCTGGCGGCGCGCTCGCATCCCGCGGCGGAGGGGCCGAGGTGGCGAACGGAGGGGCCTCCTGGTAGAGCGGGCGGTGCTTCGGCGGCTCCGCATCGGCGGCTGCGCCCGGGCCGGCTCTGAATGAAGCCAGTGGGCGCGGGCTCCGGTCCCTCCCCCACACCCGGCGGGGCCGCCCTTTGTTCGGCCGGAGCGCCGCGGCGGCGGCTGGCGCCTCCCTCGCGGCCGCTCCCCTTAAAGTCGCAGGCGGCGCTGCCGGCTGCCCTCCGCGTGGCCGGGAGGAGGCGAGGGCCCGGCGGGTCTGGCCACGCCCGCGCTCCGACCGCCGCGACCCCGGCAGCCAAGAGGGGAAGCCGCATCGCTGCCCCTCCGGGGGGGGGGGCATCCGGGGTTTGCAGCTAATTCCGGCCAGGGGCGACTGCCCACCACCACCACACCCCTCGGGCGCTCCTGGGCTGCCTCGGTCAGGGGGGCCCAGTCCTCCGCGCACAACCTGGCCTGGGAGGCGACCCCCCTCCACCTGTGCTTGCCGCCGCTTGGACGGGCAGGGTGGCCGGGCAAGTTAGAATGGAATAAAATAGAATTCTTTATTGGCCAAGTGTGATTGGACACTCAAGGAATTTGTCTATGGTGCAGATGCTCTCAATGGACATAAAATGACAAGATACATTCGTCAAGTATCATAAGGTACAACACTTAATGATAGTCACAGGGTACAAATAAGCAATCAGGAAACAATATCAATATAATTTCTAAGGATAAGAGCAACGAAGGTACAGTCCTGCAGTCATAAGTGGGAGGAGATGGGTGATAGAAAGGATGAGAAGACTAATAGGAATATTAATGCAGCCTTAGTGAATAGTTTGACAGTGCTGAGGGAATTATTTGTTTAGCAGAGTAATGGCATTCAGGGGGAAAAACTGTTTTTGTGTCTAGTTTTCTTGGTGTGCAGTGCTCTATAGTGTCATTTTGAGGGTAGGAGTTGAAACAATTTATATTCAGGATATGAGAGGTCTGTAAATATTTTCTCTTTTTGTCCCGTGCAGTGTACAGGTCTTCAATGGAAGGCAGGTGGCAGTATTTTTTTTTTTTTTTGCAGTTCTGATTATCCTCCGAAGTCTGTGTCCAACCCCTCCCCCCTGCTCAAGCGGGAGACCCTACATCATTTCTGACAAATGGCAGTCCAATCTCTTCTTGAAAGTCTCAAGTGATGGAACTCCCACAACTTCCGAGGTCAACTTCTGTTCCATTGGTTGATTGTTCTCACTGCCAGAAAGTTCCTCCTTATTTCTAGGTTGAACCTCTCCTTGGTCATTTTCTATCCATTATTCCTTGTCTGGCCTTCATGTGCTTTGGAAAATAGCTTGACCCCCTCCTCTCCCTGGCAGCCCCTCAAATATTGGAAGACTGCAATCATGTCTCCCCTGGTCCTTCTCTTCACTAGACTAGCCATGCCCAGTTCCTGTAACTAACTGTTCTTTATATGTTTTAGTCTCCAGTCCCCTAATCATCCTGGTTGCTCTTCTCTGCACTTTTTCTAGAGTCTCAACATGTTTTTATAGTGTGATGACCAAAACTGGATGCTGTACTCTAGGTGTGGCCTTACTAAGGCTTTATAGAGTGGTATTAGTACCTCACTTGATCCTGATTGTATCCCTCTGTTAATGCAATTTAGGATTGCATTGGCTTTTTTGGCTGCTGCTTCATATTGCTGGCTCACATTTAGCTGGTTGTCCATTAAGACTCCATGATCCCTCTCACAGTCACTACTATTAAGCCTGGTCCCACCCAGTCTATATGATTCAACACGTGGGTAGTCTTCCCTTTAACTGCCTTCACATTCAATGTCAGCATGAAGTAGAACAGCCCCAACTGGGATTTTGCCCTTGGATGCTGGCCTACCTACCAAGGGAATATTCCACCACAATCCCCTGGCCTAGTCAGTCTTCGCCCCATGGCACAGCCTTTCATCCTGGGCCAGCCCTCCCTCAAAGCCCGGAACCCTGGAGCAGCAAGGTCCATACAGTGGGTGCTGGTGTTCCTAGGCAACTGAGGCCAGGCAACCAAGTTGCTAGGCAACAGAGCTACAGATTAATACCACTTTAGACTAGCAAATTGTAAGAATCCAGGCATCTTAGGGAAGTGATGGCTAACCTTTTTGTTGTTGGGTGCCAAAAATGTGAGCACTGACCCGCGATAGCACACGCTTGTGCCAGCACCCATAATGCAAAGCACACCTCCACATGTGCATGTGTATACACATACCACATGCTCCCCCCCCCCCCACGCATGCTGCACTGCTTGCCTCCAAGCTGAGCTTCGTATTTCCTCTGGAAAGGCAGAGGAGGCCATTTTTGGAAATGAACTTTCGGTAGGCCTGTTGGCTTCTGTTAAGTATTTATTAAATATTCATGATGCCAGCAACACCCTCTGGCTTCTCTGATTGGCTGAAAGCCCCAGAGGGTGTTGCCGGCCAAAAGTTACAGTTGATTGGCCGAAGGACTGACGTCAGCGGTTGCTGTCTAGTCCCCGGCCGGTGATTGGTTAAAAGTTAGTATAAATACCTTGGCGCGCGTTCTGTTGTTCGAATCGCTGTCATCCTAGAATAAACCAGTTGTTATCGTGAACCCTGGCTGCCGCGTCGTCCCTCCGCCGATATATAAAACTGGCGACGAAGGTGGGATGGGATAGCGATTCCACGCAAGCCTAGGGTAAAGAGAGAGGTTCTATCAGCCAGCTGCCACAAGCCGCTACTCGCGCCGGCACCGAACGCTGAAGGAAAATTCCTGTCACGACCTCCTCTCCTCAGCCTTCCACTCCTCAGCCTGTCACTAACGTCCTAGCCAACATGAATTCTTTGCCGCCTTTCGCTCCCTTCGGCTCCGCCGGTGAATCCTGGGAAGGGTTCATGGAGCGGTTTGAGACATACCTAATTGCTACCAAGAACCAGGCTCAAACCGATGAGGAGAAGTGCAGTTTCTTTTTATCCTGCTGCGAACCTTCTATGTTCGCCTCAGCCAGAGCTATGGCTGCTCCCAGACCGGCTTATAAATTAGGTTGGGACAACTTGATGGCTAAACTGAAGGGGCACTATGCCCCGACACCTTCCAAAATTGCCCGCAGCTTTGCGTTCCGCAGAAGAGTGCAAAAGCCGGGAGAGTCAATTAGTCAGTTTTTAGAAGCCCTGCGCACGGTAGCGTCCCAGTGCGATTTCTCAAATCTTGAAGAAAATTTAGTTGAGCAATTCGTGTGCGGAGTGCGGGATGTCCATCTAAGAAGCCGCATGTTCCGCCACCACAATATTACTCTCCTACAGGCAGTGGAGATCGCCAGAGCAGCTGAGCTCTCTGAGCAATCCACCGCGGATCTGGAGCGGCTACAGCTTTCATCACAAACTCCAGGGCAAGTTCCGTTCACTCCACCGGCCTCCCAAATCCATGACATTGACTATGATGATTTTACGCCGTCCGAGGACCCGGAGCCCGACAACGTCGGCCAAGTCCGTGCCCAACCTCGGCGAAGACAACCGGCTCCTTCAGCGGCCGCACCGCAAAACCCCAAGGCGTCTTGCCTTAGTTGCGGAGGCCGCCACGACCGCCAGACCTGTCAGTTCCGGAACGCAATCTGCCGCCGTTGTCAGAGGCAGGGGCACATTGCCCAAGTCTGCCGAGCATCCTTGCCGGCCCCTGCCTTCTTCCAAGCCAATGAAAGACCCAAATCGCAGCCGCGCCGCCAGCCACCGAGACCAACTCGCAGAGGGGACGACTGCCACAATGTGTCCGCACCGCAGGAAATGGAGAGTTCAATCAACCAGGCCTCCTCCGGATCCCGGAAAATAACAGCCAATGTCCACCTGGCAGGTCAGCCGTGCCAAATGGAGGTGGACTCCGGTTCCTCCCGTTCGTTGCTGTCTTGGGACATGTTCTCCCGCCTCTGCCCTGCAGTGCCCCAAACAAAGTTAGCCCCAACCCGCTTGCGTTTAAGGGACTACCAGGGAAAATTGATTCCCGTCCTGGGGTCTTTCCCTATTCCTGTCAATTATGGCACTTTTAATGGGAAGCTGCCAATCATTATTGTAAAAAACGCCCTGCCGGCCCTTCTCGGCCTTGACTGGTTTCCAGCACTGGGGTTGTCCATTGGGGGGGTGCACCGGGTGAATTCCTCTTCAATTGAGGACGTCTTAAAGGAATTCTCTGACGTTTTCGATGGTCAGCTCGGGTGCTACAAGGGAACCCCCATCTCCCTTAGTTTAGATCCCCAGATTGCTCCCATTAGGCTGAAAGCCCGCAGGGTGCCTTTTGCCTTGAGGGCCAAGGTTGACGCCGAACTTGACAAACTCTTGGCGCAGGGTGTCATCGAGCCAGTAGATCATGCTCCATGGGAGACCCCCATAGTCCTCCCGGTCAAGCCGGATGGCTCGGTGAGAATCTGCGCCGACTACAAGTCGACGATCAACTTGGCCCTTCAGGCAAACCCCTATCCAGTCCCTGTTGTGCAACACCTGCTCCACTCCTTGGGGAAGGGTTGCATATTTGCCAAACTGGATATGGCGCAGGCCTATCAACAGCTCCCGGTGGATGACGATGCGGCGGCTGCCCAGACCATCGTCATCCATCGTGGGGCTTTCCGTTGTCGCCGCCTGCAATTTGGCGTGTCCGTTGCCCCGGGGATCTTCCAGAGCCTCATGGAGCGCTTGCTCCATGGACTACCGGGGGTTGTGCCATATTTCGATGATGTTCTGATCGCTGCAGCCAGCCGCTCAGAACTCATCGATGTATTACGGAAGGTCCTCAGTCGTTTCAGGGGCGCGGGATTGAAATTGAAGAGCAGCAAATGCTCATTTGCTGTCCCTAGGGTAGAATTCTTGGGCTTCTTAATAGACGCCCAAGGCATTCACCCTACACCGTCAAAAATTGCCGCCATTAAGAACGCCCGTGCTCCCACCTCCAGGGCGGAGCTACAGGCATTCCTAGGGCTACTCAATTTCTACGCCCCCTTTATTCCTCACAAGGCGTCACTAGCCGAGCCGCTGCATCGGTTGCTCGACCGATCCGCGGCCTGGCGCTGGGGCAGCCGCGAAGCGCATGCGTTCGCGGCTGTCAAAGAGACGCTGACGTCATCGGCAGTCCTGATTCAGTATCATGACGGGATGCCTCTGACGTTGGCGTGTGACGCCTCCCCATTTGGTGTAGGGGCGGTACTGAGCCATGTCCTCCCGAATGGCTCAGAAGCCCCTGTGGCCTTTTATTCCCGGACACTCTCCTCGGCGGAGCGTAACTACAGTCAGATCGACAAGGAGGCTCTGGCTGCAGTGTCCGGGATTAAGAGGTTCCACGACTACCTCTACGGTCGGCACTTTACTCTTGTCACCGACCATAAGCCACTCCTTGGGCTTTTGGCGGGCGACAAGCCAACCCCTGCCATTCTATCTCCCCGAATGACTCGCTGGACGGAGTTCCTCGCAGCGTATTCTTATACGCTGCTCTACCGTCCTGGCAAACAGCTGGGGCACGTGGATGCCCTCAGCCGTTGCCCGCTACCGGAGACGGACACCGCCCCCGTCCCAGCCCTCTCCGTCCTCTCCATTGCCTCCTCCGGTTTCCCAATCTCCGCCGCCGACGTGGCAGCCCACACGAAGGCCGATCCAATCCTCTCCCAGGTCGCCTCCTGGGTCTTGAGGGGATGGCCAACAGACAAAGTGGCAGAGGGCTTCCGGCCCTTTAAAAATCGCCAGGCAGAGATCTCCCTCCACGGGGGTTGTCTCGTCTGGGGGGATCGGGTGCTGATCCCCGACGCGCTTTGGCCACAAGTTCTGGATCTGCTCCACAAGGACCACCCGGGCATAGCACGGATGAAGGCATTGGCCCGTAGCTATGTCTGGTGGCCCTTGCTGGACACAGAGATAGCGGCCTATGTAGGCCGCTGCACGACTTGTCAAGTGTCCAGGCCCAACCCCCCTGCCGGGCCTGCTCGAGAGTGGGAGGCTCCGAGAGGCCCATGGTCCCGCCTCCACATCGATTTCGCTGGTCCCTTCCACGGCCAGAACTTCCTGGTTGTGGTGGATGCCTACTCCCGGTGGGTGGAGCTGGTCCTCATGGGCTCTACCACAGCCGAGAGTACGGTCAGGGCTTTACGGAAATTGTTCGCAACCCATGGGTTGCCGGACGTGATGGTTTCGGACAACGGGCCCCAGTTCACATCCACCATTTTCCAGGAATTCTTGGCCGAGCAAGGGATCCGGCACGCGCCCATAGCCCCGTACCACCCGGCCAGTAATGGCCGGGCAGAGCGGGCGGTCCGCTCAGCGAAGGAGGCGCTGGGTCGCATGGACCGGGGCGACTGGCAGGCGAGGGTGGCGGCTTACCTGCTAAGCCAACATTCCATCCCCTGCCCAACCACCAACAAAAGCCCCGCGGAGCTCTTGATGGGTCGGCGCCTGCGGACTCCCCTGGATAGGCTTCACCCGCTCTATTCAGGGGATCAGCCGAGCAATCTGGGGGTTATCCCTTCCCGTTCCTTTAAGTTAGGGGATTCCGTATGGGCCCGGTCCTTTGCGGGGGAGCCGAGATGGGTGCCAGGTTCTATCGTTGCCCTGACCGGCCCATGTTCTTTTAGGATCCAATTGGCTGACGGATCCCAATGGAGACGCCACCTGGATCAGCTAAGGAGGCATCTCCCGTCGCAGGCTGGTGGCCGCGAAACCCCGATTGACAACACCGCAGTACCGGGGTTGCCCTGTGAAGCCTTCGCCACTCCAGGCCTCAACCTGTGCCAACCACAACATACTCAAGCCGAGAGACCGCAAACAAGGGCCTTCGCCACTCCAGGCCCCCACCTGTGCCAACCACAAAGTACTCAAGCCGAGAGACCGCAAACAAGGGCCTTCGCCACACCAGGCCCTGCCTACCCAAGCGCCACCTGCAAGGACGCCGAACTTACATCTCAACCCGACCTAAGGAACTTTCAAACATGCAACCACAAACCCGGGGACACTTCCCAGAAGGTCCCTCCTACACCTGGTGACGCGCCCCCACGGCCAAGCCTACCTTTGCAGTTGAGCCCGCCTTCTGGGCCTTTCCAAAATGGCGTGCCTCGGAGCTCCACTCCCTTCGGGGAGGAGCTACCACGAGGAGGTCCTCCTCCGCCGACGACTGCCCCTGTAATGAGAAGATCTGGGCGGGTCCGGCGCCGCCCAGCATACCTTAACGACTACGCATGCTCCGTTTCGGGCATGCGCAGAACTGGGGGAAAGGGGTGTTAAGTATTTATTAAATATTCATGATGCCAGCAACACCCTCTGGCTTCTCTGATTGGCTGAAAGCCCCAGAGGGTGTTGCCGGCCAAAAGTTACAGTTGATTGGCCGAAGGACTGACGTCAGCGGTTGCTGTCTAGTCCCCGGCCGGTGATTGGTTAAAAGTTAGTATAAATACCTTGGCGCGCGTTCTGTTGTTCGAATCGCTGTCATCCTAGAATAAACCAGTTGTTATCGTGAACCCTGGCTGCCGCGTCGTCCCTCCGCCGATATATAAAAGCTTCCCTCAATCCTCCGGAAGGCCGAAAATCAGCTGGCCAGCTTGCACATGTGCGCTGGAGCTGATAGCTCACATGCCATTAGATATGGCTCTGTGTGCCACCTGTGGCACACATGTCATAGGTTCGCCATCACAGGCCTGGGGTATGTTACATATTCAGTAGTTAATTAAACATGCATGAGTTCTAGCCAGTAACAGCCTCTCGGCCCGTCCCAGCCAATCAGGACGCGAGAGGTTGTTGCCAGCCGCAGTTATTTACCGATTGGCTGAGGGACTGACGTCAGCGGTTGCTGCCCAGTCCCTGGCCTCCGATTGGTTTCCTTGTTGGTATATAAATACCCTGGCGCGCGGTTTGTCTTTCGAATCGCTGTCATCTAGTTTTAGAGTTGTAATAAAGACGTTGTGTTTGGAACCCTGGCTGTCGCGTCCTCCTTCGTGCAGAATACAAAACTGGCGACGAGGATGGGATCGAGCGATTCCCGCGAAGCCTAGGGAAACAAGAGAGAGGAGAACTTAGCTAGCTGCCGCCGTTTCCTCACCGGCAACGAACGCTTCCTAAGAGAAAGAACATTTTTTTTTTCCTGTCTCTGTCTCTCTCTCTGCTGCCTCAAATCAGACGCAAAGATGACTTAAGCGTTGCCTCCTTTCGCTCCCTATGGATCAGCCGGAGAATCCTGGGAGGGATTTATGGAACGCTTTGAATGTTATTTAATAGCGTCCAAAAACCAAGCACAGACCGAGGAAGAAAAGTGTAGCTTCTTCCTCTCCTGTTGCGAACCCTCAATGTTCGCCTCTGCTAGAGCCCTGGCCGCCCCAAGGCCAGCCTACAAGTTGGGGTGGGACAACCTGATGGCTAGGCTAAAGAGCCATTACGCCCCCACCCCGTCAAAGATCGCGCGCCGCTTTGCGTTCCGCCGCCGGGTCCAGAAGCCACATGAATCAATAAGCTAGTTTCTGGAATCGTTGCGTACGACTGCCGCTCAGTGTGACTTCTCCAATTTAGAGGAAAATCTGGTGGAACAGTTCGTTTGCGGGGTCCGCGATGTCAACCTGCGGAGCCGCATGTTCCGCCATCAAGATATCACATTGCTCCAGGCCGTGGAGACTGCAAGAGCAGCCGAGCTCTCGGAGCAGTCCACGGCCGACATTGAACGGTTACAGTTGGCATCACCTGCCCAGACCTCGGATGGCCCGCCGGCCCAAACGAACTTGGTTGATGACCTGCCACCCATGGAAGACCCTGAGGAAGTGATCGTGGGCCAACTGAGGGCACAGCCTAAACGCAAGCCTCAACAGCAGCCGGCTGCGCCGCCCGCCGCTAATGTGCCGTGCCGGGGTTGTGGTGGCCGTCATGCCCGCACAGCCTGCCCCTTCCGCAGCACATTCTGCCGCCGGTGCAACGGGCAAGGACATTTGGCTAGAGTTTGCCGGGCTTCCCTGCCGGCCCCCTCATTCCTGCAACCTGCTGTCCAGCCCCAAGCGCAGCTGCGCCGCCAGCAGCCGCGGCCCGCTCAGCGGGCTGAAGAGTGCTACACTACCTATCAGCCGAAGGCTTCTGACTGCGTGGTTGGCCAGGCCGCCGCCGGAGGCCGTAAAATCGCTACCTCCGTCCAGCTGGAAGGTCAGCCTTGCCAGATGGAGGTGGACTCCGGCTCCTCCCGTTCCCTAATTTCCTGGGCTGTTTTCTCCCGCCTCTGCCCAAGGGTTGCCCAAGCTCAGCTATCACCTGCCCAAACGACCCTGCGGGACTACCAGGGAAATCTAATTCCCACCCTGGGGTCCTTCCCGATTTTAGTACAATATGGCACCTTCCGGGGAAAGCTGCCCATTCTGGTGGTAAAAAAAGCCTTGCCAGCCCTCTTAGGGCTAGATTGGTTCCCGGCCCTGGGGTTGTCTATAGGGGGGGTGCACCGGGTAGTTCCCTCTTCCTTAGAGGATGTCTTAAATGAATTTGCCGACGTCTTCGACGGCCAGCTCGGCTGTTATAGGGGCACCCCCATCTCTCTTAGCCTTGATCCCCAGGTTGCTCCCATTAGGCTGAAAGCCCGCAGGGTGCCTTTTGCCTTGAGGGCCAAGGTTGACGTCGAGCTTGATAAGCTCCTGGCGCAGGGAGTCATCGAGCCCGTGGACCATGCCCGCTGGGAGACACCCATCGTTCTCCCAGTCAAGCAGGACGGGTCGGTGAGGATCTGCGCCGACTACAAGTCGACGATCAACCTGGCCCTTCAGGCAAACCCCTATCCAGTCCCTGTAGTGCAACATCTGCTCCATTCCTTGGGGCAGGGTTGCACATTTGCCAAACTGGATATGGCGCAGGCCTACCAACAGCTCCCGGTGGATGACGATGCGGCGGCTGCCCAGACCATCGTCACCCATCGTGGGGCTTTTCGTTGCCGCCGCCTGCAATTCGGCGTCTCCGTGGCCCCGGGGATCTTCCAGAGCCTCATGGAGCGGTTGCTCCATGGGCTCCCGGGCGTTGTACCGTACTTCGATGATGTTCTGATCGCTGCTTCCAGCCGCTCAGAACTCATCGAGGTACTTCGGAAGGTCCTCAGTCATTTCAGGGGCGCGGGCCTAAAACTTAAGCGCAGCAAATGCTCGTTTGCTGTTCCTAAGGTGGAATTCTTGGGCTTCTTGATTGACGCCCAAGGAATCTACCCCACACCTTCTAAGGTCGCTGCCATTAGGAACGCCCCTGCTCCCACCTCCAAGGCGGAGCTACAGGCGTTCCTAGGGCTATTGAATTTCTACGCCCCGTTCATCCCTTATAAGGCGTCACTAGCCGAGCCGCTGCATCGGTTGCTCGACCGATCCGCGGCCTGGCGCTGGGGGAGCCGCGAAGCGCATGCGTTCGCGGCTGTCAAAGAGACACTGACGTCATCGGCAGTCCTGATTCAATACAATGACAGGATGCCTCTGACGTTAGCGTGTGACGCCTCCCCTTACGGTCTAGGGGCGGTCCTCAGCCATGTCCTCCCCAATGGCTCGGAGGCCCCTGTGGCCTTTTATTCCCGGACACTCTCCTCGGCGGAGCGGAATTACAGCCAGATCGACAAGGAGGCTCTGGCTGCAGTGTCCAGGATTAAGAGGTTCCACGACTATCTCTATGGTCGGGCCTTTACTCTTGTTACCGACCATAAGCCGCTCCTTGGGCTCTTGGCAGGTGACAAGCCGACCCCCCCCCATCCTCTCCCCGCGCATGACACGATGGACGGAATTCCTTGCAGCGTATTCCTATACGCTGCAGTACCGTCCGGGCAAGCAGCTAGGGCACGCAGATGCCCTGAGCCGCTGCCCTTTGCCGGAGACCGACACCGCCCCCATGCCGGCCCTCTCCGTCCTTTCAATTGCGTCCTCCGGCCTCCCCATAACTGCCGCGGACGTCGCGGCCTACACGAAGGCCGATCCGATCCTCTCCCAGGTTTCTTCCTGGGTCCTGAGGGGATGGCCTACAGACAAAGTGGCTGAGGGCTTTAGGCCCTTCAAAGCACGACAGGCAGAGCTCTCACTCCACGGGGGGTGTCTTGTTTGGGGGGATCGGGTAGTGATCCCCACGGCTCTGCGGCCACTAGTTCTGCCTCTGCTCCACAAGGACCATCCAGGCATAGCACGGATGAAGGCATTAGCCCGTAGCTACGTCTGGTGGCCGTTGTTGGACTCAGAGATTGCGGCCTATGTAGGCCGCTGCACTACATGTCAGATTTCTAGGCCTAACCCTCCTGCCGGGCCTGCTCGCGAGTGGGAGGCTCCGAGAGGCCCCTGGTCACGCCTGCACATAGATTTCGCTGGTCCCTTCCACGGCCAGAGTTTCCTAATAGTGGTGGACGCCTACTCTAGGTGGGTGGAACTGGTCCTAATGACCTCCACCACGGCTGAGAGTACGGTCCGGGCCCTCCGCAGACTTTTTGCAACCCATGGGTTGCCGGACATAATTGTATCTGATAACGGGCCCCAGTTCTCGTCCACCACCTTTCAGGGATTTCTGGCCGAGCAAGGGATCCGGCATGCGCCTACAGCCCCGTACCACCCGGCCAGGCCGGGCGGAGCGGGCGGTCCGCTCAGCGAAGGAGGCCCTGGGCCGCATGGACCGGGGCGACTGGCAGGCAAGAGTGGCGGCTTACCTGCTAAGCCAGCATTCCACTCCCTGCCTGACAACCAACAAAAGCCCCGCGGAGCTCTTGATGGGCCGGCGCCTGCGGACTCCCCTGGATAGACTCCATCCGCTCTATTCAGGGGATCAGCCGAGCAACCTGGGGGTTCTCCCTCCCTGTTCGTTTAAATTAGGGGAATCGGTCTGGGCCCGCTCCTTCTCCGGGGAACCCCGATGGGTCCCAGCTACTGTGACTGCCCTGACAGGCCCCTGTTCTTTTAGGGTCCGACTGGCCGATGGATCTCAATGGAGGCGCCACCTGGATCAACTAAGGAGGCGCCTCCCATCCGAGGCAGGCAACCCGGACAGTTTGCAAGACAACACCGCACAACCGGGGTTGCCAGGTGAGGCCTTCACAAATCCAGGCCTCGCCTACCCACCGTTAGACATCGCTCAAGCCGAAGAATCGCAGTCACGGGCCTTCGCCACACCAGGCCCAGCCTACCCGAACGCCCCCTATCGGAAGGCGGAACCATCTTCTCAAACCGCAAGCAATGAGTCGCAAGTCTATGCACCTACCCCCAGTGACACTCCTCCCATGGCTCCTCCTAAACCAAGGGACGCGCCACCCCGGCCTGGCCTACCTCCGCTGTTGAGCCCGCCTTCTGGGCCGAGTCAAGATGGCGTCCCTCGGAGCTGCACTCCCTTCGGGGAGGAGCTACGACGAGAAGGTCCTCCTCCGCCGACGACTGCCCTTGGACTGAGAAGATCTGGGCGGGTCCGGCACCGCCCAGCATATCTTCAAGACTACGCATGCTCCAACCAAGGACATGCGCAAACTGGGGGGAAGGGGTGTTACATATTCAGTAGTTAATTAAACATGCATGAGTTCTAGCCAGCAACAGCCTCTCGGCCCGTCCCAGCCAATCAGGACGCGAGAGGCTGTTGCCAGCCGCAGTTATTTACCGATTGGCTGAGGGACTGACGTCAGCGGTTGCTGCCCAGTCCCTGGCCTCCGATTGGTTTCCTTGTTGGTATATAAATACCTTGGCGCGCGGTTTGTCTTTCGAATCGCTGTCATCTAGTTTTAGAGTTGTAATAAAGACGTTGTGTTTGGAACCCTGGCTGTCGCGTCCTCCTTCGTGCAGAATACAAAAGGGTAAGCATGTCATACAAGCACAGTCACTTTAGATGAACAAACCCTTTTTTATAGTATGTATAAATCCTGGCCCACTCAGCGGGAGTTATGGGACACAACCGGTGGGATTGAAATAATTTAACAACCATTTCTCTGCCCTAATGGCCAGCTGGATAGGCGGGGCTCGGTAGTCATGTGACGGTGGGCATGGCCAACTCAATGTTACTCATGTCGATGGACCTTAGCTGTTAACAATGTCATAAGGGTTAAACAGAGAGGCAGTTTCTGTAAGCAGGGCAATAAAGATGAGGCTAGAAACAACACCAGAATGTTTCCTTCCTGCCTTCCTTACAAGATTATTCCTGTAAATTGGGAAAAAACAAAAGGAGATTTCTTTCAACAACCAGTTCTCCGAACTGCTTAGAAAGTTAACAACCGGTACTCCTGGATAGCCATGAATTGGCTGAATCCCACCACTGGACACAACCCAGGGAAAGACACCTATTTGGGGTGGAGGTGACCAGACTATTCAACCAATGGCCTACTGAGTTTTCTGGTCACCATGACACAAAAAAGGTGCTGAGGCCCTAGAAAGTGTGCACAGAAGAGCAACAAAGACATTAAAGTATCTGGAGGCTAAAGGCTATGATGAACAATGGTTAAGGGAGCTAGGCACATGAAGCCTATTGAAGAGAAGGTTGGGGAGGGGACACACACAATAACTCTCTTCTCATACTTGAGGGGCTGTCATAGAGAAGCGGTCAACTTATTCTCCAAAGAACCTGAGGGTAAAACAACAAGCAATGGGTGGAAGTTCATTAAAGAGAGATCCAACCTTGAACTAAGGAGAAACTTCTTGACAGCGAGAACAATCAATGGAACAGCTTCCCGCTCAAAAGTTGTGGATGCTCCATCACTGGAGGCTTTAAAAAAAAGTTGGACAACCATTTGTCCAGGATGGAATTGGGCCTCCTGCCTTGGGCAGAGGGTTATATTAGAAGACCTCCAAAATCCCTTCCAGCCATATTTAAGTTCAACTCATATTCTCCTTGCCAGCTGCATACAAAGAGGGAAACCTGATTCTTCTTACCTTGGCAGCCCTGAGGCAGAAGAGAGATGCCACTTCCCTGCCTGTCCCCAATTGAGGCCATTCAGAAGCTGCCAGGAAAACCTCCAAAGGTTGCAACCTATTCACAGGTTTGAAGGCACAGCCCTGATCCTGGAGGTCCCATAATTCCCTGCAGGGACCAGTCATTGAGGGAAACCCCCATTGGAAGATCTGACCACCAGGCTTGGCAGAGCAACCGAAAATAGAATAGAATAGGGAATGGAATGGAATAGAGCAGTGGTCCCCAACCCCCGGTCCGCGGACCGGTGCCGGGCCGTGGAGTACCTGGCACCGGGCCGCGCAGCGGCCGGGGGCCATGATCGCTGCAGCGGCCGGGGGCCATATTTGCAACTTTGTAGTCCTCATGAACGCGCCCTTTCTCTGCCCCCCCCCCCGCCGCCCCAGATGTGCGGGGCTGGGGGGGCGAGGGGAGGCCCGATCTCCCCCCCGCCCTCTTGCTCTGCTCGCCCCGGGAGGGAGGGGGCGGCGGCGGCGGCCTCGGCCCGAACTTGGGATGCTGCTGGCGGAGGCTGCCTGGGAGACGAAACTTTGTCCGCGGACTCACCCGGCCCGCCTGCCCCGTGGAATGACGAGGGGGGGGCAGGAGGGGGCGGCGGCGCTGCATTTTCCTCCCAAGGAGAAACTAAGGTTGCGGGGGGGAGGGGCGCAGCGCGGCCGTTTCGGGGGAACTTGGGGAGCTTCGCCGTTCCGAGAGGCGCTTCGCGCGCAGCCCCACCCAGGTGGGAGATGTTTTCCTCCGCCGAGGCGGGGAGGGGAGGCTTTACGTAAGACTCGTGGCGCAGCTCTGCCCTCCCTCCTGGAGTGTCACCTGCCTCCCGCCCCTCCCCCCCGCCGCTCCGCCGAAGCGCTTTTTGTGTCAGGCCGGCGGGGCTCTCGGGGACCCTTCGGCCGCAGCCCGCCTTCTCCCCCTCTTCCCTTCATGGAGCGCGGCGCGGAGGCCCACCCCCTCGGAAGCAGCCGGCCTCCGCCGCGCCAGCCGCCCGCCCGCCCGAAGTAGGACACAGGGCCATCTTTTTCCCCCGCCGAACTGCAGCGAGGAAAAAGGGCTGCCCGAGCGAGCGGATCGCGGGGTCGGTTCCCCCTCCCTTCCCCTGGCGGCCGAGGAGGAGGAGGCGGGGCGGCCTCGCGGGCTGTCAGCCTTGGCGTGAAGGAAGCCCCCCCCCTGCGGAACGCGCGCCCAGGATGGCCGCCTTCCCACCCGCCGGTCCGGAAGGCCGAGGGAGGCTCGTCTGACTGGTCCGCGGCGATAAAAAGGTTGGGGACCACTGGAATAGAGTATAGAATATAGAATAGAACAGAACAGAACAGAACAGAATTCTTTATTGGCCAAGTGTGAGTGGACACACAAGGAATTTGTCTTTGGTGCAGTTGCTCTCAGTGGACATAAAAAGACAAGATACCTTCGTCAAGAATCCTAAGGTACAACACTTAATGATAGTCATAGGGTACAAATAAGCAATCAGGAAACAATCAATATCCATATAAGTCGTAAGGATACAAGCAACAAAGTTACAGTCCTGCAGTCATAAGTGGGAGGAGATGAGTGACAGGAACAAAGAGCAGACTAAGAGTAATAGTAATGTAGCCTTAGTGAATAGTTTGACAGTGGTGAAGGAATTATTTGTTTAGCAGAGTGATGGTGTTCAGGAAAAACCTGTTCGTGTGTAGTTTTCTTGGTGTTCAGTGCTCTATAGCATATTGAGGACAGAAGTTGAAACAATTTATGTCCAGGATGCGAGGGGTATGTTAATATTTTCACAGTCCTCTTTTTCACTCGTGCAGTGTATGGGTCCTCAATAAAAGGCAGGTTGGTAGCCATTGTTTTTTCTGCAGTTCTGATTCTCCTCTATGTCTGTCCAGAGAGTCCCCTTATATATTTTTCCCGAATTTTTTTTATTTTTTATTCTCTTACATAGCATTTTAAGTATAAATTCACATAGTTGTATTTATTCTATACATTTATCATTCTTATACATCTATTATTTCAGTTAATAGGTTATAATATACAGTTTGTGTTGCTTTATTTACCAACCCTTCTTCCTGTTGTAACACCACCTCATTTTCCCTTTCTTTTCTCCCTCCCTCCCTTCTCTACTTCCTTCCTTCCTCCTCTCCTTCCCCTTTCTTGTTCCTTTACCTCTTACCTACTCTTCCTTTTCCTACCCTTCTCTCCTTCTCTCCCTTCCTCCTCTCCTTACCTCTTCCTTCCTTCCCTTCTTTTCTTCTCTCTTCCTCTCTCCCTTTCTGTTTTTCTGTTGTTATAGGTGTCTCTTTCAAATCTCAATTTATGTTTTCTTGGGATGGTATTTCTGCAAACCCAAATATAATTTAGTATCATTTCTTATTCGCTTATCTTCACTAATCTATCCTAACTATGTTTTCCCCTTTATATCTCACTCTTGAATATATACTTGTATATTTAATATTTTTTCTGGTTTCCCCCTCTTCCCCCCCCCCCTTTTTTCATTTAATAGTGCATCATCTGGGTTTGGTACCTTCTTGCTTTCTTTTCTAGCTTCCTTTCTTTAGGCAATCATAAAATCTTCCGCATGTCTTGAATTACACCGTTTCCTCTTTATCATTTATTTTCAGTGTCAACCTGTTCATCTCTGCAGGGGATTGGATTGACTGATTTAGCTGTAGGATAGTTTGTGGTTTGTATGAACTAAACAACTATGATTTGCTCCTCAGATCACAATGAAAACTAACTATGGTTAGTACAATCTGTAGCAAATAATTGGACAGCTACACATAACACAGATATGGGACTGCAGTAGAGTGCAGGTGTCGTCATATGGAACGTGAAATTGTCACACAAATGCCATAAAGTCTGTGTTTTGTGTCCAACACATGACATCCTCCAAGGTCTACCAGTCTCCCATACAACATCAATTTAGGGACAACCAGGAAACAAATCACAGGCCTTTCACAAGCAACAAAAAGCCAGTTTTGTTTTCCATAATGCTCTGGAAATCGGTGCCTCTGTGTGCAGAAAAAACTTGGTGATATGACATTTACAAGATGGGAGGAGCAAAGGGCTTCTGAACAGTGCAAACAGTGCAAAAGTGCTTCTCTCCAGCAAGCGGCAGATTTTTGAAATGGAAAATCGGCATCTGCGCCAGCACTGAATGTTGACGCGAAAACAAGGAAACCATAAAAAGGGCCAAGGCCGTTCCCTTCTCCGTGCATTTCATCTCATCTCTCTGGGGAAACGTCAGGAGAATGTTATTCTGGCCAGGGCAAGACAGCGTCTCTGTTTTTCCCACTCCACCCAAACTACTCCTAAGAGTAATGGCTCAGCATCCAGCTGGCTTGGAGAAGTGAGCAAGGATCGTGTGATTCCTGATTGTCTTAGTGCCTTGAGCTTGGTTCTTCTGCCAGTTGCCTTGCAATAATAACATCCTGAAGACAGACCTGTGAGGAGCAACCGAATCTGGGCTCTCGCTTGCCCCAAAGCTGTTTGATTCGCGCACACACCTACATTTTGCTTCGCTTGCAGCTTGACAATGAAAGGGAGGGGGTGGAATGGACTGCAAGGGTGGGCAGAATGGCATCCAAGCTTCCACCAGTTCTCGTGAGGCATTGCTTCCACCCAGCGAGCGAGCGGAGGTCCCAGTGTGGCTGGCAGGTCCCCATAACAAAATGAGCAGAAGTGATTGGTGGACATAATGGTCTGTGGGGAAAAGGGAGAATGAACTATTCATGCTTTTGAATGGGAAACCCAGAGCTGGTTTTGCTGCTTCTGTCCAATATGGATTTATTGAGTAAAGTTTATACTCTTGATAAAATAACACCCAGGAGTTTATTTTTCTGGATTCACCAACTGGACAAATGACATTAAACCAGCTCTCTAAGTAGCAGCCTACCAGGAGGTTGGCAGTTTTGAGATGTCGGCAACTGACAAAGGAGTGAAAGGGGGTGGGGAGCCAGGGGAAGCCTCCTCTCAAGAGACCCCAGCAGTGGCCCAACTTGAAGCCGGCACAAGCACCAAACAGTGGGCTGAGAAGCCAGAGCAATATCCTATGCTCAAGGGGGAGAGCGCAACAGAAGGACCCTGTTCGGGCACCAAGAACCAATGGGCGAGCCATGTGGGGAAGTGGTGGAAGCAGAGGATCAACCGATCTCCCTGGAGTCACAGTGACCCTAGGGAGCAAGCGGCAGGCTAGGTGAGCAGCCGAATGGGATTACCCAACTGAATGCAAGTTCCCAGGAGGTTCTTTTTCTAGATTCACCAATTGGACAGTGGACAGGGATGAGGGGTTCTTGGCCAGTCTCCAATGCTCTTTGACTCACAAAGTGCAGGCCCAGGAAAGAGATTTTTAGATGTACATCTAAATGTGAGCTTCTTGAGCTCACATTAGCTTAATAATGTTGTCTAAAGTTAGGTTGGATGTTTTCTTTCTGCTCTTCAGCTGGGTCTCTGAAGACTCTCTTGAAATATATCAGCCTGTCCTGCAATGACAAAATCTTTCAGCAAAAACCTCAGATAGATTCCCCATTCCTCAAGTGGTCTTAGACTTTCTCATCAGAAAAAAATCTGTGTTTGCACAATATTCTTGTTCAACCCAAAGTACTGAAGTGTAGTGTACTGGGCCTGTGCTGTCTCACACTGCCCATGTTTGCATGACCAAATGTGTCGGAGTTTTATTCCATCAACGCACTGCACCAAAATGTTGAGAATGTTCAATCGTTCCGAGATCACATCTGCCAGTATCTCTGGATGTAATCCATCTGGTCCTGGAGACTTCAACTTGTCCAAAGCAGATGTTCTGTTATAAATACCCTGCCTATTTTGACCTGCATCCATGTTCTGCCTCCAACACAAGTTCTTTTTGTAGATTGGACTATTTTTCCCTTTTGTGTAAAGACAAATGCAAAGAAGGAATAAAGCAGTGTTTGTTTTTCCCTGCTGCCCCTCACCTTCTTGCATCTTCTCCCATTAGTGGACTGATCGTTTCCTTGACTTTCTTCTTCTTTCTTACACATTGAAAGAAACCTTGGGGGGGGGGATTTTTGGCATTTGATGCAAGTCTTAGTTCATTCTGAGCTGTGGTGGGTTTCAAAAATTGTTCGAACCTACTCTGTGGATGTGGCCTCCTTTGTGGGAGTGGCTTGCTGCCCATGTGACTGGATGGGAGTGGCTTGCCGCCCATGTGACCGGATATGAAGATGCCAATGACACTTGTCAGAACCACCTTAAATTACCTTACACACAGCACCGGCATGCATAAGAATATGATGTAAACGTGTTTTTTAAAAGGCATCTTTGGTTTGCATTAAAAGAACTTCAACACACGAAATGTTCTGATTGCACCACAAACGCAGTAGTCATCCTTACCTTTCACACTGAGTTTTATAAATATGAGCATGATAGTGCAGAATAATCATATCCAAGGACCAGTGGTGGGTTTCAAAAATTTTTGGAACCTCTTCTGTAGGTGTGGCCTGCTTTCCAGGTTCACTGGTGGAACCTCTTCTAACCAGTTCAGTAGATTTGACGAACCGGTTTTACCGAATAGGTGCGAACTGGCAGGAACCCCCCCCCTCTGATTCTGAGCCTTAACCTTGCTGTGTCTTTGCAGATTTGGGCTACTTGCTGGTATTTTGCTCTAGTTATACGCCCTCTTTCCATTTTTTCTACTTGCCATTTTTATCCCAGTTTATCACAGAGGTCTTTGCAGATTTGGGCTACTTGCTGGTATTTTGCTCTAGTTATACTCCCTCTTTCCATTTTTTCTACTTGCCATTTTTATCCCAGTTTATCACAGAGGTCTTTGTGCAACCATTCTGGTGCACCTAGGTTCACCCACGTTACACCTATCCTCCGCGAGCTGCACTGGCTGCCCATTGGTCTCCGGACTCGCTTCAAGGTGCTAGTTATTACTTATAAAGCCCTGCATGGCATTGGACCTGAGTACCTGAGAGACCGCCTCCTGCCAATTACCTCCCAAAGACCTATTTGATCACACAGGCTCGGCCTTCTCCGGGTTCCATCTGCCAGCCAATGTCGGCTGGCACTCCCCAGGGAGAGCCTTCTCTGTTGCTACCCCGGCCCTCTGGAACGAGCTCCCCGTGGAGATCCGGACCCTTGCTACCCTCCCGGCCTTCCATAAAGCTACTAAGTCCTGGCTGTTCCGGCAGGCTGGGGGCTGTTGAAGCATCCAGCCCCGCTTCAATTGTGACTGTTGTGTATTTTAATATTGTTTGTACTGTCTTATTTATCCCCTCCCCTGTTTTATTGTGAGCCGCCCGGAGTCCTTCGGGAGTGGGTGGCATACAAAACCAATAAACGAACGAACGAACCTTTCCTCTTCCATTTTTTGGGAGATAAAGTTGTCAGCTTGGGTGGACTATGGCATACACCTATAAGTAATCATGTTCCCCTCCACCTAATATTTACTCAAATACTTTAAACATAGCTTTCATTCTTAGTATTATGTATTCCTGTAGAGATACAGTAGTTCTTTGCGTACATTACAACTCCTCCTTACTTATGTTGGATCTGTTTCCTTTAACAATTTAGCAGGGGATACTGCTATATCCCCTGATAACAGGGGATATAGCAGGGGATACTGCTATAGCCCCTAGCAGTATGTACCATTTGTGGGTTTCATCCCACCAAGTTAGCTACAATATCGTATTGGCCTCATGTCCTAGGACCTCAGAGTCTCCCTATTTGTTCCCCATACTTGGAGCAGGGACGTGCAGTCAGGGGAGGCAGGGCCTCACCACTGGCATCATGAAAAAGAAAAACAAATTTAAAAGGAAAAAGGCTGAAGTAGTTGCTGCCAGAGTCACAGTGGATGACTCTGCTTAGTGCTTAACTGCAGGAGGAGGCGAGAGAACCACGTGCCTCCTTTAGTCTATCTTTATGATCACTTGAGCAGAGTTAAGCAAGGGTTAAAAGGTGAAAAATTCCTTATGCAAAGGAGGCACATGGTTCTCTTGCCTCCTCCTGCTCTGGCAGCAGCAGCTTTTGCCTTTTTCTTTTTACCTTTTTTACATTGTCATCATGGCAGACAAGAGGAGAGTTGAAATCCTCTGTGACACAGCTGGAAAAGGTATGTGGGTCCTGGGTCAGAGGGAGGGGGGAGGAATTCAAAATTATTGTAATTTGTAAGTAATTTTTTATTGTGAGTAATTTGTGTGTCTGTGTGCGTGTGTGTTTCTTCACTTCATTCAAACAAACTCAATTTGAGAGAGAATTTGTTTGAGAAGAGGGGGAAGGGGGAGAGGCAGGGAGAGCAGCTTGTTTGAGAAGAGAGGGGTAGCCCTCCAGCAAAGGAGGGTTTTTTGCCCGCCTCTGCTGGTGGGCTGGCGCTTTCTTTTGTCTGCTGTGCCCCCCTTCCCTTTCTCCTCTCCCCCCCACCGGGAGCCCCGTCCTGCTCCCCTCTCCTTTTCCTCCTCCTCCTCTCCCATTTCTTCGCCTCCTCCATCCTCGCCGTTATCCCCGACAGAGGCGTCTCGTGTCTATGGCGGACATAAACGCGAGACGCCTCTGTCAGGGACAGCTTTGGGAACTCTGCTTCTTGCCGCCACCGCTCTCTGCCTTCTTGCCGCCGCCTCCTCCATCCCCGCCACTGTGTCCAACAGAGGCGTCTCACGTGTATGGCGAACATAAACGCAAGACACCTCTGTCGGGGACAGCTTTGGGGAGGCTGCTTCTCGCCGCCGGCACACTCCGCCTTCTTGCCACCTCCTCCTCCGTCCCCGCCACTGTCTCCGACAGAGGTGTCTCGTGTGTATGGCGGACATAAATGTGAGACGCCTGTCGGGGACAGCGTTGGGGACGCTGCTTCTCGCTGCCGCCGTGCTTCACCTTCTCACCACCGCCTCCTCCGTCCCCGCCACTGTATCCAACAGAGGCGTCTCGTGTCTATGGCGGACATAAATGCGAGATGCCTCTGTCGGGGACAGCGGCAGGAACGCTGCTTCTCGCCGCCACCGCGCTCTTGCCTCACCAACCATAAACCTCACCACACATCACTGACTTGGAGTATTAGTGTATATGCATTTGGGCCCTTTATGGCTGACCCTGCGTTTGCTTCCTGCAGCTCCCTTTACATGCCTCAATGCCCCTTCCTTCTCACTACCTCCTTGCTGTCTGATTTATTGTCTTGGGCTTCATGCTTCCGGTTTGGCCCCCAAAATTGGTCTCCTTCCCCTCCAGCTTGAGTTTAAAGACCTATGGATGAGGGGGACTAGCTGTTTTTCAAACACAGTCTCCCTGTGCCAGAAGCCATTCCTGTAGGAATAAAATAAAAATAATAATAAAGTTTCTTTAAACATATAAATAACAAGAAAAAAGTCAAGGAAACAATCAGTCCACTAATGGGAGAAGAGGGCAAGGAAGTGGTGGGTAGCAGGGAGAAAGCAAAACTGCTTGCTTCTTTCTTTGCACTCAAAAAGAAAAAGTAATCCAGTTACCAAAAACAGAACCACAAAAGACAGACTAGAAATCAAAATTTAAAAAGGCAAGAAAATGGTAAGAGAATACCTGTCTACTCTAGATGAGTTCTGAATTTGCTGGCAGATGTGATCTTGGAACTATTGAACTATATTTTTCAAATATTCCTGGAGCACGGGGAACTAACGGGATTGGAAAAGAGCTGATGTAGTTCCTATCTTCAAAAAAAAGTGGTGGGGGGGAACAGATCTAGGAAACTGCAGACCAATCAGACTGACATCAATGCCTGGGAACATTCTGGAAAAGATAAGCAGCAGATCTGCAAACACCTAGAAGCAAACAAAGTTATAACCAAAAGACAACATGAATTTGTCAGAAATAGACCATGTCAAACAAATTTTGTTTCATTTCTTTGACAAAGTGACTAAATTGGTGGGCTAGCAAAATGCTGTGGACATAATATACTTAAGTTTCAGTAAGACATTTGACAAAGTAGACCGCAACCTACTTCTTGGTAAGCTGAAGAAATGTGGGATAGACAGCAGCACCACCAGATGGATTTGTAAGTGGCTGATAAACGGCACTCAACAAGTCATCCTTAGTGGGACTTCATCTACATGGAGGGAAGTAAGCCAGTGGGGTATCCCAAGATTTAGTCCCAGGACTCTTCAATGTCTTCGTACATGATTTAGATGAGGGAATAGAAGCTAGCAGGAATAGACAATACCCCAGAAGAAAAGCTCAGAATCCAAAAAGATCTTGACAGACATGAACAAAGGGCCCTATCCAACAACCTGAAATTTAATGTGGAGAAAAATAACAGGTTTTACACCTAGGCAGGAAAAACCAAACGTACAAGTACAGATTAGTGAAACCTGGCTCAAAAACAGTAACTGTGAGAGGGAGCTTGGAGTCCTAGTGGACGATCCCTTAAACAGGAGCCAGCAGTGTGTGGCAGCAGCCGAAAAAGCTAATACAATCCTTGGTTGTATAAACAGAGGGATAGAATCAAAATCACATGAAGTATTAGGGCTGCTTTATAATACCTTAGAAAAGGCCACACCTGGAATCCTGCATCCAGTTTTGGTCACCAAATTGCAAAAAAAAAGATGTTGAGACAGGAAAAAGTGCAGAGAAAAGCAACTAAGATGATTAAGGGCCTGGAGACAAAAACATATGAAGAACGGTTGCATGAATGGCTCTTGACAGACTTGAACACCACCCTATCTAACAAAATGAAATTTAATGGAGACGAAAGTAAAGATTTATACTTAGGCAAGAAAAACTAAATGTATATGTACTGATTAGATGAAACTTGGCTCAATAGCAGTAACTGAGAGGGATCTTGGAGTCACTTAAATTTGAGCCATCCGTGTGCTGCAGCTGCCAAAAAAGCCAATTCAATCCTAGGCTACATTAACAGGGATAGAATCAAATTATGTGAAATGTTAATACTACTATATATATAAAGCCTTGGTACAATCACATTTGGAATATTGCATCCAGTTTTGGTTGCCATGATATAAAAAAATGTTGAGACTCTGGAAAATGCAGAGAAGAGCAATGAAGATGATTAGGGGACTGGAGGCTAAAACATAGAAAGAATGGTTGCAGAAATTGGGAATGTTTAATTACCGCATTTTTCAGACTATAAGATACACTCCCCCACCACCACCACTCCAAGTGGGTAGAAATGTCTGTGCTTCATATAGAGCATGTCAGCCCTGGAAGCCATATTTTTTGTTGGAGCTTCAGGGCCACCACGTTTAGTGCCTGGGAAAATGGGAGGGGGGTTACAAGGAGTGGTGGAGGATTAGCCATAACAACATTCCTTTCTCTGGGAGCCAAGGCCATTCGGCCTGCACTTGGATGGGAGTGACTGGGGGTTGTCTCCAGTTGGGATGGTGAATTAATTGGACCATGTGATGGACGTAGGTTCAGGGGATGGATCTTTGACTTTCTTTTGGATGGGGAAAACCTAGAGGCTTTCAGATTAGGGTTTTCCCAGATGTGCCAATATAACATCTTTAATAAAATGGAACTTCAAGACTTGGGGTCTTCTTTCATTGGGGGTGTTACTTGAACACCTGACAGAGTGAATATTGCAGCAGGGGGAGGGGTTTGATGTGGCACCAATCAGCTGTTCTAGGTGGCAGGAATTGCTACTGCTACTACCACCCATTCACTAGCAATCGGCAATAAACAGGCCGCAGCACTCTCCACCACCTAGAACAGCTGATCAGCAGTATTCCAGGAGGCAAATCCAATCACCAATCAGCTGTTTGGCAGTGAAGGCTCCAGTGTTCCCCGGCAGCGACAGCAGCTCAGCTTAGTTGACCAGTGGTGGGCGCAACAGGGTGGAGCCTTGACGAGCTACATGCTGGGGCTGCAATAACGTGCTGAAGCTGACCAGGCTGTTTGCTGTTTGCTGCAAGGATGCTAGCCAGATAATACATGGATGCTGGGAGGCAGAGACAGATTTTTTTTCTTGTTTTCCTCCCCTAAACATGCAACGTGCATCTTATGGCACATTGTGTCTTAGAGTGCAAAAAAGACAGTAAAAGGAGGACTAGGGGTGACATAACATGGTTCCAATATTAGAGGGGCTGCAACAAGAGGAGGGTCTTATTCTTCAAACATCTGTAGGCAGAACAAGAAACAATGGATGAAAACCAATCAAGGACAGAAGCAACCTGGAACTAAGGAGAAGTGTTCTGAAAGTGAGAGCAATCAACCCATGGAACAACTTGCTTCCAGACGTTGTGGGTTTTCTATCACTGGAAACTTTTTAGAAGAGATTGGGCAGTCATTTATCTGGAATAGTAGACGGCAGAGTTCCCCAAACTTTCTGGCTTTGTGGACCGGTGGGGGGAGGGCAGGAGGGGATGATTTTCCATGAGTAGCGGGCATGCGCGTGCATGCAGTTCCATTTGCACAAGCAACAGGCACACTCACCTGTCACACAAATGGCATGCCTGTGCCCATGCTTGCCCGCTGCTTGCACAAGTGGGCATGCCACTTCCGCAGCCTGGTGGGGCATGTCAAATTTTTCAACTTTCAATTTCCAAACATTAGGGGTACTCAAAAGTTGTGATATGCCTTGGGGATTTGAAAGATATTTTGGTTAGTTTAATATAATTTAGATGTGCTTGGTAAGTAACTACATAAGTATCATAACTGTTCAGACCAGCAATTCCCCAGCAAACAGTTCAGGCCCAGCAACATCAAAGAAGAACATTATTCTGTATGCAGTGAGCCGGGTGGAAGATTCCCTTCAGAGAAAGGCTCAAAGACAGGAAAATTGCAGATAACCTGGGGTATTTCAGGAAGAAGAAACCCATTGACAAAAGCTTGAAGGCCACTGGAGGAGATTCCACAAATGTTAACACTGGCTGGGAAGGTGGTGCCATGCACCCTACCGTGCTCCCTTTGCACATGCACACGAACCCTTTGTGCTCCCCCCGTGCATGCGTGCAAATGCCCCTGCGCCCCATTTTAGCAGGCCTCCCTGAAGCCTCCTGAAACCAAAAATGGGGTGTAGGGAGGTACACTGCACCCCCATGCTCCTTCCACCCCCACGCATGCACACGTGACACCCCCACACCACATGTGCATGCACACACATCTCCCACATGTGCAACAGAGACCCGAAAATGAACTGGGAGATGCACACATGTGCGGTGAACCTGAGTTTGGCAACGGCTCGTGGGCCTGCAAAAAGGGCTCTACATGCCACCTAGGGCACGCATGCCATAGGTTCACCATCATTGCTCCACAGCTTCTGCTCTCTCCTCTAGCCATCTGATCTGTTTGCATTCAGTGCAGGTATAATTTGAGTCTTCCACGGCCAGGAGTACAAGCATAGCATGCACCTTGCAGGTCACCGGCTGCTAGCCTCTTTCCTCACGACTTCTCTTTAGGATTTGTGCAGATGCAAATCTGGTAGACCTACCGCTTTGGATTTTTAGTTGTAAGAAGCCTCTGGTGTTACGCAGATGCTCTCAGTGACTAAGTCCCGAGGCTGCTACCTTGATCTGCTATACAAAGTCCTAGTTCTTTGCAGCTCGCAAAGAGCTCCTTTTTGCTCTCCCAGAATCCTCTGGGAGGATTATGCAGATGCGCTCAGTGACTCCATATCTGGTCAACTTCGTGTGAACCAGTTGTGCGCACAGGCCTACCTATTACAAGCTGTGCCTGTATGCTTATTAACTGATCCATCTTAAGCTTTCATTGATCTGCTTAGTCTTTTTAACTTCAGTAAACTTTATTCCTTGGCATATAAGATTAAAGGCTTAGTCTTCTAAAGCTTGAGACTAGTTTGGGAGATGTGAAGGAGGCAGGGATATAAGCATCCAGGAGAAGTCATGGCAACCTCATGTATCTTCTGTAGATATCACACACATTAATTGACTGATGCAAATGACATAGTTTATGTGTTAACTCCATGACATTGTGATATAGGTGACATTATTTGCCCATACCAAGTTACTCATGGGAAGGATCAGGGTTCGATACCAAGGTCCCAGTTTACAGACTGGCTATTGTCAGTAATTTGTTTAACCATGGTTTATTGACAAAATCACAATTGCCTGGATTTCCATGACTTGCTAAGCCATATAATATGATCTACAAGCCATAATAGGTTTGTTCTCAGGGATATCATACGTCATGGCGAGGGCTAGGTGTGTGCACATGCTTCACTGGCTTGCAACACAGTGTGTCAGAAAGTGCATGTACAAGGCTCCAAAATTCTTTCAAGGATTCAGCCACAGTAGGCAAATATCTTCCTGCTAGTATAAGGTGGTTCAGTGGCAAAGATGCCAAGCTTGTCAATCAGAAAAGTCCGCAGTTCGGCGGTTTGAATCCCTAGTGCCGGAACACTGAACACAGATTAGAAGCTTCCATTTCTAATCCAAGGACTGTGATTAGTGGTGTTAGTTCAGATGAGAAGTATTTGAACATTCTCAGGTGTTCAAAAATATTAGTAACAAATTGGCATGTTTTCAGCTCAAAGAAAGCTTGGATAAAGATATAAGTAGAAGTCTTTAGTTTGGCCACTTAATACGGTCCTATTTCAGATTTAATATGATCCTATTTCAGAGGGGCCCAGTGGCTCAGTGGCTAAGACACTGAGCTTGTCGAACAGAAAGGTCGGCAGTTCGGCAGTTCAAATCCCTAGCACCACATAACGTAGTGAGCTCCCATTACTTGTCCCAGCTTCTGCCAACCTAGCAGTCCGAAAGCATGTAAAGATGCAAGTAGAAAAACAGGAACCACCTTTGGTAGGAAGGCAACAGTGTTCCGTGTGCCTTCAGTGTTTAGTCATGCTGGCCACATGACCATGGAGACGTGTTTGGACAGTGTCGGCTCTTCAGCTTTGAAACGGAGATGAGCTCTGCCCCTAGAATCAGGAACAGCTAACACATCTGTGCGAAGGGAACCTTTACTTTTAAAATAGTTTGAATTGTTCTCATTAATACAAGGTTTCTTTGGAAATAAAGATGTGGAGCCTCTAGCTGTGTTGGCCTTTTTGTTCTAGTATCGTGTTTGCAAGTTTATTTAAGACAGTTCCCATATTGAGTGGTTGTTGATCCCCTTTTCCCTGCAAAATTAGCATCTTTGAATACTTAGAACTTCAAATGGAGACTTTGGTTCATATGCCTGAGAACATTTTCTGTTTCCAACATGGAAAAAGGAACCGATGAGTTGTTAGGGAGATTCCTTCAAAAACCCTCAGAGAGGGTGGACCTGTCCCAAGAGGCCGAGTTGGACAATCCTTCCAGCACACACGATAGCAGTGCTGAATCATAGCAGTCCTGACCACGAGTAACCTCCTGGAACTGTTGCCCTCGGGACCAGCCCACCAATCCAGCTCAGAAGGAGATGGGAAAGATAAGAGGGGTCTGCTCCTGGCAACTGCAGCATTTCGCGCAGGGACCCTTGCCCAGACCATTTCTCAGGCCTATCGCCATCCATGCCTGCAGAGGGAAGCTGTGAAGAACTCCCCTTTCAAGCTTTCTCAGACTTCTCTCTTTTGCATTGTGGGGATGATAAGAAAGATAAGAAGGGACGTGGTGGCTCAGTGGCTAAGATGCTGAGCTTGTCAATCAGAAAGGTCAGCAGTTCGGCGGTTTGAATCCCTAGCGCCGTCTAACGGAGTGAGCTCCCGTTACTTGTCCCACCTTCTGCCAACCTAGCAGTTCGAAAGCACGTAAAAAATGCAAATGGAAAAATAGGAACCACCTTTGGTGGGAAGGTAACAGCGTTCTGTGCACCTTCGGCATTTAGCAATAGCAATAGCAGTTAGACCTAAATACCGCTTCATAGGTCTTTCAACCCTCTCTAAGCGGTTTACAGAGTCAGCATATTGCCCCCAACAATCCGGGTCCTCATTTTACCCACCTCGGAAGGATGGAAGGCTGAGTCAACCCTGAGCCGGTGAGATTTGAACAGCCGAACTGCAGAACTGCAGTCAGCTGAAGTAGCCTGCAGTGCTGCATTTAACCACTGTGCCATCTCGGCTCTTTTTAGTCTTGCGGGCCACATGACCATAGAGACATCTTCGAACAGCACTGGCTCTTGGGCTTTGAAAAGGAGATGAACAATGCCCCCTAGAGTTGGGAACGACTATTACATATGTGCGAGGGGGACCTTTACCTTTTCAGAAAGCAAAGGCAGGGATAATGAGACTGGACTACTGCAATGCGCTCTACATGGGGCAGCCCTTGAAGAGTATTTGGAGACTTCAACTCGTCCAGAACGCAGCCGCGCGAGCGATTGTGGGTGCACCTCGGTACACCCACGTTACACCTATCCTCCGCGAGCTACACTGATTACCGATCAGTCTCCGGATACGCTTCAAGGTGCTAGTCGTAACTTTTAAAGCCCTTCATGGTATTGGATCTGGGTACTTGAGAGACTGCCTGCTGCCAATTACCTCCCACAGACCCATTAGATCTCACAGGGTTGGCCTCCTCCGGGTGCCATCTACCAGCCAATGCCATCTGGCTATTACCCGGGGGAGGGCCTTCTCTGTGGCAGCTCTGGCCCTCTGGAATGAACTCCCTGCAGGGATTTGGACCCTCACCTCTCTCCAGGCCTTCTGAAAAGCCGTCAAAGCCTGGCTTTGCTGGCAGGCCTGGGGGTGATGAGTTCCCTCCCCTCTCGACATGTATGGTTGTGCGTCTGTTGTCTACTTTTATTATTTGTATTTTGTCTTTTATGTTCCCCCTTTTTTTCCCCCTTGAATTGTTCGCCGCCCTGAGTCCTCCCAGAGAAGGGCGGCATACAAATAATCAAATACAAATACAAATACAAATAATTCTGTGGGTGCTCAAAGTGAATTAGGGAATGTAGCAATCCGCTGGAGTTAAAGGAACTTCTGAGTGATCAGGAGGGGCCTCTTCAGGTTGTTGGGTTGTTGTTTTTTTTTGTTTTTTTTTTTTTGAAAAATGAAAATTTGCAATTCCCAGTAGCTGCTGGAAGTACACTTTTGCAAAGAGGCCTTTCTATGTAGCAGACATTAAATAAAAGGTACGCATTAAAAGCTCTCATAAACCCAGAATTCTGCTTTTTCCAGCAGAACTCAACAAAGTATTGCAATGTTGCAACTACTACTTTTTGGGTAGCACCTTCATTTCCATGTTGCCTTTCCTCATAAATCTTTCCCGGGTGTCCATTGCCAGATGTGACTGGGAGGTCTTCCAACTTGCCATTGAGATGGTCAGTAGTCTTAGTGCGCCCCCTGCTGGGCAGAGGGAACCATTGACCTGGCAAAACAGCCAGTTTGGGCAACAGTTGGCAGGAAAGGGAAACCAAATCCAAACAAGTATATCCTCAAATGCCAGGCAACTTCAGCTTTGGGAGGAGCTGCAGGGTGGGGCACAAGTTAAATCTCATTTCTCCTTCTCAGTTTCATCTCTTTACCTTTCCTAGCATTTACATACCACATAAAAACAGCATGCCACCTATTACAGCAGGAGATGTGAACAGAACAAACTTGCTGTGGAGGTTCAGGTGCTGAGTTGAGGGCAGGAGAAGGGCTCTTTCTCAGCCTCCCTTGGTTATGAAAGCTATCTGGGTACCTTTGGATCAATCACTCACTCTCAGCCCAACCCATCTCACAGGATGTGGGGAAAGTAGGCAGGTATCTTAGCTACAGTAGGTTTTCCACCTTGAGTAGAGTAGAGGAGTAGAGTAGAGTAGAGTAGAGTAGAGTAATAGAATATAGAATGGAGTAGAGTAGAGTAGAGTACAGTAATAGAATATAGAATATTGAGTAGAGTAGAGTAGAGTAGAATAAAGTAGAATACAACAGAACAGAACAGAATAAGGGATAGAATAAGGAATAGGATAGAAAATGGAGTGAGATGGAGTGGAGTGGAATAGAATAGAATAGAATAATAATGGCGCTGGAAGGGACCTTGGAGGTCTTCTGGTGCAACCCCCTGCCCATGGCTGGAAATCCTCTACAATTCCAGACAAATCGCTGTATAGTCTTCCTTTGAAAACCTCCAGTGATGAAGCACTCACCTTCTGGAGGGAAACCCTTCCACTGATTAATTGTTCTCACTGTGAGGAAAGTTCTAGGTTGTTTCTCTCCTTAGTTGGTTTGCATAGTTTGTTTCTTGTCTTGCCTTCTAGTGCTTTGGAAAATAAGTCGACTCCCTCTTCTTTGTGGCAGCCCCTCAAATATTGGAACACTATTAACATGTCACCCCAGTCCTCCTTTTCATTAGATCAATCTAATGATGTTTCTCCCAAATAAGACCCTGTCTTTGTTTTCTTTTGAGCCCAAAAATAAGCACCAGGTCTTACTTTAGGACAGTGTTTCTCAACCTTGAGGACTTTAAGTCCTGTGGACTTCAACTCTCAGAATTCTGGGAGTTGAAGTCCACAGGACTTAAAGTCGCCAAGGTTGAGAAACACTGCTTTAGGAGGATTGGAAAAGAGCTGATGTGGTTCCTATCTTCAAAAAAAGGTGGGGGGAACAGATCCAATCCTTTGGTAGTTCCCCGGTGCCTCCCAAACCCTGACATATGTGTGGTGGCACCAGCACAATGTGCCATGCGGTCTGCAGCACCAACATGGTGCACCACATGGCGCCCAGCCACAAGCGGCAGCAGAAGATGTCAGTGGCTCGACAGGTGTTGGGGCATGTGAGGCCTGGTTGTGTCAGTCCTAACGTAAGTGGGACTGGCAGTAGGGCAGCTCCACCCCACCACTACCCTAGCTTGATTTTTACACATATGCCTCGCCCCACCTTATACAACCAGACAGTGGGACGGAGTGGGCGGGATCTTAACTAGGGCTTATTTTTGGGGTAGGGCTCATATTATATTAGGCACACACATAAAGATCAAGCTGGGGCTTATTTTCAGGATAGGTCTTATTTTGGGGGGAACAGGGTAGACCTATTACATTCCTGCATCTGTTCTTCATATATTTTAGCCTCCAGACTCCTAATCCTTTTTGCTGCTCTTCTCTGCACTCTTCCTAGAGTCTCCACATCTTTTTTACATTGTGGTGACCAAAACTGAATGCAGTATTCCAAGTGTGGCCTTACCAACCCATTATAAAATGGTATTAACACTTTGCGTGGTCTTGATTCTATCTCCATTAATGCAGCCGAGGATTATGGCTGCAGCACAGGGAAGGCTCATATTTAAATGATGATCCACTAAGACCCCTAGACTTCTCTCACATCAGTCTCACATCACCAGGTCTTTATCAGGGCAAAAGAAGGGTTTGTGTGTGTGTGTGTGTGATCATATCATATTTTGGGATCAAAAGAATGCTCCCAATAAGTGCATTCTTGGGTACAGTGCTTCTCAAAATATGGGGGAGGGGGGCAAGCAATGGGCTCAATACTCTCATTGCAAACACAACTCAGTGAGCAATGAATCTGCCTATGAATTTGGCAAACTCTGAGCAAGCCTCGTCTCTCCTTTTTTGAGCCAGAGGTTTTTTGGGGGTTGGTTTGTTTGTTTTTAGTCTCCTAGTCCAAGGAAACTGTGACAATCAGATCTCTGGCAGCATTTCAAGGAAGATAAAGGTGGATGCTTATCAGCCTTGCCCTGAAAGACTTCTGTCGGACTCTTCACAGACTGGGTATGAATCATTATGGGCTGTGAATGAACACAATTCACAGCCATTTAAATCAAAAGAGGGGTTTTGGGACTAGCCATGGGTGGGTTCCAGCTGGCACTACTGCAGGTTTGCTCGTGTCCACATTATGCATGCATGCATGTGATTGATGCACACTGAGTGCACATGCACAGTGCAATTAAAATTGGTCTGTGCATGCACAGAACTGAAAAACAAGATGGAGGTGACAATAGGGCTGACTGGGAAACCGGTTTGGGGACGTGGCAGGTTCCAGCGACCCAGGCCGCCAAACCACTACCGGTTCGGCTGACACAGATAGTGGGACTGAGTGGGTGGACTCTGAACTAGGGCTTATTTTTGAGGTAGGGCTTACATTCGGTCAGTGATGACTAACCTTTTTCCCATCGTGTGCCAAATATAAGGGGAGCACAGGGGGGTCATGCGCAGGCACTGCCCGCACCCATAATTCTATGTGCACGACCCCCCCACACACCAATGCTTGCACGCCCCCCCCCGTGCACATGCACACATGACCCCTGCCTTCCCGCCACTTTTGGTGCATGATGGACCCGTGTTTCACCAGAGGCTTTCTAGGAGCCTGGGGAGGGGTAAAAGGCTGTGCAGAGGCTTCAGTAGGATTCCCTGAAGTTTCCGGAGGGAGAAAAATGGCTCAACGTGATAACCGGAAGTCCGTTCCCGAAGGTCGAAGTCAGCTGGCCAGCATGAACATCTGCACTGGAGCTGATAGGGCAACGCATCGCTTGCCCTAACAAATGGCTCTGCATGCCACCTGTGGCACATTGGCCATAGGTTCACCATCACGGCATTAGGTGCACGCTAAAAATTATGCTAGGGCTTATTTTCTGGATGGGTCTTATTTTTTCGAAAACATGGTAGTAGCCCAAGGGCAAAAAAACAGAATCATCCACAACATCCACATAAGATAAAGGTGTAACAGCTCCTATGCAGGACAGAGAGGCAAAAAAGCTCATTCTTGAACACCAAGTAGCAGTTAGAAGACAGAAGGAAAATACATGAATTGATGTGGGAGAACTGTGAATGCATATAGCCGTGATGGCAAACCTATGTCATGCGTACCACAGGTGGCACACAAGGGCACGCGAGGCATTGCCCTGTCAGCTACAGCACACGTGCGCATGCTGGCTAGCTGACTTCACCTTTTCCGGCCATTTTTTGCCCTCTGGAGGTTTTGGAATGGACTTCCAGTTTGCGCGTTAGGCCGTTTTTCACACTCCGGAGCCTTCAGGGAAACCTCCTGAAACCTCTGGAGGGCCTTCTAGGGGGGCGGGGGAGGCTGTTTTCACCCTCCCCAAGCTCCTAGAAAGCCTCCTAGGAGCGTGGGGAGGGTGAAAAAGGTGCATCAAAAGTGGGAGGAGGGCGGGGGTCATGTGCATAGCATTATGGGTGTGAGCACACCCGCGCAGACCCCCCTGCGCTTCCCCCGCTTTTGGCACGTGATCCAAAAAAGGTTAGCCATCACTGGCATATAGTATAGCCTTTATTGTCATTATACATCATGTATACAATGAAATTGGTTAAACGTGCTAAACCAAGTCAAAACCTTGCATTGATGTTCAAAGTTCAGAAAGCATCCATTTTGCATCTTGTCTTTCTTAACACCAGAGGTGGGTTCCTACCAGTACAGCCAAACTGGGCCGCTGGAACCAGCAGCGATCCACACCTGCTACGCCCCCGAAATGGTTCTTTCGTGGGCATGCATAGCACGCATCAAGCATGGGCATAGCGCATGGTGTATCCCTGAGCAAACCAGCAGTAGCAGCAGCCAGAACCCTCCCCTGTTTAGCACCCTTTCCAGGAGGTGGAAGGCTGGTTTCTGCCAGTGTTGACAGCAAGGGAGCAGGAGTTGGCAGAGTCCAAAGCAAAATCAGGGGTGCAGCAAAGAACTCGGCCGGACAAGGGGAATTCCAAGTCAAGAGGTCCAAAGTGTGCAGAAGGGTTGCCCATCTTTCCTTAAGCTTGGCTGCTTCGTTCAGCACCTTGATGCTTCCTTGCCAGTCGCTCCCTTCAGCAGGGTGCAGAGATCCTGAGAGGAATTGCGTGGGTCTAAGTGGGTCTAAGTGACCACACAGCAGCCTGTGTGGTGGCTGAGTTCAGCTCCGAGATCCCAGGAGGTTTCAGGCGCTTCCTCTTGGTGGTGATTTAAGGCTATCTCAAGCCACTTGTTCAATATTGTCTGGATTCTTCAACAAATCATTATTTGGATCGCTGGAACCATTTCCCCAGATTGTTTCTGGCTTCATCTGGGTATTCTGGTCTGAATCTTTTCAGAGATGTTTGTAGCCATGCTTGCACAGAGTAGAACCAGGCTCTCTGGAACTTGCAAATCTATCCTTAAGCTTCTTTCAAAGCCATCAGGTGTCAGGGTTCCAAATAGCATCCAAAACTAAATCAGAGTCCAAGGCAAAGTATTGCTCAAAGTTCCAATTTATTAAGAGAGCCAGGTTGGCACATCTGGGAAAACATAAATCAGAAAGCTTCCTGATTTTCCCACCCAGTTGAAAGTTCAAGATCTCACACCCCCAAGTCCATCCCATAGTCCAATCTCCCACTGCCATGCTGGCAGTTCCACCCACCCAGTTCCGGTCAGGTGCAGAGGTGCAAAGACAAAGGATGGCCTTGGCTTTCTAGAAAGAATTTTGTTATGGCTACATAGCATCTAACTACATACAATCCTCCCCTCCCATTTCCCCACAATCGAAAATGCATAGTAGAATAATAGAAAGTGTGGCAGGCCAAAGATCCAAAAGAAAAGATGGCTGCAGGCCTGACATCAGGTTCTACCCAAATCATTTTCTCCTTACTCTTTGTCAGACTTGCTTTTGATGCTTTAGAACAGACATGTCAAACTCAAGGCTTGTGGGCCAGATCCAGCCCACAAGCCCACCCTGGGAGCAGCAAGGGGCTGGCCCCAAAACCTTGGCCTGCCCGAGCCCAGCCCAGCCCAGCCCAGCCCAGCCCAGCCCAGCCCAGCTCCCCCTGGGCATGCACATAGGAGGAAGAAAGTGCAGGGGGGGACGCACTGATGGTGTCTGGCAGTAGCTGCGGCTCATTGGCCTTGCCCAGCCCCGCCCTGCTGTGCCCAGCCCACCCAGCCCCCTCCCAGCCCAGTCTCGCCTCGCCTTTCAAATTTCCTACAAAAATTTGAAACATTTCTTTCCTACAAATGGAAACAGTGAAAAAAAATCAAGCAAGAATATTTATTTGTTCATCATCCAATATAAATTTGAATACACATCCCCGGAAAGTCCAATGTTGCTGTTCTCAAACTGAATTATGGGAGTTTCTAGTTTCAGCATCTCTGGGTGGGAAACTCAGTCTTGTCCAGCAGTCAAGGTAAAACAATATAAAAACAAAGATCAAGAATTCACTGATCGATTAATGCAGCTCGGTTTAAGGAGGTACAGAGGAGAGAGTAGACCCATTTTTACTCATGTTACTAGGCGGATTTGCACAACGGCTTGGTTAGCTTTTGCAGCTTCTTTCTGGCTTCCGCTGCACCCGGTTTGTCACAAGCCAAGTGGTATCCATGGCAACAGCAGAGCGAATGTTGCTGGGCCCAGTTGTAACGAACTCAAAGGGAGCTGTAGGCCGGACTAGGAAGTTCCGGCACCTTTTTATTATTTCTGCTTGTGAGAAGGCAAAACCCAGCTTTGGGACTCTGAACTAACTCATTCGTCTGGATTTCCCTAAGGAGATGTTGGATGTTGAAACCCACCCCTCTCCTAGAAAAATGTAATATTTTAGGATATACTAAAAAGGCAGAATATTTCTCCTAAAAAGAGAAGTAGAAACTCAGAGAGGCAGAAACTCCGCTGCCCCCACCTTTGTCAATGGGCCATTAAGGCCTGAGCCAGTCTAGTCTACATAACAAAGAGCTACCCCCTTCAGGAGGACCCATTTAGCCAAGAGAAACTCAAACAAGGTTGGGTCTCGGGACAGCCTACACCTGTGATGGTGAACATATGGCACGTGTGCCACAGGTGGCATGCAGAGCCCTCTCTGCAGGCACACGAGACGTCACCCCAGCTCAGCTCTACTGCGCATATGTCTGTGCCTCCCATCAGCCAGCTGGTTTTTGGGTCTTTGCCGCATATGCACAGGGGGTGGGGGGCATGCAGGAGATGCATGCACATGTGCAGGGGTGCATGTGGGGGGGTTTGTGCATGCATGAGGGGGCAGAGGACTGGGGGGTCATATGTGCATGTGGGGGGACATGCATGCATGTTGGAGGTCGCATGTGGATGCATGGGGGAGGCTCACGGGGGTCATGCCCCGCATTGCATTGTGGGTGCACATCAGTGGTGGGTTTCAAAAAATTTTAGAACCTCTTCTGTGGGTGTGGCCTGCTTTGTGGGAGTGGTGTGGTGGCCATGTGACCAGGTGGGAGTGGCTTGCCAGCCATGTGACCAAGTGGGAGTGGCTTGGCAGTCATGTGACTGGGTGGGCATGGCCAACTTGTAAAATGTGGTGAAACTCACTTAACAACGCTCTTGCTTAGCAACCAAAATGTTGGCTCAGAAACTCTGGCATTTGAAGCACACAAGTCTTAAAGCTGTCAAGTTACAAGATCCTTGCACCCCCAACCCTTTAGAAAAAAAACCCCAGGGGTGTTCAAACTTAATAGCTTTAAGACTTTAAGGTTTAAATAGGACTCTTAGAGACAGGCAGGGCGATTGGTGAGCCAGCCAATCAGTGAGCAGCGGGTGGGGCAAGCGTGGTGCAGACGGGTGGTGGGAGGGAGCTGGAACCGGTTCTAAACAGCACGGTAGATTTGTGGAACCTCTTCTAGACAAGAGGTTAGAACTGGCAGGAACCCAGAATGCGGCCGCGCGAGCGATTGTGGGTGCACCTCGCTTCACCCACATAACACCTATCCTCCGCGAGCTGCACTGGCTACCTGTCGATCTCCGGGTACGCTTCAAGGTGCTACTTGCCACCCATAAAGCCCTCCATGGTAGTGGATCTGGGTACTTGAGAGACCGCCTACTGCCAATTACCTCCACACGACCTATTAGATCTCACCGACTAGGCCTCCTCCGAGTTCCATCTGCCGGTCAATGTCGACTGGCAACTACGCGGAGGAGAGCCTTCTCGTTGGCAGCTCCGACCCTGTGGAACGATCTCCCCGTGGAAATTCGTACCCTCACCACCCTCCAGACCTTCCGCACAGCCCTTAGAACTTGGCTATCCCGTCAGGCCTGGGGTTAAGACTACAACCCGCCCAAATAATATGAATGTTGTGTTTTAATTATGTATTGTCTTATATGTTAAAAGTTTGTCTCCCCCCCCCCTTTTAAGTTGTGAGCCGCCCTGAGTCCCCCCAGGGAAAAGGGCGGCATATAAATAAACTTTAAATCTAAAAAATCTAAAAATCTAAACCCACCCCTGGTGCATGTGCACAGGAATGGGAAGCTCTGGGGCGGGGCCCTGAGAAGGCATAAAACCACGGCACTCTCAGCATCTCCTCCCTTTTTTTGCTCAGGAGCTCAAGCCATGTGATCCTGTCCACCATTAAAACCATCTTTCCAAGCAGCCTCATTTCCAGTGTCTTTTTCCCCCCTTGGAACTGAACCCAGAAGGACATTTCTTCCAAAAGAGGAATCCCAGGTCAGACGGGAGAGGCAGAAAAGAGGGAGCCCCGATGTCCCTTGCTGGATCTTTTGCGGAGATTCGAGGCAAAAGTCTTCTCTGCATCAAGTTGGAAGTGAACATGGAGATTTTTAAAACTGTCATGCAGATAGTCCTGTAAAAGTTCATTTAGGGATTGTTCAAAGTTACAAAGTGAGCTGTGAGCGTTTTTCACACTTATTACTGATGTAGCATCCCCACAGTCACATAATCAATATTCAGATGCTTGGCAACCAATTCAGATTATTCATATTTATGACAGCTGCAGTGTCCCAGTCAGAGGTGGTATTCAGCAGGTTCTGACGAGTTTTGGAGAACCAGTGGCAGAAATTTTGAGTAGTTTGGAGAACTGACAAATCCCACCTCTGGCTGGCCCCGACCCCATCTATTCTCTGCCTCCCGAGTCCCAGCTGATCGGGAGGAAATGGAACTTTTGCAGTATCTTTCCCCTGCCATGCCCACCAAGCCATGCCACGCCCACCAAGCCACACCCACAGAAACAGTAGTAAAAAATTTTGAACCCACCATTGCTTCTATACCATTTCAGACAGGTTTCTTCAGACTCTTAAAAACCACCAGTGATGAAACACCCACAACGTCTGAAGGCAAACTGTTCCACTGGTTAATTGTTAACTGTTAGGAAGTTTCTCCTTAATTTCAGGTTGCTTCTCTCCTTGATTATTTTCCATCCATTGTTTTTGTCCTACCCTCTGGTACTTTGGCAAATAATTTGACTCCCTCAAATCCTTGAAAACTGCCAACCTGCCACCCTAGTCCTTTTTTTTCTGGACTAGCCAAACCCAATTCCTGCAACTGTAACTGTTCTTCATATATTTTAGTCTCCAGGCCTTTAATCACCTTAGTTGCTCTTCTTTGCATTTTCTCCAAAGTCGCAACACCTTTTTGTAATGTGGTGACCAATCTGGATGCAGTATTCCAGGTGCAGTTCTACCAAGGATTTATAAAGGTACTAATACTTCATGTGATTTTGATTCTATGCTTCTGTTTATACAAACCTTATACCAAGATTGTATTAGCTTTAGGCTGTGGCTGCACACTGCTGACTCATGTTTAAGTGATCGTCCACTAGGACTCCAAGGTCCTTCTCATAGTTACTGTTTTTGAGTCAGGTTTCGGCCAATCTGTATTTGTACCTTTCATTTTTCCTGCCTAAGGATAAAACCTTGCTTTTCTTCACATTAAATTTTACTTTGTTGGCTAGGGCCCATCTTTTTGAGCTTGTCTTCTGGGGTGCTGGTTAGTCCTGCCAGCTTGGTGTCATCTGCAAATTTGATGAGTTCCCCTTCTATTCCCCCACCTAAGTCATTTATGAAGATATTGAAGAGTACTGGGCCTAAGACAGAACCTTGAGGTACTCCACTGCTTACTTCCCTCCATGTACAGTAGATGTAGTACCATGAAGGACTACTCGTTGAGTACAGTTTGTCAACCAGTTACAAATCCATCTGGTGGTGATGCTGTCTATCCCACATTTTTCTAGTTTACCAAGAAGTTGATTGTGGTCTACTTTGCTAAACGCCTTGCTGAAGTCTAAATGTACAATCTCCACAGTATTTCACTGGTCTACTAATTTAGTGACTTTCTCAAAGAATGAAATAAAATTGGTTTAGCATGATCTGTTTTTAACAAACCCATGCTGGCTACTAGTTATAGCTAGTGGTTAGAGCCAAGGTGGCGCAGTGGTTAAATGCAGCACTGCAGGCTACTGCTAGATCAGCAGTTCAGCGGTTCAAATCTCACCGGCTCAGGGTTGACTCAGCCTTCCATCCTTCCGAGGTGGGTAAAATGAGGACCCAGATTGTTGGGGGCAATATGCTGACTCTCTGTAAACCGCTTAGAGAGGCCTGAAAGGCCTATGAAGCGGTATATAAGTCTACTGCTATATAGCTTTATTTGTTTCTAGATGATCACAGATTTGTTTGGGTTTTTTAATTTTTTTCCAGTATCTTCCCAGGTATTGATATTAGGCTGATTGGTCTGTAGTCTCCTGAGTCTATTTTTCCCCCTTTTTTGAAGATGGGAACCACATCAGCTCTTTTCCAATCCTCAGGTAGTTCCCAGGGGATCCAGGAATTTTGAAAGATGTGGTACAAAGGTTCTGAGATGACATCTGCCAGCTTCTTCAGAACTCTGGGATGTAATTCATTAGGTCCCGGTGATTTATCTTCATCAAGATCAGACAGGTGTTCTCTTACCATTTTCTTGCTTATTTTAATTTTAACTTTTAGTCTGTCTTTTACAGTTATGTTTTTGGTAAGTTGGGCTATAGTTTCTTTTTCTGTGAAGAAAATTCTTCCAATTCTGTTATTCTGTTATACTAGTTTCTGCCCCACTCTTTCCAGAAGGGGAGGTGGCTGTGGCTGTAATTCTCACCCACTTTACCAATATAACAATTGGTGTCAGGGAGGTGCAGTCAGGGGAGGCAGGGGAGGCGGGGCCTCACCAGTGTCATGAGGGGGGGAAAAGAAAATTAAATTAAAAGGAAAAAGGCTAAGGTAGTTGCTGCCAGAATGACTCTGCTTAGTGCTAACTGCAGGGGGAGGCCAGAGAACTATGGGCTCCTTTGCATAAGGAATTTTTCACCTTTTAACACTTGCTCAGTTAAGAAAGGGTTAAAAGGCGAAAAATTTCTTATGTAAAGGAGGCCCGTAGTTCTCTGCCTCCTGATCTGGGAGCAGCAAATCGTGCCTGTTGCTTTTTTATTTAATTTTTTACATTTTCATCATGGCGGGCGGACAAGAGGAGAGTTGAAATGATCCTCTGACACAGCTGGAAAAGGTGGGCCCGAGGGAGGGGGCTGGGGGGAGGAATTCAAAATTCCAATCATCCATCCCCTATAATATGCAGCTATAAAGTGATATTTGATGTTTGACCGAGTATATAAGTGTAGTAATATGGAACATCATTTTGAAATGGTCAGTTTCCTATAGAAAATTATAGTTATTCTTGAACACTTCCCAAAATTCACTGCAACATGTATGTGTTATTTGGTTCACCAGTTGAAACAGAAATAGGTCCCTGAAGAATATTTAAAGTGGTAAAAAGAAACTGACTTCTTCAAATGAGGAGCCCGGACAAGGCTGGAGAGAGAGCCGCGGAGGCAAAAGGCGAAGAGGGGTGGGGATGGGGCTATTCCATCCCCTTTTTGGGGTGCCCCGCTTTTTGCACTCTGCAAGCCAGGCCCGCAGCGGCAAGAGGCTCAGCTCCGCTTCTATCGTCCCCGCTCTCCGCTCCAGAGAAGCCGGCCGTGGGCAAGTCTCCGCAGCACCGGTTCCGTCTCCAAGCAGCTCCGGGAGGAAATGGGCCAACCCCGCTTCCCTACCCGGACTTTCCGGGAGTGGAGGACCCACATTCCACTCCCCCTTCCAAGCCCCGAGTGGCCAGCCTTTCACCTGCACGGCTCTCGCTCCGGCGTCGTCTGGGCTCCTCTCGGCGGGCCTGCCAGACCTCTGGGAGAAAGCGACGGGAGCTGAGGCTGGCCACTCGGGGCTTGGAAGGGGGAGCGGAATGCGGGAACTCCGCTCCCAGAAAGTCCGGGGAGGGAAGCGGGGCTGGCCCGTTTCCTCTCGGGGCTGCGGAGATTCGCCCACTTCTCTGGAGCAGGGGGGGGGGTGATAGAAGCGGACCTGAGCCTCTTGCCACTGTGGGCCTGGCTTGCGGAGTGCAAAAAGGGGAGGGGGCCTCTTGGAACACCCCCACTCCCACCTTTCTTCGCCTTTTGCCTCCGCGGCTCTTGCTCCAGGCTGGACAGGAACCGGCGCTCTTCTGCTGCGGGCGGGACGTATTCCTGGTGGCCTGTGGCTCTGGCGCCTGCAAGGTGAGAGTGTTTGCCCTGCGTGGCAGGCAAAAGCCGAAAGAAAGTGCCCCACCGCTTCTGTTTGACATAGAGGCGCCCCGCGCCCCGCAGCTGGGTCAGACATAGCTGCGGGGCGTGAGACGCCTCTATTTCGGACAACCGCTTTCTCTCTTTTTGCCTCACCAGCCATAAGCTTCACCGCACATCACTGGTTGGTGTACTACTTCAATGAGTGTACCTCCTCAATCAGAATTACACTGAAACCCAGCTCTTGGGGGAGGGGTCACTTCTAAAGCAAATTCTCCTGCATGAAATGGGGAGAACTTCAGAGAAAACGGAGGCCCATTGTGTGACTTCTAGCTCGAAGGTGCTGGGGCAGGCTGCAGAGAGCACTGCCCCTCATCATACAGCTTCTCATTGGGCTCCAGGGCCTCAGCCAGATCAATCCCTCCCTCCTGGAGTGACTCCGGGGTCCCCATCCCAAAGTGAACCTCTTCCTAGCAGTGGTGTCACCATCGAGGGAGGGAGCTGATTCCTTGGTCTTCTTGGTTTCATTAATAAAATAGCTGTGGTGAGAACAACCACCAATTAAAAGAATTGTTCATTATTTAAGAGCCTGATTTCCTGAAGAATTTCAGTGGCGCAATCTGTGGAGGTTTGGGAGGTGCAGAAAAGAGATTTCCAACTCCTGCAGAGAAGGGGTGAGGCTGGATGGGCATCCCACCCAGGAGTGGCTGGCAAGGCCTCTTACAGCGGGGACATGCAAGGCTGGATTCCACCACAAGGCAACCCACATGCAAGCGCTGTGCTTGTGTTCCCCCGCCTCACAACCTCCTTTGAATCAAATGGTCAGGAGGAGCTCTGGACATCTGTGTGTCCACTGCTGGGAAGAGAGTGTTGTTTTAGCTGCTTCAATTTGGGCAGAAAGAAAAAGCCCTGGGAAGATGGTCGGCATTTTCATTTGCTTTGTTTCAGTTTCTTTCTTGCACAACATTTAAGGATCACTTCTTACGGGAACAGGAATCCTGCTGACTCCCAAGACAAAAAGAAGGGACAGAATATGCTGTTCAGAAGATGTTATGCAATCCCCCCCCCCACCTCTCTCTCACACACACGGCTGTATACATGGTCTGCGTGAAACAAATGAGGGAGGGATGGGATCAAGGGAGGATCCCTCTGGATCCCAGTTGTGTAGGTTAGCTGTTGAGTTGTTGGCTCCATTCAATAGGGCTTTTATGCAACAGACACCCACACACACTTATGCAAAAGCATACCCCGCAGTCCAAGAGAGAAAAAGAAATGGCGCCTGGCCCAACTTCAGGCTCCCGGTCTGATTCCCCCCCCCCCTCTGTTGTCAGATGAACAAAGGAAGCTTTTTCACAACCCTGAATCTGTTCCAGGGGTTTGTCCTGTAAAAGGGCCTCTTCTCCTCTGGAATGTTCCCTCACATTGCAGATGTCCCCCTCTTCATTTAACAGACCAATTGGAGGGAGGGGCTGTCCATTAGTCACAAACATCTGCTAAATGTCATTCCAGGAACGTGGTGCAAATCCCGCAAGTTGCACCAAGTGACACAACAGAGGCAAGGATATTGTGATGCAAACAAATACTTTTGGTGGCAATATAGGCACCTGTTGGAAGGAATGTCCATGTGGGTTCAGTTCCAAGAGGGGAGAAAGACACTGGAAACAGGAAGGCTATTTGGACAGATGGTTTAATAGTGGAGAGGGAGGGAGGGAGGGATGGATACATACATATTCAGTCTATCTGCTGATATTCTGCCTTGGTTATGTGTCCATCTTTCCATTTTTTCTAGGATAGGATAGCAATAGCAGTAGCAATAGGAATTAATAGAATAGAATAGAATAGAATAGAATAGAATAGAATAGAAGCTGGAAGGGACCTTGGAGGTCTTCTAGTCCAGCCCCCTGCTCAAGGTTAATTCCAGGTTGTTTCTCTCTTTGATCAGTTTCCAACCATTATTTCTGGTCCTGCCCTCGGGTGCTTTGGAGAATAATCCGATCCCTTCTTCTTTGTGGCAGCCCCTCAAATACTGAAATACTACTATCATGTCATCCCTAATGCTTTTCTTTAGACTAGTCAGACCCAAAATCCACAGCTGTTCTTCATGTGGTTTAGTCTCCAGGCCTTTGGTCATCTTAGTTGCTCTTCTCTGAACTTTTTCCCAAGTCTCAACATCTTTTTTGTAGGATGGTGACCAAAATTGGTTGCAGTATTCCAGTTGTGACCTTGGTAGGGTTGGCACTAATACTTCATGTCATCTTGAATCTATGCCTTTATTTATACAACCCAGGATTGTATTTGCGTTTTTGGGAACATTGCTGGCTCCTTCAAATAAACATCCACTAGGACTCCAAGGTCCCTCTCACAGTTACTGTTTTTGAGCCAGGTCTAGCCTAAACTGTACTTATACCTTCGGTTTTTCCTGCCTAAATGTAAAGCTTTGCTTTTCTCCATATTAAAATTCATTTTGTTGGATAGGGCCCATTGTTCAAGTTTGTCAAGATCTTTTGTATCCTGAGTTTTCTTCTGCGTTGTTGGCTATTCCTGCATTTAGTATAATCTGCAAATTTGATGAGTTCCCCTTCTATTCTCTCATCTAAGTGATTTATATAGATATTGGAGAGTACTGGTCCTAAGACAGAACCTTGTGATACCCCACTGCTTACTTCTTTCCATGTGGGTGTAGTACCATGAAGGACTACTCATTGAGTACAGTTTGCCAGCCAGTTATAAATCCATCTGATGGTGATGCTGTCTATTCCACATTTTTCTAGCTTACCAAGAAGTAGGTTGTGGTCTACTTTGTCAAATGCCTTGCTAAAGTCTAAGTATACTATGTCCACAGCATTTCACTGTTCTTCTAATTTAGTGACTTTGTCAAAGAGTGAAATAAAATTGTTTTGGCATGATCTGTTTTTAACAAACCCATTCTGGCTGCTAGCTATAACTCTACTTGTTTCTAGATTATCACAGATTTGTTTTTTGGTTTTTTTTTATGTGTGAATAACTAGAAATAAATAAAGTAAAAAATATTTACTTCTTTTTTATCTTTTAGTTTATCAGAGAGATCCTTGTGCAACCATACTGATTTTTTGTTGGATTTCTTGTTTTTCTTTTTCAGTGGTATTGTATTGGACTGGGATTTTGTGATCATATTTTTCAGTGTTTTCCACACTTGTTGAATTGTTTTCCCCTTTAAGATTTTTATCCATGGAATTGTTTTTAGGCTTTGAGCTTGTTAAACCCAGGTCTTTTGAAATTTAAGACCTTGATTGGATTATATTCTATTGCTTGTGTTTGCATTATATTGAATTCCAATATGATGTTGTCACTCTTGCCCAAAGTTCTGGCAATTTCAACTCTCTCTATCACTTTTTCTCTATTGCCAAGAATTATATCTAGCATAGCTAGTTCCCTCCTCTACCTTTCGGAGACAAAGTTGTCAGCTAAGTTGTTAAGAATCTGTTCGCTCTTCCACTTGCTACAGAATTTGTCTCCCAGTTGATACCAGGGTAGTTAAAGCCTCCCAGTATTTCTGTGGTATGTTTCCCTACATACATTTGTTAATTGATTAGCAAAAGGTTTGCGGGAGGCAAACACAATCAGCACCCAAAGAGATGCAGACAGGCCATGCTTTGAACTAGAGAAGGTGGGGAGAAATGGGCCACATATTTGGCCTTGTAGAGGGGTGAAGTCTTCCATCTATCTGGGGAGAGAAATTGGATCAGGGCGATGACCGGGAAGCTGGTGCAGTTACAGACTGAGATATATCAGTAAAATACGGTAGATGTCTGCTTGCATGCTGTTTTTAATTAGAGAGATACATTACAAACCTAAAATGGATTACATAGAAAATGTGGAATGAATCTATAGGAATTGATCAATATATTTTGCATCTTTGAATACACACCAGTGGTGGGATTCAAATAAATTAACAACTGGATCTCTGCCCTAATGATTACTTCCAACAACCAGTTCACCAAACTACTCAGAAAGTTAATAACCAGTTCTCCTGAAATGATGCGAACTGGCTGAATCCCACCAGTGGAAGGAAAGAAGGAAGAGGATGGGGGGAGGGAGAGAGAAAAGAAGGAAGGGGAGGGAGGGAGAGAGGAAAGAAGGAAGGAAGGGAAGGGAAGGGAGGGAGGGAGGGAGGGAGGGAGGGAGGGAGGAAGGAAGGAAGGAAGGAAGGAAGGAAGGAAGGAAGGAAGGAAGGAAGGAACAAACACAGCGGTGGGATTCAAATAATTTAACAACCGGTTCTCTGTCCTAATGATTTCTTCCAACAACCAGTTCACCGAATGGTTCAGAAAGTAAACAACTGGTTCTTCTGAAATGGTGCAAACTGGCTGAATCCCACCACTGAATACACCTTAAGTTCAGTAAATGATCGGTAGACTAGCCAAGTTGCAGAACAATTATTCCAATTTCTTCTTTACAAATATTTTTAAAAGACTGTTTCATTGGACATTGTCAGTAATAGGTTCTATAAAGTTTGCAAGCTATCTAAAATGTTTCCATTGTTAAAGCATAATTCTAGTATTTGTATTATAATATAACTGCATGTCCATCCACATTTGTGTGGTGTAAAAAAAAGTCAAGATAGCAGCCAGTCCCACCCTTTTTATGTCTCATGATCTCCAGATTGTGGACATCATCTTAACTTTTTTTGCCTTCCTGCCCCCCCCCCCCCCATGTACTGTCCACTACCACTGCGGGGGCAGTTCTTGTTGATCTGATGAAAATTCTCTGCCAAAGTCTTCCAAACAGATTCAGAGAGATTTCCAGAGTTTAAAAAATATTTTTCAAAAATGTTATTAGTACAAAAGAAAAGATTTTCTTGAAAAAAAGATACAACTGCTTCAAAGGTTTCTGTTTTTTAAAAACGGTCAAGGATCTCCCTGCCCAGTTGTCTGACTTTAGTGGGCGCTGCTTGTCTCCACTTCCTAGCTGAGGGAGCTATGTTGACTGATGCCCCCCCCCCCCATGTGGTCACCTGATCATCATGATTGTAGACTGAGGCACATGGTACAGTGTTACCTTCCCGTCGAAGTGCTAATTGCATTTGCATGCTTTCAAACTACCAGGTGGACAGGAGAAAGGTTATTGATGGGCTTCTAATTTGCAAAAAAACAAGCAAAGAAAAATCAAGTTGTATGACAGGTGTATGAAGAGCCTGGTAAATAAACCAATGCATGAGGATGAATCGAAAATAGGTAACACTGCAATATTTAAAACTTGCAGACATACAATATATGCCCTATTGCCGAGATAGAGTCGTGGTGGCGCAGTGGTTTGAATGCAGTATTGCAGGCTAATTCTGCTTGTTGCCAGCACTTCGGCAGTTTGATTCTCACCGGCACAAGGTTGACTCAGCCTTCCATCATTCCGAGGTTGGTAAAATGACGAGGACTCAGATTGTTGGGGGGCAATATCAGAGGTAGGTTTCTGCCGGTTCACCCCAAATTGGACAAACCAATAGTGGCGGCGGGAGGCTCCACCCATCTGCCTGGATGCTTCTGCGCATGTGCAGAAGCATTGCACAAGCGTGCGAGTGCGTTCACACGAACGAACCGGTAGTAAAATAAATTGAAACCCACCACTGGGCAAGATGCTGACTTTGTAAACTGCTTAGAGATGACTGTGAAATGCTATAAAGCGGTATATAAGTCTAAGTGCTATTGCAGCGATGGCTAACCCCTTTGTCTTCCCGTGCCGAAAGCGTGTGTGTGTATGTCCACACCCATAATGCAATGCACGCGTGACACCCCCGTGTTCCCCACCACCTGCATGCGATCCCTTCCGCCCCTCCATGCATGGGTGCGTGTCTCCCGCATGTGCAGCAGAGACCTGAAAATCAGCTGATTGGTGGGAGACGCACGCACATACACAGTGGAGCTGACCTGTGGTGATGGCTTAAGTGCCCACAGAGAGGGCTCCATGTGCCACCTGTGGCAGGTGTGCCATAGTTTTGCCATCACAGTGCTATTGCTATATTCCTCTAACAATTGTGATCAAATCCAGGCCAGCCTTCCCTACCAGTGTCTGCCATATGACCTCACTTTCCCCTTACTCTCAGCCAACAAGGATGCTTGCTGGAAAGGAAGGCACCATGATCAAACATTTCTAATAGACTCCAAATTAATAAGCTTGTGTCCGTAGTGGGAAAGAGGCTGCTATTTGCCCGCTAAGTTGGAAGCAAGAACTTTTACAAAATTAGTTGAAACCTTTTGAAAATAAGACTTTCATGGGGATGGTGATCATGTCCATGGTGGAGAAGTTCCAGGCACAGACTGGCTTTATGAAAGCATTAACCCTTCCTACGGGAAGACACACACGGCAGGATGAAAGCAGCAGGAGCAGTTTGGTAATACAGGTCTTTTTCCGATGAAACACGGGAAGCCTCCCACCCAGCCATCACGATGGCAAGGTGACCATTTGCCTCTTTCTCTTCTCTTTGGTCATGACCGCATCGTAATAGCCTTGGAATTTGATACAGAAGAATGGAATTGGGATGATGATGGTCAGGATGCCACATAGGGCTGTGCAGGCTCCAATCATTTTGCCAACTGGAGAGTGGGGTACCACGTCTCCATAACCAACTGTTGTCAAGGTGACCACCGCCCACCAGAAAGCTGAGCCGATATCCAGGAAAGGTGTGTATGCGTTGTCTTCAATGATGTCTACAAAATAACAGAGAGAGCCAAAGAAAAGGATTTCGAAGAGTAGAACCACGAGGAGCAGGAGGATCTCCCTGATGAGGGCCCTGGAGGTATAGGACAACACTCTTAGCATCAAAGGGGTCTCCACCAGCTTGAGGACCTTCAAGAGTTTGAAGAAGTACAAAGCACGCAAGAAGTCCAGCCAGAATACAAAACCCGGATGGCTTTCAGGATGCCTATACCAGGAAAGTTCAACGTAAACGGGGAAGAAGGAGAGAAAGTCGGCTGCATTCAGTGGGCTTTGAAGGAATTCCTTCTTCCTTGGGCAGGAAAGGAGTCGAGAAAAGAATTCAAGCATGAACCAGAGGACGCAGAAAAGTTCCGTGAGAAGGAGGTAAGGGGTCTTGGTGTTAAAGGGACTGTCCGCTTCAGTGTGAAGGTATGAAGCAAGGCTGGTCTGGTTTTCCAGGATGTAAAAAGGCAAAAAATGGGTGTCTTCAAAAGCTTTGGCAATAAAAAGGCAGCATAATCCTATATTGAAGAATAGACACACAGCAGCCAAGCCCTGTTGGGGAGGGGAGAAAGAGAGGAGGTCAGCAGGATGGATGGATCGCTTTATCAATCAAAGGTATACACCCGCTCTCTGACCCTGAATATCAGGGTGGCTGTGCAAATATCCCGTGCAAAATGCCAGCAGTGCAAGTGAGTTCAGTTAAAGAGGCTCAGCTTTTAGCACACGGATCACCCCTCTGAATCCAGGGCATCAGAGTGAACTGTCTGAAACTAGAGCCTTGGGGGCGAAATGACATGGTCATTTCGTGGTAGTATTCAGCATGTTCTGACCAGTTCTGGAGAAGAGATGGTGGAAATTTTGAGAAGTTCGGAGAAACGGTAAATCCCACCTCTGACTGGCCATGCCGCATCTATTCTCTGCCTCCCGAGTCTCAGCTGATCAGGAGGGAATGGGGATTTTGCAGTATCCTTCACCTGGAGTGGGGAGGGAATGGGGATTTTGCAGTAATCTTCCCCTGGAGTGGGGAGGGAAAGGAAATTTTACAGTATCCTTCCCCCTGGAGTGTGGTGGGAATGGATATTTTACAGCATTCTTCCCCTGGAGTGGGGAGGGAATGGGGATTTTGCAGTAACCTTCCCCTGGAGTGTGGTGGGAATGGAGATTTTGCAGGGTCCTTCCCCTGGAACGGGGAGGGAATGGGGATTTTGCAGTATCCTTCCCCTGCCATGCCCACCAAGCCACAACAGTAGTAGTAGTAGTAAAACCAGTAGTAAAAACAATTTGAATCCCATCACTGAAATGACCCCTCATTTTCTTAAAATGCATTCTTATTCAACCTCCGTCTGCTTGAGAAAACAGCCCTTGCAAAGAGAAGAGGATTTTAGAGAAATCCCCCAGGTTGGCTGGTGGGGCTCCTGTACATACCTGAGGCTAGCTGGCCAAATGTGGGTCTGAATAGTCGATCTTTCAGAGGACAAACCTCTCTCTAACATCTGGTTCTCCCCACTCCCCCTTCTATCTATTCCCATCCATAAGCTCAGGAACAGCCTCCTCCCAGGTACTCCCTGGAGAATTTCTCCTTCCCCTCCAAAAATTCAGGGAGGGGAATGTCTGCCCAATTTCTCTGCTCATGAACTTGGGGAAGAATTGTTTGTGTGTGTGGGGGAGGGGGAGAATCCTATCTCTGGCCAGCTTTGTCTGAGCTAGAGGAGGAGGCTGGAGGACGCTGGAGGACGCTGGAGGCTGTTTCAATGCTGCATCCTGAATAGGTTGATTTCCACCCCATGGGGAGCTAATCAAATAGCCATTCTTACTTTTACTACTATTATAATGAGCAGCAAGATTTATACTTGATGTGCCATGCTCTTCATCCCAACAATCCTGAAGGTATTCTCTTATAACGCCTGAGAGAAACGGACCTCAAAATGAATAAACTGCCCTTCAGCTGATCCTCAGCCTGTCTTGCAGGTCCAGGAAACTCAACCAAATGGCTGCCCTCCAGCTGCCCTTGAACTCTCTTAACAGTAACAGAGTGGGAAGGGACCTTGGAGGTCATCTAGTCCAACCCCCTCTGATGCAGGAGACCTGTACGAGGGATTTGAGCCACCAAATTGCCAACCTTTATGATCGACAAGCTCAGGATCTTAGCCACTGAGCCCTGCAGGGAGACAAAAGTTCAGCACAGTTCTGAAAGAGTGACCAGCCGCTTCACGCTAACAAAACGGGCGGGTGCCTTTGGCTCGGCCTTGGGTTATGGCCCCTGAAGAGACCGAGAAAAACACTGAGGCAAGACTGCAAGGAGCACATGCTGCCCCCCCCAAACCGTAGTTGACCTTTGCACTTAAACTGGAGAAAGGCTTCTCAAACATGGTCCAGATTCTGGTCCTCCATCGGCCCCTCCAGGCACTTTGGTTCCTTCCTGCCTGGTCCAGGAGCCCAACCACCGCTTGGTCTTCCTCCCGGAGGCCGTACTCTTCCTTTTGCCTCTCAGCGATGGCCAATTTCTGCCAGCAGCAGGGTGCCAGGGGGGCGTTGCTGAAACCCCAGAAGGCCAGCTCCTCATCCAGGGCCGACTTGCAGGTCAGGTCAGGGCAGTGCAGCTCTTTGGTTCTGTAGTAGTTGAGCACCTCCTCAAAGAGGCAGGAACTTCTGTCAAAGAAGAACTCCTTGGTGTCCGGGTCGTAGTCGAAAGTGGTGGCTGCCTGGGGCTCCGTCAGGCGGCATAGCCTGGTGCCAGGGAAAGCCTGGAGGGTGCTGGCATAGGTCTCAAACCGGAGACCCCCAATGTTCAAGGAGATCTTTTCCTCCAATGGTTTCATCTCTTGCAACTGGCTGCCAAGAACAGGAAAAGGTCTGTCGTCATAATCATCAACATCATCATCATCATCATCATCATCATCAAGAACAGTGATGGCAAACCTTTTTGGCACCAAGTGCCCAAAATGGAATATGCTTACATGCGTGTCGGAGCACTGGAAACTTGAAGAACAGCTGGTTGACGTGCACATGCCTGTTTTTGGCTGTTTTTAGGGCCATTTTCAGGCTGTTTTCAGGCCATTTTGGCCCAGAAAAAGGCCCAAAAATGTCCTGAAAATGTCCTGAATACAGGCCCAAAAAAGGCCTGTTTTTTGCCATATTGTGCCATTTTTGGAGCCGTTTTCAGGCCATTTTCCAGCCCTCTGGTGCCCACAAAAACCAGCTGCCAAAAACCAGAAGAGGAGCTGGTGATGGCGCACGTGACCACAGAGCATGCCATAGGTTTGCCATCACAGATCTAGAACATTCATCCAGGAGATAGCAGAGGCTTCATTATCCAGTGATTTGGCTGTAGCTAGGAATCATGGAGGTACTATTAACATTATTCTTACTATTATTAAGAGCCCAATTCTTTTAATACTGTTTTAGAAGAAAAGTGTTGGGAGACTGGAGATTTTACAATATCCTTTCCCCTGGAGTGAGGAGGGAATGGAGATTTTACAGTATCCTTCCCCTGGAGTGGGGAGGGAATGGAGATTTTACAGTATCCTTCCCCTGGAGTGGGGAGGAAATGGAGATTTTGCAGTATCCTTCCCCTGGAGTGGGGAGGAAATGGGGATTTTGCAGTATCCTTCCCCTGGAGTCAGGAGGGAATGGAGATTTTGCAGTATCCTTCCCCTGGAGTCAGGAGGGAATGGAGATTTTACAGTATCCTTCCCCTGCAGTGAGGAGGGAATGGAGATTTTACAGTATCCTTCCCCTACCATGGCTATGAAGCCATGCCATGCCCACCAAGCCACACCCACAGAACCAGTAGTAAAAAAAATTGAATTCCACCACTGACATTACTTCCTTCCAATATTTCCTAGTTAAGGAGGGACTTCTGTGGATCACAGTCACACTGTTTCTCCAAACATTTAGAAAAAAGAGGTTGTCCACCAGAGACTAAGGGACAAGCTCTCAAATACTTCCTTCATACTTCATACTTCATTAGTATAATTCTTTCTGGCTGTTTCTTGACCATTGGAAACAGTGCCCCAGAAGTACGTAATAAAATATCAAAAGAAGTATTACATTTAACTCATTCATTTTAGCACCTTAGATTTTTTTTTTAAAGTTAAATCATCTGATTCTTTCAAATACCTGACCATCCTTTGGATGGTTCCTCCCAGCTATGGAGCCCAAAGTAATTAACACAGTAATTTTCTCAGAAAGATCCAGGCTGAACCAGGGGTGAAATTCAAATTTTTTTATTACCAGTTCTGTGGGCGTGAATTGGTGAGCGTGGCATGCCTTGATGGGCATGGTAGTGGAAGGATACTGCAAAATCCACATTCCCTCCCCACTCGAGGGGCCAGCCAGAAGTATTTGCCTGTTCTCCGAACTATTCAAAATTTCCACTACCTCCAGAACCTGTCAGAACCTGCTGAATATTACCCCTGGGTTGAACATGAAACCCAGTTGCCTCTTTAATTGTCTGCTCAGGGAACATGAATTATTTGAAAATTGAGGATTTAAAAAGAAACAAATTAATCAAATGCATAACCTTTCCTGAAATTTTGAGCAAATATTTCCATAGCTAGCTGAATGATTTATTGAAAATTAGAAAAATAAGAAAAATAAATATATGACTATGAGAAAAATAAGAACTACAATTCAGTTCTGAAGCTCACAAACCCCATAAGGTAAAGATTCCCCTTACACATACTGTATGTGCTAATCGTTCCCAACTCTAGGGGGTTTCAACGCCAAAGACCTAGCGCTGTCCGAAGACGTCTCCATGGTCATGTGGCCGGCATGACTAAACGCCAAAGGCTCAACGGAACGCTGTTACCTTCCCACCAAAGGTGGTTCCTGTTTTTCTACTTGCATTTTTTACATGCTAGGTTGGCAGAAGCTGGGACAAGTAACGGGAGCTCACCCTGTTACACGGCTCTAGGGATTCGAACCACCGAACTGCCAACATTTTTGATCAACAAGCTCAGTGTCTTAGCCACTGAGCCACCGCGTCCCCACAAAACCCATACCAGAGAGTAAAAAGTTCCTGGTTGTAATTAAATGTTAAATGTATTCAGCTGGTTTCTGCCCAAACACAAGTGGTAGTAACAACCCGAGTCTTTTACAATCCACCCAAATGGAAGCACCAGACCTGGCTCCTTCTTCGATATAAAGGATGTTGAGCCCCTGGAACTGGCTTTATGTCACTCCTCACTGGCATCCAAGAACGCCACTTTTCAACTCCTGGTTCCTTCCCCAGCTCCACTGAGGCTCCACCAACCTTCTCCTTCTCTTTTCTCTTTTTACCTTTAATCTTGTAGAGCAGTTTTGCAGAGTCTTGGAAAAAGCAGCCTGCAAAAGGAAGAAGAAGAAGAGGAGGAGGAGGAGGAGAGGAAAACAGGATGTGCTCAGGCTCATGTCCAACTCGTGGAGGCCAAAAAAACAAAGCCAGGCTCTAAACAGAGGCACCAGAGGGGGGAAGGGGGAGGAGGGAGGGGGGAAAGGGGGGGTAAATTGCATAAGATCTTTCCCTGAACAGCATGGTCTGTCCCTTCCCCTTGCTTTGGCAAAAGCAGAGTGATGATGTTCTTCTGTCTTTATTTTTTTTAATTTTAATTTTTTCACACACACACGAACTAACTCTATTTTATTTTATTTCGGAAATTGAGCAACTTTCTTCCCAAAGCAAACGTAGTCAAATGATTAATAATATAACTTGACCATAATTATAAGCATCTCGTAAAACTCATCAGCAGCATTTATTCTAGTTGGTAGAATGGAGCCCCCATCTTTTTAATCAGTGGCCTAGAAGGATGGACAATTGAACTTTTAGCCCAACTTTTGTCACGCTGACAACAAAGGGGACAATAGGGTGGGACCCCATGCTTCTGGTGCCCCATTTCTCCACCCAGAGAGATGGAGGAGCCAAGGTCCATTTCTCCCCACAGTCTCTAATTGAAAGCCTGGCCTGTTTGCCTCTCTTTGGATGCTGGTTGTGTTTGCTTCCCACAAAAGCAGCTCCAGCCGGCCAGTTTGGCAGCCTGGCTAAAGGACCAGCACAGAATCCACCTATCTTACCCAAGACAGAGGCAGCCCCCCAACCTCCCTGCCCCATACCCCCACATAACTTCCAGGTTTGGATGGCAGAGAAATTAATCAGTAGGCTGATCAAATGCATTTCAGCCATTTGTTTCAAAGGGTAAGGGAACGGCAGCCCTGGGGAGACGAAGGAGCTCAGCCCGTTACTAAAGGGCCAGTGGTCCCTGAGGCCATCTAGTCTGTCCACATTGTGGTGGGCATGTAGAGAAGCGAAAAAATACTGGGCAAGAATTCGAATGTGGTTGGAGAAGATGATGCAGCAACAAATTGACTTAAAGCCTGAATTGTTTTCGTTGGGTATCTTACCAGGGAAATATAGCAAAGAAAATGTATATTGATTATTCATGTGATTATTGATTATAACTGTGGCTAGAATTGTATTTGTACAAAATTGGAAAGCTAAAGAAATCCCTAAAGCAGTGTTTTTCAACCTTTTTTGTGCAAAGGCACACTTTTTTCATGAAAAAAATCACGAGGCACACCACCATTAGAAAATGTTAAAAATTTTTAACTCTGTGCCTATATTGACTATATATAAAGTGTTTTTCCCACGGCACACCTTACACTATGTCACGGCACACTAGTGTGCCGCGGCACAGTGGTTGAAAAACACTGCCCTAAAGATGAAATGGTGATTAAGAAAATATTAGAATGTGCAGAAATGAGCAGATTAACACTAGCAATTAAAAGAAATGAAGAATCCAATTATTATAATATATGGGGGTTATTTTATCATTGGTTAGAAAATGAATATGGATAAAAAGTATACAATTAAACAATTTAGGAAGAGAAATGTTATAACAGGAGATACATATGTTAAGTTGTAATGTTAAAATAAGAATTGATGTATATAAAGAATTTGGTGGTAAACTATAACTATTATGACAGAAAAAAATTGTGCTGCCGAGTTTGTTCTTGATGGACTTCTGCAAATTATTTTTATAACGCTTTTCATTATGGAAAGTGACAAAACAGCTCGCAACTCTACATTTAAGGTAAGGAATGACCTCCTCAGGCCCTGGGAGAGGGGGGTGCAGCTGGTAAGTTGTTCTGGGCCCCTGGAGCTCAAAGGGGACCCATGAAGGGGATTTTTTTAAAAAAGTTTTACAAAACCCAATTTTTTTAAAGGAAAAGCACTATTGGATATATATACTTCATGCTCTGTACTTTGTCTCTATAACATACATGTCATTGCATCCCAACTATAATAACTGTTATGAGCTGGTCATTAATCTAGTATTCAATTCATTGCTTCTGAATATTGTTTCATTGTTTACCTACTAATGTGTACTGTTGCTTTTATTGTCTTTTACAGAGATACCTGTCCTCTTTTTAATATATTAGCAAGTACGTTTGAATGTAATTCATAAATGTGCAATTAGGACATTACTGATTTATGTGTCCATGTGTAGATGAGGGGGGGGGGATATTAGTCCAATTCTCTCGGCGGTCCTGAGGACAACTCATGTGTGTTTGGGGGGAGGGCTGGATGCACGCGCGTGTGTGTCCGTGTGGAGGGGGTCTTCCATTCCCCATGTTTTCGGGTGGGGGCTCCAGGCAAGGACGGAGCGGGACGGCTCTTTCCTCCTCGCGCAACGGGCGGCCGGTCCGCTTTCAGCTAGGCGGTAGGTGGGAGGGGGGGGGCGACTGTCTCCGGATTGGCCGCCTCGCACCGCCGCTCGCCTGGGAGGCTCCGCGCCCCCCTTGCCCGAGCCTCCTCCGCCGCTGCTCTCGCCACTCGGAAGGGGAGCGGGAGACGAGGAGCCGGAGCGCGGGCAGCGGCGGGGCGTAAAGCCGCCAAGCGCCTGGCCAGTGAACTGTAACAAAGTTGGAAGGGATCTGGGAGGTCATCTAGTCCACAACCCCCTGCTCAGGTCAGGTAGCGAGGTGGGGCGGGGGCTCCCTCGGCGCCTCCTTCTCCTCCGCGGCGCCCTGCAAGACGGGCCGGCTGAGGGCAGCGGGAAGAAGGCGAACAGAGCCCAGCAGCGCCGCCTCCTCAGCTGCGAAGGACCGTCCGGAGGGAGCCCGACGGCCAAGAGGGAGAGCGGCGCCCTCGGCACTACCAGCACCGCCGCTTTGGCTTCTTCGCCTCCGGCTCTTGGGAGCCCCGCGCCGGCCATGGAGGAGCCGTCGGGCCGAGTCACACTGAACGTGGGCGGCCTCCGCTACCGCACCTGCCGCGCCACCCTGGCCGCCTTTCCGGGCATCAAGTTGGCCGGGCTGGCGGAGCCCGGGGCGGCGTCCCGCTTCGCCTACGACGCCCGCGCCGACGAGTTCTTCTTCGACCGCAGCGGCCGCCTCTTCGAGCAGGTGCTGCACCTGTGCCGCAACGGCCACCTGCACGGCCCCACCGCCTGCCGCGCCGCGCTGCGGGCCGAGCTGGCCTTCTGGGGGCTGGCGGAGGCGCGGCTGCCCGCCTGCTGCTGGAGCAAGCTCTGCCCCGACGACGAGGAGGAGGAAGAGGCCGAGGGGACCGGCCGCCCAGAGGACCAGCGCGGCCTGCTGGAGCGGGGTCCGCGAGGGACGGGCGGGCGGTGGGCGCGGTGGGCGCCGCCGGCCTGGGCTCTCCTGGAGGAGCCGCGCTCGTCGCCCTGGGCCATGGTGAGCCGACGGGGGGGTGGGGGCTTCTGGCCTCGGGTAGCCCCGGTCTGAGTATCTTCTCCCCCCATCCCCAGCAAAGAGCAGTCGCAGAGGGAACAGGCGTGACTGAGCCAAATGTTGAAGGTCCTTGGGCCTCTCTGGGGATGGGAAGAGGAGGGGAGAAGGGGCGCTGAGGATTGGCTGCCACCCCTGCCAGTGGGCATCTGCCCAAAGAGCTAAGGGACCTGGGGAGGGTAGTACAGCTTCAGCCCAGGCAGGAACTCTAACCATAGTTCAGAAGTGCCATGGAATGGAATGGAATAAGGAATGCATTAGGAATAGAATAGAACAGCACAGCACAGCACTAGGAATAGAATAAAATAATAAAATAAATGAAATGAAATGAATAGAATAGAATAATGGAAGGGACCTGGAGGTCTTCTAGTCCTGTCCCCTGCCTAGGCAGGAAACACTACACCACTTCAGAAAAATAATTATCCAATATCTTCTTTAAAGCGTCCAATGTTGGAGCATTCACAACTTCTGAAGGCAAGTTGTTCCACTAATTAATTGTTCTGTCAGGAAATTTCTCCTTAGTTCTAAGTTGCTTCTCTCCCTGATTAGTTTCCGCCTGTTGCTTCTTTTCCTGCCCGCAGGTGCCTTGGAGAATAGTTTGACTCCCTCTTTGTGGCAGTCCCTGAAATATTGGAACACTGCTATCATGTCTCCCCTGGTTCTTCTCTTCACTAGACTAAACATACCCAGTTCCTGCAACTGTTCATTGTATGTTTTAGCCTCCAGTCCCCTAATCCTCTTTGTTGTTGTTCTCTGCACTCTTTCTAGAGTCTCCACATCTTTTTTACATCGTGGCAACCAAAACTGAATGCCGTATTCCAAGTGTGGCCTTACCAAGGCATTATAAAGTGATATTAACACTTGACATGATCTTGATTCTCTCCCTCTGTTTATGTAGCTTAGAACTGTGTTGGCTTTTTTGGCAGCTGCTGCACACGGCTGGCTCATATTTAAATAGTTGTCGACTAGGACTCCCAAGATCCCTCTCACAGTTACTACTATTGAGCAAGGTACCACTATACTGTACCTGTGCATTTCGTTTTTCTTGCCTACATGTAGAACCTTACTTTTTTCACTAAAAAAGTTTTAGGAAAAACTTTTGTGTTCCCTAGATTCTCTGCCATAACCTGTATAGCATTGTCAGCTTCCATGGTTGTGAAAATTCATGGTCAGAGGGTTTATCAAGAGTTAGTGGCTTTGTGGCTGTTTTTTAATCTCTGGAATTTCCCTGTGGTGTCCCTTTCCCCAGGCTGACCAATCCCCAATGCCTCCGACCATTCCTTGAACATGCTCCGATATGTCACTGTTTCTTCTAAAATGCCACGCATGGTGCAGTGTTCTGGGTCAAAATAGAGAAAGGAGCAGGGGGCAGGCATGATCCCGAGCTTCTCCTGTGGATGTGGCCTCCACCGACGCATAGTCTTATACCTGCATGGCGCTCCTGCCTCTTGTGGGGCTTCTGTCCACAACATCTTTTCTCCGGTTCCACTACAAAACCGCGGACGACAAAATCGCGCTCGACGAAAGCGCGTACGTGACGTCATCACAGCGCGACGAAAACATCGCGCTGTGATCGATAAATGTAAAAATAAAGCGAAAACCTTACCCTAACCCCCCCCCAACCTAACCCTAAACCTAACCCTTAACCTAACCCTAAATCTAACCCTAAACCTAACCCTTAACCTAACGTTAAACCTAACGCTAACCCTTAACCTAACGCTAAACGTAACCCTAACGCTCTAAACCTAACCCTAACCCTTAACCTAACCCTAACCCTAACCCTTACCTTTATGTGAATCCGCTTGCTTTAATTTTATTTTTATTTCAATTTTTAATTTTTTTCGTCGCGCTGTGATGACGTCAAATGCGCGCTTTCGTCGAGCACGCTTTTGTGGACCGCGGTTTTGACGGGTCACGCTTTTCTCCTCCACTGCTGTTCCTGGTCCTGCCTATTTCATCCCCCTTTGATTTTGTCCCTCCAATTAACCCCATCCTTTTTCTTTTCTGGTCCTTGTTTTGGGATTCTCTAATCTCTAACAGAGCTCTTCTGACGATTGGAGGGCAGGTGGGAGAGCTAATTTAGAAGCCTCCCTTAGAAGCAAGAGAAGTTCAAACTTGGCCAGAAGATCTGCTGGGATCTGTTTTCAGGGTCTCCCTAGAAAAAAACTAATAGGGAGGTGGTGGCTCAGTGGCTAAGATGCTGAGCTTGTCGATCGAGAGGTTGGCAGTTCAGCGGTTTGAATCCCTAGCACCATGTAACGGAGTGAGTTCCTGTTACTTGTCCCAGCTTCTGCCAAACTAGCAGTTCGAAAGCATGTAAAAAATGCAAGTAGAAAAATAGGAACCACCTTTGGTGGGAAGGTAGCAGCATTCCGTGAGCCTTTGGCGCTTAGTCATGCCAGCCACATGACCACGGAGACATCTTCAGACGGCGCTGGCTCTTCGGCTTTGGAACGGAGATGGGCATCGCCCCCTAGAGTCGGGAATGAGTAGCACATATGTCCAAGGTGAACCTTTACCTTAGAAAAAAAGTATTTGACACCATAGAGGTCTATCACTGTCATTTAGTCATGAATATTCTTAAGTGATGAGTTAACGATCTTGGAAAAGGACACCTTTCATTTTCAATGTTTTCTGGCCCAGCCATTTGAAATCCAGGGCCCAAACTCCTTCAACTAGGGCTGCAGAACACCTTCTGGTGACCAAGAAATGTATGTTTTGTTTTTTGTCTTCCTTTTGTAGGCTTTTCAAGGAGGAAAATAGGAGTGGAAAGTCTCCAGGGGGCCCAAACTACGTCACCAAAGCCCAATGACAGAAGGGTTAAATGATGGTGGTTTGTTTTCGGAATTTAAAACTGTTAGGCTCCTATAGACATCCTCCCATTATCCCTATCACTATTTGTTTTTTTAATAGTATTTATTACATTTTCCAACATTTAAAAAACAAAACACAAATGTACACTTGTAACAGCTTTTCCATATCGGTATACCTATTTTTCGTAACATTCCTATTTACAAAAAATTCTATCTCCATATCAGTATCCTAAGTTATATCCTTATTTAAATACTCTCTATATATTACCCTTTTTAACTTAAGTTCTACATTTACTCTCAAGCCAGGAATACCATCTATTCCAAATTTGATAATACTCGGCTTCTTCCCTCTCCTTCATTTCCATAGACAATCTACCCATTTCTGCACATTCATGAATTTTCCTTCTTATAATCGGGTCTGATTATCCCTACCACTATTTGATGGGAGGGGAAGAACTTAATCATAAAATAAGGGAGAGAAGGAAGGGAGAAGTAGCACATACCGGGGTGGCGGGATGTGGGGGAGGTGAATGTAGAGTTGTATGTAGGTTTAAGGTGAAGTGATGGCCCTTGGCTGGCGGTTGTGGCTGTGTTCCTCCTCTGGGTGATTTACAATCGAGTTGGGGAGGAGATGCTCCTGTCAACTGACATGGGATCTCTCTCTCCTCCCTTGTAGGGCTTCGCAGTCATGTCCCTCCTGTTCAACGTTGTCCTCATCACCATCCTTTGCACCAAAGGAGGCCAACGTGAAGACTCCCTGGGACACCACGACTTCACCCACACCCACCACCTCTCAGTGGAGTCATTGTGTCCACAGAAACCTTCTCTCCTCCACCTGGAGCTCTTCTTCGTTCTCTGCTTCATGGGTGAATTTGTCATCCGGCTCGTTTCCTGTCCAGACAAAAAGAAATTCTTCCGGAAGCCCCTGAACCTGGTCGATTTCCTGGCGCTTTTCCCAGTTTGCCTGGAGCTCTTTTTCAGTGGACGTGGGCACCAGCCTGAGGTTCTGCCCTGTTGGCTGAACTTGTTCCGTGTGGTGTATATCGTCAAACTCTTGAAGATCTTCAAGCTGCTGGAGACCCCGATGATGCTGAGAGTCTTCCCCTACATGTTCAAGTCCATCTTGAAGGAGACGGCCATCCTGATGTGGGTTTTCCTTTTCGAAATCCTTTTCTTTGGCACCCTCGTATTGTTTGCTGAATTGATTGCGGGTGACCCAGAATCGCTGTTTCATGACATTTTCTCGTCCTTCTGGTGGGGTGTGATCACCTTGACCACCATCGGCTACGGTGATATATACCCTGTCCAGACAGCTAGCAAAGCAATTGCGGCCTTAGCGGTGCTTTGTGGCCTGCTAACCATCATTATCCCCATCCCCATCTTTTTCATAAAATTCAAGCATTATTATACCTCCGCCGTAATTAAGGAGAAGAAGAGGAGAGAGGAGAAGGCGACGCTGACTGTGGCATCCTCGGACGTCTAATGCGGGGATTGAGGTTTTTATTTGGGGAAGGAAGCCCCTTTCCCTTCAACACCTCCATGCAGAACCAGCCCAATTACCATATGAGATGCACCTTTTCCCCTCAAAAAAGAGGGTGAAAATCTGGGTTAATTGTTCTCATTGTCAGGAAATTTCTCTTTATATCTAAGTTGCTTCTCTCCTTGATTAGTTTCCACCCATAGCTTCTTGTCCTACGCTCAGATGCTTTGGAGAATAGCTTGACTCCCTCTTCTTTGAGGCAGCCCATGAGATATTGGAAGACTGCTATCATGTCTCGCCTAGTCCTTCTTTTCATCAGACTAGATATACCCAGTTCCTGCAACCGTTCTTCATATGTTTTAGCCTTCCCTAATCATCTTTGTTGCTCTTCTCTGCAATCTTTCTAGAGTCTCCACATCCTTTTTACATCGTGGTGACCAAAACTGGATGCAGTATTCCAAGGGCGGCCTTGCCAAGGCATTATAAAGTGGTATTAACACTTCACATGATCTTGATTCTATCCTTCTGTTTATGTAGCCTAGAACTGTGTTGGCTTTTTTGGCAGCTGCTGCACACGGCTGGCTCCTGTTTAAATGGTCGTGCTGTGCTTGGAATGAGCAGCAGGAAGTAAATGAGAGCCCAAGATAAGTTTGTGGCATCTCCAAATGGAAGTTTTTAATCACATGGAGATTCTGTGAACTTCTTGAATTCCTCAGCAACTTCAGGCCACCATCTGCAGCAGGGGTTTAGTAGGGCTTCATACTTGTAAGTCGGGTGTGCCCGTATAAAGCTCAGCCTAAGCTGGGATCCCAGAAGTTTTAGGGCTCCAGAGAAGTTGCTCTCAGGTCTAATACTAAGCAAGGAGCATCTGTTTTCTTCATCACATCAATCTGAAGGATAATTCTGTGAACATTACTGCTTCTATTTACTATATTTTTCAGAGTATAAGATACACCAAAATTTTGAAAAAGTAAATTTTTTAAAAAAGTTTTTGTGCGCTGCAGGCCTCCCAAACCCTCTGCATGCCACATTTTCTGTGAAAAATGGAGCATCCAGAGAGTTTGAGAAGCCTGCAAAGTGTTCCTGGGGGATTGGAGGGGGAGGGGGGCAAAACAAGCAAAAATGATTGTTTTTGCCCCCTGTTTTTTTGAAAAACAACAACAGGCCATGCATAATTTTTTGGGAGGCTTGTAGAGTGCTCCTGGAAGCTGGGGGGAGGGGGGACTAGCAAAACCTTCTGCACGTTCATTTTTGCAAGGGGGGGCATGGTTTCAGTAGGGCAAAATGCTGTATTCGGTGTATAAGACACATGTAACATTCCCGTGGTTCGCACATGAGGCCAATGTTGAGAAAAGACAGGACATGAACTTTCTCGGGATGGAGCGATGACGACCCAGATTGGGGGTCTGAGAGCCCCTTTTATTGAGATAGGACAAAGGCAGGAGGAGCAATAGCATGTGAGTAAAAACAGCCTGTAAAAGTACAATTTCTAATCTACTGCTCAGTCTATATATGGTCAAATCCTGGACGTCAATGGTAGGGCACATCTCAGAATGTTATGTTATACACTATCAGGATGTTATGGAGTTTTAGGAGTTTGTTTTCTTCTGTGTGGTTCAGCGTGGCTCTGCATGCCTGGGATGAACGGGGCCATGGGTGACCGCTACGCCTACACAAGGAACTATATTACAACAGACACACCCAGATTTTCACCCTTTTGGGGGGGGGGGCGAAAGGTGCATCTTATACTCTGAAAAATATGGTAGCTTGTGTTATTTACTCATATTTGATGAGGGAACTTCAACTTTGTCAACCATTTACTGTCCTGTGGAATTTTTCCTCTGCAGCTTCCAAATTGCTTTTTCCTTGCTGAAAATTTAAGCTATGTAGCCTTGTAAAACATCACTTTTTTATGTTTTAGTCAGCTTTTCCAATTATTCTTTTGAAAATAGAAGCAAATGTATGCACCAATGGAAATATTTCAGCACTGTAGCTATATGACAATATTTGTTGTAAAACATTTCCTAAAATTCTTATTCAGTTTAGGAATACTGAAACTCAGCTTCATTTAAATAATGCTTTTGCATTATACATCTATGATGCTAACTTTTAAACAGCTCAATTTTAGCTGTTGTTTTTAAATATGAACGTATCTGATTGTTATATAAAATATAAATTTCATATAAATTTGATTTAAAAATAAAATTTATTAAACTGAATAACATGTTTTTGTTTTAAAATCTCAAACTAGTAAAGGAATGGCAATAACAGAATTTAGGAATTAAAAATTGAAAACCACAAATGAGAAACTGGCACTCACCCATTTAGCATCCTGGAAAACAGCTTGTGAGTTTCCTCCTTTGCTTGCATTTTAGAAAAAACACCACTTCTTCCCAGCAGAGGGAGCTCTTGGACTACCTAAAGGTGGTCCAAGATTTAACTTTAATTTACTTTAAAGATGATTAGGGGGCTGGAGGCTAACACATAAGATGAAGTATTGCAGGAATTGAGTTTGTCTAATCTAATAAAAAGAAGGTCCAGGGACGACATGATAGCAGTCTTCCAATATTTAAGGGGCTGCCACAAAGAAGAATGGATCTCCAAAGCACCAGAAGGCAGAACAAGAAGCAATGGATGGAAACTAACTAATGAGAGAAGCAACCTAGAACTAAGGAGGAATTTCCTTACAGTGAGAACAATTAATCAGTGGAAAAACTTGCCTCCAGAGGTTGTGGGTGCTCCAACACTGGATGCTTTTAAGAAGATATTAGAGAGCCACTTGTCTCGAATGGGGTAAAGTCTTCTGCTTAAGCAGGGGGTTAGATTGGAAGACCTCTCTAAGGTCATTTCCAACTCAGTTATTCTGTTAGTATTCTCTTAAAGGTGCAGCTGGGTGTGCAGAATAGATGCCAAGGATTAGCTGAGCATCACGAGGCCACAAGAAAAAGGAGGTCAGTTGACCCATTTTTCCCTCTGGGTATAATGATATTACAATGCTTAGTTATCTCCATTTTCTTTGCTCAATACATTCATTGTACATTTACAAAAGCTGTTGGTACGGTAATTCCAATCACAGCGTACCGCCCCCACAGGATTGAAAAACTAATGGACTATCTGTAGCTCCAGGTTGAGCTGTAGGGTCCTTGATGGTCTTTGAGCTTGGTGGCTTTCTTGCACCTTGAAGATGGCCAGACCTGGTTTTTACTGGCTATTATTACCTGTTTCCACAGACATTCCTCAGAGGAGCAGCGCTGCCATTTTCTGCTCTGGGGTGAAAATAATGTCTGTGCCATGGTCACCACAGGTGCGCTCTGTGTGGTGACCATGGAGGTGTGCAGTGGGGAGCGGGGCCTTCTGTTGGTTGCTTCTGGACTGGCTGGCACATGGAAGGGAGAAGCCCTAACTGACTGGTCACTTTTGTTGGGGATATTCATGCAGTACCCTACTAGCAGCCTCCCTCCCTCCCTGCCTTGAGGAGCTGGAGGTGATCCACAGAGCTCTTCCCGCAGAGCGGAGGTGCCATTCAGTGTCCCCTGAGGCTCAACTGCCATTCCAGCCATCTGCCAAAGCTGCATCCATTCCAGAGTGTCCCAGGCCCTCCACACGAGAGAGGACTGGGCTGTTCGTTCTTCCTGGGTGGGTGACCCATCGTGGGTGCTCCACCACTTTCTCCCCAGAAAGCTCTTAGGGCAGCTGAATAGCTAGGGATGGTGGTTGTCAGGATGCAGCCTTAGGAATGACGTGGGGAAGATGGAGCTGGCTGGAGAATACTGGGAGTTGAAGTCCACAAGTCTTAAAGTCGCCAAATTTGAAGACCTCTGTAGTAGACCTTTGTTTCTGCCACTGGCTGCCTCAGCTACTGGGATTCCTGTTGTCCTGTCGTTGGGCACCCTACCCGATGTGTCCGAGGCACTTTTCACAGCATTTTCTTTTCTGCAGAGTAGTTCTCCAGGTCTTTCTCCAGCTCTTTAACTCGCTTTTTGACAGCTGCCCAGGGACAGCAACGGCTGCAGTCCTCCTTACCCTGGGCATTATGGGGTTGTTTTTCTGTTGTCTCATCATGATTAATGGGTTTGTCTTAGCCTGGCTCTTCAGTTGAGACCTGTCTGCAGAGGTGGCATTCATCAGGTTCTGACCAGTTCTGGAGAATCGGTAGTGGAAATTTTAAGTATTTCAGAGAACCAGCAAATACCATCTCTGGCTGGCCCCACCCCGTCTATTCTCTGCCTCCCGAGTCCCAGCTGATCTAGAGGAAATGGGGATTTTGCAGTAACCTTCCCCTGCCATGCCACACCCACCAAGCCACACCCACAGAACCAGTAGTAAAAAAAATTGCATGCCACCACTGCTTGATATACTTTCTGGTGCAATTACCCTCCAGCACAGATCTCTCTCTCAAAAAGAACACAGTAGCCCCTTCCCCCTCCCCTGCCTCACCTCACATGCAGGAATTTATTTTTTGTACTTTTTAATTTATTTTCCAGTTTGTAGGATGTACGCTGCCCAGGGCCACTTGTTGAGATGGGGGGCTGTGGAAAGCGCATCCACAATTAAAAGTAACCATGCAATTAAAGCCCACACCCTTGTTAAGATGGATGAAGGTCAAAAGAGTCAGGATTTGCAGTCATGCAGCAGTTAGAGCTGCCATCTGAACTTCTTTCATGCTGATTTCTTTTTGAGATCTCTTGTTTTTCTTCTTCATTGGAATTGTGCTAGACTGGGTTTTTATAATCTCGCTTTTCAAAGTTTCCCAAGATGCTTGTGTTGTTTTCCCCTTGATTATTCTCATTCGTGGAATCCTTCTCAATCTCTTAAATTGATTGAAATCAGCTTTCCTAAAGTGGATTGAAATTCAACTCCCAGAATTCTGGGAGTTAAAGTGCCCAAATCTTAAAGTTGCCAAGTTTGAAGAACTCTTGTTCTAAGTTGTGGAAGCTCACAATTTCAAGCCTGGTGACATAAGGGATTCTGTTACGTGAAGAGGAGCGGAGGTCCACCCCTCGCAACAATCTTGGCCCAGAGCAAGTTCAGAAACTGGTGTAAGCAGAAATCCCACCCCACATCCCCGCGCGAAGAAGCGGGGCTGTTGGGGGACAGAGGGGCTGCAGACGAGCTTCATGCCAGGCAGGGTGGAAGCAGGCCGCAACCTCTCGGGGCGAGCGGCTGGGCATTCCGTAGCCCACCTGAGTCGGATCCCGAAGAGGAGGCGCCTTGGCCGGAGGCCGCCGCCCAGCAGAAGAGCTGCTCTGCGGAGTGGGGGGAACCCGAAGGCCACCTCCCGCTCCACCCGGGGCGGCTTTTCTTGCCTCGGCTCCTCCCACTTCATCTCCCTTCGGTCCCGGCCATATAAGGCCGAGCGTCGGCCCCTCGAGGAGGAGGAGGAGCCCTCGCCACGCCCATGAGGTCATCGCGCATTTTGGGCTACAATCGCAGGAAATCCTGGCGTGTTTGGCCGGGCCGTTTCCTCCCATTCAGCACTCCGCCGGGAGGGGAACGGGGGCATCCCTCTTGCCCCCTCCCGCCCAAGGGGCTTTTCATGGCTTCCGAGAAAAAGCCCCTTTGGGACAACCGGACGATTGAGAGGCCCCCTCGTCACCCCCCTCAGAGCCCCGGGGGGGGGGGGGGCGTTGGCTGTCGGACCCAGGTGGTGGGCTTCCTCCGGAGAGCGGAGGTGGGCCTGCAACGTCCCGGGGTCTTCCTGGGCATTCCCCGGGCGGGCCTTTGCATGCTAGTTTGCAACCGGAGATTTTGCTGGAGAAGATCTGGCTGAAGGGGGGGGGGGGGAGAGGGAGGGAGAAGGCGACCAGGGACCGTCTTAGCAGAATGAGAGGAGGAGAAGAAACTCCATTCAGTGGCCTCAAATCGGGAGCTGAGCTGCCTTGTGGCTGCTAGAAGGGAAAAGCCTCTGCCAGCAGCTGCCCAGCTGGGTTTGGTTGAGACCCAGCTCAGGAAAGCAGAGGTAGGAAATTCATCTACTGCAAGGGTTTCAGTAGAATGGAATAGGATTTGGAATAGAATAGAATAGAAAAGAACAGAGAATCAGGAATAGAATAGGAATGGAATGGAATGGGAATAGAATAGAACAGAACAGAATTAAGAATCAGGAATAGAATAGGAATAGAATAGAATAGGAAACAGAATAGGAATAGAACAGAAGAGAATACAATTCCTTATTGGCCAAGTGTGATTGTACACACAAGGAATGTGTCTTGGGTGCAGATGCTCTCAGTGTAATAAAAAGACAAGATGCATTCTTCAAGAATCATAAGGTACAACACTTAATGATAGTCATATGGTACAAATAAGCAATCAGAAAACAATATCAATATAAATCATAAATATACAAGCAACAAAGTTACAGTCCTGCAGTCATAAGTGGGAGGAGATGGGTGATAGGAACGATGAGAAGACTAACAGGAATAGTAATGCAGCCTTAGTGAATAGTTTGACCGTGGTGAGGGAATTATTTGATGATAGCCCACAGGCCGGATGAGTCCCATGTGGGCCATGCCCACCCCAGCTCCGCAAATGGAGAAAACGTCACAAAATGTTACACAAGGGCAACGTGACACCAGAAGTTCGACACTTGTGTTCTAATGAGACTCACAAAGGAAGTCAGATCTTTGACACAAATCCTAGTGGCCCCATAGACCGGACGATGTGGTTTCCGTGGCTGCCATTCCCGCTCAGGGGGTTTGCTTTCTTCCTTCGCCCTGTAGTACTTTGATCTCCTGGTGGTCTCCCATCTCAGTAACAATCAGGCCTTGGTCCAATGGAGCAAAGCAGCCATTTGGCCTCACTGGTTGCATTTGCATAGCACCAGAGTTTGCTGGGAGGAGCAGCTCACAGTGAGTTCAAGAGGACTCAGGCTTCACCCAGGGCTCCTTACCACTGCAATTGCCATCTGCGTTTGGTCAACTAGAAATCCAAGTAAATGAGGACAGATTTGATACTACAATTAGTCCAGAATGCAGCCGCGCGAGCGATACTGGGTGTACCAAGGTACACCCACACTACACCTATCCTCCGCGAGCTGCACTGGCTTCCCATTGGTCTCCAAGCACGATTTAAGGTGCTGGTTATCACCTTTAAAGCCCTACATGACCTAGGACCCGGATATCTACGAGACCGTCTTCTGCCGCATACCTCTCTAAGACCGATAAGATCGCACAGGATGGGCCTTCTCCAGGTGGACAATGTCGGCTGGCGACGCCTCGGAGTAGGGCCTTCTCTGTTGCCGCTCCGGCCCTATGGAACGAGCTACCCCCAGAGATCCGGACCCTACCCACTCTCATGGCCTTCTGAAAAGCTATCAAAACCTGGCTTTTCCAGCAGGCCTGGGGCTGTTGACCTCTTGATTGAGGTCCAGCCCCGCTTAGACTGGGTGCATGTTGTGTTCTTTTAATTTGCTGTGTCTTATTTGTTTTAATCTTTTCTTAATATTTCTTATTTCTGTAAGCCGCCTGGAATCCTCCGGGATTGGGCGGCCTATAAATTCAATAAATGGAAATGGATATTGTTGCCATTAGGGAAACTTGGTGGGATGAAACTCATGAATGGACTATACAGCTAGGGCCATTTAAATTGTTTAAAAGAAACAGACCTAATAAAAGAGGAGGTGGCGCTGCTATTATAGTTAAGAAATAACTACCATAATTTTGGTGTATAAGACGCACTGGAGTATAAGACACACCAAGACTTTGAAGAGGCAAATTAAAAAAAAAACTTTTTGCACTCTGCAGACCTCCCAAAAATGGCCCGTTTTTCTTGAAAATGAGCCAGTTTTTTGTCAAAAAAAGAGCATGCATAGCTTTTAGGAGACTTATAGAGTGCTCCAGAGGGCTTGGCAGGGAGCAAAAATGAGAAAAAATAGTCCGTTTTTCACTCGTTGCTCTCCCCAGCCCTCAGGAGCACTCTGGAAGCCTCCTAAAGGCTATGCATGGCCATTTTTACAAAAGGGGTGGGGTTTCAGGAGGCCAAAAATGCTGTATTCAGATGCACCCAGATTTTCACCCTCTTTTTTTGGGGGAAAAAGGTGCATCTTATACTCTGAAAAATATGGTACATCTGTACAGAAATATAACAGAAGAATGATAAAAAACTGTTTTGATTTCATTGAGGTGCATATAAAGGGAAAAAGAATGATGTTGCCATAGGTTTATGGCAATAGATGGACTTTTTGCTAGTCCCTTAACTGAGTTATGTAGGATGCACATCACAATAGTAACGGGGACTTTAGCTACCCTGATATCAACTGGGAGACAAACTCTGCATCCAGTGGAAGATCAGATTTCTGACAAACTTAGCAGACAACTTTGTTTCCCAAAAGGTACAGAAGGGAACTAGAAGGGTCAACCATTCTAGACTTAATTCTCATTAACAGAGATGAACTGATAGAAGGCATTGAAGGTACAGGAAACGTGTGTGTGTGTGTGTGTGTGTTTGTTTTTGTAAAACCATGCAATATTGGAATTCAAAATTATGGAAGCACAAGCAATAGAACAAAGTGAAACTAGAGTCTTGGGCTTTAGGAGAGCTGATTTCAATCAATTTAGAGATTGAGAAGGATTTCAAGGGGAAAACACAAGAAGCTTGAGAAACTTTGAAAAGTGAGATTATAAAAACACAGTCTATCACAATTCCAATGAAGAAAAAAAAACAAGAAATCTCAAAAAGAAACCAGCATGGCTGCACAAAGAACTCTGATAAACTGAAAAAACAAAAAGAACAATTATAAAAAATGGAGGAGAGCAGTACGTAACCTAAGGCAGAATATCAGCAAGTAGCCCAAGCCTGCAAAGGTGAAGTCAGGAAAACGGGGGCTCAAAATGAAGTCAAAAACAACAATAGCAACAACCACCAAAGCTCCCTTCAATATGTAAACAGGCAACTGGACCATTAATGGGAGAAAAAAAAGGCAAGAAGGGGATAATAAGCAGCAGAGAGAAAGCGGAACAGCTTAATTAATCTTTACACAAGGAAAAAAACCCAGTCCAATCTATCCCCCCCCAAAAAAAAACAACCATAAATGCAGATTAGGAAAGCAAGTCAAAATAAGTAAGAAAATGGTAGGAGAACAGCCCTCTACTCTGGACAGGTTCAGATCAGAAGTTGTGGATGCTCCATCACGAGGGTTTCAAGAAGAGGAATTGGGTATGTCTAGTCTAGAGAAAAGAAGGACTAGGGATAACATGCTAGCAATCTTCCAGTATTTCAGGGGCTGCCACAAAGAAGAGGGGGTATCAACCTATTCTCCAAAGCACCAGAAGGCAGGACAAGAAACAATGGATGGAAACTAACTAAGGAGAGAAGCGACCTAGAACAATCAACTTGCCTTCAGAAGTTGTGGCTGCTCCAATACTGGAAGCTTTTAAGAAGGGACTAGGCAACCATTTGTCTAAAACGGTACAAGATCTCCTGCTTGAGCAGGGGGTTGGACTCGAAGACCTCCAAGGTCCCTTCCAACTCCGTTATTCTCCTGTTGACTCCGGGACCTCCCGTCCGCCTCGCTCAGAGGCAACCTGTGGCGGTCGGCCCCCTTCCCTCCGCCCCACCAGAGCTCCTGGGCGCCCCTCCTCGGGAGCTGGGACGGGGGCGGGGGGAAGAGAGTCGCGCTTTCCTCCGCTTCAGCCTTGGAAGAAACTCCGCCAGAGGCCGCTCACACCTCGCTGGGGCGTCGGGACCCAACCGGACAGGCAGCGGCGATGGAAGCAGCGCTCTTGGGCGGCTCGCATTTGGGGAAGGGGCTCCTGATCCCTGCCTCCCTCCCCAGCGACAGGCCCCGCCCTTTCCTCCCGGACCCCCAATTCTGGCAGCGGCTGGGGGGGCGGGGTAGTCCCTCCCGCGAAAGGGGGCGGGGAGGGGAAGGGCCCGGGGCTGAAGCGGGCTGGGGGACCCAAGGACCCTGAAGCCCATCCTGCGCGGCACGACCCAGCTTCCGAAAGGGCTCCGGCGGGGCGGACAAACCCAGCCAAAGGAGGGTGACGCTTTTCCTTGCAGATAGACTGCGCCGGGCTGCGGGAGCTCCATTGCTGGGCGGAAAAGAAAGGGGGAGAGACGGAGAAGGCAGGTGGGAATGCATAGATTCCAAAGACCGCGAGGCTGAATGAAGGGGAGCCGGCGACGTGGAACGCAGGGGAGAAAGATTAGAAGCAACAAGAGTTGAATCTTGTATGACCAAATGCAAAACTCTGGAGGAAAATCCCACATCCCGTCTTGTGCCTGTGATCTGCGGAGGCGATTGCCGAATCGCCCGTCCTGATCCTCCCCCCCCCACACCCCGCGCTGCACCTTACAGGCCTCCCGCAGCACCCAGCATCTCATCGTGGCTTCCTTTAAAACGCCGGGAATTGCATTCCAGAAATTGAACGGCAAAGGAAGCCGTTTACAAACTTCGAATTATTTGGTTCTGCTCTTAAAATGTAATTTTATTTTAACCTCTTAATGCAGTGTTTCTCAACCTTGGCAACTTGAAGATGTCTGGACTTCAACTCCCAGAATTCCCCAGCCAGCATTCGCTGGCTGGGGAATTCTGGGAGTTGAAGTCCGGACATCTTCAAGGTGCCAACGTTGAGAAACACTGTCTTAATGGTTTATTCTAGCTTTTTAAAAAGCAAGGCGATCCAACCATTGTTGCTACTTTGTCATGCTGCTGTCAGTCTGTATGATCTTCTTGCAGTAACTAACCAGGTGGCCCACTATTTCTTCAGCTTTTTTGCCTAGGCGTCACTTACTGTCTTCTCAATTCTGGCTCTGTATTCATGTGTCCTTAAGGCTCCATCTTGTGCAGCCAGAATTGGTCCCTTGGTCAGGAAATTTCTCCTCAGTTCTAAGTTGCTTCTCTCCTTGATTAGTTTCCACCCATGGCTTCTTGTTCTACCCTCTGGTGCTTTGGAGAATAGCTTGACTCCCTCTTCTTTGGGGCAGCACCTCAGATATTGGAAGACTGCTATCATGTCTCCCCTAGTCCTTCTTTTCATTAAACTAGACATACCAAGTGGTATCATACCTGGACGAATGGCCGAAGTCTGAAGCTACACTTCTTTGCACTTACTAATCACTGATACTCCTTCCTTGTGCAAAAGGGTCACCTTTGCAGGTAGAAACCTGGGAGGTTTTGGGGAATAAACCGACTCTCTTTATTTAAGGGAAAGGAAGCTGAAAAAAAAGGGGGCGGCTTTTCTGCCTTCCTGTGGCTCTTAATCAATCTGGCCTTTCCTGTCAGCTGCCATGAATGTTGACAGCATTCATTAATCCTGGGCTGAACTGACCATCTGCATTCAAGGCGCTCTTGTCAGTATTTCCCCTCCATTCCACGGGTTCTTCTGCACCTTAATTATTACCCAGCATTCTCTCAGCACTCTGCTTGTGCTCAGAGGCACACCTTCTAGCACAGCTTCCACTGGAGTAATCTAATCTCAAATCCCAATATTTGCTAGTGGTACCCAATGGATAAAATCCCTCACCAGACTCCTGGCAAACATCTGGGTGTTTTTTTGTTGGTTTTATTAACCACAAGTCAGAGAAAGGCCCTTTACTGACTCTGGTCTAATCTTGAGCAAATAAATACAGTCCTGGAACCCAGGAGAGTCAACAAACAAAGGATAATGGGTTCCCTCCGCTTTGTTGAGCTACTGTAACCGCAACCAAATAAGAATAAAAAGGAAAAACTGAAAAGTACACACAGACACCTAACCTTAAGCTGACCTGCCTCTACCAGGAGGAGATGTTGTGATCTCTGGGGCCAAAGGAGTGTGGCTAAAGTCAATTCTCCAGGTTGCAATTCTGAATGAGTTGTCTCCTCTAGGGAAGCCAGAGCTGTCTGGCCAAGCAACTCAGTGCTTAGCAGGGAGTCTTCAGGTGTGTTTACAGGGGGGTGGGGGGAGAGAGGAGGCGGCAAGATGGCAGCTTTTAACCAGGGCCATCATCTTGGCTTGTTTTACTCTTCCAAGATTCACCCTAACTTAGATTATTTGTCATGAGGTCAGAGCTAGTAGAAAGTTGGAGAGAACCTGGAGAAGAACAGTTCTGAAGCAGAGGTGGTATCTAGCACCTTCTGACCAGTTCCGGAGAACCGGTAGCGGAAATTTTGAGTAGTTCGGAGAACCAGTAAATACCACCTCTGGATGGCCCCGCCCCCATCTATTCTCTGCCTCCTGAGTCCCAGCTAATCGGGAGGAAATAGGGATTTTTGCAGTATCCTTCCCCTGCCACACCCACCAAGCCATGCACACAGAACCAGTAGTAAAAATTGTTGAATCCCACTACTTTTCTGAAGCTCTCGCCAATCCATTCAGCCTCATCTTGGGTCATGTGACCAGGAGGGGGAAGGCTGAGAATGGCAGTGCACCTGCTGAGCCAGGGTGTGTGTGGGTGATTCTGGAGTCCCCCGTCATATGCACCGGACAAAGAGGTAGGCTTTCTAGCAGTGGTCATGCCTGGCAGCTTGGGGCCCTCTGTAGGGATCCCTGCTTGCTTGCTTATTTGTTTGTTTGTTAGCATATGGCATTTACAGAAGTCATGCAATCCCTGATATACAAATTGAGTTTAAATAAAGCATCAGCATAAAAATATGTACAACTTGGAAATAATATGAGGACAACACAATAATGGAGATACTATATTAAATTAAGATTAAAAACCATAATAAAATCTCCATAATATAGAACTGCAGCAGGATAGATGTTATAATTTGATATCTAAGGAAGCTAGCCCTCTAAAAGCTCCTGGTGGGACCCAGGTGACATCACCTTGGGTGCCTTGAAATGGTTCCACCACAAAACCACGTTCGACTAAAGCGCGCTCGATGAAATCGCGTAGCTGACATCATCACAGGGCGACAACAGCGCGGAGACAGAAGCACGCTGTAAACGCTAAACCTAAAATTAACCCCTAAACCTAATCCTAACCCTAACCCTAACCCTAACCCTAACCCTAATCCTTAACCTAACCCTAAATCTAATCCTAATCCTAAACCTAACCCTAACCCTTAACCTAACCCTAAACCTAACCCTAAACCTAACCCTTACCTTAACTTGAATCGGCTTGCTTTCAAAGCGCTATTTAAAGCGCCCTTCTTTCTCCGCGCTCGCTGTTGTCGCCCTGTTGATGACGTCAGCGACGCGGTTTAATCGGGCGCAATTTAGTCGAGCGCGGTTTTGTCGTGCCACGCCTTGAAATTTCCTAAGGAGACCTAATCTTGAATGATATGGATTATCTTTTGTTCCGGTGCCCCACAGTCACATGGAGGCTCTTGCTTAAAATCCTACTCAGGGGACTGGATTTCCAGTGGGGCTGTCCACAGGATGGTGACTACAACCAACATCCTCATGCAATTGGTCATGCAAAAGCCAGTGACCCCACTGGCAGGACCACTTCTTGACTTCTTTTCACCACACCATGCAAGCTCCTGCCTTCGGCCCACATCTCCAATATCTCAGTCAGTCTGCATCAGAGTTGGTATTCAGCAGGTGCTGACCAGTTCTGGAAAACCAGTAGTGAACATTTTGAGCAGTTCAGAGAACCTGCAATTACCACTTCTGGCTGGCCCTGCCCTTATCTGTTCTCAGTCCCAGCTGATCAGGAGGGATTGGGGATTTTGCAGTATCCTTCCCCTGTCATGCCCACCTAGCCACGCCCACCAAGCCACACCACACCCACAGAACCGGTAGTAAAAAAATTTGAATCCCACCACTGGTCTGCATCCTTCATTCTGTGGCAGGAACTGGATGGCAGCCAGACAGTACCACCAAGCAGAGCAGAGCAGAGCCAGGATGCCTCCTGACTGGCCCTTCAGCTTCGGGTCAAGCGGCCCAGCCAGGGGATCTCTGGCTAAGCAGCTTTTCCTCCGCTTTGCCGTCACCAGCTGCAGATCACCACTGATTTCATCCACCCCTTTGATCACTCGAAAGAGAGGGAGAGGAGAGCTGGCAGGCAAGTGCTTGGTGGGCATCTTGCCAAGGAAATAGCAGTATAGCAATAGCAATAGCAATAGCAGTAGACTTATATACCGCTTCATAGGCCTTTCAGGCCTCTCTAAGCGGTTTACAGAGAGTCAGCATATTGCCCCCAACAATCTGGGTCCTCATTTTACCCACCTCGGGAAGGATGGAAGGCTGAGTCAACCCTGAGCCGGTGAGATTTGAACCGCTGACCTGCTGATCTAGCAGTAGCCTGCAGTGCTGCATTTAACCACTGCGCCACCTTGGCTCTTGAAATATCTTGAGATTTTGTCATTTGCAGGGTGACGGATCAGAAGACCAGGCGGATATGTGTGTGTGTGTGTCTGTGTGTCTGTGTCTGTGTGTGTGTCCTTCCGCCCAGGATCTTCATTTCCGTTGTCTTTTTAGTAAAAGCGACTCCATTTTATCTCAACAACTTCCTGTTCACATGATTTGCCATCAGCTTCAGCACCATCTTCTCTCCCTCGTCTTTCTTCAACCAGTAATGAAACTAATGCAATTTTTTGGAGCTCCATCCTGAATCCCATCGAGGTCATTTCGATTTCCTTCTGCTTCTCTCCCACCAGAATCACCTCTCAGATCCCTGAGCCAGTAGATCCTGGATCCTCTCTAGCATTTTAAAAACATGACATAGTCGTCACAATAATATGCAGTCCAGAAAAGTTAAAAATTCCAGTAACCACCATGTTTTCTCGAAAATAAGACAGGGTCTTATTTTCTTTTGACCCCGAAATAACCACTTGGCCTTATTTTTGGGGATGTCTTATTATTTTTGAGGTGCAGGAGGCAGCGAGCATGGTCACCTCATGGATGCTGTTGTTTTGCAATGTTTTCAGGGAGAGCTTATTTTCCGTGGATGGCTTATTTTAGCACATGCGCTCAAAAGTCTGATTGGGCTTATTATCCAGGGAGGTCTTATTTTGGGGAAAACGGTAGTGAAAAACACAATGGGTTCCTAAGATCAAAACCAAGATGTGGATCAGAATCTGAGCCAGCTTTAAGAGGATCGAGATATTTTCTGAATGAAAGTTGCAGGAGTACTACCTTGGGCGGGGGGGGGGGGCTCTCCCCTCCGGTTATTTGCATGAATGGTGTTGTGACTAATCTGTGTATCCATGCCAGGATGAATACCAAAGAATAAGAACACTAAGGGAGATGCCAGGACAATAATGAACCTTGTAGAAATTTTATTAGGAAAACTCTCCCCAAATATACTGCAGGGGTCTGCTCTCAATCTGCCAGGTGAGCCCAAGTGGCAAGGAGGGTCTCCAGGATTTGACTCACAAAGGGATTGGTTTGATGGGCAAGTGTTAAGGTTTAAGGTTTAAGGTTTATTATTTATAGGCCGCCCTTTTCCCTGAGGGGACTCAGGGCAGCTTACAATTTATAGGGAGGGGAATACAAAACAATAAGACATAAACAATACATAATTTAAAATAGAACACAACATTCATTCATCATTCGGGTGGGGATGGATTACAATCTTTATCCCCAGGCCTGACGGGATAGCCAGATCTTGAGGGCTGTGCAAAAGGTCTGGATGGTGGTGAGGGTACGAATCTCCACGGGGAGATCGTTCCAAAGGGTCGGAGCTACTACTGAAAAGGCTCTCCTCCGCGTAGTTGCCAGTCGACACTGACTGGCGGATGGAACTCGGAGGAGGCCTAATCTGTGTGATCTAATAGGTCGCGAGGAGGTAATTGGCAGGAGGCAGTCTCTCAAGTACTCAGATCCACTACCATGGAGGGCTTTATGGGTGGTAAGTAGCACCTTGAAGCGCACCCGGAGGTCAACAGGTAGCCAGCGCAGCTCGCGGAGGATAGGTGTTATGTGGGCGAACCGTGGGGCACCCACAATCACTCGCGTGGCTGCATTCTGGACTAGCTGAAGTCGCCGGATGCTCTTCAAGGGCAGCCCCATGTAGAGCACGTTGCAGTATTCCAGCCTAGAGGTCACAGGGGCTCGAGTGACTGTTGTGAGAGCCTCCCGGTTCAGGTAGGGTCGCAACTGGCGCACCAGGCGAAACTGGGCAAATGCCCCCCTGGTCACAGCTGACAAGTGGTGGTCAAAGGTCAGCTGTGGGTCCAGGAGACCTGTCCTAGACCTGTGGGTCTAGGACCCCTAGGCCCCTAACATATGGGGTGCCACAGGGCTCTGTCCTGTCCCCCCTACTTTTTAATATCTACATGAAACCGCTGGGCGAGATCATTCGACGGCACGGGATAAAATACCACCAGTATGCGGACGATACTCAGTTGTATCTGTCCGCCCCGTGCCAACTCAATGAAGCGATGGACGTGATGAGCCGGGGCCTTGAGGCTGTTAGAGACTGGATGGGGGTTAACAAGCTTGTGCTCAATCCGGATAAGACCGAGTGGCTGCTGTGCTTCCCTCCCACTAATTGGCCAAGTGTTCCATCTCTCAGGCTGAGGGGTCAAATACTACGCCCCTCAGACAGGGTCCGCAACTTGGGAGTCCTCCTGGACCCACAGCTGACTTTTGAACACCATTTGTTAGCTGTGACCAGGGGGGCATGTGCCCAGGTTCGCCTGGTGCACCAGTTGCGTCCCTAGCTGAACCGGGAGGCTCTCACAACAGTCACTCGTGCCCTTGTGACCTCTAGGCTGGAGTACTGCAATGTGCTCTACATGGGGTTGCCCTTGAAGAGTATTCGGCGACTTCAGCTAGTCCAGAATGCGGCCGCGCGAGCGATTGTGGGTGCACCTCGTTTCACCCACGTAACACCTATCCTCCGCGAGCTGCACTGGCTACCTGTTGATCTCCGGGTACGCTTCAAGGTGCTAGTTGTCACCTACAAAGCCCTTCATGGTATTGGATCTGGGTACTTGAGAGACCGCCTACTGCCAATTACCTCCACTCGACCAATTAGATCCCACAGATTAGGCCTCCTCCGAGTCCCATCAGCCAGTCAATGTCGACTGGCAACCACACGGAGGAGAGCCTTCTCTGTGGCAGCTCCGACCCTATGGAACGAACTCCCCGTGGAGATTCGTACCCTCATCACCCTCCAGACCTTCCGCATAGCCCTTAAAACCTGGCTGTCCCGACAGGCCTGGGGCTAAAGACCTTTACCCTACCCGAATAGTATGAATGTTGTGCTTTTAACGATGTATTGTCCTATATGTAACTTGGTTTGTCCTCCCCTCCCCTTGAACTGTGAGCCGCCCTGAGTCCCCCCAGGGAAAAGGGCGGCATACAAATATTAATAAATACCAAATACCAAATAATACCAAATTATGCAGAATGGGATAAATGGTATCAGTGGTTAGAGAATAGGAATAGCGAATACAAGTAGAATATTTATATATGTAAATATTAAGTTATAGGAATTATAAATGTAAAGAGGAAATTGTAAATGTAAAAGGAATGGAAAGTATGTAAGACGATAAACAAAATGGGATATACTGATGTCTTAGGAATGGGAAGAATGAATGTTGAATTTGGTTTTTTATATTTTGTTTTGTAAAAAGTTTAATAAAAAATATTTTTAAAAAAATGCAGATTAACCACCATCAGGTAGCTTGATCCTGCAACCCCCTCAAAGGTCTTCTAATCCAACTCCTTGCCCAAAACCAAAGATCTTATTCCATCCCAGGCAGATGGCTGTCCAGTCCTCCTCCTCCTCCTCCTTTAAAATAAATTTTTATTAAATAAACATTAAAACATTGGACATAGATCGATCTTTCTGGCTTTGTCATTTCCATACATGTTTTAACATAACAACAAATTCAGTTCCTACTTATTGTAGATAGCTACTTTGATCTTATAAACATATCCCTTGTCTTCCTTTGTATATTTCTCAATGTATTATCCAGTTCCAATTTGACAAAACCTCAGTATATTCTGTTCCGACTCCTTTTCCTCATTTCCAACCATTGATACATTTTGGTCCAAATTTCAAAATATTCTGTTATTCCCTTATTTTTTATCTCTAGTGTCAGCCTGTGCATTTCTACACAGACCAACATTTTTATTATTACCTCTTCTTCGGGGGGGGGGGGCATCCCTGTTTTTCCAATTTTGCACATAAATCAATCTTGCTGCGGTTATAACATGAAGCATTAGATATATAAATCCTTTACTATATTTCTCTCTCTACTAGGAATAGTTCTGGTTTTAAGTCTATCTTTTGATCTAGCATCTCTTCCAACCATGTCTTTATCTGACGCAAAATTCCTTGGCTTTTCTTCATAACCATCACATATGATAAAAAGATCCTAATGCCAAGTTACATTTCCAGCACTGTAGAGATTCTTATTCATGTCCAGTCTCTTCTTGAAGACCTCCAGTGATGGAGCACCTAGAACATCTATTTGTTAGAAATTCTATTTGTTTTATTATATAAAATACAAAGAACAGGAAGTAAAATTGGAAATCAAGGGAAGGAAAAGCAGTGGGGAAAAGGGGGTGTGAGATACAAGCACCCACAACTTCTGCAGGCAACCTGTTCCACTGGTTTATTGTTCTCACTGTTGAGAAATTTCTCCTGAGTTCCAGGAAGGGCCTCTCTTTAAGATCACGTCAGTTGCCAAGTGCCCAAATTTTGATCATTTGACTATGGGGGATTCTGTGATGTCATATGTGTGAGAACTGGTCATAAATCATTTGCTCAGTCCTGATGTAACTTTGTATGGTCATTAAACAAATGATTGTAAGTCAAGGACTGTATAGCCTAGAAACAAATTATTCCAAGTTACCATATTTTTTGGAGTATGACACACTACCCCCCCCAAAAGGGGGTGAAAATTTGGGTGTATCTTATAGACTGAATGTAGCCCTGCCCACCCACTGATCCCCACCCTTTGGCCTTTGCCTCCTAGCAATTTATCTCCTTGCAGGAAACGGGAAAAATGGGGCTTGCGGAAGTGGCAATAGGCTATGGCAGGGGTCGGCAAACTTAAACACTCAAAGAACCATTTGGACCCATTTCCCACGGAAAAGAAAACACCGGGAGCCACAAAGGTCCTAATCGGAAGCCCCCTGTTCAATTCTGGAGCTGACCGGAAGTTCAGTTTCCCCCCATAGAGTCTCCTCTTAGCGTGGCATACCTTTTCATCTACCTGTCATAACCGAAAGCCCTATCAATTGTGGAGACAACTGGAAAACCCTCCCCTTGCCATAGAGTCTTCTCCTGGTGCACTGTGCTCTCCCCCCCCCCCGGAAGCTCCTCTCAAAATTGTGGCGCCGACTAGTGACAGAGCTGCAGCAGAGGGAGGAAAGAGCCATATGCGGCTCCAGAGCCCCAGTTTGCTGACCCCTGGGCTATGGCAATCCCTGCAGCCTGAAACAACTGATCATCGGGAGGCCTGTGCTGAAACTGAAATTGAAAGTGAAACAGGCTGTTGGCTGTTAGCTGTTTGCTGCAAGGAGGCAAATTGCTGGGAGGCAGAAGCAGATTTATTTTTCTTCTGCTAATCAGGCTAAACTGAAACAGGCTGTTTACTGATTGCTGCAAGGAGATACGTCAATAACTATAAATGCCTATAGAATGTTGGAACTATTAGACTTATTTTTTAAAGACTCCTTTATTATTGTTCTAGACAACAAAATGAAGAAGCTTTTAGAAATAAATGCTTGATCTGAAGAGGCCCAGTGCTATTGTATCTTCTTTTAAATAGCAGAGAATATTGTATACTTCCAGAAAGCCACATAAATTTTAACAGCATCTGTAAAAGTGTAGTCTGAAATGTAACATGACAAACAGTGTGTATCTTTTGTACTGTTTGCTGTTTGCTGCAAGGAGGCAAATTGCTGGGAGGCAGATTTTTCCGCCTTGTTTTTCTCCCCCAAAGCTAGGTATGTCTCATACTTTGGAGCGTCTTATACTCCAAAAAATACAGTAGCTTAACTAGGAAAATCAAAGGGCCATCAAAGACAAGGAATAATGGATGGAAACTGACCAAGGAGAGTTTTAACCTGGAAATAAGGAGAATTTTCTGACAGTGAGAACAGCCAACCAATGGAATGGCTCCTTAAAAGCTGCTCAGGCTGGGGCAGGCAGAGGAGGAGGAGTGGAGGAAGCTGCTTCTTACTTGGCCTGTGCAGACCTGCCGGGGTTTGGGCAGGTAATGCAGAGTGAGAAGTCTGGAAGGAGTTTGCCAGGATTATGAGAAGCTGTCAAAGAGCGGAAGCAAGAAGAGTTGGTTAAATCAAAGGCCAACACAAAGGGTTTAGTTTATTTTTGCAAAGTTACTTTTTAGTTGCCTTGTTTTATTCACGGGAGCAGGTCCCACAACTTCCTTTATTCTTTCGAGGCTTCGTAATATTACAAAGTTTGAAAGTCAGGCCAAGTGTGTGTGGGGCAGTTGGGTGGGGTGGATGGGTGTGTGAGTGACTGAGAGAGAGGGAGAGCATAGCTGGCTGGAGAATTCTGGGAGTTGAAGTCCACAAGTCTTAAAGTTGCCAAGTTTGAAGACCTCTGTTCTAGAACTTGGAAACGGAGTCTGGCACCGTTGCATTTCCACAAAGTCCGTTGTGGCTGACAGCAGCTGGCAACGCCCAGGTTATTTTTAGTTTTTTTAAAAATAGATTTTGACATAATGAATAGAGGCAAATTTTGGATGGAAAGAACCACCAAGGATTTTCTATGAGGCTGTGGATTGTAGTGGATTGTCGCCATGTTGAATCCTCCCAGTCCTCCCACTGTGAGACAAAGCCCAGATTTATTTTTGCTGGGCCTTTTGAATTACCGACTGATTCTGGAAACCATCTTTTGCAGAACTTTGTATTATAGAGAATAACAGAGTTGGAAGGGACCTTGCAGGTCTTCTAGTCCAACCCCCTGCCTGGGCAGGAAACCCTACACCACTTCAGACAAATGGATATCCAACATCTTCTTAAAAACTTGCAGTGTTGGAGCATTCACAACTCCTGGAAGCAAGTTGTTCCACTGATTAATTGTTCTAACTGTCAGGAAATTTCTCCTTAATTCTAGGTTGCTTTTCTCCTTGATTAATTTCCATCCATTGCTTCTTCTCCTGCCTTCTGATGTTTTGGAAAATAGTTTGATTCCCTCCTCTTTGTGGCAGCTCCTCAAATATTGGAAGACTGCTATGCTGTCTCCCCTAGTCCTTCTTTTCATTAAGCTAGACACACCCAGTTCCTGCAACCATTTTTCATATGTTTTAGCCTATTACAGATAATGTTTGATTTATTCCCTCCTTACGGGGTTGGGACCCTTCCTTTAGCAAAGATCTCCTCCACCACCTCTCTGCAGTCCCGAGTTCCCTTTGCAGAGAACTCTGCTGGGTGGCCTTGAACTCTCAAGATGGCAAAAGGAGTTTGGCAAACAGAACTCAGCCCAAGAAGGCTTTGTTGGGCATTTGGAAGTTAAAGATAGTGGGACATAAGAGGGATGGTCTACCTGTTCCAATTTTTAGCTATTCTGGTCAGTAATGAAACCTATCCCCCACCCCACCCACCTGGTTCTGTGGGCGTGGCTTGGTGGGGGGTCATGTGACTGGGTGGGCATGGCCAACTTAAAAAAAAACTTTTAAAGCATTTTTCCCTGGCAGTTTGGGTGAACCAGCAGGGGAAAAATGCTTTAAAAGTGTATTGGGGAGTAGTTTCCGAGGATCGTGTGGCATTTTTTTTTACTACCGGTTCGCAGGACCAAGGACAATCGTCTGTACCGGGCCGAACCAAGAGGATTTCAACCGATTCTAGGGCACAGCTGCAATTGCTAACATAGCATCACTACAAGAAAGACAGTGCAAGCTTTTGCCAGAACTCTTCAGCAGCAGCTGCTGAGTATGGCTATAATCTGGAGGTTGGTATAGTTTACAGGGCTGTCCCCACCAGAAGTGGTATTCAGCAAGTTCTGACCAGTTCTAGAGAACCGGTAGCAGAAATTTTGAGTAGTTCAGAGAACCAGCAAATGCCACCTCTGGCTGCCCCCCCTCCCATCTATTCTCTGTCTCCCAAGTCCCAGCTGATCAGGAAGAAATGGGGATTTTGCAGTATCCTTCGCCTGCCATGCCCACCAAGCCACACCCACCACACCGGTAGTAATTTCTTTTGAATCCCACCACTGCCCAAGGGAAGATGTACAGAGCGCAGGCCCTTTCCGACTGCCTTTTAGAGAGGGTGTCCCCTCTCCTGGTTGCTCGGCTTTCAACCTGCTGATCCAGGTTGGGCTTTTTTCAGGGACAGATGCTGACAGGCACTTTCACCTGCTACCGGAAGCTGAAATGTGCTGCCTTTGGCTTCAGCCTCCCCCACACCCGTCCCCCATCAAAACATTTTTTACTACTGGTTCTGTGGCCGTGGCTTGGTGAGAGTGGCAGGGGGGGGTACTGCAAAATCCCCATTCTCTCCCGATCAGCTGGGACCCAGGAGGCAGAAAATAGATGGGGACGGGGGCAGTCAGAGGTGGTATTTACCAGTTCTCCAGACTACTCAAAATTTCTGTCCCTAGTTCTCCAAAACTGGTCAGAACCTGCTAAACACCACCTCTGATGAAGATGTGTTGAATATGTTTGCTAACTTGAGTAAAAATAAAAAGGCAGGAAACAAACAAATCCTGTGAACATGGCTTATAAAATGCTTATCTCACTACATATGTTTGTAAATGTATTTATGAAGCATTCATATAATATTGTGTTGACAATTAAAAGCCGATGAGAAATCCTGTATCAAGGGAGCCTTATAACAGTAGCACTTAAGAGTTATATAGCACTTTATAATCCTTTATAGCACTCTCTGAGCTGTTTACATGTGTTAGCATATGGCCCCCAATAACCTGGGGCCTCATTTTACTGACCTCAGAAAGATGGAAGGCTGAGCCAACCTTGAGCCCATCAGTATTGAACTTCTGGCAGTGGGCAAAGTCAGCCTGCAATACTGCATTCTAACCACTCACCCCCATGACTCTTATATGAATCAGTTAGCAATTAAATGGATAAAAATCCAAAATCAAAATAGCACAACAAATAATTTCAATTTGGAATTCAGAGTATGGAGACGCCCACCTGCTCTAAAAGAAATAAAAGCAACTAGATGGCAGAGCCCACTGTCAGAATGGATGCCTATTGGAGATGACCTAAAACCAGGGGACTGGGAGTTCTGGTCCTGCCTATAAAGCAGTGGTGAAATTAATTTTTTCTTACTGCCAGTTCTGTGGGCGTGGATTGGTGGGGGTGGCAGGGGAAGAATACTGCAAAATCTCCATTCCCATTCCACTCTGGGGTCAGCCAGAGGTGGCATTTCCCAGTTCTCTGAACTACTTAAAATTTCCACTACCGGTTCTCCAGAACCTGCTGGATTTCACCCCTGCTAGAAAGCGTGAAAGCTGGCCAGGTGACTTTGGATCTATCACTCTCTCTCTCACACACACACAAACCCACTTCACAGGATTGTTGTTGTGGATAAAATAGGAGGAAGAAATATGTTTGCTGCCCTGAGTTACTTATATAAGGTAATAAAGGTAGGACAAAAGCAAGTCAAAGCAAAACTGCCTGGGAAATTCTGGGAACTGAGGTCCACCTCAATGATCGGACACTTGCTGCCCAGTGTGTTCTGCGCAGAAGGACGATGGTGAAGTCCACCTATCTTAAAGTTGCCAAGGTTGAGAAACATTGTGCCAGTCTCTCAACAGATACATTGTTTTAGGAAAGAAAAAAAACACCAACCAAAATTCTAGGGAGGCTGTATAGAAGGATTCTCTGTAACAGTGGGGGCAAACCTTTTTGGCATCGAGTGCCAAAAAGATTGCATGGAAAAGTCACGTGTATGTGCTCATCAGGGCCAGGCTCCGAAAAGCTGAACTTCCAGGTTGTGGAATGTGCACCCAATGATCAGCTGGTGCACCCAATGATCAGCTGGCCGGCGAGCATGCACAGGCCCATTTTGGCACTGCCGCACGGGCAAAGAATTGTGCTCTGGAAAAGCCAAACCTCTGGGTTCTGGCATGCATGCACACCTAATAATGAGCTGGGCTGCACACATGTGCACACTGGTTTTCGGCATTGCCGCGTGTGCAAAGGACAGTTGATCGTCACACGTACATGCTCACCAGAAACCTGGAAGACAAACAGGCAAAGCCATGTGTGCCAGGCGACATGGCTTCGTGTGACACTTTGGCCATAGGTGCCATAGGTTCGCCATCACAGCTGTAGAACTGTGGTCCTAGTCATAAGATTAGGTTGGATAAGGGAGTCGAGTGACAACTCCATTCATTCCTCATGGTATGAACTGCCCCCTGGGCTACTAACTGGCCATTGAGGAAGATGCCCCCCAAAGATTCAGTTGTTGGGTAAATGGCCTTCACCTCCGTCCCAGACTTTGGAGGGGCTACCAAGGAGGCTCCCTTGGCCCAACATTCCAGGATTCAGGAAGATGGCAAGAACCCCCCCCCCAACTTTTCTTGACCATCCTCATAAATTCCTTGATTGTTGGAAGTCACCTAGAGTGTTGGTATATATAGAGAAAATCAATCAAGAAAACTTCTGGGTAGAGTTCCTGAGTGGGCAGGGCAGGAGAACAGCATTAAATGAATTCAACTTCTGCATGTACACAATACAGGATCTATGACCAAGGCAAACGGGCCAGCAGCACCGACACGTTGCGGGAATATTTCAAAGAGTCGTCAGGCAACCATTCCAAGGGAAGGCCCGTTGATTTAAAGGCCCAACCCGTATGGCTCGACGTGCTGATTTGGGGCTGGGATGAGGACGGTGGAGGGAAGCAGCTCAGAGCTCCCGCCCGGGCGCCCGATGTCTGGCAAGCGGCCCGGGGAGGGGAGTTGCGGCATCGCCCGTGGGTCGCCCTCCACAGGCCCAAAAGCCGCTCTTCGCCGCCCACCGGGGAGAAAAGCGGCAGAGCGAAAGCGGCGCGTCTCCATCGCAGCGCAGAGCCCGTCGGCCGCTCGCCAGAGGCTCCCGAGCGTTTCCTTCCCGGGACGGGAGCGATGCCGGAGCCCCCACCCCCGTCGCGGCCCGGTACCCATCCTCGACCTCGCCGGGCGCCCGTCACATAGGGCGCAGAGCCGGGGAAACCCCGAGGCGGGGAGGGCGCGAGGCCCGCCCGGGAAGGGCGGGAGAGCGGCAGGAGCGTCGGGGCGGGGGCTCCAGAGCGCCGGCCCCGAATAAAGGCGGCGCGCTTGGCCGAGGCTCTTAGCCTGCCGACGAGTCATTCCCGCCGCTCAGCGAAGCTCCCAGCCGAGACGCCCGCAGCCCCAGGACGCCCAGCCCGCCGGCACGATGCCGAAAACGGTACGGATGGAGGGGGGGGGGGAGAGTGCGGGCCGGGGAAACAGCGGGCAGGGGGGCGCCTCTTCTCCAGCGGCGTCGCATCGCGGCTGTTCAGAGTGCGCGGAGCGGAAGGGCGTCTCCCGGGGGGGGACAGGGAGGGAGCGCCGGGGGCGCCCGCGGGGGTCTCCCCTCGTACCGGCCGTGGAGCTTTCTTGAGCCGGACATCGGGGGGAGGCAGAGGTGTCGCTCCGCCGTTCCGGCCGTGAATGGGGGCGTCGTTCTCGGAAAGGGGCCCAGGCCGGGGCGCACCCCCCTCGCACACGCGCTGGCCGCTTCCGCCCACGGCCGCTGGGTAGGGGACGAGTCCCTCGACCTCGGAGCGAGCCGGGAAAGCGCTTGGCGCGGCGGAAAATCCGGCGGCGGGGGGCGAGACAGCCGGGCCCGAGGCGGCGATGGGCGAGACAGCCGGGCCCGAGGCGGCGATGGGCGGCAGTCGCTCACTGACCTCAGGGCCGGCCGTAGGGAGCCGGTCGGAGCCCCCCCCCCCCATGGCACCGGGGCTGGAGCGCCGGGCTGCCGTCGGGCGAGAAGGAGCCCAGGGAGGGGCGGTGGGCGCGGCAGCTTTCCCACAGACCCGCCTTCCTCCTCGGGAGCAGCGTGGCTGAATCGGGGGCCGCGCGGGGGTCTGTCTGGGAACCGCCGTGCTCGGCTGACCAGTCGGCAGCGGCCGGGCCGGGCCGGATGCCGGTGCTCGCCCGTGGGAAAGTGGGCCTCGCTACCGTCGGGTGGAAGGGGCGAGGCGGCCCAGCGTCTCCGGGCCCCGCTCCCGGCCGGCCTCCCCCCCTCGATTCTTGGCCGGGCAGGAAGGCCGCCCCGCGGAGCATCGCCGGTTGCGCTGCGGCTGGCAGGAGGATGCCGCGGCTGCTGAGGGGCGGAGGAGGGCAGAGGCCGGAGCTTTCCCGCTCTTAAGGCGGAGGGGCGGCGGCTCCGGGAGAGAGTTTTAGCAAGGGCAGAATTTCCCCCCGCGTGGCCATTTGCCCACGTGAGGCCCAGAGGCGTCCAGGCTGGAGAGGCAGCCAGGGAGGCGCTTCTGCAGGCTAGACCCGGCTCCCCCTCCTCCCCTCGCCCGTCGAGTAAGAGAGTCCCGGTTCCTTGAGGGCGGAAAGGGCCAGTCCGGCCTGCCGTTGTTGCTCAGTGTTGGGACCAGCGGCGGGTGGCCGTCGGTGCTTCAGCTGGGAAGGGACATTTTGAGATGGCGTGGTGGTTGTTTTTTTTTAATGAAGAAAAGCTCCCATTTCCCTTGCTGGGACTCCCATTGTCTGCGTGCCTCAACGTTTTTCTCAACCTCGGCAACTTTAAGCTGTAGGGCAAGGGTGTCCAAACTTGGGAACTTTAAGACTTGTGGACTTCAACTCCCAGAATTCTCCAGCCAGCAGAGTTGAAGCCCACACGTCTTCAAGTTGCCAAGTTTGAAGACCTCTGTGTTCAATCATACACTGTGTTTTACAGACTGTGGTGCTGGGACTAAAGGAGACTTCCGGCCATAAGCAAGTGATCCAGATTAGTTTGGACATCCCTAGCTTAGATCTTGGAGCAGCCTTGCCCAACTTCTCATGACCTCCAAGGTTTGCAATTGCAACTTCAGGGCTTCCCTGGCTGGGGAATTCTGGGAGTTGAAGTCCACAAGTCTTAAAGTTCCCAAGTTTGAACACCCCTGCTGTAAGGCCTTCAACTCCCAGAATTCCCCAGGCAGCAGGACCTGCCGGCCATAATGTCTGGCCAGCATGATCAGTTGCTTTTGGTGTATTTCTTTGCATTGCTTCAATGGCTTTCAGTAGCTCATACCTTTCTCCCATAACCATTGCCTGGGTGGGGAAAGTTGGATGGACTCCTTCGGGCATAGGCAGAGGCCTTTCCCAGTAGTTCCTCTCTGAAGCCTCCTTTGTCTGGAGATCCCAGAGACGGAAGATAGGCCTTCTTCCTTCCAGGCCTGGGGGGTCTCCTGACTCCTGGTGCAGAAGGGCCCTGGTGGAAGAGTTGCAAGGGAAGCTGATTCTTTGGAGATCCAGAAACCTGAGCAAAAAAGGGGGACGGTCCACCTTTATTGCAAAGAAGCAAAAACTGCACCTACCCTCAGTAGTAGCAACGATGGGTCTAAGGGGAGGAGGGGTAATTTTCCCAAGAGACCAACATGACAAACTGGGTCTGTTGTAGAGGGCTGAACCAATGGAACTGAAGGTGTGGAGGCATGCAGGCACATGTGTAAACTGAAAAATAGTTGCCTTAAAATTAAAAAAAAAGCAACGTAGTTGCATTGCATGCATGGTATATACACTTGTTTACATTTGATTTCTAATTTCTAAGTGATCTCAATGGGTCAGATGTAACCCTGGGGCTGCACAATGCCCTGCTCTGGTCTAAGGGATTTGCAGTCCAGTATTGTGGACATCATCCCAAGTCTAAAACAGAAGCAATTTCCTTGAATCCTTACCAGATCAACCAGATAGGGAACACAACCAGATAAGATTAATTCTGCTTTATGGCAAAGCTACATGAACAGAATGTGAAAGTACAATTAATTCTGCAAGCCTGAGATCTTGGGGAGGGTTCCTTCTAAGTCCCTTGCCCCACCTAGCCACAGGTTGTGCCCTCTTATCTGACCACTCCTAGGCAACATCTATTTGCTCCTTTCCCCCAAAGTCATTCTGACATACCATTGCAAGATGTGGGCCCTGGGGACTTTGATGCTGTCAAGAATTGTAGTTGGATCCCTGTGGAAAGTTAGAGACTGCTGAGCAACTAGGGTTCCAGTTTTAGGGACCCAACTCTAGTCCCCAGGGCAAGGTAACTTGTGGAGAGCTTTGCGCTTTTGAGAATTGTCACTGGTTCCCTGTGGCTGCTCATAAGAATGGCTGCTGTGTGGGCACAGCTGTTTACAAACTGGTCCTTTACCAGAGGGCAGCAGTGCTGGAGAGATGCTCTGTGCCATCCCTTCTGGGATGCTCCCGCTCACCTGCCTTACCTGCATCTTTGCATGGGATTGGTTGGCACCCTGCCAAATGAAGCCATGTTTATTTTTGAAGAATGCCAACGGGACTGCTGCCCTTGGAGGCTGGCCTATTAACTTGTGTTGTTTTGTAATATTCTTATTTAAAAATAAGTCGGATGGTGCAGAGAGATTGAGCCCTGCAGGAGAAATTGTTGATGCCAGGAGCAAAGCAGAGTTCCCAGCTACAGTTGGGGGGTGCATGGCTTGGGGAGCAGCACATGGCTCATGTGTCTGGAGACTGGAGGCATGTTCCTAGAGCACCTTGTCTTGAGGGATTGATGGGAGCTCCCCGGTTTGCTAATCACATTTGTGGTTGGCCTGGTTTTGCTGCCTTCTGTTGGACGAGGGCCAGCCACTTTGGAGAGCTTCCATATCTTGTATTCTTCCTTGCATCTTTCAAAATGGAATTTCATAGTTTTTCCCTGGGATGCTGAAATATCCATAGCTGACATAAGTTGTAATAAGCTGTATCTTTCTGACTACTGGCTTTGGAAGAGTAAGTTTTGAACTGAAATCCTTGCAATCACTGTGCCGAGAATATATTAGTTTGGAGCTGGTAAGATGAGCTTGGAGTTGTTGCAGAGCCTTGTCTGAGCTTGACTGGAATGGCTTCCTTGGCTAAGGAAGGTGAGGTGTGCTAAATGTGGAGCGTGTCAAGTCTGTACTTGACTTCCTTTTGGGGGAAAAACAGGAAAATTTTAGGAGAAAAGATTCCAAGAGAAATGAGAAGGGACCATCTTGGTTTATTTTTTAGCTGAAAAAACTTTGAAGGAGCAAAATAAGAGACTGGTTTGATTTGCTCGCAACAGGAGAATGTTTTTCAAAGCAGCCTAGATGGGGGTGGGGGAAATGCAACGCACAGCTTCCTTAAAATACTAAGGGTATTGTGAGTGGATTCCCCCCCCCCCCCGCCTCCCCCCCACTGCTGGTGAGAAAGATCAGTTTGATTCTCTAACTCCTTGTTCCTTGAGTTGTACAATAGCTTCTTTAAAGAGGTGGGCATCTGATACTTGAGTGGTATAACCTTTGAAATGAGATGGAGCTGCAGCTTTTCTTTCTTCAGTTTTTTTTTTTAAACTGCCATTTTTAGAAAGAAAGAAGGCAAATGGCTGCTTTGTTCCTAGACAGGAGGAGGGCTTTTTTTTGACATGCCAGGCTAGCCCTACGGTAGGGTTTGAAAACCTTCTCTTGAGAAGGCGGATGTCATAAGAGCCCCCCCTTCTCCTCTCTTCCTGTTCCTTTGGAGGCAGTCTCCCTTCTGCGCCGACTCCTCCCTCTCTCCCTCCCTTCCCTCCCCCCCCCCAGGCATGGGGCCACCAGCAACAAATCTGCATTTTCAGACATTGGGTACATTTGCAGCCATCTAGAGCTGTGATTTCATAGCTTGAAGGTGGATCTGGGAAGCAAAAGCATGAGGCTGTCTCTGTATTCAGCCTTCCGAATCAAATTCCTAGTCCTTTGGGCAGGGGTCATTTAGGCACCACTGATGGCCAGAGTAAGCACGTACTAGTTGCCAGGTGAACTCTTGATTCCCCTGGGTCAGTTGTCCTTGCTTCCAGTGATCATGGATCGAAACTGTTTTGTCTGATCTGATTTCATATTAAAAAAGTAAAAAAAACAAAGCCAGAATTCCTGGGATCTATTCGTGCAACTTTTCTCCACTTTGGCAACTTGGAGGAGAGTGGGTTTCAACTCCCAGAATTCCCCAGCCGGCCAGGAAGCCCTGGGAGTTGAGGTCTACACACCTTAAAAGTTGCCAAGTTTGAGAAAAAAACGTGTCTTTGTGTTTGCAATTGCTGTAAATGATAAACTAAGAATGCACACTTAACCTTCTTAAGGCAAAAGTATGTCTTCAGTGAGCCTGAGTAGCACTCTTGCTTTAAGTGTGCCAGAATTACCCTGATGGTCTGACAAGTGCCCCTTTTCCCAGGCAGAAATCTTTACTGGGGTGTTATTAATTTTTTGTGTTATTCAATTTCTAGAGCTGCCTATCTCAGATGCAAGATTAAGTCTTAGATTATTTTTTTTTTAATCCCATCTTTATTATGTTTGTAAATAACCCAAGGCAGGAAACATACCTAATACTCCTTCTTTAGGAGTATCTTGTTTCTCCACAACCCTGTGAGGTGGGCTGGGCTGAGAGGGAGGGAGGGAGGGACTGGCACAACAGGGGTCTTGCTTCAAGAGGAAACCTGAATGTTAAAAATCAAAATCAAATGTGGTTAATTCAAATTAATTTGAATTAATTTGTTCATGTGATTCTTCATTTAATAATTTCTTTTTGTTACATTAAAATTACATTGGGAAGGGTTTATGGGTCTGAGGGCCATCCAAGGCCTCCACCAGCCTCAGGGTATTAGTAAGATTCCTTGCAAGCTGAAGGAGTTGGTGACTCATATTCCTTATCTTCTCCTCAGAGATTACAGCAGGTATGTGCAACCTTTTCCCAATCGTGTGGGGCCACATTCCTGGTCCTGCCCTGTCTGACCTGCAAAGCCAAGAAATAAGCAGTTGATGACTGTTAAAGCTCCCCATTTCTTGTATCACTTTGCTGCCCTCTCATGGCTGCCTGGACTTTTGCATCCCAGATCTGTTTGCACAACATAATCTAGAACAAGGGTCAGCAACCTGAGGCTCCGGAGCCGCATGTGGCTCTTTCATCCCTCTGCTGCAGCTTCACAATTGATAGGGCTTTTGATTAAGACAGGTAGAGGAAAAAGGACGGCACACTAGGAGGAGACTATGGTGGGGGAAGCGGATTTCCGGTTGGCTCCAGAATTGAACTGGGGGCTTCCGGTTAGGACCTTTGTGACTCTGAGTGTTTAAGGTTGCCGACCCCTGACCCCTAGAAAGTGGACAGGACAAAATGAAGCTGTGGTCAGAAATAAAACTAATTTAATAGAAAATTGAATTAAAATATTTATTATGCCAGTACTTTGATTACTCCTTGTGTGTTTAATAACTTTCCACTTGTACTAGAATAGAAATTACAAGTTGGCAGTAGTCTTGCTGGTTATTTCCATGCCTCTGGCTTGCATTCAGTATGTTTGTTTGATTTCTGTAATGATCAGTTAATATCTAAGGGTGAAGCAGTCTTGTGATACAATATCTTCATTTTGTCTCATAACAGCAAAATCCAGGGCCTTGGTGGTTGAACAGATAAACTATCTTTTTTAAAACTTGGTGCCTTCAACATTTGCGAACAGCCTTCAGAATTAAGTTTTTGAAAAAGTTCTTCCCCTGACCTCAAAATAGAGCTATTTGTGTTGTCAGGGATTCATCACAATTCCAGAGTTGTCTTCTGAGCAGAGCAGAGGTGTGGTGTTTCTGTACAACTTTGTAGACGGTAGCATTTTATTGCTTTCCAACTCCGTAGTGAATGGCTAAAGAAAGCAGCCGTGCCTGAAGTGCGTTTATTGTCCGGATGCATGGAGGATACTTCTCCCAAAGGTGCTTTTTCAAAAGGCAGCTGGATTTTTTCCTTTTTTCATTGAAGTCATTTCTCTTCTCATCCAAAAAGCTTCTACAGAACTGAGGAACTTTCTTGGAAGAGAAGTAAAACACCTCCAGTTACCTTTTGAAAAAGCACCTTTGGGACCATTATAAACTGGATGACTGAGAATCTCCATAAATATTGAGGATACCTATGCCTGGTTTACATCTGTGTATATTTGTATGTTGAATACTTTCATAATCATTATCAGGGCTACTAAAAGGAGAGCAAAACCCATGGAAGCAAAAGGATTTTGATTTGTCTTTCTAGGCTTAAGGAATAAAAGAATTCTATCATCTTTGTGACTTGATTTTTTTTAAAAAGAATGCTTAGTTAAAATTTATGGTTAGTTACTCTAGGGCAGTGATGGCTAACCTTTTTGCCATCGGGTGCCAAAAGCGGGGGGAGCGTGTGTGTGTGTGTGGCGGTAGTGCGCGTGCATACCCTCCCCATGCACATGTACATGCAACCCCCCCTTGAGCGTGTGACTACCCTGCCCTCCCCCCACTTTTGGTATGCAATGGCACGGTGGACCGATTTTTTGCCCTCCTTTCTAGGAGCCTGGGTAGGGCGAAAACTGCCCCCCCCCCCAGACCCATTTCCTGTCTTCCTGTTTGCATGTTGGGCCATTTTGCACCCTCCAGAGGCTTCCTCCAGAGGGAGAAAAATGGCCCAACATGGAAACCAGAAATCTGTTTCTGAACTTCCGGTCTCCAAGTTGGGTTGTTTTTTGCCCTCCGGAGGGTGAAAAATGTCTGAAAATGAAGGCCGAAATCAGCTGGCCAGCATACACATGCACGCTGGAGCTGACAGGGCAACGTGTTGCATGCCCAAAGAAATGGCTCCATGTGTGCCATAGGTTCACCATCAAGGCTCTATGGTTCTTTTTAGGTTAGGATAATTAAAAAAAATTTTTTTTGGGAAGTAGGCTTTGTTCCTTATTGCTTAAAAGAGCCAAGTTACAAGACAATAGCAATAGCAATAGCAGTAGACTTATATACCGCTTCATAGGGCTTTCAGCCCTCTCTAAGCGGTTTACAGAGAGTCAGCATATTGCCCCCAACAATCTGGGTCCTCATTTTACCCACCTCGGAAGGATGGAAGGCTGAGTCAACCCTGAGCCGGTGAGATTTGAACCGCTGAACTGCTGATCTAGCAGTAGCCTGCAGTGCTGCATTTAACCACTGCGCCACCTTGGCTCTTAATAAGACCATAACTTAACAACTCTGAATTAGCCCAGTAAAATAAAAGAGTCCTTCCTTCATATCAAGGTTTGACTGCTGGAATTGCATGACTCCTGGAAGTATTGACCAACTGGAAATATTTCATTCTTGGCCAGGGAGATCAAGTTGGCAAAGGCTTCTTGAGAAATGTTTCCTCGTTATATCTAGAAGTGATCTGGTCCATTTCAGACCTGCTTTTGGTCAGGATGTGGGATGAAGTCTCCTGATTGATGATTGGAGCGTTGATCGGTTACTCTACAGCCCCCCCTGGCAGCAGTTGGTTGCTTATTACATGCCTGGTGAGTGGAAAGGGTTGGTTTCCTTGCTTGTCAGCATGGCCATTAGCCTGGGGTGCCTCGTGGGGCTCATTTTGTTCCCTTATTTGCTAGCAATGCAAAAGAAATCAGCTGGAGCTTTGCTGTGAGTTTTCATCACTGTTTCAGTAATGGTAGTTTTATTGCTGCGTGTCATTAACCCCAAGCAAATTGGCCTCAGATGTTGCTTCAGTTCAGTAGTATGTGGGATGAGGGTGAACAAGCTGAAATTAAAGCCAGACAAACCAGGAATCCAAATGTCTGTAAGGAAATCTGGCTCAGGGCTGGAATTCAGCACAACTCCTCTGGAAGTGTTCTTGAAGTGTGTGTGTGTGAGGGGCTTCCTAGCAGTGCCCTATGGCAATTTTCAGATGAAAGCTGGGGAGCACATTTACAGAACTTGGCAACAGTTATCCATGCCATTGTTGAATTGCAGTAGGGCTGCTCCAGTACATTTATGCATGAAAAGTACCCAAGAAAGCTGCTAGCCATGAATGGAATTGCAATCGTCTCATGCCCACACAGATGCTGTAGGCTGGTGCTGGTCACCGCTTAATTCAGTGTTAAACTCTTCTTTGAAAGCAGCACCGGCCATCTTGCTTGCCAACAAAATCTGGGGGACGGGGGGCAAGGGGTTCTCCGAGGGGGTCAAGATCCTGTTCAAAAAAGTGAAAAGAATATTCAGGATGGCTTGCTTTTAAGACTTTGGAAGAGTGTTCTATACTTTGCAGTATTGGAAGTGCTTAGGACAGTGTTTCTCAACCTTGGTGACTTTAAGTCCTGTGGACTTCAACTCCCAGAATTCCCCAGCCAGCAGAGCCAAGGTTGAGAAACACTGGCTTAGGAATCGATGTGCTTTGCCTTTTAAAATGGGACAGTGCTCAATGGGTTGTGGTTATGAAGCTGGTTGGGAAAGATCATCTTCCCTTTTAAGGGAAAAAACTGAGTAATAATATAAAAAGGAATATATGAACTGTTCTGTCTGCTGCCTCTCATATTCTACTATTTCATGTCTTGGAAGCATTTTACTAGCCGCTGCCAGAAACAAGATGTTCCTTTTATTGATGCCAGTTTATTACATTTTTACTAAAGACCTGCTCTTTTTTATGCTTCCTCCACTAATTTACTAAGCTTTCTGTTGTGTTACTATGATGACCAAGGAAAAAAACAGGGAAAAGGAGATGGAAAAGGACTTTCATAAGGTTCACTAAAGGTGGTTTTCCTATAATTAAATTTGACTTTGGAGGACCTCAACAAACATCCTTTCCCATCTTCTTCCTCTTTTCTTTTTCTTTTTTGAAACGAAGTTTTTTTTATTACATGTTTTAACTTCTTTTATAAACAAAATGTTGCTTGGGTTTCCCCCTTTACATCTTCTATTGTGCATAGTTCATTTTACATCATATTTCCATTTCGCCTTTCAGCCATTTTATTTTCTTTCCATATTTTCCAGCTTAACTTTAATTTCTTCTTTATAAGCAATATCATTATTTGCCCCTCCAAGTTAATCAAATTTAACATTTCACTTTCATCTATTATTCTGTTTTACTCTCAATAACATATATCCTCAAATTTAATTTTGTATAGCAAACATTTCACTTACGGTGGTTAATTATCCACAATTAATAGTATTAATCTATTTCCCTCACATCTTATTAGCTATATACCATTGGCTATATTTACCGAATTTCACTCTATTCTACTAGTAAATCCTTTTTCATCTTTCCTCCTTTCAATCATTTTCTCTTAGTCTCTCAGAAACTTCATTTCTCTTATATTCTCTTCTCTGAACCCTTTTGCCTAGCCTTTTCTTTTTCTTGTAATTTCTAAATTACAAAATTCTCCAAATGATGGCTTTTCTTTTATTAAATTCAACTTTGGAGGACCTCAACGAACATCATTTCCCATCTTCTTCCTCTTTTCCCTGTTCATTTAAAAAAAAAACAACAATTTGCGCATGGAAGGAAGAACTTTCCCCGTTTCTGATTTTTCATGAAGAGAGCTAGAACTTCCTTGCTTGCTAGGCCTCTTGATTTATCACGCAACTGCTTCACCAGTATCCTTCCCTGGCAGGATATTGCCCACAGTGTGACCAGTGTGTTTCCTCTTTCATTTTAACACCAAGAGAGGCTTGGTTTTTATTAAAAAGGATTCCAGCTCTTTGTGTTTATTACTTAACATGGCTCCCTTGGGATGGTGAAAGTATTTGAATCCTTGTGCCCTCTCCATGATTTCCCCCACAAATGGCATAAAACACAGTGTTTCTCCCTTCCTCTCTCCAAAATGGGTTTGAAGCTCCAGAAATTGCTACAGCCATGCAGTTTTCACCATAAGAAGGGGAAATTGCTAAATAAATGCAAAGTGATCAAGTTTACTTCCGTTCAGTTGTATCTGATCTCAGAGACTGCTTGGACAAGTCCTTGCAGATTTTTTGGCAAGATTTTTCAAAAGTGGTTTGCCATTGCTTGCTTTCCAGGGCTGAGACAAAGGGACTGGCCCAAGATCACCCAAATATGGGACTAGAACTTACGATCTCCTGGCTTCTAGCCTTCTGCCTTAATCATTACACGAAACTGGCTTTTAATTGACTTACTTAATTTTGTTGTTGTTAGTTGTGAAGTCATGTCTGACCCATCACGACACCATGGACAACGTTCCTCCAGGCCTTCCTGTCCCCTACCATCCCCTGGAGTCCATTGAAGCTCACGCCGACTGCTTCGGTGACTCCATCCAGCCACTTTATTCTCTGCTATCCTGTGCTTCTTTTGCCCTCAATCTTTCCCAGCATTAGGCTTTTCTCTGGTGATTCCTTCCTTCTCATTAGGTGGCCAAAATATTTGAGTTTCCTCTTCAGGATCTGGCCTTCTAAAGAGCAGTCAGGGTGGATCTCCTCTAGGACTGACCAGTTTGATCACCTTGCAGTCCAAGGGACTCGCAGGAGTGCGTATAGTCAAGAGTATGGTTTTCCCAGTTGCAACTTATGGCTGTGAAAGTTGGATCATAAGAAAGACTGAGCGCTAAAGAATTGAGGCCTTTGAACTATGGTGCTGGAGAAGACTGCTTAATTTTCTTACGGTACATTTAAATCAGATTTAGTTTCTTTTTCTGTTCTTTGGAGTCCAGCTCTCCAGCAGGTTCCTCAAAGACTAAGAAATAACTCTTTGTTTCAAAATCTAGACTGAAGAGATGAGCTAATTCTTCAAATTAGTCTGCCCTGGGGTGGGTGGGTATGTCATGAATTGACCTGCAACCAAAGGATGGATGGGCTCTAATAGCCCCATTGGGATCCTTGTGTTCTGACCTGGGAGCAATACTTGCCAGGGATCTGCTCCAGGATCCCACATTTGTCCCTGATTTGTCCCATTGAATCAAAGGTACAAAACTTTGGATAGAATCCAGAACTTCAATGTTTACCAGTTCCCTGAAGTTGGCCTCTGAATAAAATTGGACTGAAACTAATAGTTAAGAGCAGTGGTGAAATTCATTTTTTTACTACCGGTTCTGTGGGTGTGGCTTGGTGGGTGTGGCAGGGGAAGGATACAGCAAAATCTCCATTTCCTCCTCACTCTAGGGGAAGGATACTGCAAAATCTCCATTCCCTCCCCACTCCAGGGGAAGGATACTGCAAAATCCCCATTCCCTCCCTACTCTAGGGGAAGGATACTGCAAAATCCCCATTCCCTCCCCACTCCAGGGGAAGGATACTCAAAATCCTCATTCCCTCCCCACTCCAGGGGAAGGATACTCAAAATCCTCATTCCAGGGGAAGGATACTGCAAAATTCCCATTCCCTCCCCACTCCAGGGGAAGGATACTGCAAAATCCCCATTCCCTCCCCACTCCAGGGGAAGGATACTCAAAATCCTCATTCCAGGGGAAGGATACTGCAAAATCTCCATTCCCACTCCACTCTAGGGTCAGCCAGACATGGTATTTGCCGGTTCTCCGAACCACTCAAAGTTTCCGCTACCAGAACCTGTCAGAAGCTGCTGGATTTCACCCCTGGTTAAGAGCTCTTGTTACTGTTTTTTAGATGCTTTGGTTGTTTATGACTTCAATTTACATGGCCACCCCTCTCAGATTCATGACTAGCCAGGGCGACCAATACAATAGACTGGAATGAAATGGCTCTGCTGGATGGGTGGGGGCAAGGTCAAGACTGCCCTCTTCAAGGTCAGACGGGGGGGGGGCAACCCTGTATTGCCCAAGAGGCGCTTGCACCTTAATGGCCGGTGGAAGGGAGTGGGATGCCTGAAGATTGTGAGGGCAGGTTTTATTTTTTTTCTCTGTGGGGTATTTGTAGGATTTTGTTTTGGTCAATTAAATACAATTGCCTATTTTAAGACCATGGGTTTTTTTGAGGGGGGTGTCTCTCCATCCCAAATTCTGCAAGTTGGGATGGTGATATTTAGGGAACGGGTCACAAAAGAAGAACAGGAAAAAATTCAAGAGGCCCGCCCTTCAAGGAAGTGCTTGCTCTTTGAAGGACAAAGAAATTTAAGCAGAACACAGTATAAAGTATTAACCAATCTATTAAAAATGGCGGATCAAACACCTCCTAAATATCTTGGCGCAATCCTCTTTGTTTACAGCCTGTTAATAAATGCTGGCTTAGAGGCCTCTTCTCTCCTTTGCCAGGTGCCGCTGTCTGCCTGCCTGCCTTGGTCCTTGGGTGTTTTTGTGGCTTCCAGGGAGTTGGGGAGGAAGAGAACGCAGGAAAAGCTGCTGCAGGGAATTGAAGGGGTTGTGGCAAAATGCAGCCGAAGGACATTCACCACAATTGCACCAGGTTGTCTCGCTTGCCAGCGGGAAAAGTGGGTTGTATGTCCTTGTGCAAAGCTGTTTCTCCCCAAGTGGAACTAAATGTTCTAGGGATGGTAATGCATTGTGAAGTATCTGCCTTCACTGCAGCTGCCTTATTCATTCCCTCAAGTTGTGCTTGTAGAGTGGTCAAAGTACCTAAAAACCCATGGAAGAAGTTCAAAAGCAGACAAAAGATGAGCAGTTAGAAGTACATTCAGTAAGCAAATGGCTGGCATTGTTAATGCCAGTGAAGCCGGTTTTAGTCACTGATCTCACAGTTTGATGTTAGCAACCACCTGAGCAGTAGTGGGATTCAAAAATTTTCTACTGGCTTGGTAGGAATGGCATTGCTTGGTGGGCATGGTTTGGTGGGCGTGGCAGGGGAAGAATACTGTAAAATCCCCATTCCCTTCTGATCAGTTGGGACTCAGGAGGCAGAGAATAGATGGTGGCGGGGCCAGTGAGAGCTGGCATTTACTGGTTCTCTGAACTCCTCAAAATTCTCACTACCTGTTCTCCAGGACTGGTCAGAACCTGCTGAATACCACCTCTGCACCTGAGGCAAAAAAACTGAGCAGACTTTCTTCCAGGCTTTTCCAGAAATTAAAAGTCTTCGGAAGGCCAGGGCGCCTTCTTAGCTCTGAGGAAGTGTCCTGTCTGGGGGCGGGGGGACAGGTCCCTTCCCTGCGATCTGCTCTTGACATGGATGGAAGTGAGAAGCCCAAGAGAAAATCCCCCCATCATAATGGACAAGGTGTTGCTGCTGTGTCACTTGATCACTAAATAGGTGCAAACACCACCACCCCAGTTGGGGTTTGCTCCTCTCCTGCTTTGAAAGGAATTTCAATAGTAAATTGATTGTTTCCTGATTGCTTATTTGTACCCTGTGACTATCATTTAAGTGTTATGATGCTTGACAAATGTATCTTGTCTTTTTATGTACAGTGAGAGCATCTGCACCAAAGACAAATTCCTTGTGTGTCCACTCACACTTGGCCAATAAAGATCTGTTCTGTTGTGTTTTATTCTATTCTATATAAAAAAGGGGTGCTAAGCCTCTCTAAGGACTTTCGGCATGCAATTCATTTCTATTCTAATTCTATTCCCACTCCCTGTTCTGTTCTGTTCTATTCAATGCTTTATCTGCTGGAACAAGAGCTGGTTGGGGAGAGTCAGGGAATTTTTCTACCTGGCATAAGAGAGGAGTTGGAGAGTGAGGTTGAAAAGCAGCAAATTCTAAGCATTGAATAGCTTGAACTGGCAGGATGGGGGAGGCTGGCAACATGCTTGGGAATTCGCAAGTGAACTGGGTGGACCCACCAGCTCCCATTTTCAAATTGCTGAGAGTAGCATAACTGTATTTTAACTGTCAGATCCAGCAGCTTTCAAATCCTTCCTTCTTTTTTTAAAGTTGAAGTTCATTTTTTTTCAGTGAAGCCTTGCTCACAACATCCTGCAGTGCTGTAGTAGTTCACAAGGCTATCTTCATAATTCCTTGTGCAGACCAGGCTAATACGCCAAGAGAGCTGTTTTGCGGGGTGGAGTCAAAAAAGTCAAGATGGCAGCTGTGATGCATGTAAAAAGAGTGTGGCTTCAATCAAGGGGGTGTGGCTTCCTGTCGAAGATCTTTTTTCTAAGACAGAGGTCCCCAAACTTGGAAACTTTAAGACTTACGGACTTCAACTCCCAGAATTCTTCTGGAGAATTCTGGGAGTTGAAGTCCACACATCCTAAAGTTGCCAAGTTTTAGGACCCCTTTTCAGCATGGTTAGCTTGCTTGATTAATTGAAACTGAAAATATTTGCTCCATTTTGTGCCACATACTTATTTGGACATAAATTCACTTAAAAAAATAGGTTTGTCCCCTCATAGCTATATAATAATAATTGATACATTTTGTGAATCAATTTTGGAGTTGCTCACTAATGCCCCTGGTCTGGATGGTGGATTAGGGTTAGGTTTACTTCATTGCTTGTTTCCAGGCCATGAGTGTCTGTGTTAATTTTTGCATCTGAGGTTGGTGGAGGTTAAGATTTGCATGCTTGGCATTTAAAGCAGATAGTGGGAAGGACTGTGCTTTAGAATCTGAGTCCATGGAGCTGATAACAAAGAATTTTATTCCAACTTGGAACAATCACAAACGTGGGATTTAGCTCTTTCTTTCTTTTATTAATTTTTTTATTAAATAAACATTAAAACATTGGACACAGAGTGACTTTCCCAGCTTTGTCATTTCCATACATATTTTAACATAACAGCAAATACAATTCCTCCTTATCCTACATTGCTACTTTGATCTTATAAACATTTCCCTTGTCCTTTTTTGTATATTTATGTATTATCCAGTTCCAATTTTACAAATCCTCAGTATATTCTGTTCGACTCCTTTTCATTTCCAACCATTGATACATTTTGTTCCAAATTTCATAATATTCTGTCTTGTCTTTATTTTTAAGTTCTAGTGTCAGTCTGTCCATTTCTGCCCAGACCAAAGTTTTATTTATTACCTCTTCTTCAGAGGGGGCATCTCTATTTTTCCAATGTTGTGCACAGATCAATCTTGCTGCGGTTATCCCATGCACCATTAGAATATATCAATCCTTTACTGTATTTCTCTCGTGATTCCTAATAAGAATAGTTCTGGTTTTAAATCTTATCTTTTGATCTAGCATCTCTTCCAACCATGTCTTTATCTGAGCCCCAAATTCCTTGGATTTAGCTCTTCCTAACCAGCTGAAACTTTTGAGTCTTTTTTCACTCCGAGAACTCGCTTGAATCTGGCAGGATAAATTCTGCAAAGGAATGCCGGTGTCCCCCACCCTCTTCTGCCAGACTTACTCTGCCATTGTCTGCAGCCCCCTGCCCGTCCCAGAAAGACCGAAGGGAGCAAAGCCGCGTCGCCCCCTCCCCGTCCGGGGCCAGGAAACGCAGCGCCCTGCGGCGTCCCGCGAGCCCCCCGCCTGCCGCGCTTTGGGGCCGGGGCGTCTCTGCTCCTCTCCGGGCGCCGCAGCCTCCCTCGGCCCCGCGCCAGGCTCGCAGGAAAGGGTGACTCAACGCTTCCTCCGGATGACGTCGCCGCGAGCCCTTCCCGGCCGCTGCGGCTCCAAGAGCGCCTTATTTGGCCGCCTCGTTCTCCGCCCGCCGCAGCCGCGCAAGGAAGCCTTGCGGTCGCGCTTTGGGGAGGCGGCTTCTCCGGCCTTGGATGCGGGCTCTGTCTGTCGTTGTGCAAGGCAGCGGCTGCTCCACGGAACGGCCCGCAAAAAAGCCCCCACCCCGCCGTCCGTCCGCCCGCCCTGGTTGCGGATTGCCTGCTTTCTTGTAGCCGCCTCTTGAGGTTGGCTCCCCTTTAATTGGCACTGGTTGGCAAACCATCCTGGAGCTTTGGGTATTGGGGTACAGCTGCCCCAACTCTCCAGCACCCCCAAACTCGCTTGATAAGAGGGGAAAGGAATCCATGGACTGCAAGGGTTAGGTTGGAGGGAACCCTGCTGGGGGATGCTGGGCGTTGCCCCTTGCCCGGTCCTGGGAGGACGAGAACCCATTTTGGGGGGAGGGGGTGCATTACGATGAGGAGCAGTGAGAGGCCTTCAGATGCTGGTGCGTTTGGCTTGGTTTTCCTGGAGTTTTCTGTGCCCCCCTCCTGCCCCACCTTCCCATGAGAAGCGTGGGCAACTGGGCAAGCCCACATCACATTTGTGTTTAGGGATGCCACCTCACTTTCTCCCCAGCATTGGCCAAACAAAGGCACATTGATAAGGCCTTTCCTTTCTGTTCTGTTATTTGCAGGCAGCCTTGGAATAAGTAACTTTCTGCATAAAAATAGAACAATGCCATGGAAAGGAGCAGAAACCCAGAATGCAGCAAATTAAGAAAAAACAGAACATTAAAACCAACCAATCAACCAGGTTAAGGGAGAACAAAAGTGGACAGAACAAAAACTTGTGTGAGCTTAGCAGACACACTTAATAACAGGAAGTGCCTCTCCTCCTGTTTCTGAATCCCCCACCCTCTCTTCACTATGGCTTCCTAGCAAAGCAAGCGGCTCTGGTTTCCTGTGCCTTCAGCATGCTGAAAGTGCCTGGCTATTGCCCCAGTGGCTCTAGCAGGGCGCAGGAGGCCTCTTAAGCAGGCCGCTTGGAAGTCTTGGCCCTAGGCCCATACTTGCCCTTCTGCAAGGAAGGGGGAGGGGGGAGGGGGGCAGCGCGCCTGCAGCTCTTTTGAATTTGCTTTAGCTGGATGGCTGAGTCCTGTAGTGCTGGGGGGCCCTGTGGATCAAGGGGTGCCTTGAGCTGTGCTTGGCTCGCCTGGTCTCCCTTTGGGAAAGTGGCCAGGGGTCTGTCTGTCTGTCTGTCTGTGGGTTTTCCCAGGGTTTGTGAATTCTGTGTTGTGGAGAGGATATACCCATGATGAAAAACCTATGGCACATGTGCCCACAGTGGTACTCAGAGCCATGTTGCCTTGCATGTGCGGCGTCGCCCGTTCCCCTTCCAGGTTTTTGTCATCACTGGCCTATAGAAACTCCCTCCTATTGATCTCAAGCCCCTGATTCTGAAGACGAGGAGGAGATGCTGGATGCCAGTAAAAGAAGCCAGACCCAGTTTGCCCATGGATGGCAGTGGGCAGACCCCGCCGTCACATTCCATGTTGAGTTTGGTTTCCTCTAGGCTGCTTTAAGGACGGCTCTGTTCAGCTGTTCACCTCTAGGAAAGGGCTAAACTCTGAAGGAGGGGTAGAAATGTGCAGCAGTGATAATACCACAAGGATTCCCCCCTCCCCCATGCTCTGTGCTTCAAGGATAAGTCTTGCTGTTCTGCAAAGCTCTTGGTGGCTGGTCCTGGTCTTCAGAGCATGCTTGGCATTTCTGCAGGAAACAGCTTTACTGCAGAGCTAATATTGTTACTTTAAAACTACAGTTTGCATGTTCGGCAATGCAAACTGGCTTTCTTAGCAGTTTCTGGGGCACACATGCACATGGCCATCTGGTCTTCCGGTTTCTGGTCTGCATGTGTGCATGAAGTCCTGCTGGCTGGTGTGCATGCATGTTCCGGAAACCAGAAGATCATCTTCCTGGTGCGCATATGCGCTCTGGGCGGCTGATCTTCCAATTTCTGGCACTCTCATACACGTGAAGACCAGCTGGATTGCACACTGGAACCCAGAAGAGCAACAGGCAAAAACGAAAACTTTGTGCGCAAGATGGAAGCAGAAGGATGGAAACTAAGGAGAGAAGCCACCTAGAAATTAGAATAAATTTCCTGAGAGTGAGGATGATTCATCCGTGGAACAACTTTCCTCCAGAAGTTGTGAATGCCCCAACACTGGAAGTTTTTAAGAAGATGTTGGATAACCATTTGTCTGAAGTGGTGTAGGGTTTCCTGTCTAGGTAGGGGGTTGGACTAGAAGACCTCCAAGGTCCCTTCCAACTCAGAGATTCTGTTAATGTATTGCAAAGTGCAAGGAGGCACTGCAGCCTTTCTAGAGAAGCTGTGCTCCTGCATTTCAGCCACCAGCTGCATTCACATGCTACATCTGTCCGGGATGCGAGACTGGCAGGCCCCGTGTTTTTTGGGGGGCCCAAAAAAATTCTACTCCGTGCCACATCAGTGTTAATGTGACAGAAAGAAAAATGATTCACTTCAACTACAGAGTTAATCTCATGAATCACACTATATTTTAATTCAAATATAAATTCTATGAAATAGTATCTTTCATACTTTTATTTATCACAAGGAAGGAGGGAATGCTTGTGCAACTTACACATGATACAGAACTGTGGGAGAGCTAATATCTAATACATTGGTAGAAAAATATGTGTTGTGATCAATAAACTGCCTTGATTGGTTGTGTTGATGCCTCATTTTGTGACTTATTTAACTGTGTTTAATAATGGTTTGATACAATCTGAGTCCAGATAGGGTTGTGCACAAACACCCCTTGCCCCTCAGTGTCTGGAAGACAAAAGGCAGCTGATTCCACTTTAGTGATTGCCAAATTTAAGGTAAAGGTAAAAGTTCCCTTTGCACATATCAGCTAGTCATTCCTGACTCTAGGGGACGGTGCTCATCTCCGTTTCAAAGCCATAAGAGCCAGCACTGTCCGAAGATGTCTCCATGGTCATGTGGCTGGCATGACTAAATGCCAAAGGCATATGGAACGCTGTTACCTTCCCACCAAAGGTGGTCCCTATTTTTATATTTGCATTTTTACCTGCTTTTGAACTGCTAGGTTGGCAGAAACTGGGACAAGTATCGGGAGCTCACTCCATTACGTGCTGCTAGGGATTCGAACCGTTGAACTGCGGAACTTTCTGATTGAAAAGCTCCGCATCTTAGCCACTGAGCCACGGCGTCCCTTTCTCTAGAAAGGCCATGCCCAATTCTTTCAACTGTTCTTCATGTTTTTCTCTCCAGGCCCTTAATCATCTTAGTTGCTCTTCTTCGTACTTTTTCCAATGTCTCAACATCTTTTTTGTAATGTGGTGATCAAAACTTGTCTTCTGGGATGTTGGCTAGTCCTGTCAGCTTTGTGTCATCTACAGATTTGATGAGTTCCCCTTCTATTCCCTCATCTAAGTCATTTATGAAGATATTGAAGAGTACTGGGCCTAAGACAGAACTTCTGTGTTACCCCTCTGCTTCCTTCCTTCCATGTAAATATAGTACCATTAAGGACTACCTGTTGAGTATGGTTTGTCAGCCAGTTACAAACACATCTGGTGGTGCATTTTTCTTGTTTTCTAGGAAACTAGATTTTTTTTTCTAGGTTTCCCACATTTTTCTAGTGGGGTCAATTTTAGTTAGGCCAATCTGCAACCAAACCATTATGCAGAATTGGGTTCTGTATTTGCAACTAAGCAGAGAAGTGTTCCTGCTTTAAAGGAAGCATATATCTCTGAAGAGAATTTTCAGTTTTTAAATTTTCACAGGGCCTAAGGGAGGGGCATATCTCTGCTTTGGATCCCATTCAGCATATTTTTTGAACTGTCATCTGAATCAATTCTTTGCAACAAAACTAATCAGCTGAAATAGTTCAAAGTATTATTACATTCCTTTGAGCTTCACCTTGCCTTGGCACTTTAGTTGTGATAACAATAGCACTTAGACCTATATACCACTTCCCAGAGCATTCTAGCCCTCTCTGAGCAGTTTACAGAGGCAGCATCTTGCCCTCAACAATCTGTGTCCTCATTTTACCGACCTCGGGAGGAAGGATGGCTGAGTCAGTGACAAGAAAAAATGACAGTGACATAAGAGGCACTAAGACACATTTTGGGAGTGGGATTTATAGGTAGCAGAAATCCATTGGTCACTAGATGGGGAAATAGGGGAAATGATTATTACCGTTTTTTTCAGAGTATAAAATGCACCTTTTTCCCCTCAAAAAAGAGAGTGAAATTCTGGGTGAGTCTTATACACTGAATACAGCATTTTTGGCTTCCTGAAATCCTGCCCCCTTCACCAAAATGGCCATGTATAGACTTTAGGAGGCTTCCAGAGTGCTCCTGGGGTCTGGGGAGGACAGAAATGAGAGAAAAACAGGCTGATTTTTGCTCATTTTGCCCCCCTCCAGCTCCCAGGAACACTCTAAACACCCTAAAGGCTATGCATGCCCCTTTTTTTTTGACAAAAATAGGCCCATTTTTGTGAAAAATGGGCCATTTTTTGGAGGTCTGCAGATTGCAAAAACTTTTTTAAAATTTGCCTCTTCGAAATCTTGGTGTGTCGTATACTCCAAAAATACGATATTTGTGCCATCTAATGCTCATCTTGATTTTCATAGCTCAGATAGTCCTCTGGGTTGCTGGCCTTGTACCAAAAAAGCTGGGATTGAGTGGCTCCTTCCAGGAATTTGGGGCTGAGAGGAAGCTGCGAATGTTCTGGTCAGTTGCCTCCTGATTGATGATCCTTGCTAATCAGATCGGGCTACCTGAGGTGGCACCACTGAGGCGAGAGGAAGCTAGTTTCAAGCCTTGTTGAGGAAGGGAGGGCTGAAGGCAGTCATTCTCTTCACGGGTTGGGAAATTCCTAAAAGTCATTTTGTCAAAAGTTGTCAAAAGTCATTTTGATTTAGTCATGCATGCACCATATTGTTCAGGAACAAATATGATAATTGTATTTCAGTTAACAATCATGTAACAGTTTTAAGGTTGGAAAATGTGAGCACCCCAGAGAGACTGATCAGTTCTGAAAACATGCAGAAGAATGCAGTCTGGGCTGCCTGATAGTCTGTTCTGACAGAAAGGTGGAGTCAAATAATAGTTTGTTTTGTATAACACACTAAACCAAATTGTAGCTTGTATATTTTTGACTTTGCATGTAGTTTGAACTCCATTACTGTGTTTGCAAACATGGTTTGATTGAACACAAGGTATGGATTCAGATTTCTTTTATGTCAGGGTTTCTCAACCGTGGCAACTTGAAGGTGGGTGGACTTCAACTTCAACTCCCAACTCTATGCTGGGTGGTGGTGTGGGCTGCCAGTGGCCAGCTGAGCTGGCAGCAGATTCGCACAGTGAGGAGGTTGCGGAGGAACATGGGCAAGTCTTGGAGCCTGGGGAAGGCTTGGATGAGGGCTCTGCATCGGTGGCAGAGAGGGGACCAAGGCCATCTGGTAATGATTTGCTGCCTGTGGAGTCTGAAATCAGCGAGGCAGAAGAACAGCAGGAGCCTGTTCCCAGTGTGCGCCTGTGCAGAGCGCCAGAAGGCAAGAATAGTTGAGAAAACAGGGTCGACTTGGGAGTAAGGCTTGGAGATGATTGGCCCTCCCATAAGACATAAAAGAGGAGCGAACGGGACGTGAGCCTTTGCATGAAGCAATTAGTTCATCTGGTCGGTTCAAGCTTTGAGAAGTTCTGTTTGACTCTGTGCTGAGTTTGGCCTTGCTCTGCATTTGGCAATTAGGCCTCTGGCAGCCTTCCCAGGGAGATAAGGTGGCTGTTTTTCCAGATTCCCCTGAAAGACTCTGGCAACTCAAGCAGACATCTATCAGAACCTTCACAGACTCTTTGTGAAGCCTTGCAGACTGTTAATGACCATAATTTCCAGCCATATAAATAAAAGAAGGTTTTTGGGACTAAGATTGTGATTTATGCTTTCTCAGGTCAGAACAGATGGGGAATTCTGGGAGTTGAAGTCCACCCACCTTCAAGTTAATGTTGAGAAACACTATTGTATATAACCAAGAGTGACTCAGCCTGAAATATAAATGCAGCCAATGGAGGTCAAGTGGGATTTTTCCAGCCCCCTCAGTAAAGAGGATGCCTTTAGTACAAGGAGGCGCAGTAGATGAACAGTCTTCTTTGATTCGTGCCTCCCCCCCACCCGATGGTTCTGGTGATGCCCCCCCCCCCCCCAACTCCTGGCCAGCTGAGGCTTAAGAGAGTAAAACCCCAGATTGCCTTAGGAGACAGCGGAGGAATCGGCTTAGAAAAAGAGCGGCTGCTATTTTAGAATAGAATAGCAAAGTTGGAAGGGACCTCAGAGGTCTTCTAGTCCAACCCCCTGCTTAGGCAGGAAACCCTACACCACTTCAGACAAATGGATATCCAACATCTTAAACATCCGCTGTTGGAGCATTTTCTGGAGCATTTCCACAATTTCTGGAGGCAAGTTATTCCACTGATTCATTGTTCTCACTGTCAGGAAATTTCTCCTTAGTTATAAGTTGCTTCTCTCCTTGATTAGTTTCCACCCATTGCTTCTTTTCAAGAGGAATATGTTTCTTCTCCATCTGTGAGATGTTACAGCTAGAATGGAGTCTGCCGACTGGGGGAAGTCTGCTGGCTGTTTTGCAGCATGTCAGTTTTCCAAAAAGGGACACGGTGGCTCAGTGGCTAAGACACTGAGTTTATCGATCAGAAAAGTCAGCATTTGGTGGTTCAAATCTCTAGTGCTGTATAACGGAGGGAACTGAACTTCAAAAAACAATCTCAGATAGATGCCAATAAGTGATGGGGGCTGTAGGTGCCAGGCAATTGAAGCGCTCTGCTCTACCCAGAGGGAAGGAGGAGGCAACCACCAGGAGCAGCCCCAGCGCCTGCCAGGCCACATGGCAAAATGGATGTGACGCGCCTGTCTGAACTGAGGCACAAGCTGCTGCCGCTGTAATTCCCTCAGCACTGCCGCCTCCCTCCCGCCCATTGCGCATTTCCTTCTGCAGAGGCCAAGTCTACCCTTGAGATGCTCCCGCCTTTTATTCATGACCGCCTTTAAGTTGCTTGTGCAGTGATTGGCTGGGCCTGGCAAAAGACGGAATTGGCTTGGTAGCGCAGCCACTCCTCGATAAGCTTGAACGGAGTCCTGGGCCAGGGGTTGCTGGTGGTGGTGGCGGGGGAGGGTTTTTAGCTGCCTGGCTTGTCAATTCCTCTCGGTCCTGAATTGCATGGCGTCATTTCAGCTTCATTGCTCGCCCCGGCTGGGCAGTTTCATTTCGGCAGAGGAAGTCGGCTGGCAGAGCTGAGGTTTCATCACGCTAAAAAACACTGTGCGGCAGTTGGAAACTGCTGCGCGGCATTTTCTTGACATGTGCGCAGCCGCGCAGCCACGCAGCCGCGCAGCCGCACAGCTTAGAGGGAACATTGGTGAGCTCCCATTCCTTGTCCCAGCTTCTGCCAACCTAGCAGTTCGAAAGCAGGTAAAAATGCAAGTAGAAAAATAGGAACCATCTTTGGCGGGAAGGTAACAGCATTCCATGTGCCTTTGGCGTTTAATCATGCCGGCCACATGACCACGGAGACATCGTCGGACAGCACTGACTCTTGAGCTTTGAAACAGAGAGGAGCACCGCCCCCTTGAGTCGGGAATGACTAGCACATACGTGTGAGGGGAACCTTTACTTTTACTAGTTTTCCAAATATTTTTTTAATGATAAATAAAAGGGGTTATAGGATTTTTTGCCCTAAGACAGGTAGCTCAACGAGCCGATGTCTCAAAATACCGCATTGGGGACCCAAGCTCTAGTGCCAAGCCAATCATAACAGGCAAGGTTATCTCTCACTTTGCCCATTGTTCATTGAAATCTCAGCCAAGCAAAAACCAAGAATATATAGAAAACTAAGGAGTGCTGACACTGGCTTGCAGAAATAAATAGGTTGGACCTAGGTTTTTTTTTTCCCCTTCAGGAGACCTGCTCTGCTTTTATATGTATTCTTCATCATCAGCTTGAAGGAGGCTCATTAGCAGGGCCTTTGCAATAAGAGAACCAAGCTGATTTCTGCTATGGTTTTATCTATTGTGTTTGCACTCAGGCTAGCAAAGTCACAAGGAAATTGCTCTGCAGTGTGTTCAGGTAGGTAAGAAACGGTTAATACCAGAGGGCACTTCTGGATAAATCTGCCTTGCACCTTTTCTGACAATACCCTGAGATTTACGATATTCTTCTGTTCCTTCTTGCTCCCTCTTGCACTCAGCTAATTTGTGAGAAACGCTTGTGCTGTGGAAGACTTTTCACCACTGGAGAACTATTTCATATCCAAGGGCAGGCTAATGCCTTTCAGCACAGACCTCGTTTCCTTCTCTCTGTCTTTTCTAATCTGACAAAAACAGTTGTAAAGTAGTTTGGTCAAAAAAGGAAGTTTTAAGAGGATGGGCACAGTCCTGTAAAGACTCTTAAAAATAGTCTTAAAAATACCCGCCCAGCAAAGACCAGGATCCATCCGGGTGGGGGACTTCTGACCCTGTGATGGCTCATCGTGTTGGCTGAGTAACTGCCGAGAAGTCCGATTGCTCAGAAAAAGTGATGGTTGGGTCATTGGGCCTGCCCAGACGATGAGGTCTGCTCCAGAAATAGCTTTGGCCAGAAATGGTCATCTCGGGGAAGCCTCTTATCTAGCTCTGATTCTGCCTGCCTGTGGACAGGGCCTTCACAATGGACAGGGCCTTCACAAAGGGTGTGTGGACATTTTGCAAGCTGGACTCGCTCTGCTGAGGTTATTTTGGAGAAGTCTTACACCCCACACTTCTGCAGCCCAGATTTGCCTATCGGTGGTGGGGGCCAAGAAAAGGAAGGGCTTAGCAATGGGGAAATCCTGGACACTGGATTTCCACTCACCTTTTTATTGTAGGGGAGGTGTCTGCAACTTTAAACATTCAAAGAACCATTTGGATCCGTTTCCCACAGAAAAGAAAACACCGGGAGCCACAAAACCTAGTTGGGTGAGGCCAACTCAACATCACTCTCTCCCACCCAGTCACATGATCCCACCCAGCCATGCCTACCCATGCTTTGTGGCTCCTGGTGTTTTCTGTGAGAAACAGGTATCTCTGTGTGTGTGTGCCTCTCTCACTCACTCTTTCTCTCTCTGTCTTTCATCTCTCTCTCTCTCTGTTCTCTCTTTCTCTCCCATATCTGAGGCAGGCGAGGAGTGACTGGAAGGAGAGGGCGAAGGGCAGGGCCAGCCAGTGGTGGGTTCAGCCGACAGGGAGCCACAGCAGGGGGACGAAAGAGCCACATGCGGCTCCAGAGCTGCGGGTTGCTGACACCCCGTGTAGGGGATGGGTCAGGTGCTGAGGAGACTCCAGTTCTAGTTCCTCTAGCCCAGGCAAAGTCCTTGGGAAATATTGAGCCACCCTATCCCACGCTGAGCTCTTAAATGAAGAAAGATGGGTATCTCCATCCCCATCTCTGAATCTTGTCCAACCTGGATCTGCTGTCCAGGGATCCCAAGGAAGTAACTTCCAACTCCTGAAGGGGCACTGAAGCAAATGAGATCTTAAGGACATGGGTTTTGTTTAGAAATATAATCTTTCTGCCTATAATGGATTTAATGTAGTTGTCCCTGCAACAGTTTATGTGTAACACGTTTTCTGCAAATTTTCATTTTCTGGAAGTTCAATTATGCCATTTGTGGAGGAGTCAGAGGTGCCTGTTATTTCCCAGACCTGTGCTTTCTGACTGTGTTTATACATTACATTAAGTTATAATGTGGTTTGTTTAGCTGAAATCTGGGATGTTACATGAATCTAATCAATGATGATCAATCATAGCTTATGGTTCACTTGGCTGATTGTCGTACATCCCTTGTAGAACAGTGATGCAATATTGCTGCCCCCTGATTTCTAAACCACAGCTTAAGTCTCAGTATACTGTGCAGGATCCAATTACAGTTGAACTCAATAAACAATGATTGCCCAATCCTCAGCTTGTTGTGATTCTAGGAAACACATTAGACAAATGTGATGATTGACTTTCTCAAACTGTCCTGCGTCTCTTTCTTAATCTCTGGCCCAAAACACGTGTGAGTCGCAGCCTAATTGCCCGAAGCAGTGAAGGGAGACAGGGAGGGCTGGGGCAGCCTTGTATTGTAAGCCAGATCAGGAGGAGAAATAGCAGAGACTCTGGAGGGACGTGAAGGATGAAGTGTCCCTTTCAGCCCGTTGGGGTTGACCCATGTTAGAGGACTTGGCTCTGCCGGGTGCTTGCCTCTAGTGAGAGTGGCCATCCAAAGTGGGCGTGCATGGGGGGTCGGGGATCAGGCAGGGGGTCATGCACACATGCACAGGGCGGGCGGTGTGTTGCATATGCATTAAATTATATGTGTGGGTAGGCATGATCGCACACTTGTTTTCGGCGTGCAATGACAAAAAGGTTAATCATCACCGGTATAAGGCATTGCAGCTGCCATACGCACAACAAGGGTGGGCGGGGGAAATCTGAAATGCAAGGGAGGAGTGGACCATGAAGAGGGCGGAATCTACAGAAATGATAAAATGGACCTATTCGATCAGGGATAAAAGAAGTCCTTTTATAAAAATCTAGAAACTTTATGGACTTTTGGCTGAAAATTGAAAAAAAAATGAGTTGGGGATTTTTTGGATCTGTTGATAGAAAAGGGTTGAGTACGGAGAGAAGGGAATGATGTGTTGTAACTTTAAAGAGGGAGGAGAAAGAACTAAAGTCACTTGAATGTTTCCCCCCTACCTTTTAAAAAAAAATTCTTATAAAACTTTCTGGTTCTGGTTTTGCAAAGCAAAATAAGAGCTACGGATGGATGATGGTGTGGTGCCTAAAAGTAAATCCCTCAAACACCTCGGGGGCTGCTTTTCTCCTGCTTGGAGACATGTTGAATATTCTCATTGCAGGCACTTAACTGAAGAGGGGGCTTAGGAGTCATTAAGCTCTGCCCCAGACCCCCTCCCCTTTCTCCTCCCCCAGGGCTGAGAGTGGGAAGCCCTCCTCTAACCAGGTGGATGGCTGCAAGATGAACCGTGAATGTCGACCGAGAATGCAGGGCCCTTCCGTCACAAACGTTGCTAAAAATAAGCCACGTTTAGCGAGTCTTTCCCTCTGCTGCTTTGGGGGAAGTCATCTTTGAACAGGATGTTTGTGGCTTCCTGTTCTGCGCCCAACCTGCCCTGTCTCTTAACTGTTCGGCTCTATCAGAGGCAGATTTCTGGTGGAACAGGCTGTTGGGAACAAACATGCTAAGGTTTTGGGAATGCTACCATCCCTATCCTGGTGGCATTGAGTCATGCCGGCCACATGACCACGGAGACGTCTTCGGACAGTGCTGGCTCTTCGGCTTTGAAATGGAGATGAGCACCACTCCCTAGAGTCGGGAACGACTAGCACATACATGCGAGGGGAACCTTTACCTTTTAAGGAGCACTCTCAACTTCTGGAGGCAAGACGTTCCATTCGTTAGTTGTTCTTGCTATCGGGAAATATCTCCCCCTTCAACAAATTAGATTATGGGATAAAAGAGGAACTCATCAAATTTTCAGACAATGCCAAGCTTGGGGAGAGTTGCTAACATTCTAGATCCGTGATGGTGAACCTATGGCACGTGTGCCAGAGGTGGCATGCAGAGCCCTCTCTGTGGGCACGTGTGCCATCGCCAGCTACTCTTCTGGTTTCCGGCACTTTGCATGTACCATAGTGCCGGAAACCCGAAGAAGGAACAGCAGGCTGATGTGCATGTGGGTGCCGACCAGCTGGTCTTTGGGTTTCTGACACACACACACACACACACTCACACACACACACTCTTTCCATTTTGGGCACTCGGTGCCATCGCTGCTCTAGATGATTCTCAAGAAGCTGAAGGATCTTGACAGACTGAAGACTGGGCCCTACCTATCTAACAAAATGAAACTAAGTAGAAAGAAAAGTAAGGTTTTACACTTAAGCAAGAACAACCCAATGTACAGATACAGACTGGGTGGCACCTGGCTCAACCATAGTAACTCTGGGAGGGATCTTGGAGTCCTAGTGGACAATCACTTAAATGTGGGTTGGCCGGGTAGCTGCCAAAAAAGACAATGCCGGCCTAGGCTGCATCGATAGAGGGATAGCATCAGGACCATGTGCAGTGCTGGTACAGTTTATACTGTGCTGGTAAGACTGTGATTGAAATGCCGCATCCATTTCTGGTCAGCACGATGCAAAAAAGGATGCTGAAACTCTAGAAAAGGTGCAGAGAAGAGCAACAGAGATGCTAAGAGGTCTGGAAGCTGAACCATATGATGAATCAGTGATGACTAACCTTTTTGTCCTCGTGTGCCAAAAGCGCGTGCATGCGTGATAGTGCACACATGTGCATATGTCCATAATGCAATGCATGCTGCCCCCGTGCATGTGTGTGCCCCCTGCACCCTATTTTGGCCCTAGCAGGCTTCCCTGAAGCCTCCTGGGACTGAAAATGGTGCACGAGGGATGTACCACACTCCCTGTGCTCCCCCCGCGCATGCGTGTGTGACCCCCTCAACCCCCACACATATGTGCATCTCCAGGATATGTGGCAGAGACCTGAAAATCAGCTGGCCAGCGGGAGGCACGCACACATGCATGGTGGAGCTCAGCTGGGGTGATGGCTCGCAGAGAGGTTTGCCATCACGGTGATAAATGAAGGACATACTGTAGGTATGTCTATTCTAAGGAAGAAAAAGAATAGGGGAGGTTTGAAGCAGTCCCAGTACTTCTCCTCACAGAGTAGAAGGAGTTGGGTTGACTTATTCTCCAGCGTCCCTGAGGGCAGTATAAGATTATCAGAGAATCAACCTAGAACTAAGGATAGATTTCCTGATTTCCTAATTAATCAATGGAACAGCTTGTCTTCAGAAATTGTGGGTGTCTCATCACTGGAGGCTTTTAAGAAAAGACTGGACAGCCACTTGCCTGAAATGATATAAGAGTCTCTTGCTCAAGCAGGAGGTAGGACTAGAAGACCTCCAAGTTCCCTTCCAACCCTGTTACTGTATATGCTATGTTGTAATTGCAGAGGAGCTGGTATTGAAGCTGCGTGCTTTAATAAGCAAGAGTAAAATACATAAAAAGGTAATAATTCCCCTCACACACATGTGCTAGTCGTTCCTGACTCTAGGGGGCAGTGCTCATCTCCATTTCAAAGGCAAAGAGCCAGCACTTTCTGAAGATGTCTCCATGGTCATATGGCCAGCATGGCTCAATGCCAAAGGCACACAGCTAGTTGTTCCTGACTCTAGGGGGCAGTGCTCATCTCCATTTCAAAGGCAAAGAGCCAGCACTTTCTGAAGATGTCTCCATGGTCATATGGCCAGCATGGCTCAATGCCAAAGGCACACAGCTGTTACCTTCCCACAAAAAGTGGCTCCTATTTTTCTACTTGCATTTTTTACGTGCTTTTGAACTGCTAGGTTGGCAGAAGCTGGGACAAGTAACGGGAGCTCACTCCGTTACGTGGCGCTAGGGATTCGAACTGCCAAATTGCTGACCTTTCTGATTGACAAGCTCAGCATCTTAGCCACTGAGCCACTGCGTCCCTTTTCTAAAATACGAAGGAGTGCCTTTATGCTTCACTGTACTGAGGGGACACACCTTGTTCTCTGCACTCTTTGGTGAACATGGCAGTGGTGTTTTGCTAATCCTAGTTAGTGCGTGGCTGGAATTCACAGCCAACATTTGACCGATGTAATTGCTATCCTAATTTTCTGTCTTCGCTACCAAGGATGCCCTACCTCTGATTTATCATTTCAGTCCAATTCTCTCGAGCAGCAAAACCCTGCTGGTTGGAGTTGGCTATGCAAACAAACACTCCTTGTCTACATGGAGAAAGAAGAAGGCAGTAGGTTGGAAATTCTGAGTTATTTTCAAGATATGCAACTCCCACCCTGTACTGGCTGCCCCTTTCCTGGCAGCTATTTGAAGAAAACCTGGTTGTCTGGCTGGAAATCTCAGGACTCATTCCAGGTGGAAGGTGAAACATGCTTCCATGCTCCCCCTCGAAAAAAACCCAACCAGGGCCATAAACTGGGAGTGCCTTCTGCTTCTGATTAGCTTAAGGATATGAAAAGGCCTCTTTCAGTGAAGTTTGCTTTAATTAAACATAATCCCTTCAGCAATTGCAAGCATTTGCCTGTTGCCATAGTTGGGATTTTCCTCCCCCAGGCAAAGTGCCAAGACTAGAGATGGAGAAGGGGAATCGTTTGCAAGAGTCCACTGAAAACTATCAATGCATTTAAATAAATTTTAATAAATAAATATGGGAAGGCAGCCCCATCCCTTGAGACGCATCTTGGGGTGGGACATTCCTGCTCTCTCCACGGTGGTGCAACTCTGAAGCATGGGGAGCAGTGGTGGGTTCCAGCCGGTATGGCCCAGTACAGCTGTACCGGTAGTAGTCATGCGCAGCGGCCACTGTACTGGTACAGTGGCTCATTTGGCCCACCCACCTGCCAGCGTTTCATACTTGTTTTTGAAGCAATGGGGCCAATTGTGCATGTGCGCACAGTGTGTGGTGCCTGTGTGACTTCCAACGACAGCTGGGTGTCGCAGCGGCGGTGGAGTGCGCACGTTCGGACCATGAGCAGCGTACTGTTAGCGATGGTAAGAGCAATTCACCACTGATGGGGAGTCAGAGAGTCTCTTCCCAGAAATACTTTGGGAGTCCTTTGCAGGGCTTCTTATTCACCTGGGACTGTTTCTGAACCCTGGAAGTTTCCAAATGTGTGGACTTCAACTCCCAGAATTCCACATCCAGCATCCGGAAGGGCCAGAGTGTGTCCAACAATGTGGTCGGTCTGGAAGCTGCACTGCTTCAATGGGCGTGACATAGGCGCACCCTCCAGTGGCCTCTGCAGCGGCTGTCTCTTTGTTGCCCTACTTCAGGGGTCAGCAACCTTAAACACTCAAAGAGCCATTTGGAAGGGTCTCCCAACAGAAAAGAAAACGCCGGGAACCACAAAATCCCTTTGACATCTAAAATGAAGATAGCACTGCATTTTTTTTAACCTTTATGCTATATATTTAAAAAAAAAACTGTAGTGTGTTGCATTTATGAAATCAATGAACTGCTACAGAGAAAACAAATTTTTATTTTTGCATGTGACAAAAAACATTTTGAACTCCGCCCCCTCAAAAAAAGAGGGGTCGAAAACCTCAATAAATTGTGTGCCAGTGGATATTGCACACTGGCAGTTGTGACTCATATTTTGAGCGACAGGGAGCCGCAGCAGAGGGATGAAAGAACCACATGTGGCTCCAGAGTCACAGGTTGCAGACCCTTGCCCTAACTGATGGAGTCTCGGCCAGTGGGCAAGGGGCAGATTAAGCTTAGCCCAGCCTCCCAAGTAGCCAGCAAAAGGCTTCTAAGGAATTTGGGAACTATCTTTTTGCCTGAATGGGTGGTGTTTTAAGGCATTCAGACCTTCCTTTTGGAGGTTCTGGCTTGCTCTGCTTTCCATTTGTCTTAGTGGAACACATCAGTCCAGAGCATGGCAGAGATTTCCACAGACTTTATGTGGCAAGAAGTGTTTCTGCCTCCACTGAACAAACTGCTCATCAGGTCTGTTGCCTTTTTCATTCCATCCTGACAATAACTGCTCAGTCACGCCTTCCTTCCATCTGATCATGCATCCTCCAAGCTTCAGATTGGGCGAAACCTGGCTCCAAAGCAGTAACTGTGAGAGGGAGCTTGGAGACCTAGTGGACGATCACTTAAACAGGAGCCAGCCGTGTGGGGCAGCAGCCAAAAAAGCGAATACAATCCTCGGTTGTATAAACAGAGGCATAAAATCAAAATCATGTGAAGTATTAGTACCTCTTTATAAAGCTTTAATAAGGCTGGAATACTGCATCCATCTTTGGTCACCACATTCAACAAAAGAGGTTGAGACTTTGGATAAAGTGCAAAGAAGAGCAATTAAGATGATTAAGGGCCTTAAGAGACAAAAACATATGAAGAACAATTGCAAGAATTGGATCTGGCCAGTCTAGAGAAAAGAAGGACTAGGGGTGACCTGATAGCAGTACACCAGTATTTGAAGGGCTGCTACAAAGACGAGGGGGTCAACTTGTTTTCCAAAGCACCACAAGGCAAGACGATGGAAGGCAAGGCGATGGAGGGAAACTAATGAAGGAAAGAAGCAACCTAGAATTAAGGAGAAACTTTGTAACAGTGAGGATAATTAACCAGTGGAACAGCTTGCCTTCAGATGTTGTGAGTGCTTCATCACTGGAAGTTTTTAAAAAGAGACTGGACTTGTCTGAAGGGACTTGCCAGGTCTCTTCTAGCTCTTCTGATTGATTGATTGATTGATTGATTGGTATGGAAGTGCTTCCTTGGGTGGGGCTTGTGGAGTGGATTCTGAAGGTTCATCCCAATCTATGATGATGCCCATTGGCATCCAGTGTCAACCAAGAAGGCCCCACATGTTCTGAGGACCCTGGAAAGGGAACTAATGTGGAGCAAAGCTATATGGCATTACCTGCTCCACTTTGGCTGGCAAAGTGCTGCAGGAGGCATACATCCTGGCTCCCTTCCCCCTCCCCCCCCTCCCCTCCCCCGGCCCGCGGAGGAAAACTGCAGTGCTGATCCGGCCCTTGAAGAAATCCAGTTTGACACCCCTGCTCTAGGCCTTTGAGGGTGAATTGGTGGGTGGGTGCAGATATATGCTCTGAACTAGAAGCCTGTTTGCACCACAGATGGCTTGCTTTTCATTGGGGACAAACTCTTGTTAAGACACTGAGCTTGTCGATCAGAAAGGTTGGCAGTTCGGCAGTTCGAATCTCTAGTGCAAATCAGTGAGCAGGGGGTTGGACTAGATGGCCTCCAAGGTCCCTTACATCTCCGTTACTGTTTATTGTTTCTTGTAGCTCTCCTTCCTTCCGTCTAACATTCTTGCCCTTGGCTTCTCTTCCTGATAAGCTGAAGGCTAAAACATAGGAAGAACAGCTGCAGGAATTGGGTATGTCTAGTCTAGAGAAAAGAAGGAGTAGGGGTAACATGCTAGCAATCTTCCAGTATTTCAGGGACTGTCAGAAAGAAGAGGGGGTCAACCTATTCTCCACAGCACCAGAAGGCAGGACAAGAAACAATGGATGGAAACTAACTAAGGAGAGAAGCAACCTAGAACTCATAGTGAGAACAACCAACCAGAGGAACAACTTGCCTTCAGAAGTTGTGGCTGCTCCAATACTGGAAGCTTTTAAGAAGGGACTAGGCAACCATTTGTCTAAAATGGTACAAGATCTCCTGCTTGAGCAGGGGGTTGGACCAGAAGACGTCCAAGGTCCCTTCCAACTCTGTTATTCTGATAGTTCATCTGCTTGTACTAAATGTTTTTCTACCTGCAGTAAAGGAGAGATAAATTGTGGTTTTCAAAAGCCAAGCGCTTTTATTTTTGGTCAGGTGGAAACCTGCCCTATGAAACTAGCATGGATTGTGTTTTTGAATGCCATAGTCCTGGCATATTAATTTAGGGCAGGGGTCCCCAAACCTGGCAACTTTAAGACTTGACGTCTTAGGAGTTGAAGTCCACAAGTCTTAAAGTTGCCAAGTTTGAAGACCTCTGATTTAGGGTGCATTTAGTATTTAGGGTGCATTAGTATGCAACTTTCTCAGTCTCCGTTCTGCATTTGTGGGAGAGGTGGGTGGTTTGCAAAACCTTTGGAAAAGAGCAGATATCATTCTGGAAACTTAAAAACAGTGGAGGTTGGATCTAGTCTCAGCCCCAACAACTTCAAGATGTCTGCACTTTAACATAGTTCTGGCTGTTGAGGCTCATACATCTAGAAGTTGTTGAGGTTGAGAAATAGACTATATGTACAAATTAGGGCCCTGGAACAACCTTGGGTCCTTCTAGAAGTTTCATTCCATTTATTAAGTTTGTCAAACATGTATAAGATAACAGATATAAGTATAAACATAAATATGAACACAGAATATGGGTACGAATAAATGGAGATAGTAGGACAGGGATGGTAGGAACACTGGTGTGCTTATGCACGTCCCTTACAGACCTCTTAGGAATGGGGTGAGGTTGACAGTAGATAGTCCAAGGTTAAAGTTATGGGGGTTTGAGGATGTAAGAACAGAGTCAGGTAGAGCATTCCAGGCATTGACCACTCTGTTGCTGAAGTCGTATTTTCTGCAATCGCGTTTGGAGCGGTTTACCTTGAGTTTGTATCTATTGTGTGCTCGTGTGTTGTTGTGGTTGAAGCTGAAGAAGTCGACAGGTAGGACGTTGTAGCAGATAATTTTGTGTACTACATTTAGGTCAGACCGTAGGCGGCATAGTTCTAGGTTTTCCAAGCCCAAAATTTCAAGCCAGGTGGCATAAAGGATTCTGTTTTGAGCAGAGGAGTGAAGTCGCCTAATTATGATTTTTAATCTGGCAGAAGGGAGACTTACTAAAGGAATTATTCTAACTTACTCTTGATTTACTCTTTAATTTGATTCAGTTTATTTTTGGTTGTTCTGGTTCCGTTCAGTTTTGTCCAACTGCGATTTGTAGAGCATTTACCTGTAAGGTGGATCCAAAATGTCACGGTTGGTTTTTTGCGTAATGCCCATTTAGGGTTCCCGCATCACGTGAAACCCTAACTCAGTTTGGTTTTAACTAAGAGAGCAGAGTTTCTAGCTTAGCATGCAGCGTGAATTCCACAGCATCTTTGGCTGAATTATTCAATCTTTTAGAGAGCAGGATGCTGAAGGTGAGCCTTTGCCGGGGACGGGAGAGGGAAAAGGATGTCACAAATGACACAAGCACATCTATTTTATCTAATTTATCCTATTTGTGCAATTTACAATGTAAAATTTCAAATTTCATGGCTGCCGCCATGATGTGATGATTTCTGATGCTTGGGCAATAGAACCTTTCTTGACAATTTCTGGAATCTCTTTCCCCTTTGTTCCCTCCACATCGCTTGGTCTCAGTGTTGGAGCTCAAGCTCGGGATACAGTTTTGGAATGCCGAAGAAGCCTTTGCCCATTAAAAGCCCATTAAAAGTTTGAGTGCAATCCAATAAATGGTTAATGGGCTGCACTCCCCCGCCCCCCAATTTGTTTGACTTTGAGTCCTTCTCCCATAATCCCTCCATTGTTTGGCTTGTGGATTGGGACCTATGGAAAGTGAAATCGTGCCTGGAAGGGCTTATATGGGGCGTGTTACTCTTTTTACATTGTTGATGGCTGCCTCCTCCTTTATCCTTCAGGCGGTTCCACTCTTTTGAACTCTCTTCCCTCTAAGGCGTCAGAATCTTTTTTGTAACTTGGGGGTGGATATGATGGAGACTTTCTAGTAACTGTGATGCTATCAGTCCCCCCTATTTTTCAACACACACACACCCAATCAGTATGGAAGGCTTATCCAGATGAAGTCTTGCCCTTTGAGAGATGGGAAAAACATCTTGGATGTCCTCTTCCTCCTCCTCCTCCTCCTCCTCCTCCTCCTCCTCCTCCTCCTCCTCCTCCTCCTCCTCTTCTTCTTCTTCCCCTCCTCCTCTTCCTCCTCCTTTTTCTTCTTCTCCAGTTTGGGTCAAGAGAATGGTTGGGAGAGAAAGGAAACATTGTCTGTTTCCAGTTGTGTGAAGCTCTTAGCTTGCCTCCTGGAGAGCATAAACAGATCCCAATTGCCTGGTTGTCACCCTGAACTTCATTCCCAATAATGGTGCTGCCATTTTTAGTTGAGGGATTGTCTTGTAGTTAAGATTCTGTTTTTGGTGTGATGTGCTGGATTTTTAATGGATTTCTCCTTCCAATTCCAGATCAGCGTGCGAGTGACCACCATGGATGCTGAGTTGGAATTTGCCATCCAGCCCAATACAACGGGGAAGCAGCTGTTTGACCAGGTAAGGTAGCTGGCCCAGGAATCGACTGCGTCATTTAGAAGGCCTTGTGAATTGATCCTCCTCAAATCTGCCCTGGTCAGATCCCCTCGAGGGCCCTGTGTTGAGTTCTGTTGAGTTCAGTTCACAAGGAAGAACAAATTGAATGGCTCCAGAGGTTTCTAAGGCTTCTAAGATGATGAATCTGGAAATAAAGTCCTGTGAGGAACAGTTAGGAGGACTAGAGAAGACTGACCGAGGAGAGATGCAAAAGCATTCTTTTTTTTCCTGAATTTTTTGTACTTTATTGAAAAGACGGTGCCATGTCAGGGTAACAATTACAAACAAAGCAAAGCCAAAGAAAAATCAATAGCAAATCTTAACATACTTAACAAGCTAATAACTATAACAGTAATATATTTACAGTGATTATAATAATAATACAACCAAAGGGAAAAAAGAGAGAAAAGAAAATGAGCTTTAGCTAAATTTCTACTTACATTAGCCTATTTGCAATTTTTCCATATTATATCCATAATTACAGAGCATCTTTATTTTCCATACTAACAGTTATTGACATTCATCAACTTCCCTCTCATTTCTACTTCTTGTCTCTATCCATTCATAAAATTGATTCCAGGTCCTATAACATTTCGAGTCTCCTTTATCTTTAATTTTTAAGGTTAATCCATCCATTTCAGCACAATCCCAAATTTTCCTAGAATTTCCTAAAAGCATTGTTTAACTGAAGGTTTCTCATGCAGAGGAGGGAGTGCATTAGTTCTCTGTCACCCAGAGGACAGAACCAGAATCAATGAACAGAAATTGCAGCAAAGGACTGCCAAAATGATGGAGGCTCCAGAAATCAAATTCTGTGGTTAAACGTTCTGAGTACCGTATTTTTCAGAGTATAAGACGCACCTTCCCACCCACCCCCCAAAAAAGAAGGTGAAAATCTGAGTGTGTCTTATACACTGAATATAGCATTTTTGACCTCCTAAAACCCTGCACCGTTCTTAAATATGTACATGCAGAGTGTTTGGGAGGCCTGCAAAGTGCTCCTGGGGGCTGGGGAGGGCAAAAACGAGCGGAAAATGAGCCATTTTTTGCTCATCTCCCCTCCCCAGGAACACTTTGTAGGCCTCTTAAAGGCTATGCATGCCTTTTTTTGGCAAAAAAACAGGCCTGTTTTGGCAAAAAAACAGGCCGTTTTTTGCTGGTTTTCCCTCCCCGCCAGGAATACTTTGCGGGCCTCTCAAACTCTCTGCATGCCCCATTTTTCACAGAAAATGAGGCGTGCAGAGAAGTGGTGGGTTCCGGATCCCGTTGCAACTGGTATGATTGCAACGGGGCTCGGTGTCCACTACATGAATGTGAGCAGCGCACGCGCACATGCATCCTTATCTCTTGTGACGCCTTCAGGAGCCTCCACAATGTTCCAGCTGCTTGGTGGAGCGTCACACAGGTGCCATGCGCTCCGTGCGCATGCATTGAAGCGCCAAAGAACTCAAATACAGGTAAGAAGCTCGGGTGGGTGGGCCCTCCGGAGCACCGTACCGGAACGGTTCTCCAGGCAGGCACCGGTATGTCCGTACCGGGGTGTACCACCTGCAACCTACCACTGGTGCAGAGGGTTTCCGAAAAATACGGAAGGTTAACTTACAGGAGAAAAGGCTAAGAGGAGAGAAATGGTAGCAGTCTTCAATCATGGGAAGCATTACCATGCAGTCAAAGACATGACATGAACTTATTCTCTGTTGCCTTTGAGGGGAGGATCAGGGCCAATGGGTTACAATTGGGGGGCTCAGCCAAGACAACAGGAGGGACATCCTAACACCCTGTCAGCCAGCGGGATGCTTGTCCTGTTAATTGGTGAGTTCTCCTTGCTAGAAGTCTCCAAACAGAAACCTGAGGCTCATTGGTCAGAGATCCAGGTATTAAACGTGGTCTAGAATGCCATAATTTTGTCATATGCTAAATCCATGTTAATAAAACACAATGGCAGGGCTCAATTAGTATGTTTTACCCAAATAAATATATACCTGGCTATGTTGCTGAGCCGGAAGGCATTAAGAGCCCCATTTCCGGCTATATTGCCAAGTATCTGGGCTGCTATGTATATTTATTTTTGGATGTTTCTTTTTAAAATGTTATTCTATTTTGATTGTAATGTATTTTTTGACTTGTAAGCCACCCAGAATCCTTGACTGAGATGGGCAGCTGTAAAAATTAAATGTATGATTGATTCATTGAATGAATGAATGAATGATCGATCGATCTAATGTAAAGGAGTATCTCACAACTTAGATCAAGGCAATGCTGTGGTTTTCACAACATACTGGACCAAAAACTTACCTATTTTACTCCAGGGGAGCACCCATGGAGAGCCAGAAGTATAAACATGAACGTGAACACTTTCCTTATCTATCTATCTATCTATCTATCTATCTATCTATCTATCTATCTATCTATCTATCTATCTATCTAATATATCTATATTTATATCTATCTATCTATCTATCTATCATCTATCTATCTATCTAAATATATATCTGTATCTATCTATCTATCTATCTATCTATCTATCTATCTATCTATCTATCTCTATTTATCTATTTATTTATTTATCTATCTATCTATCTATCTATCTATCTATCTATCTATCTATCTATCTATCTATCTATCTATCTATCTATCTATCTATCTATCTATCTATCTATGTGAAAGGCCACTCACACAGCATCATGAAATCTCCAGAGCCGTAAAGCCTACAAACTTGAAATTTGGCATATATGTTCCTCTTGGCTTTTAGGTGCTCGCTAAGAAAGGATGTTTTGAAATAACCATCAGATCACTAGCGTTTCTTATATTATTATTAACAAGCTCTGATGCTAAGGAGTTAGACATTCTATTCCCCCTCACAACCTGAAAAGAACTCTATTCCAACTGCCACTTGGGCGTGGCCAGCACATGACTCATCCGGGCTGGGAGTTTGGAGAGGATCAATGGGGCTAGCCTGAGGGAGAGAAGGGGATAAGATAGGAGAGGCCTCTGTGAGGCAAGCCTGAGGGAGAGAAGGGGAGAGGAGAGGCTTCTTTTTTATTTATTTTTTATATAAAAAGTTTTTTTTATTTTTTGTTCTCTATATACAATTAATTATAGGTATACATTCACATAATTATTATTCTTTTTCACCCTTTACAATCATGGTTCTTATACATTTATCATTCCATTTATAGAGTTATACTATTCTATTTGGGTTGCTTTGTTTACCATCATTTGCCTGTTTTGATACCAACTTCTTCTCCCTTTCTTTTCTCCCTCCCTTCCTTCTCTACTTCCTTCCTTCTTTCCCTTCCTTCTTCCCTTGCCTCTCTCTTCCTCCTCTCTTCCTCTTCCTCTCCTCTTTCCTTCTTTCTTTCTCTCCTTCTCCCTTCCAGCTTCCACTCCTCCTCTCTATCTTCCTTCCCTCCTCTTCCTCTCCTCTCCTCTCTTCCTTTCTCTCCTTCCCTCCCTTCTCTACTTTCTTATTTCCTCCTTCCTTTCCCTTCCTTCTAACCTTACCTCTCCTCTACTTCTCTCTACCTCTTCCCCTTCAGGAGAGGAGAGGCTTCTGTAAGGCAAGCCTGAGGGAGAGAAGGGGAAAGGAGAGGAGAGGCTTCTGTGGGGCAAACCTGAGGGAGAGAAGGGGAGAGGAGGGGCTTCTGTGAGGCAAGCCTGAGGGAAAGAAGGGGAGAGGAGAGGCTTCTGTGAGGCAAACCTGAGGGAGAGAGGGGGAGAGGAGAGGCTTCTGTGAGGCAAGCCTGAGGGAGAGAAGGGGAGAGGAGAGGCTTCTGTGGGGCAAGCCTGAGGGAGAGAAGGGGAGAGGAGAGGCTTCTGTGGGGCAAGCCTGAGGGAGAGAAGGGGAGAGGAGAGGCTTCTGTGGGGCAAGCCTGAGGGAGAGAAGGGGAGAGGAGAGGCTTCTGTGGGGCAAACCTGAGGGAGAGAAGGGGAGAGGAGAGGCTTCTGTGAGGCAAGCCTGAGGGAGAGAAGGGGAGAGGAGAGGCTTCTGTGGGGCAAACCTGAGGGAGAGAAGGGGAGAGGAGAGGCTTCTGTGGGGCAAGCCTGAGGGAGAGAAGGGGAGAGGAGAGGCTTCTGTGAGGCAAGCCTGAGGGAGAGAAGGGGAGAGGAGAGGCTTCTGTGGGGCAAACCTGAGGGAGAGAAGGGGAGAGGAGAGGCTTCTGTGAGGCAAGCCTGAGGGAGAGAAGGGGAGAGGAGAGGCTTCTGTGGGGCAAACCTGAGTGAGAGAAGGGGAGAGGAGAGGCTTCTGTGAGGCAAGCCTGAAGGAGAGAAGGGGAGAGGAGAGGCCCTATTCATTGATTTTCAAGCTGTAAGTGTCTATTTATCAAGCCTGATCACATAGTTTCGTAACGGAGCATGGGTATCCAGCTAGTTCTCTATAGAATAATCGATAGGGATGTGACTGAGGGATGAATTGGCACTTCAGCTGTTTAAAACAAAACTCCACTGGCTGAAAAGGATTCTGTGTCCTTTTAAAATAGATCTTGGGTTTTCTCTGAGGGTTCCCTAAACGGTTTGCTTTTGCAAGCCTTCTGGACTCCGAAGCCAACTTGCTTTGGAGGAGGTTTTGCTGTTTCGGTTTCCATGCTCTGCTTCTTCTTGGCTGCAGAGGCAACAGAGGAGGGGAGGGGAGGAGAACACAGGCAGCAGGAGACATTTGGGCAGAGATGTCACCATTTGTGTCATTAGCTTGATGGCTTGTAATGGGTGTCACTGCCAGAACCCAAGTTAGTGTAATAGGAGTATGTGTCTACATAGGTAGTCCTCGATTTACGACTGACCACTTAGTGACCATTGACAGATCGTCGACAGACCTGCTCAAAAGATACTTATAACCTGGATTTGAAGTTCTGATGTGTGCCACCCCACCCCCGGTGTGCTATGACTACATTTTGGG